>NC_133753.1:91323631-92544569 GCF_036562045.2 Rhinolophus sinicus | reverse complement strand
CTTACCTCAAGACTTCCACATGTGAAAAAAATAAAAGCGGGTATTGTTTAAGACATGGATATGTTTAGTCTTTGTTATTTTAAAATAAATTTAGCCATACTTGTTACCAATAATAACTAAGTAGCCTTTAAAATTGAATGAAAAATATTTCTGTAATGTTTTAAATTTTTTGATAAACAGTAATTAAAGAGCCTGAAAAATAATAACTTGGCAGTAAAAAGCAGGAATATTTTAACCAAGGGATTTGTAGGGCTTTCTGGCTATAGTAAGAAGAAGAAGGGGTAAAAAGAGGGATAAAAGGACTTAAAATGTAAGTGACAAGCAAGAAGATACAACCTGACATAGTTTCTCTATAATTGTGCCCCAAACACGTTCTGCTTGTATCTCAGGGGTACCTTTCACTCTTAACTAGTGCCTTTTAGTGTTCAGATATTTTTCCCAGCAATATCTTGAGATCAGAGATGACACAAATATGTCTTTAAATGGTAGATCTATGGTAAAAGCAAGAACAAGATCAGTACTTTCTCTGTTAACCTAAAGTCATCAGAATGATAACACTAGCAGAGAAAAATGCCCATTCCTGATCTGTCTCAACCATGAGAGCAGGGGAAATGTACAGTATGTGAGAACAGACGCCTCTTACATACTACTGCTATGCAGAGGTGTAGAGCTGAAAAGCAATACAAAAATGCCAACAATAACTGACACCTCCAAATGCAATGTAGACAGCTAGAACCAAATGGGGAAGCTATTATCTTTTATTACATGCTCAATGCTTAATTTTCATTTTTCATTTCAGATTGTCATTTTGCTCATAAAGTTTTTCATTAAACTTTCAGCTGACAGGCAAGTGATAGTCTTCAAACCTGGGATTAGTTCAGTAATAGGAGTCTTCGCTTGAGGCTCAGTCAGCATTTCTGAGGTAGAACAGGGTCCAGGAACTCTGCCAGAGGGAATCAGTAGAGGTGGGAGCAGATTCGAGATTAAGGACTCTCCCCTCATACATTCTCTCCATCTAAACCCTTTCATTCAGTCCTACTGAATTTTTTTAAGCAGTCTTGCCTTCTTGGAATTCAAGCTGAGGAAGAAGGACGGGCAAGCATAGAAATTGACCATCACAGACAGTGTCACCTGTCATGATTTTGTTGACTACAATTCAGTATGGAGACCAAATAGCCAGATTTTAAGCAAGTTTACTCAATCTATTAACTGTGCTAAATATATAATTTACTGACAACTCTCAGTGGTCTGCTGAAATTGTTTTCCTCATTGACATTTTTTACTAATTCTAATTACATAATTTTCTTTATATACAACATATACTAAAATAAAACTTACCCTTTAAGAAAATGGAAACTAAATGCAGATAAAAATGAGAATTAATTTCGGTTATTTTTCTCCACTAAATAATGTGTTTAGGGCTAACATATTTAAGAAATGAGAATTTTTTTTAGAAGAGTAGAGTAGAGTAAGCAAAAATCCAAGCAAGGTGTAAAAACTTGGGTTAAGGCTTTAAAAATAAGGAGCAAACAAAAGAAACACAGTAATTTAGGAAATATTCTATTTCCCCTCGATCATCTTAATGTTTTAAAGGCATTGCCTTGACACAGAAGGTGCTACTGAAATAATTCAGTCTGCTTAAGGATTTAAAATACGTAATGTTAAATTTTAGCATGCCAGGGATGTAGCAAAATTTCTCAGAAAACCTATCAATATTTCTCCAATGACTTTGAATATATGAAGTGACTCTAAGCTAATGAAAATTGAGTGGGGACTGGAATTTTTTTCCCCAAAGTCTAATGTTTAGAATTTTAATCTACCATATTCAGACAGCCCTAATTAGAGGGCTTCAGCACTGTGCAGACATCTATCACCACTATGTGACTCTGGGGAGACGTGTGTGTAATTAATCACCATGAATACCTGCCTTTCTCTCGTTTCCCCTGTGAAGATCAGAAAGGAGAGATTAGTAGAGTCACCATGTTGTGTAAACAACTCCACATCTAGTTGGTTCACTCATTTTACTGTCTTAGAGGGAAGGTCTTGTTTAAGAAACAAAAAGCTAATGTCCATTTTTTCCTCTTTTATATATATATATATATATATAATATGTATTTATTTATTTATTCATGGGTGTTTTCTTCTCCCCACCTGAAAATGAGTGAGCTGTTTCAGTGGTGATGGTGGTGGGGCGTGGGGGGCGGGGTGATTGACAGTCTTATGAAGGGTGCATTGTTCGGTCTCACAGAACAGATTTCTTCCCTGTGAATCCCCAGTGCTTCTCCGAGAAACATCTGGCTTTTCTTTGGAGATTTCCATCCAAGGACTGAGAGAGTCTGACCTTAACTCATGAGATAATGATAAGACTGCCAAGCATGTATTGTCTCATAATTGCTTCTACAGATCTGTGCCATAAACCACGATTAAATACTAGGAGAAAGGTCGTTAAAAGATAGAAGAAAGAAAATGGCTTTTTAATGTAAATTAATGAATTTAGAATTTTGCAGCCCCTATGTATAAACCACAAATACCGTAAGACAATAAGCACTATTGCACTTTCAATGTTCAAGAATATTTTTGTGCTGGGCCATCAACAGTTTAAGTATGAATGGCAGCTTTTGCATATTACATGCTGAAATCATCACATACTCTGCAGGATAATACGGAGAAAAGGGGTGGAAGTTGTCTTTCAATGTAAAAGAATAAAGGGGTATATTCTTTACTGTTTCCCAAGGAGGTAGTATACTTCAAATTACCCAAATGAAAGTATGACTCATTCAGAATTTCAAATTCAAAAAATTTCCTGTCACATAAATTAGAGTAGGCAGAAATGACATAGGTTAATAGGTCCAAGGTTCAAAAACCACTGGAAGTGTCAGAGTAGACCATAAAGATGGTTTGTGTGAAACATCTATTGGACTTTGAACAAACTTTACTTTTATAGCAACCCTTCTCTGTAGACAAAGCAATGCATCTTAAAGACATGAGGTTTAAATTTGGGAGCCTTTGATTTGAAGACAAGTCAGGAGATTCTTAGAGCTCTGAGGAATAGCTGGTAAATGAGAAAGCTTATACTTAAGAACAGAAACAAACAATCAAAACCCTCCAGTGAAAAAGCCCCCAAATGAATGCAGCAATAACAAATATAAATCAGAAATTGTTCAAAGACGAAAGTGATGGCTGTAGCAGAAGCAGAGTACTGGAACTTGAGTAATGTTTTAGAATTTGGACTTAAGTAAAGACAGTATTAAATGAGCCATCCCCAAAAAAACAAAAGGCAAACAAAATTTTAGAAGGGTATTTAAAAATCACACGAAAATCCGAGCTGATATTCTGCTTCGACCTATGGTAAGCTAATTTGTGAATTCCATAATTAAAGAAAGCATATCTATGTTTTCAAGATTCTTGACACCGCAATTTTGGCAATTTAAGGTTCAAGGGAAAAGTCAAAAAAGATAACACTAGGCATGCAATCTTAGCAAATTTTATTTAAGTTTTGGCTCCAATGTTTATTAGGGAAGCAGATTCTGACCAATCCAAAGGCTGTCTCAGGAAAGAAAATGTTTGAGAAGACCTATTAATATAGATTTTAAAGATTTTTTTTAATACTTTTTTGTACCCACTCCCCCCAGTTTAGCCCCTTCAACTACTCTTACTAAATTATGATTAAGAAAAATTATTCATAAGAAAGTTCATGTTTTGGGGGGTCTTTATCTTCTATTTGTTGGGCTATGTTATTTTTCACGTTGCTCCAGACACTCAAGAGCGTTTTACTCTCCCTGCTGTGTTACCTGTCAAAGATTCCATATTATGTAAACATTTTTCTAATAGCCACTGATACAAGTGCTACACTGAAGCAGTTTCTAACCAAGTCAGAGAAGTAAAATACATTCAATTCACCAGGCAAAGCGAAGGAACAGAAAAGAAAAGAAAACCAACCAACAAACAAGACAGAAAAAAAAAAAAAAGCAAAAAACACTAACTGATTATTAAGCTGGGTTAAGTATGTTATTGTTGTCTTTATTTTTAAAGTTCCAAAGGAAAGAAACCTAAAACCCATTTACGTAAAAATTTTAACCCTAGCTGAATATTTCCTATATGATATGTACTAAAATAAAACTTATCTTTTAAGAAAATGGAAACAGCAAAACCATTTGTTAATATAGTCACCATTTATAAACTGGCATGTGGACAGTATTGTCCATGATTTTGATATTTTCAAATAACTTATTTTATAACTAGTAGTTTTTTCCCCCCTTATCTATCTTATATTAGTGATCAGGCAAGAAGTAACCAGATTCCTAACGGTAGTGTTTTAAATGAGGACATGCATCTTCATAGTAGGCTAATAAGTAAATCAAGCAATGAGCACAGTAGTTCTCGCACCTTGGATTTATATTTATGTCTTTATAATTTGAATAGAATATTTTCAGATTCAATTAGCAAGAAAACATTGCGGATAATATCAGAAGTTGGTTTTTCCCTAGTTAATATGAATTCAGGTATGCGAGGTATGACGGTTAAGTTTGTGAACTCATTCTAGAAAAAATGTGCTGCATACCTCATTGCTGAATATCACTATGGTCACCTTCGAAGTAATCCTTCTGGGAAGCTTTGCACTGACATCAGCGCCTAGTCCACCCTTCAAAACGATTTGGGGACTCTTTTTCTGGAATGGCCATCAGAGCTGTCGTCATATTACCCTTGATGTCCTGAATGTCCTCAAAACGTCTTCCTTTCACTATTTCCTTTATCTTTGGGTAAAAACAGAAGTCATTGGGGGCCAGACTAGGTGAGTAGAGAGGGTGTTCCAATAGTTATTTGTTTACTGGCTAAAAACTCCCTCACAGACAGTGCCATGTGAGCTGGGTGCATTGTTGTGATGCAAGAGCCAAGAAATGTTGGTGAAAAGTTCAGGTCATTTTCATCTAAAATTTTCACCAGCCTTTTCAGCACTTTCAAATAGTAAACTTGGTTAACTGTCCAGTTGATACAAATTTATAATGAATAATCCCTCTGATATAAAAAAGGGTTAGCAATATCATTTTGACTCTTGATTTGGACTGATGGAACTTTTTTGGTCGTGGAGAATTGGCCGACTTCCACTGTGCACTCTGACGCTTTGTTTCAGTGTCATATTTTATCACCAGTGATAACATGACCCCAAACATCGTCTTGCCTCTCCAAAAGGTCTTGGCAAACTTCAACTCTCCTTTGCTTTTGTTCATTGGTGAGTTCCTTCAGAACCAGTTTTGTACACACTTTTCTCATGCCAAGATTTTCAGTTAAGATTTTCCTCACTGTTTCTCTATCAATGTTTACTTGGTCTGCTAGGCTTCTCACAATCAGTCAATGATTTTGATGCACAATTTGACAAAGTTTTGCAATGCTTTCTTCAGTTCTGCTCATTACTGGCCGCTCTGACCTCTCTTCATCAGTGATGCGTTCTCTCCCCTCAGAAAAACGTTTAATCCAGTTGTACACTGCCATTTTCTGCATGGCATTATCCCCATAAACTTGGACTAACATGTCCCTGATTTTACCTCCACTCTTGCCAAGTTTAACAAGAAATATCATGTTTGTTTATTGCTCTAATTCAAGCTCAGACATTGTCACGACGGCACACAGAAACACGCTACAACAATAATGAATGCCACTCAGCAAGACACCACCACATGTTGACATGAACACAGCTGTGAGACACTGATGTACCAAGGTTATGACACCTTATCAGCTGTTTGTACAGTGCTGCCAATGTAAGTGTGTGGTGACAAGTTTGTGAAATTAAGTGACGGATCCCATGTATCAAGTATCTATTAATAGCAAAAGGATGATCAAATATCAGAAGTTGGTTTTTACATAGTTAAAAATGTAAGTTTAATGTAACACATTAAAATGAAGACATGCTAACACTTTGTTACCTAACTTTAAAAAAAAGATCTTTAATTTTCAATTACAGTTGACACATAATATTACATTAGTTTCAAGTGTACAACATATGAATTAGACATTTAGATACCTTACAAAGTGATCACCAAGATAAGTCTAGTATCCATTTGACAGCATACATAGTTATTATAAGATTATTGAGTTTATTCCTTTCCTATGTTTTACTTTACATCCGTGTGATGATTTTAATAATTGGCAGTTTGTACTTCTTAATCCCTTTGACCTTTTTTGTCTATCCCTCCTCTCCCTGCCATCTGGCAACCATCAGTTTGTTCTTTGGATCTATGAGGTTGTTTCAGTTTTGTTTGTTCATTTATTTTGTTTTTCAGATTTAACATATAATTGAAATAATATGGCATTTGTCTTTCTCTACCTGACTTATTTCACCTAGTATAATACCCTCCAGGTTAGTCCATGTTGGCAAGATTTTGCTCTTTTTATGGTTGAGTAATATTCCATTGTGTATATGTAGCACATCTTTTTCATTCATTCAATGGACACTTAGGTTGCTTCCATATCTTGGCTATTGTAAATAATGTGGCAATGAACATAGGGATGCACATATCTTTTCAAATTAGTGTTTTGTATTTTTTGGGATAATTATCCAGAAGTGGAATTGCTAGGTCACATGGCAAACCTAACTTTTAAAATAATTTCCCCCTTCAATTTCTGGAAAGGACTTAGAAAAGACTTAATTCCAAAAAAATTATTATTTTTTTAATATTATAAGATTATCAGTTTTTCCTTTAAGACACTAGAGGAGTAGAATTGACCCTGTTCTTTGTAGAAAAATATTCCACTTATGATTTCAAAGTAATGGCAACAGGAGAAAAAGAAAAGTATCCATATGATACCAACAGTGCGAAGGGAATATTTTCTGAAGTGAGGTGAAGCGAAGACAAGGCCTCATTGCCTGCACTAAAGACAAATGCATTGAAAAGGAGAATGAATTATCTATCTTTGGTGAAAGTTTTTTTATTTTCTTCATTGTACTCATGTTTTAGGTCATCATTTCATCTGAGAGTGCTGATTCATCAACTTGAAGGAATGATTACATTCAAGGCTAGGTATACTATCATGTTCTTTGTGGGAGCTTAGTAAACATTAATCAGGGGAACTGATGAGAATTTACAAAGCAGAAAAACAATATCATCCACATATTTGTGACATTCAGTAGAAATTGTCACAGCCCTGGCATTTAAAATATGGGCTAAATGTTGTTGTCTTTCCTATTTTGGTGATCCTGTTTCAAGTCCAAGATGACTTCTTTGACAAGTGGGTAATTCTATTTATCTTGAATGTCTAATCACTTTATCCTTTAAAGTTCTCTTTAAAAAGTGGAAGAAACTAAATTACCAACATCTGTCTCTCCAAATTGTTAAAAAAAGTTTGACATCTTTCTAAATCATAAAAATGATATTGGTAACTCTTTGGTACAAAAAAATGGAATTATTGGATCTGGAGATTTAATGTGTTCACAATTATACATTTTAGCAATTAAATAGATAAATATTTAGGTAACTTACTATGACCCAACCTATCAAAATATGAATACCACCTCTGTCAAACATTAAAATTATTATTATTATTTAGCTGATGAGAGAATTGCACACTAATATTTAGTAGGGCGAGGGAGAGAGAAGAAGGAGGTACAGGTTCCATAACGAGAAAGGTGGGAGAAGAAAATAACATTCAGACATTCTGTGGGTATTTTCTTATACCTCATTTCACTTAGTCTTTAAACTTTACATCAGCCCTCCAATATAAGAGTAATTATTTGTCTTCTTTCTACTTTTTCTTGATTTTTTCCCCTTCACAATGAAAGTACTCAGTTTAAAGTTATGTGATTCTCTTAGCAATTAAGTTATACAGGTAGGATTTGAAGCTAGGTCTATCTTACCTGCAATTTTATAGTTTTAACCACAATGCCACATGATCTACGGGGAACACTTCTGTTATCACATCCTTACTTAGCTGTGTTTTATCATTACCAGTTAGAAAACAGATTAATGGTTCAAGAAAACCATAACAGCAAGTTTGAACAAATGATCCACTTTGCTTGCTGTTTGAAATCTCACTGTTTACTATTATTTATTGAGGAAAATACGGGTCATTTCCAGAAACCAAGCATTTCAGTTTATGCATTATCACCTAAACTTTAATTTCCTTTCTATCTTGGACATCCCCAAAGTTGATCTCATCTTTTGTCTCTTTGTGAAGGACAAAACTAAAACACTCTGCCCTTGGGAGCTCTAATCAGTAAGTAACAATGCAACAATCTTCAGTCTTTTACTTCTGCTTGCCTCCTAATGTTGTCTAAGATTTAACTATCCACTGAGGATAATGCTTTGCCTACTTCCCTCAGATCTAGGAATAGACAGCATGAGCTCCACTTTTAAAAGTTTTAAGCATTTCACTTTCTTACCACCACATCGCATTGGTCCAACTGATTTATTTCACTGTATTAATTTTATTCACTCATCAGCAGTCTCTTGTCTGCACTTCCATTTTCACTTAATTTGTATGTATTGACCTATCATTAAAATGACTGTGCTGAAAACATTCACAACTCTCTTGCCCACTCAACTTTCCTCATCCTTGAATGCAGGGTCTTCCATCTCTGCACCTGCTGCCAAAGTGCTGGATGTAGTTGGGTGAACATATCACAAGCATGGTGATAAACTTCACTATTAATTCACAATTATAAACACAAACAGCACTGTGAAGAAAACTTATTTTTCTGGTGGTATCTTTCCTTTTATCTTTCACCACCTCCCTTCCTTACTACCTTTACTAACCAAGGTGATTAAAAAAAAATCATGGTGTCAAAATTATCACTATTTGTTTAGCCTCATCTTACTTGAAATTTCATCAACCTTCCCTGCTTTCTGGAATAGTTCCTCTCTTAGATTCCTTGACATCACACATCCCTTACTTTCCTCTCCTTCCTCTCTTTCCCTCCTCCTTTCTATGATAGACTTACTTAGAACTTTAAATATGGGTATGTCTCAGAGGTCAACATGGAGTACTTATTTAGTTTTCTATTTATCCTCCACCTTGAGTCATTGCATCCAACACCATGGTTGTAAATAATATTTATAGGAGATGATTATTCAATTCATATGTTCAGATGGCTAATCCAGTATTTTATTATACATCTTTACTTTGACATCTAATAGGCCTCTCAAATTTAGCATGTCCCTTACACATTACTACTTGTATCCCTTCCCAGGAGTCCCCATCTTAGTAAATAATGTTGCCCATAACTGGGGAAACACCCTTTACTTTTCTCACTTTTGTTTTCCTTATCTGACTCATTATTAAGTGCTTTCAGGAATAACTCACATATTTCTAAATATGCGAACTTTCCTGCCTCTATTTCTGGTGCCCATTCAGTCAATTTTTCATACCACATTCAGAATAACAGTACTTTTTAAAAATCTAATTAAATAATGCCCTTTTCCAGCTGTTAAAATTCTTCAGTGACTTTGCATTTAAAAAAAACAAAACACCTCAAACTTCTTACTACAGCCTTCAGACCTACCAGTTGTTTCATTTCACCTGCTGCTTAACTCCCCTTCATTCTCTGTCCTATCACCATATAGCTTTTCCTTTTGTTCCTCTTCCTTGCCTCAGGGTCCTAGCGCTGGTCTTTTCCATTCTTTGCCTAAACTAGTTTTCTTGGGGACGTCACAGTACTGATACCGTTGTGTTTCTTGTTTCTTAACTCATGTCTCATCCATAGAGAAACTCTTCATTTTCACCATGTAGGTCTCCTCCCCCATTATTACACTGTTATCTTGTTTATTCATTTTATTTTACAATATCATATTGTTTTTCTTTTCTAGTTAGATGTAAATGCAATCACAATAGGATTTTTTGTATCCTGACAGCAAGACAGGACCTAGAGTTTACTTACCTGGAACAGTCACTTGCACAAGGTAGGTAGGTGTTCAATAGTCATTTGTTAAAGAATGAGTCAATAGATATATCATGTCCCAGAATCATCGGGAAGGGAATATAAATGTTTTAAAAAAGAGATTGTAATACCCAAAGTTCCAAAGCCCATTACAATTTTCAAAAGAATTTCTTTTGTATAAATGCGATAATGAAAATGTCACTATTTCTAGAGTATCAGCAGAGATGGTTAATAGTGCAGAAGGTAGGTAAGATGAGTCTTAAAAGAGAGATTGGTAAATTCCAAATGAGAGATGATTTTTTTACTCCAGAAATTCTAATATCTTAAAATTCAGTTTTCTTACCATTTTTGGAAACTTCTTTTTCTTAAAAGAGTAACTTGAGCCACACTTTGTACACTAAATCTATGTTTTGATTGAACAGATAATCAATGTGATGGGGATCATGATAGCTACATTAATGGATTTTCTGGTTTTTTTAGGATTAGGTAAATCCATTTCAGAGATGCTTCCATGTTTTTAACTCTAAATCCATTAATCTTGTTTTACCCCATTATAGACTTATTCTCTTCTTGGTGTCCAAAACCTTTAAATTATGTTTCTATTTTGAAAACAAAACAACAACAACAACAATAAAACACTCTAGAGAAGTGATGGAAACTTTGTTAAGTCAGGGGTTAGGTCAAAACAGAGTGCCAGATATGGGTGGGTATGTTTCCCAAAGGTCACCCTGCATTATCCAAAAAGTGTACTGATTATTCCAGAATCTAAATTGATTGTTAAGATGTCCAAAGGTGATCCTTGTGCAATTATTTTAAAGTATCATCGTTGGGAGACGATTCTTCATGGATCTCTCTTGTTTCTGCATGACTTGCTAGCAAAGTACTAACTGTCCTTTTTTCCATCCAGACTCTCTTTTCAAGGATGTCTATATAGCAAACAACCTTGGGAAATACAATGACCCTTTCTGAAGAAAGGGGGTCATACTTCCTGTCCACTGTAAAAGACTGAGGGTGACTATGCTCAAGGTTCCTCTCTGGTCATGAAAAACATTGCTTGTGCAGTTATCAGGTCATCTTTTCCCTGCTGTGTGAGAATCGAGGCTTGGGAACTGATGCAAAACGATATTTTGGTTACTGCTCTTGCTCTGAGTAATGAACTGCTTTGTCTCTAGCCTAGGGGTTGTGTGTCTTCTACCCACATCTATATCATGATGCCAGGGTAAGTTGTTTGTTCGTGACTAGGTAAAAATTTCAGCTCCTTTATAGTTCTTAATAGTCATCAGTATTTATCTCGTAGGTTGGTGCAAAAGCAATTGAGGTTTTTGCAATTGTTTTTAACCTTTTAACTGCAATTACTGTTTTTAACTGCAATTACTTTTACACCAACCTAATGGTAGTCTGTGGGTTAATCAATGCTCTTGTATGTGGCCGTATCTATTTATTTCACATTATGAACTACGTGTCCTGCATTATGGCATGTTTTGTATTGTGTAGACCCAATCCTATCAAAATGAAATTCTATGGTACTGTATAAATATTTAGCACTCTCTATTTTTTTCCTGTGGTTTAGAAATTAAACCTTGACTTTTTGTTTTATTTGCTCTACTCTTGGGGGGAAAATAAGCATTTGTGTTTTGATTTAAAGTTAGAAATTATTGTATTAGATATGTATTCACACAAAAATACTAAGATGTTTGGTCTGATAAAAATCATGTTGGGGAAATTTGAGCATTTACTACACAAAATGTTGTAATATATTTGACAGCTTCTGTGTATTTAAAATCTGGATAAACCTCAGAATCAGTCTAATGAAAATCAGTCTCTGTTATATAGCAAACTCACTTAGAAACACATAAGTTGAAATATACCACTAACTAACTTGTCATTAATTAGCAGTTCTTGATAGCTTTGTAAGGTATACTTAAATGATTACATTGACTGTAACACCTCTCCCTGATTTGTTTGTTTATGTATTTACTCATTCATTTTGGAGAACTCTAACTGAATGAGATACCTTAACTTGTGCTTTTAGGCTTTCAGGTAGAAAAATAGAGTGTTATTTACCCGGAAATATATATCATATATGTCCTTTTATATATTTCTTCATAGGTGGACTCACTAGATATCTTGATATTCATAAACAATTGAATAAAAATATATTCCAATTCATCAAATTAAAGGATAAAATAATAACTACTGTAAGTGTGTACATTCAAACAAAACGTTTTCTGTGGACTTTAGGTCCTCCAGAGGAGGGTACATTGGAATAATAGGAGTGGACACCCAAGTATGTCAAAAATATATGATTGTCCTGACGGTTTTCTGGGAAATTAACATACAATCAATTGAGCTGCATATCAGAGTAAACAATTAGATCATACATGTAATAGAATACCCAAAATTCAAATCACACTAATCTTAAGAGAGTGTTATTAGGGAAATCAGACTTGAATTTAATCAAGAGAATTTTGATAAGTCCATCTAGGCTGCTAAAATAGAACACCACAGATTAGCTAGCTTATAAAAACAGAAATTTATTTCTCACAGTTCTAGAGTCTGACAAGTTCAAGATTAAATCACCAGCATGATGAAGGCTTTCTTCCTTGTTCATAGCCAGTGCCTTCTCTCTGAATCTCTTTAGGGTGTCTTTAATAAGAAAACTAGACTCATTCATGAGGCTTCATCCTTATGACTTAACCACCTCTCAAAGACCCTACCACCTAGTATTATCATTTTGGACATGAGGATTTCGACAAATTTTGGGGGGACACATTCAGAGCATAGCACCAGCCCAGTGTAGAGACTGAAGCTTGTTTGTCATTTATAACATACAAAAAGTAATTTACCAGGTGTCAAGCATAGTGTATCAAATGACAAAAACAAGTAAGAACCCTGACTTTGAGAGCTTGTAGTTCAAAAGGCATTAACTAAGTAATTACTTAAATTAATTTAAATTCACAATTTTGCTAAATGCTGTGAAGTAACTGCCCCAGTGTTATAAAAAAGACATAATTTAGTTTCACATGAAGGAAGGCCTCCCAAGGACACGATGGATACATTGGGGTGAATACAAGTAGAAGTCAGCATAGGAGAGTCTCTCTGACGTTGGTCTTGGTAAAGGGGCTGGAGGATGTGTAGAATCTGACATTCATGTTCACTTATCAAGGCTTTCCAATTGAAGGATAGTATTTGTTGCTAGCTAGAGGAAAGAGACTTCTCGATACCTGCTATGTAGTTCCCTTGTTCTGCTTCCATGATCACTAAACAAACTCTTGATAATGTGGTGCTTGATGGAACGTGCCTTCAGTGAGGAAGAATAGGAATCATATTTCACATCATTGTACATTTTGTTAAATATTATTTGGATTATAATTTGGCTTTACATGTTACTAGGCTGCAGGGAGAAAAAGTGCTAACCAGCTTTTTTTGTCACAACTGCAGTATGGTTATAAATTTGCTTATTAGCTTTTGGGCTTTTCTCAATCAGTCTATATGACCTTAGTTGATGTGGGTCCAGCTCATAGACATGCATACCTTTAAATTGTTCCCCCTGAGTTAGGCTGTGTATATCTAAATCTTTACCAGACTTCAGACAGTGGTG
Source organism: Rhinolophus sinicus (assembly GCF_036562045.2). Taxonomy (NCBI): domain Eukaryota; kingdom Metazoa; phylum Chordata; class Mammalia; order Chiroptera; family Rhinolophidae; genus Rhinolophus; species Rhinolophus sinicus. The sequence continues at coordinate 92,531,100 of NC_133753.1, read as the reverse complement.
AATTCATTGAGATCAACGTGGTCTTACACGGTGCAGTGACCAGGTGGGGTGGCCAGAAGGATCTGTTCAACTTACATACTCTTTTCTTTGTAAGATAAGAACAGTTTATTTCCGAATAATTGATAAACAATAAGGGAATATCTGTTTATTCATGCCTGTTCAGTGATTAGAAGTGAGTAGGAAAAGAATTGAATGAAAGTTATACTGGATAGTATAAGTCCATATATGATAGCCAACATTGCTTGTTTATTCTCCCAAATGGAGAGATCATGCATCTTTTTAAAGCATGATGAAATGTAAATTTTAAAATAAATTAAAATAGTTACTTTTGAGATTTACAGATGACAATAATCAAGTATAATAGATTATTGAAAATAAAATTATTTTAGAAAAGTATTAATAGTGATAATAAATATAAAAATGAACCAAAATTGTTGCAATTAAATACCAAGGAGACTATATAGATAAAAGCCCTTCCACAAAATGATCTAATGCCTTTGCCTACTAATTCTTAGGAGGACATTTAGAGATAAATTTCCTTGCTGTTATATTAGTGTATGTGGATATGTGTGTTTTCTTAACTGCTATAACCTTTACCACATAGACTACATTTTCCATATTATAAGTGCTTTAGCTGCATATTAACATGTCTTTTCTTACATTATTCATCACACTATACTCTTCTGTACTCTCAAACTGTTCAAACTGACATCTCTTAACGACAAAAATAATCATTGAAAATGGAAGTCAACTAAACCACAACTCAGTGTCCAGTGAATTTGTCTCATTTATAACCTTCAAAATCCCTAAGGATATTAGGTCATAGAGGTTTGAGAGTTTTCCTGACAAAGCTAGATGTAGTTGATTTTTTTCCTTATTAGAATAAATTTTGGTAAGGTTATTCATTGGGAAATTAAATAAAAATTATTTAGCATTAATATTAATTCTCCCTATAATAGGCAAGAAATTATGTGAGTTTAAATATTATTTTCTGTTTAATATATAAACATTTTACCTTTAATATTTTAAAAATATTTTAAATATTGCATGATTTATGGTACATACTTTTTTCTTTTTAATTTTTTATTGGGGAACAGTGTGTTTATCCAGGCCCATCAGCTCCAAGTTATTGTCCTTTAATTTAGTTGTGGAGGGCGCAGGTAGCTCACCTCCAAGTCCAGTCACTGCTGCCGCTCAGCGACAGCTCATTGTCTTCAATCTAGTTGTGGAGGGCGCAGCCCACTGGCCCATGTGGGAATTGAACCAGCAACCCTGTTCTGAGCTCGTGCTCTAGCCAACTGAGCCATCCGGCTGCCCATATGGTACATGCTTTTAAATATTAACTTACATTGTAGATGTTAGAGAAGTATATAGAGAAAAATACCATACAACTAACAGCTTAAATATAGAAGCATAAATTCCTATAAGCTGTGTGAAAAAAATCATTCCTCTTATGGACAAATGTTTTCAGATTTTTTTGGGTAGATACCCAGTAGAGGGATTGCTGGGTCATATGATAATTCTATTCTTAATTTTTTGAGGAACCTCCATACTGTTTTCCATAGCAGTTGTACCAATTTACATTCCCACCAACAGTGGATGAGGGTTCAAAAAATCTGAGAACATTTATCCACAATGATATTTGTACCCCCATGTTCACTGCAGCATTATTTATGGTGGCCAAGATATGAAAACAACCAAAGTGTCCTTCCATAGATGATTGGATAAAAAAGATGAACATATACACAATGGAACACTATTCTGCCATAAGAAAAGATGAAATATTGCTGTTTGTGACAACATGGATGGATCTTGAGATTATTATGCTAAGCACAATACATCAGACAGAAAAAGTCAAGAACTGTATGACTTCACTCATATGTGGGATATAAAACTGAAAGCAACAAAGGAACAAGATAAACAAAGGAACAAAAACTCATAGACACCAACAACAGTTTAGTGGTTACCAGAGGATAAGGGGGCAAAGGGATTGGTAGAAGAGGGAAAAGGGATCAAATATATGGTAATAGAAGGAGAACTGACTCTGGGTGGTGAACACACAATGTGATACATAGATGATGTATTACAGAATTGTATACTTGAAACCTGTGTAACTTTACTAACCATTGTCACCCCAATAGATTTAATTAAAAAAAAGAAAAAAAAACCTTCCCTTGAAATTGTCACATTTAATAAACAGGATTAAATTTCCAAAATTGATTATTTCCTAATATTATGTTTTTGGATTATGTGGCTATATAGACAGATTAGTGATTATCCCTTTGAATAAAAACTAATGTAACTTCATTAAATTTGTAACTATGGATTTGTGCTTATATTTTCCTGAGTTCATGGTTTTTAAGTTCATACTTTCAGTTCTTTTATAACATAATCTCTTGGATGCATCTCCTGTGTTATAATTTGGATAGATGGATTTTCTTTTTGTTAAATAAATTTGCACTGCACTTGAAACCATGTAAAAATTGTCTCTGACATGAAACCATTGTTGAAATAGTAGCATGATTAAAATTTTCAGGGAGAGAAAACAAACTAATGGATTTTTCCACTGACTTTGAATACTAAGTTTAATAAAGGCAAAAATTACTTTGTTTTTTTTCCGGTCATGGTATTTTGGTTACAAATGACAACAGAACTCAATCTATCATTAACACAAAAAGAACTTGTTGACTCAAAGGACCAGCACTATCTTCAAGCATGGCTGGCTTCAGGAATTCAGAGTCATGGGAACTCTCTATCTTTCTTTTCCTTTCTCAGTTCTGTTTGACTTCATTCTCAGATAGATGCTGTTCAGGTAAAGCATCAGGTTGCCCCAGGCAACTGCCAATTTATGTGTTCCTTAGAGGCTAGCATGCCAGAGAGAAAAATAAAAAGCATGTGTTTTTCCAGATATCTTCAGTGAAAGTCCCAACATGGGCCCTACAATGATATTTGGACTAGTTAACTTGTCCACAAGCCAGAGAACTCTGATTAGTCAGACACGTGCACGTGCCTACCACTGGGGCTAAGAATGTGTGTTCAAATCCACCAAAACCAGTCATTGATCAAGATAATGGTAAAATAGATCTTTAAAAGGAGGGATCCTGAGTAGATCAGAAATGAATGTTTTTTTGTTCTTCCTGAGCGCGAATCTACACATTAACCCATTTGAGAAAATTCAGATAATGCATTTTTATAATTTTGTGTTAAAATATATATCTAAATAAAGCTTTGGAAGTTTCGTCTACATTTCATCATTACCAGTAAGGTAAAACATATTTCTCAAAATATTTAATCTATTTTAGTAAATGAAATATATGCAAAGTATTCTGTAGGCTGAACAGCATTGCATCCCAAGTGGATAACAATAGTTATTTATGAATCGGGGAATAATTTTAGATTGGTGTTAAAACAATCAACTCAAGACTATTTGGAGGAATAACGCTGAGTTTTTGGTGATTCCAATCTCTTTGTTTCTTCTCCTTTAGTCTCCTACCTGCCACTAGATTCTACATTCTTACTAATTTTGCTATATAATGGCAGATTTCTGATGAAGTAGCTGAGAATATGAACTTTGAGTTCAGGATGGATGGGGCTTTATGAGTGCAAGAATAGCCTTCTTTACTAGCTGTGTTTCCTTGAGTAAATATCTCAACTTCTCTTAGCAGCAGTTTAGAGCAGATGGTTTTGGAATCCATGACCAATTCTTTTAGCCATATTCTTGACAATAGCATCATTTCCTTTGCTCTAATGTCCCACCAAAAAATCAATCCATGCCTCTGAATCTGACTTTTCTGAATCTGAACCTTTGAACAACTGAAAATAAAATCACATAGCCAAGCAGACAGGTGCTACTCTGTAGTTGTAGACTTCCATCTCTACAAGGCCTTCAATATTTTCTGGAAATTCTCTGTATTTTCCAAGGCTTCATTCTAACCCATTCTCCAATTACTTCAAACCTGTGTTTCTCTCTCAGACCTCTCATATGAACACTGTCCCTCTTCTTTTCAGACTCCATCAACTTCTTCTAGTGTCCTAAACCCCAGGCTTTTCCACATCCTCACTCTCTAGTTCTATTTCTCCTCGCTGGACTCAATTCTCCTCAACAGCTTCTGATTCCATCTTCTCCTTCTCAGGACTATCCCATCATTGATTTCCCGTTCTTCTGTGTTTTACATTTTATCTCTATACTAATCCCTTCTGTATTATTTTCTTATTGCTGCTGTAACAAATTACCACAAATTTAGTGGTTTGAAACAAGACCGATTTATTATCTAATAGTCCTAGTGGTCAAAAGTCTAAAATTGGTAGAGGGCTAAAATCATGGGTTTTGTTCTTCACAGAGGCTTTAAGGGAGAATTTGTTTCCTTGCCTTTTCCAAGTTCTAGAAGCTGCCTGGATTTCTTCACTTGGTCACTAGTTAGCAATCACACGATTTCAATCTGTGCTTTTATCCTCACATCTTCTTCTCTGGTTCTGACAATCCTATCTTCTTCTTTTAAGATCCCCTATTATTATACTGTGTCCACCCAAATAACCTGGGGATATCTTTCCATCTCAAGACACACTTTATCACATCTGCAAAGTCACTTTTGCAATGTAAGGTAACATTCTCACAGGTTTCAGGATTAGGTCATAAACATGTTTGGGAAACTATTATTCTGTCTACTATATTTTCCCATCACCACTATTGAAAGCTCTTTCCTTTCCTACTCCTTAAACTCACTTCATGATTACCTTGTTTCTGACCTCTCCAGTCAATCTATTTCAATTGTCTACACAATTTTTTTTCTCTTATCACCCTGCATTCTCTCTCCCTCTCTCTCTCTCTCTCCCCCCTCCCTATTTTATCAAGGCCAATGTGAATTTCTTATCACAAAATTATTTTCAGTTTTTATTTTACTTGACCTTTCAGCAACATATAAACCATTTACAATACATTGCTTCTTGAAAAACATTTCCATAAGCTTCTATGATATCTACTTTTCTGGTTTTCCATCTATGTCTCTTAATCTTTGTTAGTTTACTCTAAGGATTTTTTCCCTGCTTATTATTTTCACATTAGTTTTTCACTGGGTTCTGTTCTTAATCTTATTCTCTATTCACTACACACAGTCTAAGATGTCTCAAAAACTTCATCATTTCAAATTCCTTCAGGAATACCAATGATTTCAGTTTATATTTTTAATGTAGATATCTTTTTTCTTTCAGAGCATATATATATATATATATATCTGATTACTGTAATTTTCAATGAGATGGTGAAAGCACTTTATTCCTTAATCCTTTTCCATTTATTGTATTCCTTATATTTAATCATGTTTTGAAATTCATTCTTGAGTTTGCCTCTGTATTTCTGCCATCTATCTGTCATAATTCTCGTGTTCTTTATTATAAATTCTACATCCTGAAATTTTGTAATGCACTCCATTTTTATGGCCACTACCATAGTTCATACCAAGATTATATATCATTTTAATTATTTTTATAGCTCTCAGACAAGTCTCCCTGATTCAAATATGGCTTCCTTCCAAGTTACACTCTATGATGGAGGAAGAGGGATATTTATAAAACTTAAATGACCTTTTAGCACCTCATACTTAAGAGTTTTCATAGTTTTCTATTATTCCTAGATGAGACCAACTTCCTCGGCATGTGACATGAGCAATTTCACAGAATTCTGCTCTTAGAAGGCCCCATACCTGGTTTAATACTCTGCTCTACTATCTTGAATTTCTTAATAATTTTTGAACAAGAAGCTCCATATTCTCATTTTGTACTGGGCCCCACAAATTATAGAGCCCATCCTGTTCTTAGATAAAATGTTCATATTTTAATATAGCTTATAAAACTTTCATAACTAGATCCCTTTCTTTCCTCTGTACCTTCAACCACTCATATTCTCCTTCTGTCTGAAATCACACACATATACATACACATAGTTACATGCACACACACACGTGCACATGTACCACTCAAACATTTGCACTCTTATTTCCAACATTTCTAACCCTTTATTAAACTACTATTCATTCTGTAGATCTCTGTTTCAACATTACTTCCTCTGAGAAGACTTGCCACACACCATTGCATAGCTAGCAGTATATCACTGCTTCTCTCATATGGCACTTATGTCCCTCTATGGTAATTATTATTTGCTTTATTGTAGCTTCCAGGGAATGTTAAGAACCATGCCACTGTTTACTACCTTATCAATAGTGTGTTATATAATTCACATAGAATTATGTGTACGTAATACTTAATTGTGAATGGTTAACGAACAGTAATTTTCTTTTTTACTTTTTTCAGTAGAAATAAATATGTAAATGTTAGAACTGTCTACTTAATAGGGACCCGTGCCAGCAAATAACTTATAGTCATATTTTTATTGATCAGAATTGCACATTTAGCAAAATTCAGAGAGACACTAGCATCTTGAGCTTTATTTCTGCAAGTACTGCAAGAAAAGGGAATATTTTTCAAATCAGAGTGCAAGTGTTTAAAATTATAGCATTCATCATTGATTACTCACTTTTTTTGGCTTGTATAAGGATGGTATTTGAGTTATTCAAATATTATTATTATTCTGAGAAAGCAAGTCTATTGCCAGCTGAACTGTATGATGAAGACCAAAGGAAGTGGAAAATTGAAGGTCAATTTTCCTGTCTTACTATGATTTTCAAGACAACTCTTATTTGTTCTAAGTAAATAAAAGACAATGGGAGAAACGGTATCAGCATAAAAGCCTGGAGGAGAGATAGCCTAAGATTCATTTTTTGTGTGTGGGGGGGAGTAAATCAAATAGAAGCATGGTACACAATGCTGGAACGGCACTAAAATGTGAATTTATGCAAATATCCAAAGTGGATCATGGTGGGAAATACTTCTCCACTGCATAATCTTTTCCAGTGACTGTTCTCATCAAATTCTTCAGAGGTATTGGCGGTAGGAAGGACCCGAACTGGCTACAGAATTGCCACATCATCAGGACTTTATTGTCATCATGCTCTGAATGGTGATCCTCATTCTCATGGAGCAACATTTACTAAGAATCCACCATGCAAGATGCTGAAGGAATTGCAATAGGTAAGAATCAATATGGGGATCTTGACTTGATTAATTTATAATTTTAAACTTTTATTTTAAATGGTATTAAGGAAGAGCGCAGGGTCCCCTTCCTTGTTATAGAAATGAAAACATGATTTTGCTTTCTTAAGACTTCTCATTTAGCTCTGCAAAGTAGTTTTGCCATATGTCTATCTAGCTCCATTAACTAAGAGCATGTCACATATATTTAAAGAAGTGAGCAGGAAATTTTAGATACAAACTTACAGACACTATGATCTTTAGTGAAATTAATGCAAAATAATAAAACCAATTGCAACATAATGCAGATAGAAACCCAAGAAAATCATAGATCACATGACTAGCAGCCAGGAAGAAAGAATCTGTATGCTGGGCACAGGTATGGCACCAGCAGAAAAGACATGTTCTCTCGAGTAATATTGTATTATATAACCTTGTTTGGGTACAGCTTGGGAGTGGGGGTCATTGCCAGTCAGATCCAGATAGTGTTCATTAGAGAAGCAATGACAAGTGATAACAGAAACTCATTTTTCCCTTCCAAGAACTATCTGCTAAAGCAGAATTGTCAGTTAGCCTTTGGGAATCTTTGCCCATGTGCAGATGTCACCATTCTCTTGCTGCATAATCAGATCTGTCATTAACACCTCCACAGTCTTCTATATTCGGGTAGAAAAGAAAATATTTCCCTCATAGGGGGAATCTAAGTATTTTGCTAAGCCATAGTTAAAAATAAAATGGGAATCGTTTCTGGGATCTCATTTATGTTTTATATGATCCAGTGTGAAAATGTACGTTCCTCCTCAATGTCATGACAAGTTTTTCAATTTGTCTGAATATATCCCTGCCTTAGAAAAATGGAAGGCTAATTAGCCAGGCAATAGATCTTTCCTCACCCTATGCTCACTTTCAACGTTTATTTTCAAAGCTGTTTTACCCTTGACTATGAAAGCTCACCTTTTGCTGAATGTTTTCCCTCAAAGTTTAAAAAAAAAAAAAAAGAAGAAACAAATTGTCTCAAAAGTCTATTGATTCTTCAAGCATGCTCTGGTTTTGCAAGTTAGAGATTGAGTAGTTAATTCACTAATGGTTGGAGGGTTGATTTCCTATTCTCAAGAGGAAGGATAGTGTGTTATGCTTATTAGTAATAAATAACTTAGAAATTATTAGACATAGAATAGACACTCTGGATATACAGAACCTGAAAGTTGTATAACCACGACATATTGTGATAAATGTGACACAGTTTTGATTCCCTCGAAGACAATAGCAATGGGTGCAAATGCCTGGTCCTTCTATTGGGCACACTATAGGACAGCAATCATACCCCCATTGGCATTATGTATGTTCAGATGATTTGCTTCCAATTATGAAATGTGGACAGAGGTGTTGTGTCACCTTTTTAATGGAAGCCTGAAGAACCAGTACATGGTGTGTTGCATGTCCCTCCTTATTAACTGCCATAGTAATCTTGAAAAGATAAGTTACATCCTTGGCCAGACTCGAGGGCCTGTAATTAACAGAATCTCTTGTCAACACACATCAAATGTATGGTATGGATGAAAAAATAAACATTTAATATTTTCAGCCACGAGATTTGGGGATTATTTGTTACTTTAGTATAACGTAGTGATCCTGACTTGCATGAAGTGAGATCAAATCCTAGTCTCAAAGAATGGATGGAAATTAATTAGAAGAGTAGAAGGGGAGGAATGTTCTAAACAAAGGTGTATACAAGCAAAGGGAGAGACACATTTCGAAGTACATCATTGGAGGAGAAAACACAAAATTAGTAGTATGGGTTTGATAAAATCAGCAGAAAATCTCTCCTCAAAGAGTCCATTTTTAAACACATATTGAAGACAATGAGCAGAATTGGTGGAGTTTTTGAGGGAATGGGAGATGCAGGAAATGTCAAGCATTTACTGGAAAGAATCAGATTCTACTTTTCCTACCATCCCTGCTCCTTTCCATAACCCCTGGCAATTACAGTCAGTGAGGGTTCCTCAAACTCAGTTTTTGACCTCTTAGAAAATCTGCATTTTTCTTTTGGTATTTTGAATAGCCTACATGTATTTTTAAAAGTGTGTGTGGGGGAATTAAGCCCAATAAAATTTACAGATGCTAAGAAGCCTTATTAAAACTGTATAAACCAAAAACAACGAAAGAACAAGACAAACAAATGAGAAACAAAAACTCATAGACACAGACCATAGTTTAGTGGTTACCAGAGGGTAAGGGGTGGAGGGAGGGAGATGAGGGTAAGGGGGATGAAATATATGGTGATGGAAGGAGAATTGATTCTGGGTGGTGAACACACAATGGGATTTATAGATGTTGTAATACAGAATTGTACACCTGAAATCTATGTAACTTTACTAACAATAGTCACCCCAATAAATTTAAAAAAATGCTTTTATTACTTTAGTGTTTTTACACACAAAACAATTGTAAAAATATAGAGAAGCACAAAGAAGAAATTTAAGGTATGTACAGAAAATTCAAAGAACAAATTAAACCAAATTCTCTTCACTCAGAAAAAATTACCATTAACATTCTTGTTTCTGTTTCATACTCACAAAACACACAAATATGTGATTATGGAGACAGAGAAAGAGAGCACTTGATAAATTTTTGAATGAATGAACAAATGTTTGAATAAATGAACAAATGAACTGCAAAAAAAAAACACTAATGGTTTGGTCTCGATTGCAAAACAATGCAAATAAGGTTGAAACTTAATGGGATAGAAGGTGTAGCATATTATATTTATTTTATTTTAATTTAAAATCTGTTGAAATAATGTATTCAAATAGTAAATGTTGCACAGGGAATTGTTTTGTCAAGCTGGTTTTATTTGAAATGTGAAAAAAAAAAAAGTGGTTGTTGAAAATGCTGATGAATACAGCAAAAGGATACAGTGCTCTCTTCCCACCAGTCAGCCAGCCCATCCAAGGACAGGGTAATATGCGGTCATTAAGTCCTGGTAGAATCCCACAGTTTAGTGTTAGATTACCTGTGCCCAGATTGTGTAGATATTCTCAGCGCTTTATCTGCTCAGGGTTTACAACTTTACTGAGAGTGAACAAGGGCTCCTGCCCCTTGGCCATAACCAAGCCCTTCAGATCCAAGTTCTTTGTACAGTATCCTTTGCAATACAGTTCACCTTCTTTCTTGGAGTTGTTGATTCAAGACTCTTTCCTCACTTGACACATCGGACACCATTTTTGTGCCAGGGCTTTCCAGCTCTAATGATCTTCTCGGCAGTTTATCTAGAATCATCACATCTGGAACATTTCTCAGTGTCTTTGGATTTCTGAGAAGATTTAGAAGTGTTTGGATTTGTTGCGAGGTTGAATACTCTCTGGCTTGACACCTAGCCTCTTACCACCATCCACTTTGAGCATGCAGGTGCCTCAGGTAACCATTGCCTTTTGGCCCAAACTTCTTTCCATAGCAATTCTCTTACTCGTGAATTGTCACTGTCGTGCTGTCTAAAATTTTCCTGCAAATCATGCACAGAAAGCGGCAGCGGCAGAAGCTTCTCCCATCACACTGCACTTCTTCCATATGGGACACCATGCTTACACAGGCCAGATGCTCTTTCCAGATCCCCAGACCTGCAATTCGAGTTTGAGGTAGGACAACACACTGTGGATGGAGCTAAAGGTGGAGGGTTTACATGGCAAGTCAGGGAGCCCAGGGAAATTTTTACAAATTTGAATGTATGGACACATATTTCATGTAATGAAACTTTTAGAATTGCTCTCAAAACATTCTCTGACATAATCTTTATATTTTTTCCTAATCTATGTTATCTCAACAATGATTAATTTATATATTTAATTGCTGAGTATTGGTCCTTAAAATAGCACTAATTATTTTCAAATTCACTGTTATTTGAAATTATCCTCTGTACATATGAAGATATTTATGTCTTCATACGATGCATGTTCAAGTATTTTTCTTAGACCCTTAAAACATAATAACTGCATTGGGAAAAAGACAATTCAAACAACACGTGCAAACTAATTTGATAAACAAACTTCAAACTAACAGTCAAATTTTATTGACTGTTTTGTTGTTCTATAGTCAGTATGGAAATAAATGGACTATAAATAATCAGGCTTGTGGAATATAAATCTAAACTTGTCAGACTTAGCTAGTTAGAAACTGTTTATTTGGTATGAAAGACAGGCAAAAATGTTTCCTTGTCACTTTTAAGTTGCTGAACATTTCTATATATGCATATTCCCTGGGGATATTGGAAATAGAAATCCCTCCCACCCGGAATTAAGTACAAGGTTGTCCAGAAGCATAAACACAAGGGGTAACATTTTACCTTTAGCTATGTTAATGCAAATCTGGTCACAGTCATGAATATATTATTTTTACTCTTCTGGATCTGAGATTGCTATATCAGAAATGGAATTTTAGCCCATTTATCCTGTGGATATAGCACATTACATATGTACCAGAGAGCACATCATTTTTGTTCCTTTTTTCTGGTATTACAAAATATAGCCGGTGGTTCATTTTCTTACAAAATCTGAGAACTCTCTCCAACCCCAAAATAGTTATAGCACCAACAGGCTATCTTTTCAATGTAAACCACAGCGCTGCTTGAGGCTACTGACCCTGACAGGCTCCCTCTCTAGGGTTATCAGATCAAACAAGATGACTGAATTGATCTCACTGAGCTTAGTGAGCTTAGTGAACCTCTGGCTAATTCCATGAAGCAATCTTACATCCCTTGAAATTGCTGAGTTGTTTTATTCAGTCTTCATCATATTGAAAAGTCACGTTAGGATTGTATAAATAAAGTTCAAATTTACCAGACTTTACCCAGAACCCTTTATAGATGGCTATATTTCCCATAAATACGTATTTGGATGTTTGGTGTAGTGTGTGTGTGTGTGTGTGTGTGTGTGTGTGTGTGTGCGCGTGCATGAAGGAGGACAGGAGTTTGTGGTCCTCAGATATCTTGTATTACATTATTGCATTATTTTGTTTTCTTTATCCACTCAAAATGCAGAAGCCATAGACAACAACTAAATACAAAGTCAGGCAAGAAAACGTAATGTATTTGTGGAAACACACCAAGAAAATGTGAAACTATGTCTTTATTAATAATTTAGCTTCTATTCATATTGCTGATATATATACCAAAAGTATTGTTTTTCCTGTCATTTATCTTACTTGTTTTCATGAACTCCCAATATAACTATAGATGGGGCCTGTTGGGAAAGTGAGAAGTCCTGTATGTACACAATAGACAATCTATAAATGGCAGTCTATTTTACTTGTCTAGGACTTGATCTTGAAGGAAAGAGATTATGAATCATAATAATCAAAGTGTTGTGTCCCAGTACATAAAGATAGCTAATGTTTGCTGAGTAATTAGATAGGCCACACAAAAGCCAAGTGTTTTACATGAATTATTTCATTTAATCTTCTCAACAACCTGGTGAGATATGCACTATTACTGCCTATTATTTGCATATGAGGAAAGTAAGTCTTGGAGAGCTTAAGTCATTACTTTTTCTTTTTTCAATTTTTAAAATAAACTTTATTTTTAGTAGAACTTAGATTTACAGTAAAAATGAAGGTAATAAAGAATTCTCATATACCATGCACCTTTTTTCTACTATTTATTTATTTTTAAAATTTATCTCTTTTTATTTTATTTTATTTTATTTTATTGAGAAATATTGGGGGACAGTGTGTTTCTCCAGGGCCCACCAGCTCCAAGTAGTTGTCCTTCAATCTAGTTATGGAGGACGCAGCTCAGCTCCAAGTCCAGTCACCATTTTCAATCTTAGTTGCAGGGGGCGCAGCCCACCATCCCATGCAGGAATTGAACTGGCAACTTTGTTGAGAGCTCACGCTCTAACCAACTGAGCCATCCGGCCGCCCCTCTGGAAGCTCAGCAGCAGCTCATAGTCGTCAATCTTGTTGTGGAGGGTGCAGCCCACTGGCCCTTGTGGGAATCGAACTGGCAACCCTGTTGTGCAGCGCTCCCTTTTCTATTATTAATCTACTTTTTCTATTATTAAGATTACATTATTATGTACATTTGTTACAGTTATTTACTCAATATTGATCCATTATTATTAACTAAAGTCCATACTTTATTTATATTTCCTTAGTTTTTACAAATGTCCTTTTTTGATTAAATTTATTAGGGTGACATTGGTTAGTAAAATTATATAGATCTCAAGTGTATATTCTATAATACATCATCTATATATTGCATTAGTACCTAACTTGTGTTCTTTTTTTCAGGTTTATTGATAAATAATTGACATCACTGTATAAGTTTTAGGTGTACAGCATAATAGCTTGATTAACATATATTGTGAAATGATTACCACATTTGGTTTAGTTAACGTCCGTCACCTCACATAGATAAAATAAAAAGAAAAGATATTTCTCTTTGTGATGCATAACTTGTGTTCTTAAATAACGTGCTGTAACAATGTGGGGTTCCCCCAGTGTGAGAGTACCCTGAATTACAAGACTAAATTTATGTAATTATCAATGTGAAATTCAAACCAAGCCTTTATTTTGTCTTTAACACTTAACCACACATACAATTGAACACTGGGTAGATTCTCAGTGTAGTTGCCAGCGTATCTCCGGTGTTAACACTTCTAGAATGAAGATGATGCCTTGATCAAAAGATAAAGAAGGAATGCTGTGGAGAGATTTTGAAAGAGGACTGACAGTATTTCCTAGGTTTATCACTGTCCTGCACTTGAAACATCAGATTATAATAGAGTGTTTAAAGAATCAGAGCTAATAGGTCAGTCCTGTCTTTACATAAGGTACTCTTATTCTTTTCAGATACAACTTAGCCCAATCATATTGACCATCACACACTGTGTGTAGAGTTGGGTAATGATCTCCATCAAATAATGAGTGCAGAGGGTACACTTCACTCCCGGTGCCTTCTGTTCCAGCTGTTTCTACTTATCTTAATTTTTGTAATTGGGTTATAATTGGGCTGTGAATGAGACTTTAACATGGGAATTGGAGCTTTTCAACAAAAGGGTTTACTTCTTTTATTGTTTTGTGGTTCTTAACGTTCAAAGGACAATTTCTTGCTACATGTTAATTAAAAAAAATATTACAAAGTGTTTAAGACAAGCTTATGGCATATAAAGAATAACCTATTTATATCTCCACAGATTAGACAATTTGGCTGCAAAAAAAGCCCTGTTTCAGACAAATTCTTCAATTTGTAAGGGCATGAGACAATGTTTACTTAGAAATTATTACAATGTCTGATATCTGTTTCTGACATTATCTCCAAGCCTGACTTCACTTACTAAAATGAGAGCTATCAGCTGGACAAAGTTTGAATTAGGATGGTAAAAGTGAAGTCTAAGCCCTTGCTATTCAAAATATAATCCTTGGATCAGCATCTCCTGGCAGCACGTTGCACATGCAGAATCGCAGACCTGGTTTATTTTGATCCTATTAAAACAGAATCTGCATTTTAACAAGATCCCCAAGTCATTTATATGCGTATTAAAGTTTGAGAATTCCTGTTAAATACTAATTATAGCAACAAATCAAAGGCAATTCTGTTAAAAAAATAATAATAATTCTTTGTCTCTTCATGCATCTGATCATACATTAATTAAGAAAATGTGAAATCTCAACTAGGTAAAGTAGTCTAATGACAATAGATTTAAAATTTTAATAACCTCACTACTTTAGATTAAAAAATAGGTTAAAAGATTTAAAAAGCATTATGTAAGAAAAGCACAGAGTCAGAGTTGAGTTGGAAAGTGTTATCATGTTGGTTCTTCAGGCTGTTCTCTAAAGAAGCTAGACAGTTCAATTTTCTTATCCTCCATGAGTCAGTGGTGCTGTAAGTTTGAAGACTGATGTAAGGGTGTAGAGTAAGTGGAAAGTATTTCATTCCACCCATAATTTTCCTCACTATGTTGTCTCATTCATTTTAATAACCATAGACCTCTTATTTATTAAGAGGTCTTATTTATTTATTCACTCTACCCAATTAAGTGTACTTTACCATTTAAAAGAAATTAATCAATCATATATATATATATAGGTTTTTTTTTAAATTAAAGTTTGTTGGGGTGACAATTGTTAGTAAAGTTACATAGATTTCAGGTGTACAATTCTGCATTACATCATCTATATATCACATTCTGTGTTCACCACACAGAGTCAGTTCTCTTTCCATCACCATATATTGGATCCACTTTACTCTCATCTACCACCCTCCCACCACCCTTATCCTCTGGTAACCACTAAACTGTTGTCTGTGTCTATGAGTTTTTGTTTCTTCATTTGTTTGTCTTGTTCTTTGTTATTTTCAGTTGTATATACCACATATCAGTGAAATCATATAGTTCTCAACTTTTCTGTCTGACTTATTTCACTCTGCATAATAATCTCAAGATTCATCCATGTTGTCCCAAATGTTCCTATTTCATCTTTTCTTATGGCAGAATAGTATTCCATCGTGTATATAGACCACAACTTTATCCAATCATCTATCGAAGGACACTTTGGTTGTTTTCATGTCTTGGCCACCGTAAATAAAGCTGCAGTGAACATTGGAGCACATATATCTTTACGAATAAATGTTTTCAGGTTTTTTTGGTTGATACCCAGGAGAGGGATTGCTGGGTCATACGGTAATTCCAGTCTTAATTTTTTTGAGGAACCTCCACACTGCCTTCCATAGCAGCTGCAGCAATCTGCATTCCCACCAACAATGTATGATGCTTCCTTTTTCTCCACAGCCTCTAAACACTTGTTATTATTTGTCTTGTTGATGATAGCCATTCTAGCTGGTGTGAGGTTATATCTCATTGTGGTTTTTATTTGCATTTCTCTGATGACTAGTGATGTTGAACATTTTTTCATATGTCTATTGGCCATTTGTATGTCTTCTTTGTAGAAATGTCTATTCAGGTCCTCTGCCCATTTTTTAATTGGATTGCTTGTTTTTTTGTTGTTGCTGAGTTGTATGAGTTCCTTATATATTTTGGATATTTTTTAAAATCTTGTTCCAAAGGAACAGATTCCTGAAGATGGCCATGCAACTATTTATCCGAATGTCATCTGTTGCTAAGCATTGATGCCGAGGTGACTTAGGTGAGATATTTGCAGTTGTCCTATGAGAAGCAGGACACAGTTGTGAAGTTTCTCATCCTGCCAGTGGTCATTTTGTTCTCCTCTTTGGTGTTTTTTGATTTGAAAATGTTATCCCATAAATTTCATCTTTATTTTCATTATTGAACTACCCAGTTTCTGGCTGAGAAGGGGTTTCATAATTTCTGTAACTGGTTTGATGACCAGGACTGGTACTGTTTGGAACCAGTCATTGGAGGGACAATTTACCCAGGCTTAATGATTATCTCTGATGCAATTTAACATGCACTTCATTTTATCCATGTTATAATCAACATTCAGAATGTCTATGTCCCTGGCCTTTCTTTTCTCTTCCTTCACTATCCTCATCAAGTGTTACTCTTTAAAGAGCTCAAGAATGCAAGGTCTGGGCTCCCTGCTGCTTCTGTAATTGCCATAGCACCTGAATTTATCTCCTGATCTGTGGATGTATTCTGGGATAATGAAGGGATGGCTGTCTTTTGCATTCTGCTCACCTACTACATGTTGATTAAGGCAGCAAACATTGAATCTGTGCATTGCTGGCCAAGTACACCCTTCTGTTGCAGGATGCTAGCAATGCGTCCACCCGGAGAAGGGCTTCAACCAGTGGGTTCTTGGCACCACACAGGATAGAATTCAAGCACCAGTCAAAATGCAAGTAAAGCAAGGGTACATTTATGTAAGCAGAGGAGCTGCAAGAAGCAGGCTACTCCATAGACTGAGCAGCCCAGATCCTGCTGGTGTTTAAGCCTGTTATAGTGTCCCTTTAATTAGGGGCTGTACATTCAAATGCATAAGAGGACTATTCAGTGGTTTTCTGGGAAGGCGCAGATTTCTTTTTTTTAATTAAAATTTATTGGGGCGACAATGGTCAACAAAATTACATAGGTTTCAAGTGTACAATTCTATAATACATCATCTGTATATTGCATTATGTGTCCAGGACCCAGAATCAGTTCTCCTTCCATTACCATATATTTGATCTCTTTTACCCTTTTTACTATCCCCTTCTCCCCTTACCCTCTGGTAACCACTAAACTGTTGTCTATGTCTATGAGTTTTTGTTTCTTTGTTTGTCTGTCTTATTCCCTTGTTGTCTTCAGTTTTATATCCCACATATGAGTGAAGTCATATGGTTCTCGACTTTTTCTGTCTGACTTATTTCACTTAGCATAATAATCTCAAGATCCATCAGGAGGAGATTTCTTGGAAGGGCTCCATCGGCCATTTTGTGTCCTTTTATGGTCTTTCCTTTTCTGACAATGGTGGCATGGGCTGCGTCTTCTAGCATGCTAATGTACTGTAATGAGTGTATAATGAGTCTTACAGTCACTGCTAGGTGAAATCCATTGCCACGTTGGTTTCAGTGGTCGCAGCCAGTCCTATACCAGCTCCCAGACTCCCAACCATCCATCTCGCCTTAAGGTCTGTTGATAAGATTCAGAAGGGTGGAGATTTCTTGTCCTATAGCCTGTCCTGCTTCCGAAACCTGCCTTTTATCTACCTTACTTCCTTGTTCATATGGTCTCTTCATTGGAAGAAGTATATATTCCTGATCAACTCAATCCCTTTCATGTACTCATGTAGGTGTTCACAGGACATTTCTCCTAGAGGATGCATCTCTGTGGCCTTTTGTACTGTTTACTGCCTGAGCACCATGTTTTGGATGAGGATCTCCTTTGAGTTTGCATCTCATCTTATCATCAGAGAACATGGCAACCTTTGTGGTCTTTGCTCCTTGCTAGATCTGTGCCTTTGGAGATTACCTGTGTATCAAGTTGAATCCCTAGCAATTTGAAGCTCTTTTATAGAGTGTTGCCTCCCTGGTAACTTTGTCCTTCATACTGTGGGAACTCTCTTTGTGCTGACTCTGGATGGGTTGTTTCTACTCATTGATGGATCTATTGTAAGCTAAGAACCACGTCCACATTCTTGGTGCTAGCATCAGCCAATAATCTGGCCCTCACACTATTTAATGTCACTTGCAATCATAAACCCTAAATAACACAGGTATAAAAATGTCTTCATTGTCTCTTTGATGCTTTACTTCCTTAAAAGGATTTTAGAAAAGGTGAGGAAAAAAATAAGATTAAATTCAAATCTATGTGGTGAGTATGTGGATGTTTGGCATAGTCTGTTTACTTTATTGAAATTTTAATTGTGTCACAATAATAATATTTTAAAATATAATTTTGTTTTGGTAAAATAGTTTTAACGATTAAAAATGGAGAAAAATGCAAAACTTCTATGAACAAGCTTTTTAGCTTGCTATGCTATTGCTGACTCAGCAGAGGAACCCCAGGAAAGTTTAAGTTTTGTGTCAAGGAATATTTTTCTGTGGTTTCTTCTGTCTGAATTGTCTTGTCCCCCCAAAACACAGATCTTTGTCCCAATGTTACCAGAATAAAAGGGCTCTTGGTTTCATCACAGGCAAGAATTCAAGCATGTACTGAATTAAGCCACACAAATAAAGCCAAACAAGTAGTGTATTTATTAAAGGAAAGAAAAAGAGTATACTCCCAAAATATTGCGAGTGGGCAGGCCAGGAGAAGAGCCACTGCCCCAAAAAACAATCAGGCTTAGGATTTTATTCGAATGAGGCTGCAAGATATTCAAGACTTAGTTGCAGGTCTTCCTCACTGACCACTCCTTTCCATTGGGGAGAGGGATTTTTCTCCTTATTCGGCCCTTGTCGGAACTGTTATGATGACACAGGGGTTGGAGATTTCCCCCTGCCTGCAATGCTAATATAGTAGTATTAAAATCCATTACACTTACCTGTAGCTGCAGCTTTTCTTAAGAATGATACCACCTCCTCCTTCCCTTCTTCCCGCCCTCTCCCCACAGCCCTGTTCTTTCTGTCTACAGTAGCACATACTGACCAGATATTTTATTAATTGAAACCTTCTCAAAAAACACCTTTCCTACTCAATAACTAATAATTTCCTATCCCAATTCTCCCCATTTCTCTTCTGTACTTTACTTTTCTCTACAATAATTAATGTCATTTTCTTTTTTGTCTGTATTTTTAATTGAATGGCTCTTACCACTAAAACATAGGTTCCATAAGGACACTGTATATCCAGTATCTATAACAGTGCATGCCACATAGTAAGTACTAAATAAATATTTGTTGAGTGAATAAATGAACAATTAAATAGACTATCAGATAATGTGTCCTTACCCCCTTAGAATGTCTTGGTGTGTGAGATTTGGGATTAATATTTATTGGAAATCCTGTGAGGCCCTTGAAGGTTCTGTTTCCTTGACATCTGTCGCTCTGCAGCTTCTTGACATCTGGATTAAGACCTATGAATTCATAGATGGTTCGAATACATAGGAGCTTCTATTAAGATTTACAACCAACAGGAATAGATATTGTGAACTACCACAGTGATCCAAGATAATTTAACCCTGGGTAGAGCAGACACATGTCAGTGTAGGAGCTCTTATTCTTAGGATTCTTTATGCTTCATAGCCAGTTCAGTGTGAGTTAGCCAAAAGAAATCAAGGCTTTTTCATAAAGATCTACAGCACCCAGGAGAAGGGCACATAAATTTGATGTTCTTTCCCATTCTCAGTGGTGAGAACTAATAACAGTAACTGGGAAGAAAAATAAATGGTAAACACTTAAAACACAGAGGAAATAATAAACTGGACTCAGATAGCCCAGAGAAAGAGAAACAGAATTGCAATAAATGTCAATTTTAGAATGCCACATTTCTGATTCCTTTTCATAGTTGGAGTTGCATCTTTTAGATGTAAGAAAGATGTCTCTACTGAATGAGTGAAGTGAATGCTATTTATGATGTATAATGAGGTGCTTTCAATTAAGAGTGATACTTCACCCATTTATTCCAACTTGTTTTAAATCACAAGATGAGAAGTATGCCAGGTCAGCCATCTTCCCAAGAAAATACACCATTGAAATATTATCATGTGATGATGTAGATATCATAAAATGATGGAGGAGGATATTTTAATTCAACTAACAAATGAAAATAGAAAAGTGAAAGATTTTTTCACAATCTTAGAGTAAAAATATATTTTCTTTTCAGTTTTTGGTCAAGTAACACAATGGATTCTCCATGACCCAGAAAAACCTGCCATGCTAAGTACATTTCTTTCTCTGTGAAGTTGAGATCAAGAACAAATAAGGCCTCCATTTAAAAAAAAATTAGTTACAGTTTATATTCAATAATATTTAGATTAGTTTCATGTGTACAGTATAGTGGCTAGACATTTACATATTTTATGGAGTGATGTCCCAATTAGTCTAGTACACACTTGGCACTATACGTAGTTATCGCAACATTATTGTCTATATTCTCTACACTGTACTTTACATCCCCATGACTATTTAGTAATTACTGATATGTATTTCTTGATCTCTTCACCTTTTTCATCCAGCTACCCAACCCCACGTCCCCTCTGGCAACCATCAGTTTGTTCTCTGTATCTATGACTGTTTTGTTTCTTCATTTATTTTGTTCTTTAGATTCCACATATAAGTGAGATTATATGGTATTTGTCTTTCTCTGCCTGACCTCATTACCTAGCATAATACCCTCTAGGTTCATCCAGGCTATCATAAATTGTAAGATTTCATTCTTTTTATGGCCAAGTAATATTCCATTATATATATGCACCACCTATTCTTTATCCAATTGTCTATTGACGGGCACTTGGTTTGCTTTCATATCTTGGCTATTGTAAATAGTGCTGCAATGCATATAGGGGTATATATATCTTTTTGAATTAGTGTTTTGGATTTCCTCAGATGGTATCCAACGCCCAGAAGTGGAATTCCTGGTCATGAGGTAGTTCTGTTTTTAGTTTTTGAGAAACCTCCAAACTGCTTTCCATAATGGCTGCACCAATTCCCAATCCCACCACGAGTGTGCAAGAGTTTCCTTTTCTCTACATCCTCATCAACACTTGATTTTTGATTTATTAATAAATGCCATTCTGACAGGTCTGTGGTTTTAATTTGCACTTCTCTGATGGTTAGTGACATTGAGCATCTTTTCATATATCTTTTGAACATCTGTATGTCTTTTGGAGAAATGTGTTTTTGGGTTCTCTGCCCGTTCTTTTTTTAAGGGATTGTTTGTTGTTTTGGTGTTGAGTTGCATGAGTTCTTTATACATTTTGGAAATTAACCCCTTATCAGATGTATCATTGGCGAATATTTCTCCCATTTAATAGACTGTCTTTTCATTTTGTGGCTGGTTTTCTTTGCTGTGCAAAAAACATTTCAGTTTGATGTAGTCCCATTTGTTTATTTTCCCTTGCCTGAAATGACATGTTCCCCCCAAAAAAATTACTAAGACCAATATCAGAGAGTATACTGCTTATATTTTCTTCCAGTAGTTTATGTTTTCAGGCCTTAAATTTAAGTCTGTAATCCATTTTGAATGTATTCTTGTATGTGGTGTAAGATGGTTGTCCACTTTTGTTTTCTGCATGTATCTTGTCCAGTTTCCCCAACACTGTTTTTTGAATAGACTTTCTTTTTCCCTCTGTATATCCTTGCCTTTTCTGTCATAGATTAAATAACCATGTAGTCATGGGTTTATTTTGAGGCTCTGTATTCTGTTCCATTGATCTATGTGTCTGCTTCTATGCCAGTACCATGATGTTTTGATTACTATAGCCTTGTAGTATAGTTTGATATCAAGTATTGTTATGCCTTCAATTTTGTTCTTCTCTCTTAAGATTGCTGTGGTAATTCAGGGTGTTTTGTGATTCCATATGAATTTTCAGATTATTTGTTTTAGTTTTGTAAAAAATGCCATTGATATTTTGATAGGAATTGCACTAAATATATAGACTGTTTTGGGTAATATGGACATTTTAATGACATTAATTCTTCCTATCTGAGAGCACAATATAAACTTCCATTTATTTGTATCTTCAAATTCTTTCTTCATTGTCTTATAGTTTTCTGAGTACAAAACTTTTACATCCTTGGTTAAATTTATTCCTAAGTATCAGATATATATATATATATATCTTTGGTTTTGGAATCAGGTACTGGTGGCTTTGTAAAATGTGCTTGAGAGCCTTCCCTCCTCTTGATTTTGTGGAATTGTTTGAGAAGAATAGGTGCTAATTTCTTCTTTGAATGCTTGGTAATATTCACCTGTGAAACCATCTGGTCCAGGACTTTTGTTTGTTGAGAGTTTTTTGATTAGTGATTTGATTTTGTTAGTAGTAATTGGTGGTTCAGATTTTATGTTTCTTCTTGATTCAGTCTTAGAAGATTGTATGTTTGAGGAATTTCTCCTATTTCTTCCAGATTGTCCAATTTGTTGGCATATAATTGTTCATAATATTTTCTTATAATCTTTTGTATTATTTTGGTGTCAGTTGTTACTTGTCCTCTTTCATTTAAAATTTTATTTATTTGGGCCCTCTTTTTTTCATAATGAGCCTTATTAAAAGTGTATCAATTTTTTTATCTTTTCAAAGAAACAGCTCTTGGTTTCTTTGATCTTTTGTATTGTTTATTTAGTCTCTATTTCATTTATTTCTGTTCTCATCTTTCTAATTTCCTTCTTTCCACACACTATGGGCTTTGTTTGCTGTTCTTTTGCTAATTCCTTTAAATGTAAGTTTAGATTGTTTATTAGAAATTTCTCTTATTTCTTGAGGTATGCCTGTATTGCTATGAATTTCCATCTTAAGACTGCTTTCACAGTGTTCCATAGATTTGGGGGAGTTGTGTTTTCATTTGTCTCAAGCTATCTTTTGATTTCTTTCTTGATCTCGTTGTTGACCATTCATTATTTAGCAGTGTGTTATTTAGTATCTGTGTGTGTATATAACTGATTTCTAGTTTCATACCATGTGGTCAGAGAAGACACTTAATATTATTTTAATCTTCTCAAATTTATTGAAACCTGTTTTGTGGCCTAACATGTGGTCTAGCTTGGAAAATGTTATATGTGCATTTGAAAAGAATGTATACCTGCTGCTTTGGAGTGAAATGTTCTAAAAATAGCAATTAAACCCATATGGTCAAGTGTGTCATTTAAGGCTGCTCTTTCCTTGTTGATTTTCCATCTGGAAGATTTGTCCACTGGTATTAACGGGGTGTTCAAGTCCCCTCCTATGATTGTATTACTGTCAATCTCTGTCTTTATGTTGGTGAATCCTTGCTTTATATGTTTAGGTGATCCTATGTTGGATGCATAAACGTTTACAAGGGTTATATCTTTTTGTTGGATTGATCCCTTTATCATTATATAATGTCCCTCTTTGTCTCTCATTATAGCCTTTGTTTTAAAGTCTATTTTGTGTGATATAAGTATTGCTGACTTAGGGTTTTTTTTCATTTTCATTTTATGAAATATCTTTTCCATCCTGTTACTTTCAGTCTATGTGTGTTTTTTGACCTGAAGTTGGCCTCTTGTAGACAGCATATGCATGGTCTTGTTTCCTTATCCATTTAGCTATCCTATGCCTTTTGATTGAAACATTTAATCCATTTATATTTAATGTGATTTAAGAAAGATACACAGTTATTTCCATTTTATTATTCACATTTATGTTATTCCTCCCCCCCCCTACCCTTCTTAAACAGGTCCCTTTAATGTTTCTTGTAATATTGGTTTGGTTGTGATGAACTTTAGCTATTTCTTGTCTGGGGAGCTATTTATCTCTTCTTAAATTTTAAATGATAGCCTTGTTGGGTAGAGTAGTCTTGGTCGTAGGTTCATGTTTTTCATTTATTTGACTATTTTGTGCCAATCCCTTCTTGACTGCAAAGTTTTTGTTGAGAAATCAGAAGACAGTCTTATGGGAGCTCCCTCATAAGTAACAAGTTGCATTTCTCTTGCTGCTTTTAGGATTCTCTCTTTAACTTTTGCCATTTTAATTATGATGTATCTTAGCATGGGTCTGTTTTGGTTTATCTTGTTTAGGACTCTGTGCTTCTGGATTTTGTATGTATATTTCCTTTGCCAGGTTAGGAACATTTTCCATCTTTATTTCTTCAAATATTTTTCAGTCTTATGCTTTCTCACCTCTCCTTCTGGTACCCCATATGATACAAATGTTGTTATGCTTGATGTTGTCCCAGCGGTTTCTCAAACCATCATCATTTTTTAAATTCTCTTTTCTTTTTGCTGTTCAGATTGGGTGTTTTCTGCTACCTTATCTTCCAAATTGTTGTTTTGATTCTCTGCTTTATCTAGTCTGCTGGTGATTCCATCTAGTGCATTCTTCATTTCAGTTATTGTAGTCTTCATTTCTGAATGTTCTTTTTCATGGTTTCTGCGTCCATTTTTATGCTTGCTATCTTTTGATGAAGTTCTCACTAAGTTCCTTGAGCATCCTTATAACCATTGTTTTGAACTTTGTATCTGGTATGTTAGTTGTGTGCATTTCATTTAATTGTTTTTCTGGAGTTTTCTCCTGTTCTTCCATTTGGGACCTATTTCTTTGTTTCCTCACTTTGGCTGCTGGTCTGTGTTTGTTTCTATGTATTAGGTACATCTACTGTGTCTCCCAGTCTTGGCCGGGTGGTCTTATTTAGTAGTAGCCCTGTGGGGCCCAGCAGTATATCCTCCCTGGTCATCTGTGCTGAGTGCTTCAGGAATGTCCCTTGTGTATGATGTGTGTGATCTCCTGTTGTAGTTGAGCTTTGGTTTCTGTTGGCATATTTGTGGGTGGGATTGACCCTTAGTCTGGCGGGCTGTGGTGTTTGGCTTATGAGCTGCTGTGTGTTGGGCTTATCCTGTGGAGTAGGATTTGCCCCAGTGGCTTCTGGTGTCTGCTAAGACTGCCCTTTGCATGTGTTACTGTGCTAATTGGGTGGTGATCTGATGTACTCTGAAGCCTTCCCTTCTGTATGTTGGTTTGGGGGTCTCTTGGGAGGGGCTCCGTTGCAGGCCCAGGCTCGCCACTGCTAGTGACTGGCCTGGAACTACCTAGTAGGAGCTGCAAAGTGATCCTTGTTTCGTTGTTGTCTGTGCTGGATCTGGAGGAGAGTGGGAGAGGCCACCCTGTGAACTGAGCATGGCTGCCATCAGTACCCAGCCTGGGTTAGTTCCACAAAAATCCCAGGGCACCCTGAGGCCTGCTGCTACCTGCCAGCTTCTCATAAGTTTCAGCCACTGACAGATCCTCATGTAGAAGGCCTGTTGGGTGAGGCAGCATTTTAGGGAGTCACCAGGGTGGGGTGAGTGGTCATCAAGTTAGTGTAGATTCTGGATTGTGACAGTGCTGAGCCTGGAGCTATTCAGCAAAAGTCTCAGGGTACACTGAGGCCAGCCGTTGCATGCCTGGGGGCCATGAACCCCAGATAATTGTTCAAGAACAAGTGCTATGTGGGCGGGGCTGGCTGCTGGTCAAGAAATTGCCTATAGCATTGCAATAATTGGGTGGGGAAAGGTTCCAAGGTGTCACCAGGGAGTGAGCAAAGCTCAAATCTCCATCAAATTCAGATTTTACCCTGAATGGAAGGGTCAACATAGGAAAGATGCTGCCTGCCTGCCAGCTACACAGGAGGACAATTCTATACAGGGAAAATGGTGACTGTCATTTCAGTCCTCTCTCTGAAACCACACAACTCAGTCTCCCCCTGTATATCTCTGATGCCCCCCAGGCTGCTATCCCTCCTTCAGAGCTCATGGTGAGTGCCTGTGAGCAAATTAGTCTGTACATGGGCTCTTTAAGAGTACGTCTGGTTTTCCCACAGCCCAGATAGTTGAAAACCCCACTGTTTTTCACAGCCAGATATTGTGGGGCTCCTGTTTATGCCACTGATACTCCAGGCTGGGTTTCCTGGAATGGAACTGGGGTCCCTCGCTCTTCCAGGATAGACCTTCACAACTAAGATATTCCTCCCGATTCTCAACTGCCACAAACACAGGTGTGGGGGTCAACTTGTTTTGTGTCTTCATCCTTCCTTATCAGTCTCCACATGGCTTCTTCTTTGTATCCTTAGTTAGAGGACTTCTGTTAAGCTCAGAGTTCAGATGATTCTCCAGGTTGGTTGTTCTTTAACTTACTTGTAATTTTAATGTGGTCACGGGAGGAGGCAAGAACACTGTTTGTGTACTCTACCATCTTGGATTCCCCTGGAATCAAACCTTCAGTTTTTAAAATGAAGGAACAAATGACTTTATGTTGGAGGCATATGCTGTTATGTGGAATAAGACAATGAAAAATGAAGATGTAAGAAGGAATGGATAGGATCTGGAAAGATACTACCTCTACTTGTTATAAATAAACTGTAGAGATTATTCATTTACCATTAGCAAATATTTAGCTTCCTTGATACCATGATTCAAACTGTGATTTTTTTTCTCTTTTATAAGACTATGAATCCATTTAGGCAAATAAGTTCTAAAATGTGCTGTCCCCTACCCCCTTCTCCACACACACACACACACACACACACACACACACACAAGTATTGTGCACTTACTAAGTTCCTATATGCACAATATACTCTTTTAGACTATAAATTCTACACAGGCAAAGTTGGACGCTATTGTAAACTGAGATTCTCACTATTGTTTATGCCCCAATGAAAACTATCCTTGTGTTTTAATGATAACTCATATTCTATCATTAGTAAATAATTCTTGGAATGTATGAGATTGTTTCCCATTTTGACATGAATGCACTTGGGGAAATTGCTAAAAGACAGATCTTTTATTGGGCTTTTACAATTTTGCATAAATTAGTTTCTTCTTTCTCTTCCTCTTCTTATCTCTCTCCCTCATCCTCTCTCTATTTCTCTCTCCTTCTCCTTATGTCTTCTTTTCTCTTTCATCTTCTTTGTCCATGTCTGAGATTTCTATGTGATCTTAGTGTTCTCAAAAAGAATGGAAAAAGCACAAAGGCCCTCACTGTCTCTGCAAATATTTATCATTCTGGCCAAAAGAATCATGAATGCATAAACTGTTTAATTCTAGTCAAGTATAAAATAGCAGACATCTTTAAAGAGGTTGTGTATTTCATTAGAAGACTATCTAATTAAACATCTGTCAATTGATGGATTCTAATTCTAGCTTTCTCAACAATAAACTTGAGAGAACTGATTATTGTTTCTGTCTTTCTATTTTCCTTTCAATGAAACTAAGAGACCACCAGTTGCATGTAAGATAGAGTTATCTTACAGCTTCATTTGGTCAGCTCTGTACTTATATCCAGGAATGCCTTGAAGTCTGGTACTGACATTTGGCCAAGATAAGAATGAGATATGGTAGTTATTGATAAAGTACAGCTTAAACTTTGAAACTCCCTTACAGATACCCACTGCCAAATGATCTCCATTGTTTACAGATGGATCAATAGTTTATATTTGGTTCAACCTGGTTCAACCTGTATAGCCTGACCTTAGCTACATAATCAGTAAGGTGATAAAAGTTCCACTATAACCTTTTGACTGGCAACCCTGAAAACAAGATGCCTTACATATGTCTTTTGGTTTATAATCTGAGGACAAAGAACATTCTCTTCAACTGAGAAATGAACATGGGGCTGCACCTAGAAGTGTCAGACCCTTTATTATGGTATGTTATTTTTTTATCCTGCTGTATTGTACCCTTTACTTTAATTAAAACTTTATGTCAACACACCTTGTGGAGGCTTGTGAGTCCTATCAATTGTTGGGCCCTTTGTAACTGATACACTTGACCCTTTTTAGATATAGTTGAAAAGTCAATTTAGATAATGTATTATTACTTTGATTTCCTTCTTCTTCACACTAACTCTGACTAAACATATTTGCAAAATGGAGCACAAAGAATTACAAAGGATTTGTTCTTATCTCCAAAACCATGAAGCATATGGACCATTTTAGAGAAATGTCTGATTATAAATTATGAGGGTACATAATTTCCCAAGTAATGTGGGGAAAACAGGGCAGTGGGAAGTGGTGTTTGACATCTATTTTGATTCAGCATAACAGATTTTTTGGCTGTAATACATTGAGTCTGTTGATGGTTAGTGTCATATTATTCTTTCCTAAAATTCTGCAAATAAGACATTTTTAAGTGAATTAGTCAGTAGGTGTTCCCAGTTTACATATAATAATTCAAGTTCACATTTTAGGGAGAGTGAAATTAAGAGTCTGTAAGTGCCTCTTTGGCATTGCTTCACTAAAATTTTAAAAATTAAATTTAAGAAAAAGTACCACTTACTTAAGGCAGACTTATTAGTTTATGGTTATTTTATAGTCATTGTTATTAAAGCATTTAAAAATGATGCTTTATTTTGTTTATTTTCCATGGCATCCAAAATAATTATTATTAGATGTCCCTAAAACTTTTCCATAAAAGCCATGATAATTTCTGAAGGATGCATGTTAATATCTGACAGCCTCAATAATATTAATAAAATGAATATTAAAACATACTCTTGTATTTATGATTATCTTGAATAAAATGAAACATTATGACTTTCATGCTAATCATCAAACCACTTTAATAAAAAAACATACATATATAATACATTATACTACACACACACACACACACACACCCACTCGTGAGTGCACGCACACACATATATTTGTTTTTTGTGTCATATTTTCAAACTGGACAACAAAGGGAGAGATATTAACAAAAACTGTTTTCTACTGTTCTGTCTTCCATATGTTTTTAATTCCAGTCATAAGTCTATTTTCAAAAATCTCTATTATAGGGGCAGCCAGATAACAAAGTTGGTTAGAGCACGGTGCTCTTAACAAGGTTGCCGGTTCGATTCCCACATGGGCCACTGTGAGCTGCGCCCTCCACAACTAGATTGAAACAGCTACTTTACTTGGAGCTGATGGGTCCTGGAAAAACACACTTAAACAAGTAAAAGTTTTTTTTTAGTTTTTTTTTAAAGAAACCTTCTATACATCCACATTAAAGTAGAATTGACACAATGTCACTGAAGAGACAGATCTATCAGTCTAGCACCCAGGTTTCAGGACACAGAAGATGTTCTAACACATGTTTTCCAGTTTATACTACCTTGTCCCCCCACCTCCCATTTTCTATTCCGAAGATTGCCTGAATAGAAATGCTTGTATGTTTTCTTTTGAAAGAACATTGTCATAGCCTGTTCTTAGCCTGAAAATGTAGTATTACATTTTTGGAGGTAATACTACAACATTTTCAAAGTAATATTCATCTATGCTTCCTTGATCTCTCAAACTAAACTATGTTTAAGGAGAGTTAAGTATTTTTTTGCCTTTAAAATCAACTCTAAAGAATATCCCCAAGAAATTCAGTTCAAGCACAGGGAAATTCAGCTGTGACAGTTCAGTTTCTGACAAAAAACCAAACAGGTTTCACTCCTATAAATGAACATCTTGGTGGTAGTGTGGCTAAAGTTATCAGTTTAAAAAACAGAAAATTTCCTTTTTCTCATCTTCATTAAAGCATTAAAGATTTTATTAGGCTTGGATGTTAAATGCCCAATGCATTCAGTGAGGGCAAGACTGATTTATCATATTCATTTAATAGTGCTGTGCTGATAGCTAATGACAATACAAACAGATGTTTTGCTTTTAAAATAAATTAAGGAAATTGTAGTCAATCTATTCTTTAGAAACTTGGAGTAAACTTGAAGCCTGTGGAGGGACAGACCAGATGTTGTACACAGTAACCTAAGGAACAAAGGAAAACAGTATCCCACTTATCTGATTTGAAGAGGAACAGAGAAAGACAAGTTTTAAAATCGTCTTCAAGCCCATGAAATTTTATTATAAAAAACAAAGCAAAACAACCATCTAGTAATTTTTACTTCAACTATAAATAGACAAACTAAAAGGGCTTATGTTATAGCATTAATATATGAGATCTTTAATATTCTGACAAATGAAGAATGCTATAGATTGTAATGGTTTATTCAATATATTGTTAAATTTTAGCAGAGTAGGTGTGGATTTGATGACATTCAAAATCCTTCCAACTCTAAGAGTTGCTGAGTCTATCAGAGTATTACCTTTCACTATTTGATGTGGTTATAACTACAAAACATCCTGCCATCATGTACAATAAAAACAGGCTTCAAAAAGTTAGATGAAGCTAGAAATATTGAATCTAATTTCATTTTACAGAAGTGGAAAAAAAATACCTAAGATTTGCAGTGCTTGGGTTTTTTTTTTTTTCCTATATATAACAGTCTTTTTATTTTTAAAATAAAAACTGTCATTAGATAACTTTTCACATTCTCAATGGTTGTGTGAATCTTCAAGCAACATACAATATGTTCCCCTTTCCTTGAGGTTGTCTGATATAAGTGAATTTGTGATGGTATAAATATATTAAGGAGATCGGATGTTTCACTGTTTAAAAATTGCTAACATCAACACTTCTCTATAAAGAGAGGACAAATAGAAGAGAAGTTTATCTTATGTGTAACTTGTCCTCTTTACAGAAACAAATGCACCCCAAAATAAAATTTCCTTTTCAGAATAGCCCTAATTAAGCCTATTTAATAACCTATTTAACCAAAACATAACACAAAAATAGTGGATCATTTTAAAATTTTGCGACCAATGGATGCACATATATACATAGACATATATAAAAATCATTATATATTTAAAGCAAAGAAAGAACAATATCCTTGAGGTGGGCTAATTTACCTTTAAAAGGCCCACAACCACGTAGTTTAAAAATTATTAAGTTTTCCATATTTATTTCTGATATACAAAATTAATGTTGAAGATATTCAAAATAGTATGAGACCATGTACAGGACCGGTCCTTGGAGAAGAATGCCTGGGACAGTTCATATTTTACCCATGATAATGAGATTATTACAAAACATCCCTTAAAAAAAATCTATCAATCTATATTAGTTTCCTACTGCACCTGCACCAAATTACCACAGACCTATCGCCTTAAAACAAAACACATATGGTGTTTTCCCGAAAATAAGACCTAGCTGGACAATCAGCTTTAATGCGTATTTTGGAGCAAAAATTAATATAAGACCCGGTCTTATATTTTATATTATATTATATTATATTATATTATAATATTATATTATATTATATTATATTATATTATATTATATTATATTATATTATATTATATTATATTATATTATATTATATTATATTATATTATATTATATTATATTATATTATATTATATTATATCAAAGACCCGGTCTTATATTACAGTAAAATGAGACTGGGTCTTATATTAATTTTTGCTCCAAAAGACGCATTAAAGCTGATTGTCCGGCTAGGTCTTATTTTCGGGGAAACACGGTATATTATCTTATTTCTGGAGCTCAGAAGTCCAAAATGGTCTCATGGCGTTAAAATCAAATTGGTGCGGTTGCATTTATTTCTGGGAGCTCTGGGAGAGAATCAGTTTTCTTGCCTTTTTCAATTCCTAGAGGCTGTCCTCAGCCCTTGTCTTGTAGCTCCTTTTCATGTTCAAAGCCTGCAAGCAATGGCCAATTGAGTCTTTCTCAAGATGCCATTTCACATGTTGCAACCTTTTTGTCTCCTCATGTATGGGACCTTGAAGTTACTACACTGGGCTCACAGGATGATCCAGGATAATCTCTTTCAGCTCAGTTGATTAGTGACCTCAAATTCATTTGCAACCTTAATTCCCCTTTGTCATGTAATATAGTCATAGGTTCAGGGGATTTCAACATATACATCTTTGGGAGCCATTATTCTAACACATTCATTATATATTTATATTCGGTATCTTGTATTGTTATTTATGCACAAAATATCATCACAATCACAATGTAATGAGAAATTAAATTAATTATTTATTTAATTGACTGCAGTTTAGCCATTTTTGTTTGTTGGTCTAAGATTTAGAAAAGGTTACCTATATTGACCAGTAATGAATTGGTTTTGTTGGAAATCACCCTTTCGGTAGTAAACTACAGCAGGGCAGAACTGGGGAAGTGATGATTGGCATGGGCCATCCATTTACAGCCTGCAGGTTATGGTTTGCAGCCAGCAGAGGCTTATCCACTCCCCCAGGCTGTTGAGAACCTTTGCGATATGAAAACTTAGCCTGCTTCTCTGGTTTAAAGTATAAAACCTTCAAGAGTAGAATCTCATTAAGTCTTTGTGAAAAGTGGTTACATTTGATGACAAGTCTGTTGTTATTCTGGTTCAGTTGCTGTATTTACTTGGCTTTTTAATTTTTTCTTTTGAATTTGCTTCACAAAAAGCAAAGGGGAATTATTTTTTCCTGTGCTAAAAAGATTTAAACAAACACATATGCTTAGTTTGTCTCCAAAATCTTGGATTCAGACTTGGCAAGAAAGAACACTCGCTGTATTGTATACTTTGTGTCTAATCTTTAAAAGTAGAAGAAACTACTCCTCAATATTTATTTAGGTAGTAACTTAAATCATGCTCAATTTTTTGCTCTGTTTTTAAAATCACGCCTTATAATTCAGAACTAACATAAGCCACTAGTTCTCGGCACAAAGAGAATATTTATGATCAAGTAATCTCATTTTCTCTATATTGTATACATTTATTCCTGAGGGCTATTTTCTTTAGGGTTCAACTCATTTCTTGGAAATAATGGCTTACAAAAATAGGCCTCAAAGATACAACAATGTCTACCTGCATACAAATGTTGGACAGAAAATAATTACTGTGAATGCTTATACTTACGACCACATAATGATTATATGGTGTAAATGGAAAAAGGATAGAAGTTGTCAAAATGATTCATAAATTGAAGACCATAAACACTTAGAGAGATGTTTCTCAACTTTTCTAAAAATTATTTCTTTCTAAGGAACTTTTCTAGATATGCTATTCTTTTATTAATTAAACTTTATTGGGGTGACAATGGTTAGGAAAGTTACATAAGTTTCAAGTGTTCTGTAATTCTGTAATACATCATCTGTATATCACATTGTGTGTTCATCACCCAGAGTCAGGTCTCCTTCCATCATCATATATGTCTTCATTTGTTTGTTTTGTAGGGCCACAATTTATTATAGTATCTAAGATGCCACCTCCCAAAGAAACAATCTTTATACCCTTGGAGATAATATCATCCTCATTGAGAATACATGACATACAGTGACAGCAATGGGAAGTTCAACAGGCTGTTATTCAAAACCCTTCATTTTACTGACAGGAACCTGCGAGACACAGAAGGAAATTGATAAAGGATACATACTTAATAGATATTGTCAAGAAAATAAAAGAAACATAAGGCATAGAATTTGGTCAGTTTGCTTTTATATACACAAATATTGATCAAAACAAGCAGCCTCATGGGAAAGGAAAAAACCTACAGTACCTACATGATGATTAAATGATGATGTAACTACCAGGACGCTCAGAATATTACATCTTAGTCTGATATTTTGATATAAACAGAATGTAACATTTTTTGAAAATTCAAAAACTAAATCTTAGGTGTGTGAAAATTTATGAAAAAAAAGAAACTTCTTTGCAAGGAGCTCAACCACAGAGACTTAAAAATTCCAGTAAAAGGCAAGGCCTGTTTAAAGGTCAATCATTCGTATGCTGTTGGTATTTTCCCTGAGTTAGAGCTTGTTCAACTAAGTAAGGAGTTCAAAACTGCCAGATACTGGCATTTCAAAGGGTAAAAGACATCTTCATAAAAGAGTCAGGACAAAAATCTCTTCATGTAGCCTAATATACTCAGTGTCACCTAGGAAAGAGTACTAAAATTTCTCTTGCTATTTATGAAGAAGTATCTCCAATCTTCGCATAATAAAAATAATAGTCACCATCATAAAGTAAAATTACCATTTGAAGTTAATGTCTTTGTGGTCCTGATCTAAATAATTGAAAATTACTTAGTGGGAGATTATGTTAAGATCAGAACAATAAACAATGTATTATGATTAAATTCCAGCACATAGAAAGAGAGAAAACATAAGCCAAGATCCTCAAATTTGGAAAAAAAGAAAAAAGTCATTGGTGAACTGCCTAAACTTTGATTTTACTTTATGGGAAGGTTGTTGCTAATTGAATCAAATTATTTAACAGATTTCTGGTGTGTGTGTGTGTGTGTGTGTGTGTGTGTGTGTGTGTGTGTGTGTGATTTACTAAGGTATGTTTTTCTAGAAATTTTTTAATCTTTTCCTGAAATTTCAAATTTATTGTTATAAAATGAGTTACAATATTGTATTTTATGATGTTATCAGTACTTTTTTCCTTATTCAGTTTTTTCATTGATGAATCTTGACAACCCTATAAAAATATTCATTCTATTCAAATAATCACCTTTTATCGGTGTTGATTTTCTCTTTATAAGTTTCAGTTATATGTAATTGAGTTTTTTTCCTTGCCTTTATTATTCCCTTTCTATTGTCTTTGGGCTTACTTTTATCTTTTCATTTCTCATATTGAATATATCATTGATTTTTAGCCTTTCCTCTCTTTTAATACATGTAGTTAAGACCATATATCATTTCTCTATTGATAGCTTGTTATAGTCTATGTTTTAAAATGTTATGTTTTTATCATTCAGTTTACTATTTCTAATTCTCATATTTTATGAATAGGTTATTTAGTAGTGTTTTCTAATTTCCCCCAAATTGGAGATGCTTAGACTTATAATTGTTCCCTTGAAGGTGTGTGTGTGTGTGTGTGTGTGTGTGTGTGTGTGTGTCCCTATTTGAATTCATAAGACTTCTAGAATCTGAGGCTGTATGTCATTTATTGTTTTTGGAAAATTCTCACACAATCCCTTCAAATTTCACTCTTGCTTCTCTCATATCTTTCTGTTAGTACCCAAATTAACTTTTTTTTATTTTTCACTATGCCCCATATGTCTATTATGATCTTTTTTGAATTGTTTCTTCTTTCTTCCTCTATGCTTTAGTAAAAAATTTTGTATTTTTCAACTTCCAGTTCACCAATAGCATTACTATTGATTTTACATACACTTGCTTATTAGGCATGTGAACTGAATAGTGCAATAAAATGGGTAATAATATCTATATTTTCATCTACAAGTCATTCATTCAACAAATATTATCAAGCATCTACTATTTCCACAATACCTGAAATTGTGAAATGTCAGAAAATAAGCCAGAATCATTGGCTTGTGTATATATTTTGAAGGTAAAGCCATCAGAATTCCCTGACAGATTGAATGTGGGTTGTGAGAGGAAAAAATAATTAAGAATGACTCTAACATGTTTTCTTCAACAAAATATCTTATGGATTCATAAAAACAAATTTAAGAAAAATAATTGATTTAAGTGGAAATGAGATATGGAACCATTTTGCATAGGATACAAGAATTAAAAATTTGAAACAACATCAGGTGATTCTCATAGGAACAAAAATAAGTAAATTAAAAAAAGAGAAACAAAGTGTATATTTAAAATCTGTAAAAAGTAAGAGGAAGGTGATAGTAACAATTGAGAAATAATTAAGCTAAGTGAAAACTCCCATAAGGTTGAAAAGAGAAGTAAGAGAAAATAACTCCTTGAGTCAACGAAAGGGAGGAGTTATAGTATGTTCTTAGATATACAACAGCCCACATGCATTAATGACATCAGATTTGAAGCAAAAGGTATTCTAAAATCAGGTGGCTCAGCTGTATTCACAGCTAGAGAAGTAGCATCAGTGAGAGGGGTCCATTTAGAAACTGAACCTTGAGAATAAAAAGTCCCTAAAATGGAAGAAAGAAGTGCAGAGAGAAGAGACAGACTTTGTAGCCACGTATTAATAGGTATGAAATAATGCAGAGTAACATCTTGAGGTAATATGCTACATGTGCAGTGGAGAGAAGGTCAATGAGGAAAATCACTTTGATTTCCTACTTCCATCCAAACATAATTTAAAAACCCTTTATTTTCCCATTAATATAGATGACTGGACTTCTATGGACAATAGATACACGTGATAGAATAATATTTTTGAAATATTAGTTGATATTTTATTCTTGAAATTGCCTCCTTTTCTCTCCCCCCTCAATCACTTTATTCAATTAGGCAGCTTTGGAATCATTATCTCAGGGTAACGGGTAAGAGTTAGATGGAAAATACAAAATACTCTGTAAGTCTTTACTAATATTTGTTTCCAACTTACTAAAGTCTTTAAAAGGTCAGAGGGCTTCTGCCATATTTTAATGTTTTGAAAAATAAATTTTATGGATTGTGTCTTTCCTCCAGAGAAGTGTTTCTTATCTAGGGGCAAATTTGCCCCCCTTCCTCCCACTCCAGGAACATTTGACAAAATCTAGAGACATTTTTGAATGCCACCATGAAGCTGAGGTGGGTGGTACTACTGGCATCTAGTGGGTAGAAACCAGAGGTGCTGTTAAACATCCTACAATGCACAAGACTGCCCCTCCACTCCTAACAAAATATTATCCAGCCCAAAATGTCAAGATTGCTGAGGTTGAGAAACCTTGCTCTAGGGAAGCTGAAGAACATTCTTTTCATTGCATAGGAAGACGAGAGG
Source organism: Rhinolophus sinicus (assembly GCF_036562045.2). NCBI lineage: Eukaryota > Metazoa > Chordata > Mammalia > Chiroptera > Rhinolophidae > Rhinolophus > Rhinolophus sinicus. The sequence goes on along the minus strand of NC_133753.1, from coordinate 92,494,452 downwards.
ATAAGGCTGAGTCAAGAGAGTAGAGGTAGTGGCAGTTAATGAAGGAAGGAATCCATTTCCCTGGTTGAACTATGGATGTTGTGAGGACATCTTGTCTCACAAGCTGACACTTAGAGGCATGGTGTGGCCACAAGACAGGAAGGATTGTGTATTTTGTCCAGGACAATCTGATCTCTGTCTGCATAAATAATGGTGCTTTTGTTTATCAGAGAAGCTCTAGAATGATCTCATGTCTCGGGGCACAGAAAAGATGGAGAGAGGTGACAGGAGCTGAGAATGCGAGGCAAAGGGCAGAGAGGGGCATCTCTGTGAGGAACCTGATGAAGAACCACAGACAGAGGCCAGGGAGTGCCCTTGATCTGCCAGTTCTTCAACAAACTTGTGGCTTGAGGCAGATACAGAAAGCCATGCCCTGGAGGGGAATAAACTCTGTGTTACGTACAAAGAGAGCGCCATCCAGTAACAGAGGAACATGTTACCCAGGAAGACAGCTAAGCATTCTGCATGAGGAAAAGCTTTCATAGAAAGGAGCTTAAAATACTTCAATTTCAGATGATTACATTTGAGCGAGGGACTTCACTGTCCATGTCAAACGTTAAAATTTCTCAAGCTAAATTTCAATACATCAGATTAGGGAATAGAAAGTTCTTCACTTTTCCCAAGTACAGGGTTTTAAATGTTGAACTATGGGTGGATTCGAAGTTTGAATGTGGTTTGTTGCTATTGTTCTTTTGTGTGTATGTGTGTTTTCTTCCTCCCTCCCTCCCTCCCTCCCTCCCTCCCTCCCTCCCTCCCTCCCTCCCTCCTTCCCTCCCTTTTCTTCTTTCTTTTTTAAACTTAGACATTCTAACTCAAGTGGCTGGGATTGAAAACACTGAAGGAATATCATTTTGCAAACTTGCAGTAACTAATTATCATTGTACCCTGAAGATTTCTGGCAGAGCTTGGAGGAATGGCGGCAGAATAGAAGTTTTTGCTTGAATAAACTTCTTTATTTCATGGCTTTGTGAGAATATTACTGTTGTAACTCTTTTAAAGGCATTGTTTAAATATTTTTTAATATCAAATTCATCAAAAGTCAGAAATGATATCTTTACAGTATAATAACTACACTGACTAAGCACTAAATATATGCCAGCCATTGTACTAGGACTTACAGGTGCTATCTTATTTAATACTTGCAACAACACTATGAGGAAGCTCATGCCAATACTCCTGTTTTAAACATGAAGGAGCTGATGTGAGGAGACATGAAGTAACAACACAGCTGAGAGTGGAAAAATCAGTATTTAAACTGAAGCCGTCTGGTTTCACAGTCTATTGTACTGGCTTCTCTAAGCCAGTACAATAGACTGTGAAACCAGATGGCTACCCGCTATTCCAGGATGAAAGGTTCCCAGAAGCTGCCAAATAACACCCATTTTCCATCACTGACTAGGAATTAATACTACCTGTGAGGAGACAGGGAAATGAACTCTCTTGTGGAAACTCAGGTAACCAGCTAAATAGCTCATACTACGAAAGAGGAGAAAGAAATCAGATTTGGAAACAACTAGAAGTCTGTGCCCCTGGCTAATAGAATAAATATTTATTGTATCTCCGGTATATAACATTATCTTCATCTTGCCTTCCTAGTAAACCATCTATATTGATGAACTTGTCTAGATGATTCATACCAAGTTCTATACCAGAATCCTATACCAGATTCTCTATATATTATTGGATTAATGTTGTCACACAGCACCCTAACCGTTTGTCCCTACCATCCTTTCCTTAAGGAAAGAGGGTTGCGGAGTTGTCCCTCTTAGGGGTTGAGTTTTATAGGTTTCCTCTCTTGGTCCCAGTATGCTGGGTCTGCGGTCAAAGACGAGTAAGATTCCTCAAGGGAGGAACGACTTAAGCCAGACGGGACCCCAGGGACCCCCATGAGCTAATGTGAAACTAGGAGGGATGCCCCTCCTCCAATGCTTTCTGGAAGCTGCTGACGCATGCTTCTGATGTCCGGCACCCTATTGTGCTAAGGAACGATAATTGAGCGAACTTATCTCGCTTCTTAGCTCATGGGATAATTGCTCCGAGAAACCTGCTCCCCCAGGGGTTGTACACACCGCACCTTGATCATGTGGGGACAGCATGCTCAGGTTGCTTTGGGACAATATGATTGGGTATTGGAAATACGCTAATTGTATCAGTGGTGTGAGAGTCTTGCAGACCCTGCCCAGAATCATGTGATGCCTATTGTGAAAAAACAATAAATACCCACGACGACCTGATTTGGGGCTCCAGTCTCTTGAGGCTGTGAGTCCCTTGGTCCTCTGTGGTTTCTTTGCATTCAGTGTCTCTTGTCTCTTTATTTCTATAATAGAATTTAGCCCTTGCCGCCTCCCTCGCTTTCCCCACTGCTTGTGTTGTGCAGGACGCAACAGATTAATATTGAAATAATTTGTCAGTGAAGTCATATGTTTCTCTGTTTTTTCTGTTTGACTTATTTTGCTTAGCATAATAATCTCAAGATCCATCAATGTTGTTACAAATGGCAGTATTTCATCTTTTCTTATGGCAGAACAGTATTCCATTGTGTATATATACCACATCTTCTTTATCCAGTCATCTATTGATGGACACTTTGGTTGTTTCTATGTCTTGGCCAACGTCTGATATGCAGTATATAAAACTGAAGACAACAAAGGAACAAGACAAACAAATGAAGAAACAAAAACTCATAGACACAGACAATAGTTTAGTGGTTACCAGAGGGTGAGGGGGGAAAAGGGAGTGGTAGATGACGGCAAATGGGATCAAATACATGGTGATGGAAGGAGAACTGACTTTGGGTGGTGAACACACAATGTGATATATAGATGAAGTATTACAGAATTGTACACTTGAAACCTATGTAACTTTACTAGCAATTGTCACCCCAATAAACTTTAATTTAAAAAAAAAAGAATTTAAACCCTCCCCCAAAAGAAATAATTTGTCTATAAAAATAATTTTAAAATAAAAAAAATAAATTAAATTTTATTACCAAACTGTGCCTACATTGATTTTTATAAGATGCCTCTATGAAAATGCCTGACCCACAATTCCAAGATAAGTATATAGATAACACCAACTTTTAGGTAAAATGCCAGCAGTGATGAAATTAACAATGAAAATACCATGCATAATCTGTGCACTTATTTTCTGTGTCATCTGGAACAATATATTTTGTAATTTTCAAAGAATGCATGAACTCCCTTTTATGGTGTCTATTGGCTTGAACTTCGTACTGCTTGCTGCCAGAGCTCACAGTCTTCACCACCATTTCTGGTCACAGCTGCTGTGTGGGAAAGCCTTTAAGCATCTTATAATGGCTACTTTTATAAACTGCCCAATCTTTCTTATATTTTTTCAGGAACTGTATTTATTATTTATTTATATGTAGACAACCAATATATAATATTGAAGACTGTGACACTCTTTAAAACAATTTTTTTTAATTAAAATGTGTTGGGGTGACAATCGTTAGTAAAATTACATAGGTTTCAAGTGTACAATTCTGTACGATCATCTATATATCACATTGTGTGTTCACCACCCCAAGTCAGTTCTCCTTTTATCACCATATATTTGATCCCTTTTACTCTCATCTACCATCTTCCCCCTTATCCTCTGGTAACCACTAAACTGTTGTTTGTGTATATGAGCAAATAGATATCAAATTTAATCCCTTTTTCTTTTCTCATTGCATTTTCTAAAAGAGCATTTACATTCATGTTAAAACTGAGAGGTACTACATGATATTATTTCCTGTTTCTAATTTTAGTGAGACTGAGTCAAGAGTTTATTAAGTTTAAAAGTGACCATGAATAATATATCTCCAAAATTATGTTTGAAATCTAAATTTAGAGACAGAGCCTTGGAGCTTTCTGGAATATTGGCATTAACATCCAAGAGCAGCTGTTCAGAATCAAGAAACAGAAAACGTCTCTCACAGGCAGGAGCAAGGTTTACAAAATCAGTGTGAAGGAGAAGAGACTACGCACTAGAGAGGGACCAGACAAACACACATTCCTAGACAAACTAAGGCATGACGGGTTACCATTACATCATGATTGGTAATTCTAACTACAAACTAGTTAGACTAGGTGATAATTTGTCATTTCATTCTCAGTGTGTTTATATTTAAACTTAATACATACTTAATAAAATTCTGTGTTCATATCCTATAGTGTTGTTGTATTGTAAACAATTACATTTAATAATAACTAAATGCATTTTTAAGAGAGAATTCTTAGATCAGTACACCAATATAACATTGTAATGACCATTTTCATGAATTTACTTAGAAAGTAAAATAAGACTTCACAGGATTGTTTACAGGAGAAGTCCTGTTGTGATTACTGCAGTAAATAGACCTAAAAGTACACCAGGATATAGAGTCTATTTTCTTGTAGTCCTTTCTGAAAATTGTACCACATCATCATATTACTATGTTTGCTTCTGAAATATTTCTAATGTCATGCTCATGGGAATGTTGACTATTGTGTACTTTAGAAATAACATAATTTGCAAGCAATGTCAGAGTTGTTGATCCTTCATCCACAAACATAATTTCCATATTTTGAAATTGAGTACGTATAATTTTGTATTTTCAATTTTATAGATAATCATGACTAGTTAAGAATAAACAGAGTGTTCCCCTTCTAAATGATTATGTTGTTAACATATTTGAAAGTACATCTTCCAATGCACCATTTTTTTCTTTCAACATCGATTTTCAGAAAATATGTCAACCTGAAATTTCTGTTTCAATTTCAGTACTATTTTAGTTCTTCTATATTTGGGTCAAAATTGCACTTTGATTTCTGTATAACTCTGAATAAATGTCTATCTTAGGCAATAGACCTTATTATGATTACTTGTTTCTTTACAATTTTTTTCTAGTGATTTGCTCACAATTTTCTGGGACACCCTTATCACTGGCTCCACATGGATGTTATAGGAAGTTGATGCTTCCATAACTTTTGCTAGTTCACTCACTTGTTGATCTTCACTCCTGTTGATCTTCACATCACATTATTATGTGATGTCGTCTTTTCCTTTTCAACATCCACATCAAGTTTATTCATGTTATTTCATATTTAATTTTTATGTTCATATATTCTTGTGTCCATTTTGATATTACTTGTATTACTGCACATACATCCTCTTTTAAATGAATTGCTTTTAAAATGTGGAATAGAAAGCATCCTAAAAAAAAAAAAAAATTTATTCAAACAGAACTGGAGGGGCAAGGGAAATCTGAGTATGCCGTGTATTTTCTGATACCCCAATGGCTTTGAATAACAGACAATTCCACAGTGTCTTTCATGTGGCTTCTTTTCATTCTCTGTTGATGCTTTAGAATAACTGTAATTTCCCTTTAGGTCTCTGATAGGATTTAGCTTCAGTAATTCACAAACTTGAAAAAATGAAATTATTAGATATTTTCAGTGCAAACCCCAAACATATTTGTGGAGTTGAACACTAGAAAGTATAAGAAAGGAATCAGGAATCGCTTTACTTAATGTTTTCATATGAGTCATCTTGTTAGTGATTATAGCTGATTAATGGGGGGGGGGTAAATATTTATTATATTATTTCAGCATGCAAGTGCCAGTCAGATTTTACTCTTTCACAGCTGTGCCTATTATATGTTAAGGATATATTCTCTTAGATTCTGTTTTCAGGTCAATAAAAAGTTACCTTCCATCCTAGGTTCATACAACAATTATATATCCTTCACATGAGCTTCTTCAGCAATTGTACTTTCTACAACTTGACACTAACATTTGTTGAACTCGCTCTCCATTTTTCCCAACACTTAGACTAAGCTAATTGCATAGTAAGTTTTTGATTCAAAAAATGGTTTTTAAGATACACATATGACAAACAAGCAGAGAAGAAAAATGATCTGCATCATATATATATATATATATATATATATATATATATATATATATATATATATATATATCAGGGAATTGCAGTTAAAAATAATGAGACACCAATAAATAGCTATTCAAAACACTAACACCAAATGCTGGTGAAGATGTGGAAAAACAGGAACTTGAATTCATTGTTTCTAGGAATGCCAAATGGCATAGCCACTTTGGAAAAACACTGTGGCAGTTTCTTTAAAACTAAACATACTCTTACCACACAATGCAGTAATCATGTTACTTGGTGTTTACCCAAAGCGGTTGAAAACTTATGTCCAGCTTTCGCCTCAGTGTCAGCTCTAGCTATCAGCCAAGTATGCGCGCTCCGGATCTTCGGTACCAGCAGCTGCCATAGACGTCGTTGCGTTCCTCTGGCTTCATCTGTGCCACTTGTCCACCACACATTCCGTCGTCATCAGCCGCCATCTTGGTAAAGCTCGCAAAAAACAGTAAAAATCAAGGTGACCCCCCCAAAAATGGCTCCTCTCCCAAAGGAGACAGAAGAAGTTAGTGAAGATGAGGAAATGTCAGAAGATGAAGAAGATGAAAGCAGCAGAGAAGAGGTTGTCATTCCTCAGAAAAAAGGCAAGAAAGCTACCAGTACTCCAGCAAACAAGGTGATGGTTTCCCCAACAAAAAAGATTGCAGTTGCCACGCCAGCCAAGAAAGTAGTTGTCACCCCCAGCAAAAAGGCAGTGGCTACACCGGCCCTTGCCAAAAAGGCATTAGTTACACCAGCCAAAGCAGTGGTGACACCTGGCAAGAAGGGAGCCACACCAGGCAAACCATTGGGAGCAACCCCTGGTAAAAAAGAGCAGCCACCCAAGTCAATCGAGCCAAGAATGGCAAGACAGTGATGAGGAAGACGACAACAGTAAAGAAGAAGATGGGGATGAAGATGAGGATGAAGATGAGGATGAGGATGAATTCGATCCTCCTGCTGCTGCCTCAGATGATGACAAGGAGGAAGACGATGATGAGGAAGATGACTGGGAAGAAGAACCCATGGAGGTTATACCAGCCAAAGGCAAGAAAGCTCCTGAGAAAGCTGTTCCTGTGAAGGCCAAGAGCACCGCAGAGGATGAAGACAAAGAGGACGATGATGAAGATGAAGATGAGGAGGACAAGGATGAGGAGGAAGAGCCTGTCAAAGAAGCACCTGGAAAACGAAAGAAGGAAATGGCCAAACAGAAAGCAGCTCCTGAAGCCAAGAAACAGAAAGTGGAAGGCACAGACCAACCACATCTTTCAATCTCTTTCTTGGAAACCTGAACTTCAACAAATCTGCTCCTGAATTAAAAACTGTCTCTCACAGGCAGGATCATTTTTAGCAAAACTGTTTTGCTAAAAATGATCTTGCTGTTGTGGATGTCAGAATTGGTGTGTCTAGGAGGTTTGGCTATGTGGATTTTAAATCTGCTGAAGACTGGAAAAAGCCTTGGATTTTACTGGTTTAAAAGTCTTTGGCAATGAAATTAAACTAGAAAAACTAAAGGGAAAGACAATAAAAAAGATCGAGATGCAAGAACACTTTTGGCTAAAAATCTGCCTTACCAAGTTACTCAGGATGAATTAAAACAAGTGTTTGAAGATGCCATGGAGATCAGATTAGTCAGCAAGGATGGAAAGAGTAAAGGGATGGCTTGTATCGAATATAAGACAGAGCTGATACAGAGAAAATGTTTGAAGAAAAGCAGGGAACAGAGATAGATGGGTGTTCCATTTCCCTGTACTATACCAGAGAGAAAGGTCAAAATCCAGACTACAAAGGTAGAAAGAATAGCACTTGGAGTGGTGAATCAAAAACTCTGGTTTTAAGCAACCTGTCCTATAGTGCAACACAAGAAACTCTTCAGGAAACATTTGAGAAGGCAACTTTTATCAACGTGCCCCAGAACCAAAATGGCAAATCTAAAAGGTATGCATTTATAGAATTTGTGTCATTTGAAGACGCTAAAGAAGCTTTAAATTCCTGTAATAAAAGAGAAATTGAGGGCAGAGCAATCAGGCTGGAATTGCAAGGACCTAGGAAATCACCTAATGCAACAAGCCAGGCATCCAAAACTCTGTTTGTCAAAAGTCTGTCTGAGGAGACTACAGAAGAGACATTAAAGGAGTCACTTGATGGCTCTGTTCTGGCAAGGATAGTCACCACCCGGGAGACTGGGTCTTCCAAAGGGTTTGGTTTTGTAGACTTCAATAGTAAGGAAGATGCCAAAGCCGCCAAGGAGGCCATGGAAAATGGTGAAATTGATGGAAACAAAGATACTTTGGACTGGGCCAAGCCTAAGGGTGAAGGTGGATTTGGAGATCGCAGTGGATGCAGAGGTGGCTTTGGAGCCGAGGTGGTGTCTGTGGAGGCCGAGGTGGACTTGGTAGCAGAGGCCAGGGAGGTTTTGGAGGGTGAGAAGGCTTCCAAGGAGGAAGAGGAGGAGGAGGAGACCACAAGCCACAAGGAAAGAAAACGAAGTTTGAATAGTTTCTTCTATCCCGGTCTTTCCCTCTTCCATTGGAAAGAAAGGACTTGGGTTTTTACTGTTACCTGGTCAATGACAGAGCCTTCTAAGGACATTGCAAGAGAGCATACAGTCCTGTGGTCTACTTGGAAATCCCTATAGATAACATTTCAAGGGAGATACCCTGTTTGTTTTGACTATCCGGATATAACCTTTTTAAAGAGATGAGTGCTAGAGCTGACCCTTACCTGTAAGGGTCAATATAAAATTTGAATTTATATTGTTTCTTCCCATGTACCAAAAAACACATTTTTTTTCCTACAATTCTTTTTTTTTTTTTTTTCTGTGTTGGGGGGTTGTAAAGGAAAGCAGAATGTTTTATCATGATTTTGTTCAGCATTTTAGGACAAATCGAAAGTCCTAAACTGGAAAAAACAAACAAAACAAAAAAAACCCAAAAACTTATGTCCACACAAAAGCATGCACATGCATGTTTATGGAAGCTTTATTCATAATTGTCAAAACTTGGAAACAACCATGTTGTCCTTTGGTAACTGAATGGATAAATTAACTGTGGTATATCATACAATGGAATATTTTTCAGCACTGAAAAGAAATGAGCTATCCAGCCAATAAAAGACTTGTCATACAATGTGATATATAGATGATATATTATAGAATTGTACACTTGAAATCTATGTAATTTTACTAACTGTTGTCACCTCAATAAATTTAATTAAAAAAAAGACATGTAGAAAACTTACATGCATATTACTAAGTGAAAGAAGCCAATCTGAAAACGCTACATACTATTGCAGTATGTAGCTACATACTGTAGAATTTCCCCAGGTTCTGACTATGTAACATTCTGGATAAAGCAAACTATGGAGACAGTAAAATTATTAGTGTTTACAAAGTATTTGGGAGAGGAAGGAATGAATTGGGGTAGCATAGAGGATTTTTAGGGCAGTGAAACTATTGTGTATGACGCTATAATGGATATATATTATTGTGTTTGGTAAAAGCCATAAAATTACTACACCAAGAGTGAATTATAATGTAAACTATAGATTTAATTAATGTATAAATATGGGTTCATAAATTGTAACAAATATACCATTCTAATGCAAGATATGAATAATCAGAATCTGTGTGTGTGTGTGTGTGTGTGTGTGTGTGTGTGTGTGTGTATGTAGGGCTGGTGGTAGTGAGGGGGTATAGTATAACTCTCTGTACTTTCCATTTAGCTTATCTGCAAACCTAAAAGTTCTTGGAAAAACAGTATTAATTTTTTTAAAAAATGTTGAATAAAACAATATGTTTTGCAAAACCTGATTATATCTTCAATCATCCCAAGACATTTTAAAATTTAAAAATATTCAAAGTTTAGTTAAATGAAATTTAACATTTAATGCTTTCACCTACAACATCTAGGTGGAAATTCAGATTGCTTGACAGTGCCCAGATTCAGGTTTGACTGAAGAACAAACTTTCTCCAAACAGTTGAATACAAGGTCTGAGGTCTTTTCACCTTAAGATACATTTTCCTTGGGGCTCATAGGCCACATGGGAAATTATACTATTCTGTGATGTCAACACAATATAATGAGAAGCTCTAGTGCACTGGAGCTGGTTCACACTAACTCGTGACAGTTGATTTGTTACTTTTCTTTCTAATTCAGTGATGCCATGTTGCTTGCTTGAATTTCGTTATGTATTGGACATCAGCAAATGCTGCAAATAAATTTGTTTTTTGTTGTTTATTTTAGGAAGCTGCCTTACCAGCACACCACTGGTTAATACTATATCTTAAATATATATATATATATGAAATATTTCATATATATATGAAATATTTTGCCCAAGTTTAAATAGATTATAGAAAAACCTTCTCCCCAGAAAAGACAAAATGATGATGATTCTGATATCAATATTTTCCAGAAAAAATATTTTTTACATATTTTTATCCTCTTGATTTTATAGAAGCATGATAATAGTTTGCTTTGAAGTTTCTAAATTTCATTGTTACAGCAGATCATCAAAGACCACAGGCATTACAGATTAGAGATTAGCAGAGATTCCCATAAATGATTACTGGGTATAATGGAAGGAAGTAAAGGAGAATTTATGTGTAGATGCCTGAGGAACCCAAACAATTCTGTCTTAAGGAAATTGTCAAAACCTAGCGATGGATGAAAAAGTGATGGGGAGAATGCTAAAGTGTTTTCTTTTTTTTTTTTCTTGCATGCTTTGTGTACTCCATGTTCTTTTATGCTAAGCCTATATAACATTAATGCATTTTGAAGGAATTATAGCACTAGGTCCTGGAATTCCAAGTAGCAAGATGAAGGTTAATGGTCGTAAATTGAGAGAAAGAAGTATTATAGGTACTGAATGCAAAATTAGTAGCATATATGTAACTTTGATTATCAAAAGCAAATAACACATTAATTTAAAACAAACAAAAATAATTGTGCCAGGCATTACCTTCGACATGAGAAATACAAACATGTTTCATTGGCAAAATGAACTCAGAACTCTTAACTGATGCAATATAATAATAAAGAGACTACAATGTCCTCTGGAAACAGTAACATGTTCTGTCTGAGACCATTTCTCACCATGTTTGCTTTCTGTAATTTTGATACTTTTAAAGAATACTTGCCAAATATTTTGTAGAATGTCCTTTAACTTGTGTTTGAGTGACATTTCCTCATGATTGGACTGGGGTTATGGATTTTGAAGGGGAATATCACAGAGGGGATGGTGCCTTCCTACTGCCTCACATGATATCAACATGACTAGTACTGGTGACGGGAAACTTGATCACTTTGTTAAGGTGATGCTATCAGACTTCTCCACTCTAAAGTTACTCTTTTTTTTCCTTTCTATATTCTTTGTAAATTAGTAAATTCAGCCCACACTCACAGGTTGAAATTTTACCTCTTGGCAGGAGGAGTAACTGTCTACATTATTTGGAATACTTCTTTAAGGAAAATTTATCTTTTCTCTGCCATTAATTTATTTTCTCAATCATTTATGTAGAGCAGCATGGACTCATTGATAGTTATTTAATATTTTGAGTTATAACCCAATATTGTGTTATTTGTTTTGTCACTCAGTTTTTCCAGTGTTGGCAATTGGGAGCTTTTTCATGTTGTCTTCTGTATTCTCTCTCTCTCTCTCTCTCTCCTTCCTATTTCAATGCTTATTAACTTCTGATACTATGAAGTGCTCCAGCTCATCATATCGTTTCCCTGCTGCAGGCCTAGTATCAGTAATTTCTTCAAGAATAGCTGGTTCCTATTCCTAGAGAATACAAATTTATAAACTAAAACCTGAGTGCTGGGTGTGCTTTCTTCTACTAAGATGCCACTACTTCTAAATCCTCTCTAATATATACCACACTTGTAAGTCTGTATTCCATTCTGGGATTCTTCCATATCCTGGTTGATTTTTAAATTTTCTTACATTAATTTTTTCTCTTTGTGATACAAAGTTATACAAATGTTAACAGATGCAAACAGTCATCAATCCACCAACCCAATACCATACAGAAGAGTTGCATAACCTTCAACATTAATATGCATATTTCTTTTGTAGTAAACCCTTTGTACTCTCAAAATCAAAGCTAACAAAGAAACAAAAGTAAAGCCATGTTGAACTATTTTCCTTCTCAATAGTTTTGCCTTTTCCAGAATATCATGCAAGTATACATGGAATCATACAATATGTGGTCTTTTGGATATGGCTTTTTTCTTTTTTCTTGTTTTTAGCAAAATATGTTTAAGATTTATCCATACTGTTACATGCGTCAATAGCTCATTCCCTTTTATCACTGAATAGTTTGGAGTACTATTCTACATATCATTCATGTGTTGAAGAAAATCTTAGTTACTTCCAGTTTTTAGAGATTGTAAGTAAGACTGCCTTAATTATCTACGTGCAATTTTTTTGTGTGAACATATTTAAATTCACAATGTATGATAAATACCTACGAGTGTGATTGCTAAGATTGTAGACTACAACTTCAAGTGGAATACAGGTGCCTTATCACCATTTACATTCCTTTACCCTACCTCCTTTATGATATAATTACTTGAAATATTATCTCTTCATACATTGAGAGACACATTAAACCATTTTCTAATTATTTTTGCTTTTAACTGTCGAACACAATTTTAAAATCTCAAGAGGAGAAGTCTATTATATTTACTTATATGTTTATCCTTTCCATTACTCTTTTTAAATTCCTAATGTTTTTTATTTCCTTGTATTATAATGTATTTCTCTCTGCCCTTCCCCAGATCTTGTGACTAATACTCTGAGTACTACCCTGCTTGAATCGATGTGGACACCTATTCACATTTGAACCATAACCTATAGAAGTGAGCTAGGAAATGCATTCTGAACCTAGCAAGTTACCTACTTACTAAAATAGAAGATTTATAAAGAAATCATACTCTTATAACACAAAATATGTTCAGGGGATAGTCCAAAATTACTTGTTATTCTTGTCATTCAAGAATCAGGTATATCAGAGCAATATTTAACCAAAAAATCCCCTTAGGATATTTATATTAGGAGGTTTATTATAAATAATTGGCTTACCTGGTGGTGAAGGCTTGCTAGACAAGTCTAAAATTCATAGGACATGCTGTCAGAAAGAGCAGGCTGGAGCTATTGGGCATGGGCTAGAGCTGTTATCCTCAGGGGATGGTTTTTTTTGTCTGCAGGGAAGCTTCAACTATACTTTTAAGGCCTTTCAAATCATTAGATTAAACCCACTTAGATAATCTAAAATAATCTCCTTTACTTAAAGTCAGCTGACTGTGGACTTTAATTACATTTACAAAATATATTCATAGCAAAACCTAGATTAGTGTTTGATTAAAAAACTGGGGGCTATCCTCCAGTCAAATTAACATACAATTACCAAAACAACTATCATACCAAAGAAAAATCTCAATTTGATTGAGAAAAGACAATTAATGAACACTAACACTAAGATGACACAGGTGTTAGAATTCTCTGGGAAGGATTTCAAAGCAATTGTTATTAAAAATATTCTAATGAGTAATTGTACTCTTGAAACAAATTTAAAGTATCAAAAATGTCAGTAACAAACAAAGGCATAAAGAATGATGAATGGAAAATTTGGAATTAAAAAGTAAAATAACGAAAATTAAAAAAAAAAAAATCAGTGGATGTGCTCAATATCAGAATAGAAAAAAACAAAAAACAAACAAACAAACAAAAAACAGTCAATCAACTTGAAGGTAAAGCAATAGAAAATATACAATATGCACAACAAAGAGAAAATATATTTTAAAAGAATAAATTTAGAGAGGATCCAAGATGGCAGAGTAGGTAAATGTGTCCTCCAGTGACCACATTAAAATTATGTTAAATTATAGAAAAATCAACCAGGCAATTATCTGAAGGTTAGCTAAACATAAGTTCTATAACTAAGAATATAAAGAAGAAGCCACTTTGAAACTAGTAGGAGGGGTGGAGATGCAGAATAGGCTGGACCCACACCTCCCCATGGCATTTCAGAATCTGGAGGGATATCTTGGCCATGGAGGTTCACCCCAGAGGAGCAAGGGACCCCAACTCCACACTGGGCTCCCCAGAACATAGTACTGGTGCTGGGAAGAGGAGACCCCACAACACCTGGCTGTGAAAAACAGTGGAGATTCAACTGCTGAGGTGGAACAGAAGGCTACCGAAAACACAGATGTCTTTTTAATGGGCTGACACACAGACTCACTCACTTTCAGGCACTTACCCTGGACTCCAGCAGAGGGACAGTGACTCAGGGAGTATCTGAGACATAAAGACAGCAACTGAGTTTTGTGGCTTTGAGGCAATGACTGGATGGGCAGTCCAGTTCCTGTGTAAGGTTTTCTTCCTGTGCAGCTGGCAGGTGGTACCATCTTTACTGTGTTGAACTCTACTGCACATGATGAAATCTGAATCTACACTGGCCTGGTGAGCTCCACTTTCTCCACCCTGGTGACTCCCTCAGACCCTGCCCCACCCAACTTTCCCAATGAGGCACTTTCTAGGCAACTATCCAGCCCTGCCTACATTGCATTCTATCTTGGACAACTCTCCAGGGTCCATGGGTCCCAGATGGGCAGTGGCTGGCCTTGGTGTGCAATGAGGCATTTGATGAGTAGCCCAGCACTGGCATCAATCCAGAATGTACAATAACCTGAACCTACCTTACCCAGTTCGAATATTGCACAGAGCTTTATCAGTGACTGAGCCTTATGGGAGTCAGCAGGAAGCAGCAGGCCTCAAGGTGTCCTGGGCTTTTTGTGGAGCTACCCTAGGCCCAGTACTGGTGGCAGCAGTGCTCAGTTTGCAGTGTATGCTGTCAGGTATGCACAGGCAGTAACCAACTGCAGATCACTTTATAGCTCCTACTAGGTAGTCCTGGGTAAGTTACAGCCACCAGTTGCTGACCTAGGTGGGCAGTGGAGCTCTTCCCAAGAGGCTCCAATTTCAAAAACCCTGGAGGTCAGCTTCAGACAATGGCAGAGCTTTACCCAATTAGCCCCATAAGGGGCACACCCAAAGGGCAATCTAAATAGGCACCAGAATCCACGGGTGAATCCTGCTCCATGGGGTAAGCTACCCACACAGTAGCCCATAAGCTGTGGATGTGGCCAAACCCCACATCCAGTCAGCCTGAGAGTCAATTCCACTCATTCATGTCCGGTAGCAATCAAGACTCAACTATAAGAAGCGTGCACACCCAGCCCATTCAAGGGACACTCCTGGAACACCTGGCACAGGTGACCAGGGAGACTGTGCCACTGGGCCCCACCGAGCACCTACCACATAAGGCCACCCAGCCATGACAGGAAGACATAAAAGATCTACATAATAGATTAAAACAAACGCAGAGAGGCAGACAAAATGAGTAAACAAAGAAATACATCCTAAGTGAAAGAAAAAGAGAAAACTCCAGAAAAAGAACTAAACAAAATGGAGGCAAGCCACCTACCAGATACAGAGTTTCAAACAATGGTTATAAGGATTCTCAAGGTACTCAGTGAAAACTTCAACAAAGAGATAGCAGGCATAAACAAAGGACATAGAAACCATAAAAAAGAACCAGTCAGAAGTGAGAAATACAATAACTGAAATGAAGAATGCACTACAAGGAATCACCAGCAGACTAAAGGAAGCAGAGGATGGAATCAGTGATTTGAAAAACAAGTTAGCAGAAAATACCTAATCAAACAACAAAAAGAAAAAAGAGTTAAAAAAAAGAAAGACGATGGTTTAAGAGACCACTGGGACAACATCGTGTAACAACATTTGCATCATAGGGATACCAGAAGAAGAAGAGAGAAAACAATGGACTGAAAATCTATTTGAAGAAATAATGACTGAAAATGTTCCTAACCTGGCAAAGGAAATACACGTACAAGACCAGGAAATACAGAGTCCCAAACAAGATGAACCCAAACAAACCCGCACCAAAACACATCATAATTAAAATGGCAAAGGTTATAGTCAAAGAGAATTCTAAAGAGCAAGAGAAAGTCAACTAGTTACTTACAAAGGAGCTCCCATAAGATTGTCAGCTGATTTTTTGACAGAAACTTTGTAGGCAAGAAGAGTTTGGCATAAAATATACAAAGTGATGAAAAGCAAGGACCTACAACCAAGACTACTCTACCTAGCAAGGTTATTGAAGAAGATATGTAGTAATTTCCTAGACAAGAAAAAGCTAAAGGAGTTCATCACCACCAAACCCATATTACAAGACATATTACAGGGATTTCAAGAAGAGGACGGGGAAGTGAGGGGGAAACATAAAAATGAATAATAAAATGGCAATAACTATGTATCTATCAATAATCACTTTAATTATAAATGGATTAAATACCCAATCAAAAGACAGCATAGCTGAATGGATAAGAAAACAAGACTCGTACATATACTGTTTACAAAAGACCCACTTCAGATCAAAGGACACACTCAGACTGAAAGTGAAGAGGTGGGAAAAGACATTTCATGAGAATGGAAAGGAAAAAGAAAGCTGGGGTAGAATTACTTATATCAGAAAAAAATAATAGATTTTAAAACAAAGTCTATACTAAGAGACAAAGAGGGACATTACATAATGATAAAGGGATCAATCCAACAAGAAAACATAACCCTTGAAAATATTTATGCACCAAAATATATAAAGCAAATATTGGCTAACATCAAGGGAGAGATTGACTGAAATACAATCATAGTAGGAGACTTGAACACCCTTTGACCTCAATGGACAGATTGTCCAGACAGAAAATAACCAAGGAAATAGTGTCATTTAGTGACACACTAGACCAGATGGACTAAATTGATATTTTTAAAGTATTTCACCCCAAAGCATTAGAATATACATTGTTTGTCAGTGCACATGGAACATTTTTCAAGATAGACCACACATTAGTCCACAAAATGAGTTTCAATAAAGTTAAGAAGACGGAAATCATATCAAGCATCTTTCCTGACCATTCTGTCATGAAAGTAGAAATCAATTACAAGAAAAAAACTGAAAAACACACAAATACATGGATGCTTCATAACATCTACTAAATAATGAATGGGTCAACAACGAGATAAAGGAAGAATCAAGAGATACCTTGAGACAAATGAAAATGAAAACACAATGACCCAAAATCTATGGGACACAGTGAAAGCGTCATAAGAGGGAATTTCATAACAATACAGGGCTACCTCAGCAGAAAAAAAACCAACAACAAAAAAGCTCAAGTAAACAATCTAACCTTACAATTAAAGGAACTTGAAAAAGAATAGCAAACAAAGCTCAAAGTGAGTAGAAGAGAGGAAATAATAAAGATCAGAGCAGAAATAAACCAAATAGAGTCTGAGAAAATAATACAAAAGAACAATGAAACCAAGAGCTGGTTTTTGAAAAGATAAACAAAATTGATTAAGTCTTTAACGTGACTCAAAAAGAAAAAGAGAGAAGGCTCAAACATATAAAATCAGAAATGAAAGAGAAGTGACAACTTACACCACAGAAATACAAAAGATTATGGGAAAATATTTTGAACAATTATATGCCAATAAACTGGACAATCTGGAAAACATAGATAAATTCCTATAAATATACAATCTTCTAAGACTGAATCAAGAAGAAACAGAAAAGCTGAACTGATTGATTACTACTAACAAAATCAAATCAGTAATCAAAAACTTCCCAACAAAGAAAAGTCCTGGACTGGATGGCTTCATAGCTGAATTTTATCAAACATTCAAAGAAGAATTAACACCTGTCCTCCTCAAACTATTCCAAAAAATTCAAGAGGATGGAAAGCTCCTAAGCTCATTTTATGGTGCCTCCATCACCCTGATTCCAAACCCAGGCAAAAACATTACAAAAAACAAAAGAAAATTAGAAGCTGATATCCTTGATGAATACAGCTGCAAAAAATCCTCAACAGAATATTGTCAAACCAAATTAAGTAATACATTAAAAAAATCATCCACTATGATCAAGTGGGATTCATTCCTGGTATGCAAGTTTGGTTCAATACTTCCAAATCAATTAATATGATACACCATATAAACAAAATGAAAAGTAAAAAAAAAAAAAACAAAAAAAAAAACCCACAAAATTCAGCACACATTTATGATAAAATCTCTCAGCACAGTGGGAATAGAAGGAACATACCTCAACATAATGAAGGCCATAAGTGACAAACCCACCTCTAACATCATACAAAATAGGGAAAAGCTAAAAGCATTTCCCTTAAGATCAGGAACAAAACAAGGATGCCCACTTTCACCACTTTTATTGAACATAGTACTGGAAGTCTTCGCCACAGCAATCAGACAACAAAAAAATAAATAAAATTCACCCAAATTGCAAAGAAAGCAGTAAAACTGCCATTATTTGCAGATGACATGACACTATACATATAGAACCCTAATGATTCCACAAAAACCTATTAGAACTCATAAACAAAGTCAGTAAAGTAGCAGGACACAAAATTAATATTCAGAAATCAGTTGCCTTTTTATACACCAATAATGAACTGTCAGAGAGAGGGAAATTAAGAAAAAAATTCCATTTACAATTGAATCAAAAATAAATAAAATATCTATGAATAAATTTAAACAAGGATGTCAAAGACCTGTACTCAGAATACTATAATACACTGAAGAATAAGTTGAAGAAGATACAAATAAACGGAAGAATATACCATGCTCCTGGACAGGAAGAATTAACATTGTTAAAATGTCCATACTACCCAAAGCAGTCTATAGATTCAATGTAATCCCTGTCAAAATGCAATGATATTTTTCACAGAACTAGAAAAGTAATCCTAAAATTTGTATGGAACCACAAAAGGCCCTGACTAGCCACAGCAATCTTGAGAAAGAAGAACAAAATTGGAGTTATCATGTTACCTGATATTAAACTATACCACAAGGCCATAGTAATCAAAACAGCATGGTACCAGCATAAAAACAGACACACAGATCAATGGAACACAATAGAGAGTCCAGAAGTAAACTAACACCTACATGGTCCTTTAATCTATGACAAAGATGGCAATAATATACACTGGGGTAAAGACACTCTATTCAATAAGTTGTGTTGGGAAAAGTGGACAGATACATGCAACAAATGGAAACTGGACCACTTTCTTACTTCAAATACATGAATAAACTCAAAATGGATTAATGATTTTAATGTAAGACCCAAAACCATAAAACTCCTCAAAGAAAACAAAAGCAGTAACTCTTAGACACTGCTCATAATGACTTTTTTTTTCTGGTATGTTACCTCACACAAGGGAAACAAAAGAAAAAAATAAACAAATGGGACGACATCAAACTAAAAAGTTTTTGCACAGCAATGGAAACCATCAACAAAAGGAAAAAAATAACCTCTCAAGTGGGAGAAAATATTTGCCAATGACACATCTAATAAGGGCTTAATATCCAAAATTTATGAAGAAATACAACTCATACACCAAAAAAGAAAATAATCCAATTAAAAAATGAACAAAAGACCTTAATAGAATTTTTCCAAAGAAGACAGAGATGGCTAACAGACATATGAAAAGATGCCCAAAGTCACTAATTATCAGAGAAATGCAAATTAAAACCTCACACCTGCCCGAATGGCCATCATCAGTGAATCAATAAACAAGTGCTACAAAGATGCAGAGAGAAGGGAACACTTGTACACTATTGGTGGGATTGCAAATTGATATAGCCACTATTAAAAATAATTTGAAGTTTCCTCACAAAATAAAACCAGAACTACCTTATGACCAGCAGTTACACTTCTGGGTATTTTTGAAGAAATCCAAAACACTAATTCAAAAAGATACACGCATCCTTGTATTCACTGCAGCATTATTTACAATACCCTAGATATGGAAGCAACCCAAGTGCCCATTAATAGATGATTGGCTAAAGAAGAGGTAGTATGCATATACGCATACAATGCAATATTACTTGACCATAAAAAACAATGACATCTTATCATTTGCAACAACATGGATGGACCTAGAGGATATTATGCTAAGGGAAATAAGTCAGACAGAGAAAAACAAATATCATATGATCTCACTTCCATGTGTAACCTAAGAAAAAAATAAACAAAGAAACAAAACAGAAAAAGACTCAGATTAGGCGAACAAACTGATGATTGCTAGAAGGGTAGGGGGTTGAGGAACTGAAGAAATAGAAATTGGTAGTTAAAAATAATCATGGGGATATAAAGTACAGCATGGAGGACATAGTCAATAATGTTGCAACAACTATGTATAATGCCAGGTAGGTATTAGACTAATCAGGGTGATTACTGCATAAATCATATAAATGTCTAAGTAGTACACCTGAAACTATAAAATAATATTGAATGTCAACTGTACCTGAAAAAATAAACAAATGATTTTTTAAAAGAATAAATTTATTCTCAGGTCGTTCTGAGACAATAACAAGAGATCTAATAGAGAAATTGTTCATCAAAATCCCAGAAAAGAAAAAGTAGTTGTGGAGCTGCTAAAACTATTTGAAGGACCAGTGGCTTAAAACGCCCCCAAATCTGTGAAAAGCTACAGATTTAACAAGTTGAGCAAAGCTAAAACAGGATAGCACCAAAGAAATATATAACTTGAAACTTTTTAAATCAAATTTCTGAAAAGTAAAGAAAAATCTTGAAAGCAGATAGAGAGAAACTATGCATTGCTAGGAGCAACAGTTCTGAAGACAGTTTTCTGATCCAAAACCACAGAGACCATAAGAAAGCATCACATTTTTAAGTGCTGAAAGAGAAGAACTGTCTGCCCAGCATTCCATATCCAGTGAAAAGATACTTCATCAATGAAGTGATATAAAATCATTCACACTGAAAGAAAGTTAGAGCTTGTCATCAGCAGATCTGCTCTAAAGAACATCTAAAGAAAGCTCTTTAAACTCCAAACTTTTACCAGTTATTATTTACAAGAATTAGAAGATCAAAGAATTAAAGCACATATGTTGCTTAGCAATTCTCCTAAATGCATACATTGTTACATAGATGATTAACACTTTAATAATAATTATCACATGTTGAGACTGCTACGTATTAACTTTGAAAGGATCCAAAACACGTGTAAGATGATGTAGTCTTAATGTAATATCTTCAGATAAAGCAGAGCTTGACTTTATAAATTGATAACCAAAAGAAAAAATACTACCTTGAAAATGGACAAAGATTATGAATAAAAAAACTCATAAAAAAGTAAATTGAAATGTTACTAAATATATGAAGAGATTCTCAATTTCCCAAGCAGTGAGAAAAAGATAAATGGGATGACAATTAGTAACCATTTTATCCCCATCAGATTAAAAAATTTAAAAGGAATGATTCCACTTTCCAGTCCCAATGATGATGGTCTGGGGATATGCATTTAATATTAATGATGTATATGTGATAGGCTTATATTAAATATGCTTTATATATTAATGGTGGATATGCTTTTGGAAAGTAATATTGAAATATTTATTAAAATTTCCATATCTTTTGACCTTAAAATCCACTTCTAGGAATCCATTTCATTGGCATAAAAGTACCCACACATAAAGATGTACATTGAAGCATTGCTTGTAGAGATGAATATTAGAAACAAAAGGAATCTCATCAATAAGTGGAGGGTTGAATGAACCATAATACACCAATGTCCAAACACAGAACACCATACTCACATTAAAAGCTATGATGTAAGTTACATACCAACTGACTTAGATTTTTATGACATATTAAAAATAATAAATCAAGATGCAGAAAAGTGTATATAGAACAGACCTACTTTTTTGAAACAGAAAACACAAACATGCAGGTGTGCAACTCAATATGTTTGTGTGTGTGTGTATGTGTGTGTGCGTGTGTGTGTGTGTGTGTGAATTTTTTTTTTTATATAGCTGTGACCTGGAGTTCATTATGCAAGGAAGCACATCAAAGAGTTAATAACATACATTAACTGGGGCAGTGGGTGACAGCCATGAGACCGCAATAGAAAGGAGTATATGTGAAATAAAATGACTCCACGTATTTTGATAAATGCTTAAGTAAAAAAAAACAAAAACACAAACCTAAAACTATGAGTTCAGTAATGAAGGCCCTGAAAAAATAAAGAATCTAAGCACAAATTAAGAGGAAAAAATTATATATCATAAAAGTTCCAAACCTGTCCTCATACTGAGTATCTTCAGCAGACTGTAGGGTACCTTTAATATACTGATTCAAGATTATTAACAGTTCTTAAGTTTCATATAGTCCCATTCATTTATTTTAGCTTTTACTTCCATTGCCTTTGGAGTCAAATTCATAAAATGCTCTTTGAACCCAAGATCCATAAGTTTAGTACCTATGTTTTCTTCTATGCAGTTTATTGTGTTAGGTCTTATGCTTAAGTCTTTGATCCATTTTGAATTAACTTTGGTACATGGTGACAGATAGCAGTCCAGTTTCATTCTTTTGCACGTGGCTATCCAATTCTCCCAGCACCATTTATTGAAGAGGCTGTCTTTGCTCCATTGTATGTTTTTAGCTTCTTTGTCAAAAATTATCTGTCCATATTTATGTGGTTTTATTTCTGGGTTCTCAATTCTATTCCATTGGTCTATGTGTCTGTTTTTCTGCCAATACCATGCTGTTTTGATTATTGTGGCCCTGTAGTACAAGCCAAAGTCAGGAAGTGTGATACCTCCATTATAGTTCTTTTTTCTTAAGATTGCTTTGGCTATTCGGGGTCTTTGTGGTTCCAAACAAATCTGATGATTTTTTGTTCTATTTCTTTAAAATATTCCATTGGGATTTTGATGGGGATTGCATTGAATCTGTATATTGCTTTGGGTAATATGGCCATTTTAACTATGTTGATTCTTTCAATCCATGAGCACGGAATGTCTTTCCATTTCTTTGTGTCTTCTTCAATTTCTTTCAAAAAAGTCTTATAGTTTTCAGCATATAGGTCTTTCACATCCTTGGTTAAGTTTATTCCTAGGTATTTTATTCTTTTTGTTGCAATTGCAAAAGGAATTGTTTTTTGTATTTCTTTTTCTGAGATTTCATTGTTGGTATATAGGAAGGCAATGGACTTTTGTACAGCAAAAGAAACCATTGACAAAATAAAGAGGCCACCAACTGAATGGGAGAAGATTTTTGCAAACAGTGCCTCCGATAAGGGGCTAGTATCCAGAATATACAAGGAACTCATGCAACTCAACAACAAAAAAACAAACAACCCAATTGAAAAATGGGCAGAGGACTTGAAGAGACATTTCTCCAAAGAGGACATACAAATGGCAAATAGACATATGAAAAAATGCTCAACATCACTAATCATCAGAGAAATGCAAATAAAAACCACAATGAGATATCACCTTACCCCAGTCAGAATGGCGATCATCAACAAGACAAATAGTAACAAATGTTGGAGAGGCTGTGGAGAAAAAGGAACCCTCATACACTGTTGGTGGGAATGCAGACTGGTGCAGCCGTTATGGAAGGCAGCGTGGAGGTTCCTCAAAAAATTACGAATAGAATTGCCATATGACCCAGCAATCTCTCTCCTGGGTATCTACCCAAAAAATCTGAAAACATTTAGAGATAAAGACACGTGTGCTCCAATGTTCATTGCAGCTTTGTTTATGGTGGCCAAGACATGGAAACAACCAAAATGTCCTTCAATAGATGAATGGATGAAGAAGTTGTGGTATATATACACAATGGAATACTATTCGGCGGTAAGAAAAGATGATATAGGAACATTTGTGACAACATGGATGGATCTTGAGAGTGTAATGCTGAGCGAAATAAGTCAGACAGAAAAAGCAGAGAACCATGTGATTTCACTGATATGTGGTATATAAACCAAAAGCAACAAAAGAACAAGACAAACAAATGAGAAACAGAAACTCATAGACACAGACAATGGTTTGGTGGTTGCCAGAGGGTAAGGGGGTGGGGGGCGGGGGTGGGAGATGAGGGTAAGGGGGATCGAATATATGGTGATGGAAGGAGAACTGACTCTGGGTGATGAACACACAATGGGATTTATAGATGATGTAATACAGAATTGTACACCTGAAATCTATGTAATTTTACTAACAATTGTCACCTCAATAAATTTAATAAAAAAAAAAGATTATTAACAGTTCTGTAGGGATGGATGCTTAAAAATTAATATCAGGATATATTTTATATTATACATATTAGTTTGTGTAGAGATATGTGTAGCACATTATATGGAATTTTCACTTAGAATAAGGAAAATAAAATAACGAAGAAGCTTACTTGTCATATGTACTTACCAAACATATGCCTTTGAGCATATGCGTTTGTGAGTGCGAGAGGCAGTGCAGCAAAACAATGAAATTCTCCCACGAAAGCGTTTACTTTACTTCTGAAATTGTCAAACTTCCAAACGTGCCAGATTCACACTTAGTTTAAATTGCTTCACGTGGTGTACACTCTGGATAGGACAAACCAACTTTTGAATAAAAATTGTATGGTGAAACCCGGGTAACAAATGTGAATCCCTATCAAAGCTAATGAGTCTACTAAATGTGTTGAGTGGGTTGGGATTCCAGGCAGTTAGCTGATAGAATTAGGGCATCAAGTGACTTCCCTGCCAAAATACATTGATCTGAAATTGAATGAAATCTGAGTTAGACTTTTTCTCTGCTGATTCCGAAAAGGAAGGGAAGAAGGGAGGGAGGGAGGGAGGAAGGAAGAGAGGACGGAAAGGAGGGAAGAAGGATCTTCTCACCTCTTAAAATGAAAATTCCTGTTGTTAATAACACAAAATGAAGGCAATTGATATTATTATAAAGGAAATTTAAAAGATTTCCATTATCATTTTTGCCCTTCAAAAATGAGTAACAATTAAACCTAGCTTGGGGATAAGTGAAAATATTTATCCAGTATGGCATCAACTTTGAACAACAACAACAAAAATTCATAATGATATAAGATGATGCCTTAAACTCTAAATTCTTCCTGTGATGCAAATTTTAAAAATTCTCTATTAAAGTAAACATTCCTATACCATGGGGTATAAAGGTACTCATATGTTAAATTTATATTAGCTCTATCTAGGACTATTTGAATAAATGTAATATAAACTAAAGGGGACACAATGCATTTAAAGAATTTTTCTCAGTAAAAAGAAAGTTATAATAATGAGTCTACAGTATGAAGAATCACATACGAATGCGACTTATAGACTATTACAGTCAATACCAACAAACGACGTTTATTTGGCAAATATAAGTATAGCTTGTGTTATTTAAATTTTTGACAACTTGCACCCTAAATTTAACAAAATAAGCTACAGACTGAAAAATATACAATTAGAGTGGAAAATTGCACCTGAGATTTTATGCACACATAATCTTTTGGGTTTATAAACTTAATTACTATGAGAACTGTTTGGAAGGTGAATCATCAAGTCATCAAAAACTTACTATTTTCAACATTTTCCAACTGATTTTTCCTCAGAGACAAAGGCTACATAAACCTACTAGAAGTGCTCTTCCCACAGAGCTGAAGCTGGCAATGAAAATATTGTTTACCCAGAACAACTCCAATTTGTATAGAGAGCTGAGAAGCTCATGAAACAGAGTAGGTTTAGGAGATTCCAAAAAATTGATCAGAATGGTCATAGCCACAAGGAAGACACAAGCATTAGAGTAAAAAGATAATAATGATCCAGGAAGACAAGACAACATCAGATTGGCAGACTAAATGAAAATGTGATGTGAGAAAGACAGGCCTATTGCCCAAAAGTTCTTCCTGTGGATGCTCCATTTAATGGGTGTATTCTTGAAAAGTAATTATAATGAGATTCATTAAAATATTTCCCATCTCATTTCAATCAGAGATAGTATCCAGTAAATATCCTTTTTTAAAAGGTGAAATTTCAAGTCACATTAAGAGTGAAAATCAGTTGTCTCTGTTTGTACATGAAGGATAGAATGCCAGGAGAGCAAAATATATGCATGGGAGAAGCAGACACTTACATGATGAATTTTTGACGTTTCAATTATAAATTGAGATTTCAAATTCTATTTATTCGTGAAGTAAATATTTACTGAATATTTATTATGTAGATTACATACTGGCTGGCACTGTGTAAGGCCAATTAATGGCAGTAATAACAAATGATCTCTAAATATCAAAATGCATTATAACACACTACATCACAATTCCAAGGTCAGCAATAGATCATAAAAATGTTTTTATAAGCAATGGCAGTATATTTTTCTATAAGCATGCTCAATAAATTCATATATGATAATTAGATCAAAGTCAATCTTTATATTTCATTTCTTTTAATTTCTAGTGTCAAACATGGATTTTTAGTAAAAATTTCATAAGTAATTAAAAATCATGCCATTTTATAACCTTTCAACTATAACTAGGGATGTTTCTTTCACTAGAATCAGTAATACTAAAGGACAAACACTCTTTAAGAATATAATTAGTCCATTTTATACCACCGTATTTTACAAGAGAAGGCTTTTTAAAAATATTGCATGGACGCAAAACTCACTAGGTATCAGTTGATGGATTTTAAAATACTTTAGAAGAGAATTTAAGGGCACAAAATTATGTTTCATTGAGAATAACATTCAATCAAAGTATAATTCAACTGAAGGAAACAGCAAATATAAACATAACAAAGCTGTTTAAAGAAAACTTTTGCAGAAACTTTTTATACAATGACTTTTCATGATGAAAACACAGTAGAAATAAGAAAGCAGAATAAAGAAACAACTGGGTACTACAACAGAATTAGATGTACACTGCTTTCAAGAATTGGTATATATGGAACACTTCTGTCACATATTCACCTCAGTATAAAATTGAAGCTATAAAAGAAATTCCTGAAACACCATTAAGAAAATATTTGCTGTATATAAAATTCAACACACAGCTGACATTGTCTCCTTTACATATAAAGATAACTATCAGTCCTTATGGGTAGTAGTTGATCTTTTATTTTTTTTTATTGTCATGTTTATGGTCTCTGATTCCTCCTTAGGACCTTATGACCAATTCAGTTGGTACTCTGTGGTTTACTATTGATTAGGGCTGTGGTCTGTGGACTTACGGATAAAATATTTCATGTAAAAACTAAGAGAACAATTAACGAATTAATAAGATAAAACTCCAATGGTGTTGTCACATTTATCATGTATTTGAATTTGTACCATACTGAAATTTAATATAAAATTGTACAACCTAGACCCACCACATTAACTATATCCAAAGACAACACCGAACATTTTATTCTTATTATCAACTATATTATTTTCAATTAAGTGAAACTAAAATTAATTCTCAGATACTCTACGATTACAAACTAAAATGTTGACAGAGATGTGGCAAGTAGGAAACATGTAAATTGAAATGAGTTTAAAACAAGAAGACAGTGATCCCAAGGCTTTTTATCTTTTTAAGAGTTTAATTTCCTTCCTTCCTTCCTTCCTTCCTTCCTTCCTTCCTTCCTTCCTTCCTTCCTTCCTTCCTTCCACCCATCTGTCCGTCCGTCCATCTGTCTGTCTGTCTATTTATCTATCATCTATTATTATTTGTTTATCTGTCTTTCATTATTTTCTTCCCTTCACACAATTTTTTTAATTGCTGATTCCCCAGACTGGATTTGGGTGGAATATAGTCAGCTGTCTGTTTCAGTGCTAAGAGGACCTCTAGGGAGCTCTATTCTACCTTCTGACTGCTTTGGCATAAACACTAAACTCTAACTACTAACCTCTGCAGTCTGATTTCCCTGGGCACACCGCTAGAGATTCAAGTCCCTCGCACCATTCTCAGAATTCAGTTATCTTGTCATTTATTGCATCTAGGCCTCTTTCTTTATTTCTTTCCTGGTTGGACATATTTATCATTGTTTTAAATATTCCAAATTTCTTTGTTTGATGGGAGAAGCATCTGCTTTCAATATCCATTTAATTTACCTTATTATTTAAAGTTCAGCATATATAGTAAAAACACACACTTTCTTGTATTGTTATTTTAATCTCTGTTGCTTCTGGAGTCCCTATATTATATGAATAATTTATAATCCCTTCTACACATGTCAAAAAATGTGTAGAATTAAATATATAAGCCAGAAGATTCAAAACAAAACATTTTCCTCGTAAGAAATGAGAGCATCTAATTTGCATGTGAAACCCTTGCTTTTATATTTTGTCAGAAATATGTTTCTTATCCTTATCCTGTATGCCTAAAACTTTCAAAAACCTTAACTATACCAGATTTGGGGGACCAAATTTATGCCAGTAGTATCCATAATTTTATGACTCATTCTTGGTTTACATAGAGAAAATGCGCAACATTTCCTGCTGAGAAATCACTAATCAATCACCAAACTCTTTACCGCTAAATATGGATGCAGCCTTGAAATGCTTTTCAATATAGTACTCCTGGAAGCCACAACCAGTCAATCAGCATTAGCATGTGAATTGAAACATATTAGTCAATCTTGATCTAATATATCAGACCTAAATTGGTAATAATTCTAGTTAAGTGATATCAGATCTGAACTCAGCCAATCAGCCTGGGTACTAAATTGATGTTATCAATTTTTGACAGGGAACATATATGTTACAACATTCCTGCTGTGCACTATGCTCTTTCTAGTCCTCTCATTTAGCCTTCACAACTAGGGCTAAAATTAAAATCATATTCATTGAGGAAAAAAAGATATATATTAATTTTCTCAAAGACACTGAACAATAATTTAGCAAGTCTAGAATTTGAACCCAGGTTTTGGTCTCCAAAGCCTATGTTTCTGGGATATTCGATCCAAAACCAAAATAAATTGCCGCGAATATCTATAATCACTTTACTGTTTCCTATCAGTAGAGTAACACTGGCACTTTGAAAGATTCTGAAAATCTGCATAAAATTATCAATAACTTGCAAATTGATGAATATACGCTTGTATATCCCAAACATGAAATATACACAAAATATAGGCATTAAAGAAGGAAAACAAAGATTTGGCAAACTACTTCAAATGTTTCACGTTGTTTATTATCTAACTTTTCCTCCATTTGACATGTAAATTTTGTAACTGTATTATTTGAAAAATATGTATTACATACAGTCATAAATTTTAAGATTGAAATATGCATTAATCATGTCACATTCTAGTTCTCTTAAAGATCTAAGGTGAAGGAAATAATACATAATTGGACAATATAATCTTTTATCTGAGTGTTACCATATTTATGCAACTCCACTGCTAATATGATTTCAATTATATTTTCATTCTAATTATCTTTCAACATACTATAACATCAAAATGGATGCAGGCATTTCTCCACTGAGCCAAGACAGAGTACCAAGTACTAGATTTACCTTCCTACTTAAAACATCTAAGTATCTACACAAAACATATGAAAAAAAAAAAAAAAACCAGTTTTGAAGACATAGAGCATAAAACAACAAAGAATAGTCAGGAATCTTTCAAGACAGGAAACAAATGAAGTGAGCCCTATAATTTCCCTATCGTATTGAGTTGAGAGAGATTCCAAGTGACATCATAAACAGGGGGAATCCAGTTGGACCCTGGCACACTCCTCATTTGAGGAGATGCAGTTGAAAATCTATAAGATCAAGGAAGCTAGAGTTTGCAGTACAGAATACTACAGAGGAGACAGCTGCAGAAAGAAAGAGCACTCTGGATACCTGTAGAGAGTCCACCTGGTCACTGCATATAGATGAGAAAACTACCTGAAGCTGGGAACAAATAACAACACATGAACATGTGTGTGGGAACAATCCTGAAAGAGCACTCAGGTCCATGAAGAGTGTCTGTTCTAACTAGCAAGACTATAAAATATTATTATTTACAGGCCATTGGGTGAAATAAACAGAAACATTTTGTCTACATAGTTGGAAAGAATCATCATTAAACTAAGTGCTTCTCTGCTCCTGTCAAGTAAATATTACAAGCAAATGTGAGAAGATCAAACTAGTATTTTTAAGAAACTTGTCCTAAAACAAAGCTCAAGGAAAATTATAGGAATATAAAAATGTCCACTACTCAACAAGTAAAATGCAAAATGGCTGATCCAATAAAATATTACCAGCATGCAAAGAAATACAATGCCTAAAGAGATCTATTACAAATGTTAGAAGTAGCAGAGAAAAACAATAAATATTATTACAGCTATATTTCATATATTAAAAAGCTAGAGGGAAGATGAGTTTGGGGCTCAGGAGACAAATGTTACAAAATAAAAATATAATTTGTGAGGTGAAAAATTCACTTGATGGTATTAATGTCACATTAGACTCTGTAGAAGAAAACATTAGTGAATATGAAGATATGTCAATAGAAATGACCCAAATCAAAAAGTTAACAGAAGAAATAATTTGTAAAATAACAATTAGTGAATTAAATGATAAATCATTGTATATTTTACTCTATAATATTTCTCTAAATTTTCTGAGTATGAAAATGGATTATGAATTAAGTTTTATAAATTGAATATAAAGCAGACCACTAAAAATACATAGAATCTGTTCCTTAGTAGTATTTCCATATGGCTAGTAGAAATGACATTTTGACCAGATAACAAGCAGATGTTATATAGACCTATCTCTAATTCTATGTAACCAATAGTTAAATGAATTTGTAGTTTGATGCCACATTTACATAAACTAGGTCTAGTCCCGTCTTCATCCGGACTATAGAATATAGAGAATATATTCTGTTCATTGATTACTTCATTGGAAAAATTTACTATCTAATATCTAATATAATTTGCTTTCTAATCTAATTCCTAGTCTCTCCCTGACCCAAATAGTTAAAGATAAGCTATTTAAAAATTAAATTTATCATTGATGGATAGATATTTTCTAAGACTGAGTTATATTATAGATACATAACTCACATCCTTCTTACTCTACATTAGATTATGATTCTGGTGTATTAACTCTTGTTGTATATTGTAAGTTTTATTTCTTAACACTTACTACAAAATTAATTTTTCATGTAACCCATTGTTTAATTGCTCCCTCTCTTCCTAGGCCATGAACTTCATATAAACTATGAACTCTTTTGTTTATTGTTGTAATTCCAGTGCTTAATGCTGAGCTTCATTCAATGAATGGTCTGAAAAGAACCTGACAATGTTAAACTCCAAATTAATTCATTGTATTATCTACATATGCATTTTGTGATTAGCCCATATTAGACACTGTTTAAAAACACTATTTAATAATTGCTGAATTTACTATAAAAAGTACTTAATTATAATATAATGGCCTTTTAGATTTCACAGGAAAAACTTTTCTCTTGGTGCTCAATCTCAGGCATATATGTTCTCTTTCTGAATTATTGGACTTTTATATTAAGGACTTTATACATCATAAAATTTGTGTTTTCCTTTTGTTTTGGCTTCCAGAAAGCATATGGCATAATTTCAGCATACAATGAGAAACTGTACACATGTTTTTAGTGTGTATTTTGGGTGAAAGCCTTGTTCCCAGCTTTCTTTTATCTACTCGTTGCTCATTTTCCTTCTATTCTGCATTTTGTACCCATTTATTTTAGTTTTTGTTTCATATGTAGTCTTACAATGCATTTATACAATTAGGGTTAGAGAATTAGTTCTTCTACAACAGAAAGGATAAGTAAAGTAATAGGAAAACAATGATCAAATGATCATATAGACGTTTGTTTTTAATCACTTTTGAGGAACTTAGTGTTGTAAGAATATAGATGAATAAACACTATCAACAACAAAAAATTGTTCCAAGAAGAATAGAAGATGGGAACAATTGTTAACCCCATGACTATATAACGTCAATATCACATTCTTTTAAAATTGCCATTAAAAAAAAACAAAACAACTAAACAGAGATAGCCAGTGAGGAGAGAGACTAGAGAAGAATCGAATTCAGTTTCCTAAGACACAGTGCTCTAGTTTACAGGAAAACAACTTAAAAAGATGGGCACAAGGGAAATGTTTTTTTTGTTTGTGTTTTGGTTCACATATTTTAATATGTAGGCTAGAGATTGTGAGGCTAGTCTACTATTTTTATTTTTTTTTCCTAAGGAGTCTTTCCCAATAAAAATAATATTATTAGGCCAATCTTTAGTCTGAAAATAGGTACTGATGTACCTATTATAAAGAATTTTATATGAATCAAGAAAGCTTTAGGCTCTGCTTATCTTTCTAAAAACTAAGTACAAGTTATGAAGGTGCCAGTGCTAAAAGTTGCAGTATAAATTAGCTTCATGACACTTTTTTTTCTCTACTTGAAATTATCCATCTGTGGTAATGATTTCTTTTTGATGGCTGAATTGTCCTCAACAATTTATCATATTTATAACAGTGCCACCTTGTAACATGCTTTAAAATCTTGAAAGTGAAAGTTAATAAAATGCTCATTATTAATTCTTGTAAAAATTTTAAAAAGTAGCCTTAAATTAACATTGCTTTTTCAAACATATTCTGACTTCTTCAAATTCAATTTTTTTTATTAAAAACACTCATATACAAAGTGATGTAAAAGTGCTGTAGCAAAACCCATGAAATATCTTATCATTGATTAATTATTTTATACATCAAATATTTTGATGACATAGTAGTTGAAAGGCTCTGCTCTAAGTACTGGGTATGCAGAGTGAACAAAGCAATTAAAAATTCCTTGTCCTCCCAAATCTACATTTCAGTGGACTAGATAGACAGTAAGCAAAATAGGTAAATATATAATTTAATTCATTGAAATTTTCTAGGGAGAAAAATAAAATAGGGCAGTAAGATAAGACAGGTTTTTAAGGGACATGTGCAATATTAGCAATGGAAGCTTCCCTGTGAGTTGGCATTTGAGCAGAAACTCATAGGTGTCTGAGAAAAAAGCATTTCTGCAAAGGGAACAGCAAGT
This sequence comes from Rhinolophus sinicus, assembly GCF_036562045.2. Taxonomy (NCBI): domain Eukaryota; kingdom Metazoa; phylum Chordata; class Mammalia; order Chiroptera; family Rhinolophidae; genus Rhinolophus; species Rhinolophus sinicus. Next base: position 92,461,561 of record NC_133753.1, on the reverse strand, counting down.
ACAAAGTTCCTGAAATGGAGCATGGTTTGTTGTAGTAACAAATTTGTAGTGGAGTGTGATAAAGGGAGAGTAATTAAGAGATGGGAATGGTTATGTTGAGCCTGTCGTATTCCAGAGAATGGTCATCTTATAGCTGAAGAGTATTTTTTTTTTAGTTAAAACTTTATTTTTTAGAGCATTTTAAGGTTCACAGCAAAACTGAGGGGACGGTGCAGAGATTTCTCATATCCCGCGGTCCTTACACATTCACAGCCTCCCCCATTATCCACACCCCCCACCAGAGTGATGCACTTGTTACAACTGATGAGCCTACATGCACACATCATAATCACCCAAAGTCCATAGTTTACATAATGTTTTATTCTTGGGGTTGTATATGTTGTGGGTTTGGACCAATGTATAATGTATCCAAATATTTGGTATCGCATAGGGTATTTTCACTGCCCTAAAAATCCTCTGTGATAATTGGAATGTTTATATGAACAAATTGGAATACTATAAAAACACAGTCAGTTGTTCAGACTTTCCCATCCCAGCCTTAGCCAGAAAGGCTAAGTATACATGGCCTAATTTTCTAATATTTGGAATAATCAACATTGGTTATTGTAACTGATTATGTGACTTTCTCTAGATATACTAAATGTTAGTTGAAGAGAGTTTGGAGAGCATAGGAGTTGTGGAGGAGCAGAGAGTGTGAAAACACTCAAGACCTTCCGTAGAGTAAACTCTGATTGGGTCTGTGAATCTAGGGTAAGGAATTGACTAATAACGTTAGTCTCGTTGAAATGTTATCTATAAGAAATACATTAGAAATAACTTGTCTGCATTCACTGTAACTTTTGTAGAAACTATTGTCTAACAAAAAAGTATTTATTTAAGAGGCTATACATGTGATTTATTTCAACATTTATAAAAAATATAACTGATATCAATTCTATATTTACTTGATAACGCTTTTCCAACATAAATTTTACTGGTAAACCTTTGATGTAGTGATCAAATGAATTAGACAATATTATACCACAATTCTAACCAGAAACATATTACTTTGTTTTGGGGAATAATGTTAAGAAGTACTACAAAGGAGACATACTAGTTAAATACTTAATACTTAATTTTTCTATCAGTAAAGGACATATATTTTCCTATGTATTTCTTAGCACCTAGAAAATATATTTTTGCAAACAAAATACATGAAATGTGTGAAAGAAAGCGCATATTTCTTCCTCTTGAATTTTGTTTACTGTGGAGGTGAAAATAGATATAAAGTATCAAGAAAAAAAAGAACATTTAATTTTAGTGAATTATTCTCCAAAGGATTTAATGAACATGGAGCATATATCTTGTTATAATCCCCAGAAATTCTTTTCTCTGGCAGGTTGATTTGCAATTTGGCTTAAGATATGAAAGTATTTGAAAATAATATTTACAAAAATATAGTAAATTAAACATTCAATGGTAAATGAAATAACAAGGAAATGAAATGAAGGAATGGAAAGAAACCATGCTAAAGGACCACACAAATATCTTGGGCTGAACGCAAGGTGCAGAGTGAGAGAATCAGAGGGATGAGGAAGTGATTTATACAGCTACAATCAAAATGAATTTTTCAAAGAAAAAATTCAAATACGAAGAGTAAATTATTCACCATGCTTGGTGAAGTGATTATTGTTGTAATAGTAGCTTAATCACTGCTTCTGAGGCTCTTGAGTTGCGAAAGCTGTTAAAAAAAACCTTTCTTGCAGAAATTCAACTTCTACAAGTTCAGTTCTGATTCAAGACTATCTTTGCAGTTTTTTTGAGCATTTTTCTTTTCAAACATAAACTATTAGTGCTTATGAATATCATAGCACCATTTGTCTGTATTCATTAAACATACCTATGATGGACAGGTTAATTTTGAGTTGTTATATTTGTTTTCCCCCCAATTTCCGCTATGCCAGTCCTTTCTTCCCTTTGGCCATCTTGCTTTTCAACTCACTGTTAAAATGTCAGTTTAAAACTACTGTGTGAGAACTGACCCTGGGCGGTGAACACACCTTGTGATATATAGATGGTGTATTACAGAATTGTACACTTGAGACCTATGTAATTTTACTAACCATTGTCACCCCAATAAATTTAATTAAAAAAAACTGCTGTGTGTATAATTCCTTTCACCTGTTTATATGAAAACACAAAAATGTTGTCTGAAAATAGCAAATGCAGAATAATCCTAGATTTAATAAAAATAAGGAGATTGATAGCTGCTATAGAGAAACATCTCGCTTTTAGGAGCAAGTACGCCCTTTGGAATAAATGTTGGCAATTGTGAAATCTTCACAAATACATTGTAGATTTACTCTGTTAATTTTTAGTAGATATTTATTAATCCAATTGATCTGAAGCAGGGAGTTCAAAGATCTGAGAAGCAATAATTTCTTACACTAAAAATACTTAAGAATTAAGAGTTAGATGAATTAGAAAATATGTTCTTTTCTAAACTACTGGTAGATGATTTTGTGGTTAGATTCAAAATCTCTTATTGCTAAAGTAAACTCTTAATGATCCATATCCTCTATGAGGAGTCTCAGAATTAGTTAAGTCCAAATCTTTGTAAGATTCAGTTCAGCCTAATCAAGCGATCAAAGTCATGTTCAAAGATATTCCAGTCTGTCTCCTCAAGAGCAATATTCTACATAATCTGATTCTTTCTCTCATTTGTGAATATAAATGCTACCTCTAGCTGGATTTCAAAAAACCAGCTATGTGCAGCTGGCTTTTCTTAATAGATGATCTATATATTTTCTAAAACCCGACTGAGCACTGAGCTAGTGGGTGGATATGCAACTAAGATAACAATCCACTCCAGTTTGGCACATACTCTTGGTTCTTCTCCATGTTAGATAACTTACTTTAAGTTACCTCCACTTCTACAACAATGTTTTAGGGTAGGTAATTATCACTCCCAGTTTATAGGTGGGGAAAGATGCAAATGATTACCTCGTGCCTATACAGTTAGTAAATAATAGAGCTGATCCAAAGTGTTCATTTTTCCTACACAATAACAGCACCCCATTTTCTCGGAGTTCTTAGACTTCAGTATCTTTATGTATACATTTGAGCAATATACTCATTTAATGTCTAATGTTTCTATTAACTGAGATACAAAAAGATTTTAACCTTAAACTATTCTTTATATTCTGGGTTCTATCAGGGGAAGCTATTAGGTTGGTGCAAAAGTAATTGCGGTTTTTGCGTTTATTTTTAACCTTTTAAACTGCAATCATTTTTGCAGCAACATAATGTAACTCCAATATGTGTGTGTTTCTTATTCAAAAATGTTTATGATGCCACTTTTTGCCTCAGGATCACTAAGATATTCTCTTCTTCTAATTTCATATTTTTAACTTACACATTTAGGTGTTCAATCTATATGAAGTCTACCTTTCTAAATGGTGCCAGGTAGAGACTTAGATTTACTTTCTCCTCATACTAAGTCAATTTTCAAAAAAATGTCCAATAAACATTCTGTATAAAAAAAGTTTCTCTGTAGTCTTCATTTCTGGATTTTTCCTCCTAGATATGTTTTTTTGTTTGTTTGTTTTATTTACTTTCACATTTTATAGTTGTTTATTTAGATTAACAGAAAAGTACTGGATTTTGTAGATAAATTTTTGTAAATAGCAGAAATGGAAGCTCAAAAATTCACCAGAGTTCAGTAAACACACTTTGAGTGAATACCAGCTTTGAAGCTTGTTAGCTTGCCTCAGTTCCCATCTATATTTTATTTTCATCCCTTGGGATGCCTTTCCTATCTGTTTAGTGATATAGCCAGAGGATTACTTTTTAAACTATATTGTCCTGTATTTTTAGTTGTTTTCACTGAGATTTTCAGGAAGATTAATTCACAATACTGCCTGAAATGAAAGTCCTAAAAGTTTTTCTTTAGGTTTTGTTAAATTCTATTTACTTTTTCTGTTTCTATTTCATAAGTTTCTCCTTTTTAATTATTATTTCTTTCTTTTTATTTTCTTTCTTCCCAGATTTAGAATTAAATTCTAACCTTGTTTATTTCCAGGCTCTCCTTTTTAAACAAATGGACTAAAATCTGAATGTTTTCTCTAAATATCAGTTTACCAAAACTCTCAGTTTTAATGTATAGTATGTTATCTGTACTTTATTTAAAGATATTCGAAATACTTGGCCACTCATAATTTAAAATTGTTTGTTTTTCAACGTAAGTGCATTGGGTCTAGAGATTAGTTCTGATATTATATTTATTCTTCAGAATTTCAAAATTTATTTGTTCTCATAAGCAATTAATAATGAAAGTGTTCATTTGTGATAATTTGGAGAAAAATTATTCTATTTTAATTGTGTGCTATGTACATGGGAACTTAGTGTTAAACAAAATAATGACTAACCCTTCAAGGAGAATTGTATTCTAATGAGGTGAATGGACAATAAGGAAGTAAACAAATAACTAAAATCAGAGTGATACATGGATCAAAGAAAATTAAGTATGATTAAAAAGAAAGCCATTAATGCGTTTTATGTTCAAGAAATAATAAATACTTTGTTAAATTAGAAGGATCCCCCATTTTTTAACATTTAACAAATTCTCCCTCAATTTTGTTTGTTTTTGAAATTAAATTTTCCATGAATATATTCAAGGCTATAAATTTGCTAAGTTGATATGTGTTTATATATTTATATCATATCTTCTTGGTGGATTAACCTGTTTAATATTATGTGCTCCCTGTAAATGATTTTTGCAACAATATTTATCTGATATTAATATTTATTTTGTTAAGTAGTTGCTTGGTGTTTTGTTCTTTTTCTTCAATATTTATTTTTTTATTTGATTTTATTGATTATTCCTGTTCCTGTTTTGATTTGTGACATTTAATTGGATAAGCTTTGCGTTTAAGTAAGTTTAATTTCTCTCTATATTGGGCCAGTTAATACTGAAATGTAATTTCGCAATTTACCATTATAATGTTTTCCTTGAAAATCTATTTTCCTCCTTTGGATTGATAAAGTTTTCTTTCTCCTTTCTCTATCTCCATGCTCCTTCAATCATGATTAACATAATACCTATTTTACATTATCTAAACAGTTGCCCTTGCTCTTTTAATCCATATTTTAATAAAGTTTAGATTCAATTAAATTCTTTGTTCTTGACATAAATTAGACTGTTCTATAAATCACCTACCTTTCTATCTTACATGTTATTTTTGTCTAGTATTTTAGGCTCCATTAATTTTAACACATCCTCAAATTTGGATTTTTTAAAAGGACAATTGATTTGTAAAAACATGTTTCTGATATTTTGCTCACTAGGGCTTTTTCTAGCACTTCTTTCTGTGTTCAATTCTCTTCCTATTGAAGTTTATCCTTCTGTGTTTCTTTCAGGGAGTTTTTATGAATATTAAACTTGCAGTCTTTTCATGTCTTCAAATATGTATAATTCTTTGTCCTCAAGTTTGGAGAATGGCTAACTTGATCTCAAATTTTTTCAGTAGTAGTTATTTCCCACTGAGAGTTTAAAGATGTAAGTCCAGTTTTGTCTGGCCACTATTTTTGCTATTCAGTTTGCTGTGTAAAATGTCAAATTAGCATGGGCTTTTGGATTATTTGCCCAGTCATAAAAAATAAGAGAATTCTTTGAGGAAAAAGAAAGTGCCGGTTCTATGAAGATCTGTATGGGTGTGTGTAGGGATGGGAGCGGATGCCACAGATAAAGTGAAAAACCACAATGCGTCATGAATGTGGGATAGACTGTAGCTGGTAGTCCACATTTTCCTCAGCAAATGATTTAATGCTAAACAGAATACTTAGCCTAACAAACAGCAAGAAACCCTTAATAATAGGGGCCAAGAGGGTTGGTTAGAGTTCATACCTTGCATGGCTGGCAAGCAAACCATCATCCTTCAGCCATCCCAAATCCTAGTGGCTAGTCAAGCCTTCAAAGAATGCATTGTCCTGATTGGTGCCATGGAAGTAGTCATTAAGAAGCAGGTACTGGGGGAAAAGAAAATAGCCCAAGATTGCAACACTATGAATTTTTTATCTTGAAGTGTGATTGACTGTTCTGTAAACTCATCTTGAGAAGCACAAACTGCATTTTCCTGTGCTTTCATGTCTACCCTGTGGTACATATTAAAAGACAAGTTAGCAGATAGTCCCAAGTCAAAGTTCATTTTTAATTCATATCAAAAAATATTTATTGAAAACATGCTGTGGGCTAGACACTGCTCTCAGGTGTATGGAACACATTAGTGAATAGAACATCAAAGGACTGTGCCCCACTTAAGCTTCTACATTAGATGGGAGAAATAAAGTAAGCAGTGAATATAACGCAGTAAATTATATAGTACGCCAAAAGATGAAAAGAAAAAAAAGAGAACAGAGTAAGAGGATAGACAGCAGGCATTAATATCATACTAGACACAAGAAGACAGTGGAATAATGTTGCAAAGTATTAGGTTGGTGTAAAAATAATTGCGGTTTAAAAGGTTAAAAATAAATGCAAAAACCGCAAGTACTTTTGCACCAACCTGATATATTAAAATTTAGAATTGTTCATCAAGTTAAAGTTTCACATAAACATAAGTGTAAAACAAAATTTTAACACAGAGCAAGTTTTACTGAAAAATCTCTTTGGAGAAGTACTTTAGCAAGAAGGGAAGTGCTATGGACTAAAACCTGTCTGCCTTCTCAATATTCATAAGTTGAAGCCCTAATCCCCAAAGTGACTATATTTGGGAATTAGGCCTTGAGGGAGATAATTAAGGTTAGATAAGGTCATAAGGGTTGGACCAAAATCCAAGCGGACTTGTGTCCTTATCAGAAGAGGAGCAGACACCAGAGATTTGTGCATGCTCACAGAAAAAGGTCATGTGAGAACACAGTAAGAAGGCAGCAATCTACTTGCTAGGAAGAGAAGCCGCACCAGAAATCAACCCTGAGAGCACCTTCACCTTGTACTTCTAGCGCCCAGAACTGTAACAAAATAATTTTCTGTTATTTAAGCTACCGGTCTATGGTATTTTGTTATGGCAGCCCTAGCAGACTACTACAGAAATGAACCCAGGAGGAAGTACATATGGTAGACAATTATGAGTCAGTATTCTTATTAAATTCATTGTTATTTTTAATACACAATGATCAAAACATTTAAAATTATATCAACTGACAAGAATGGCTAAAATAAAACACATGGAAACCACTAAAGATTGGCAAGAATTTGGAGCAATGGAAATTCTCATAGATGGCTGCAAGATACTTATAAGCACCACAAGGGAAAACTGTCACTATCTACTGAACCGAATATACGCATATGCTCAGATCTAGCAATTTATACCTAGTTATATTACCAGAGAAATGAATGTATATGCACCAAGAATGCCCATAGAAGTTTTATTCAAAATAGCTACAAACTATGAAAAAAATTAACCAAATGTCCATTCATGTTAGAATGGATAAATAACTATAGTATATTAACACAGAATTGTATGCATCGATGAGAATGAATTATTGACAACTGCATGCACTAAAATGGATGAATCCCACAAACATAATTTTGAACTAAGGAAGTAAGACAGAGCAGAGCACATGCCTATATTCACATAAAAAAAGGCAAAAGTAATATAAATGGATTGAAGTTAGCAGAGAGATGCAGACAGTTGCAGTTACTGGATGGGAACCTGAGATGTGGCTTTTGGGAGCTGGCAATGCTGTTTTTTTGATGAGAATTAAATCTTATTAATGTCTTTGTTGCCAATTTAAAGTAAACGTTTATATTAAATGGAGAAGTTTCTTTATTAGTGGAAGGAAAATACCAGAACCCACAACCACTTGGAATTGCCCCAACTAGTTTATATAATACCTGTGATTTAGTTTTCAGCTTGCTGAGAGTTTTTCTAGTGTTCCCTTTAGTAGTCTCCATTTAGGTAGAACAAATACTAAAAATATGCTTTCATTGATAAAAATGATATGATTGGTGTGTTTTGCATCAAAACGGATAGTGAAATTTGATTATGATGAGCCATCAGCAATGTCTTATGGATACAAGTTTTAGAAGACTAAGTGAAAGGCATGCTGAGTAAAAATTTGCTCAGGACAAAAACTGGTCAATTCAGGGATCCGAACTATGGTTAAAATACTACCTAGAATATTGGACTAAATATGTATGAAATGGGAAGCTTGCTTAGAAACAGCTCTGTCTACAAGCCTTGCTAATTAAATCTTATGTGTTAATGTCAGAACCGTTGAAGCCATATGCTAGCTGATAAATGGCTTTGTGATTCTCAAGGTACACAATACATAAATTCTAAGCATAAGAGGGATTAATTAAAAAGACCCATTAGAAAATGCTGATTTAGATCTATATGACTTTTATTTTAAAAATATATGCACAGTCTTGAACGATCATCAGTGAGTACATTGCTGTGATGTGTTACTCTGATTGAATACACACTGAGTAGGGCTTACCCAATGCTCAGGCCATAAATCATGCCATAAAATAGCCTTATGAGGGAGTCATCCGAGTCTCCTCTGTTTTTCATTTCTCTATCATATTCAACTATTTTTAGCCTTAGGTGGTTTCCTTGTCAAGAAATTCAGGATAGTGTTTTATTAAGTCTGTTCTGATGTGTACAAGTGTTATTTTATCTTTTATGCTTGGTACATTTCCTTTAGGATGTATGATGCAATTTGGCAGAGGAAATACTGGAAAGTAACTTAATTTATTTGTAAACTACTTTTGAAGGGTGAGGGAAATAAATATGAATCTTCCTTGGTTTTTTTGCCGGCTTTCTCATACCCTCTGGACACTAGAAAATGTAGTAGAATATTTTTACAGCCCTAGTCATTGCAACACAGTTTTGTTTAGATGGTATGTTTCAGAGCCTGACCTTGTCTATAGATCTCAAAATAAATCCTTGAGCAGCGGCCTGAACGCCTGGTTTCAACTTCCGGTTGTGAATGTGGAGCCATTCTAATATGCACAGGGATGCCCAGGAATAGCTTGCTTTGTTCCTAAAGTCGCTAATTCTGTCTCCACTGCTTTCCAAACAGTTCATTACTCTGAATGTGCCCTTTTGGGTCTTGCTAATCCATATCACTCACAAAGAAAAGACATTCGTGATCTCTATGGTCACTAATTCAACAAAAGTCCCTCGTTTATAAGATGTCCCTTACATGAATTCTTTAAGTATATGTTTATAATTTTCTCAGAATAAATTTAGTTCAATATTTGTTTTACTAGAAGGCTAATAAAACTTCAGTTTCAATGATGTGTTAATCATGTAAGCTAAAGATGACAAATATCACTTTAATGCATACACACACTGTTAAATGTGCTCATGTGGGCTATTTTTATCAATTTCTAAGGGTAATCAGTTTATGTAACATTTCCTATGGTCATCCCTTAATCTAAGTAGTCTCAGTAATATCTTAAACACAGTACAAGAATCTTATGTTGAGATTAATTTTATATTAAGTTATAATGAAAAATTTAATGATATATTAATGAAGGCTAGATAAAAATTTCCATAAAAATCCCAAGGCCCCCATCAATCTTTGAATGTTCATTCACTTTACCCTTCCAACAATCCTTGATATGTGTCTCTCTGGTTCTATAGTTTCGACATCAAAGTTCTCAATTACCCCAAAAGTTGTCTGAATGTTTGGGTTTTTCCCTCTCTGTACCCAAACTAGAAACATTTCCATGGAGGTTTGTTCCTCACTTCTTCCCCTCATGTAACATGCCATTTGGAGGGGTTATGAGACACACTTAATCCCCAAGTTCTTCTATGCCATTAATATTAAAATCTCCTGGGAACGTGAGTATAACCTGCTGACATCGCTTCTTCCGGAGTCTGTGGGCCATGTAGTCAGACTCTCAGTTCATCGCTCAAAAAAATGACAAAAGAATGCAGAGTTTGGGGTTGTTTTATTTCTTTGATTCTGATAATCAATACATCAGCTGTGTTCCTCTTTGGAGCCTTGTAGCCAATAATCCCTAAGGTCTTTCTATCTACTTAGTCTTCTGATTTTACAAGTCTCTTCTTGGACAACATTCTTTCTTTTCCACGAATGTCAATTCTTATTGTAGTGGGTAATAAGGATTTAGACATTACTTTATTTATATTTGGAAATCTAGGCTCACAGATATTAATGTGACTTTGTGGAAGCAATGCATTTGTTCAAGGGCAAATTAGAAGTAGAATTTACACCTTCTAATTCATAGCCCAGTGTTTCTCCTCATGTATTTCTTTGATTATCTTATAGCAGGTGGATTTAATACTCCCTCAACTGACTCTAAAGTTATTAATAATGCAATAATATGACAAGGCATTATAATATAGTGTGATAGGTAGAATATTGGACCCCCTCAAATGATTCCCATATTCTAATCCTTAAAACCTGTGAATATGTTCTCTTCCATTGCCAGAGGAATTAAGGTTGCAGATGGAATTAATGTTGCTACTTAGCTAACTTTAAGATAAGGAGGTTATACTGTTTTATGCACATAAGCCCAATACCATCACAAAGGTCCTTGAAATATGGAAGGGAGAGGCAGGAAGTTAAAGCCAGAGAGACATTTAAAGATGCTATGCTGCTAGCTTTGAAGCTGGAAAATAGACCACAAGTCAAGGAAAGTGGGAGGTCTCTGGAAGCTGGAACAGACAAGGAAACAGATTATCCTCCAGAGGCTCCAGAAATGACTACAGCCCTGCTGATACCTGGGTTTAATCCAGTGAGACCCATTTTACATTCCTGGCCTCCAGAACTATAAGACAATGAATCTGTGTTGTTTTAAGCCACTACCTTTGTGGTTACATGTTGCAACAACTACAGGAAACTAATACACTTACTTAGTGGCAGAGAGGGTAAAATAGTTTAATTTCAGCCTCTTCAGTCTTACATGTATTGGTTGCTCTGGAGAACTGGAGCAATCTCATCCTCTTATAGGTATAACAGTAACTGTCACTTCCATACTGGGTAACACACACTGCCCGGATATGAGATGTGCTCAAACAATATGCTGAATGTTTAAATACAAAAAAAGATGTATGACAGTAAAAGACACTGCCATCAATCCCTTCAAAATACTCCCCCTCACTTCAGACACACTTATCCCATCATTCTTGCCACTTTCTGAAGCAGTTCTGGAAGTCCTCTTTTGTGAGTGTCTTTAGTTGCACTGTCGTGGCTGCCTTGATGCCCTGAATCATTTTGACTTTCAGGAAGAGCCAGAAGTTGCTTGGTGCCAGATCTGGTGAATAGGGTGGATGAGGACACACTGTAATGTTTTTATTTGACAGAAATTGCCATACCAGAAGCGATGTGTGACACGGAATATTGTCATGATAAAGGATGATTTATCCTTTATCAAGTGTATCCTTGACACACTTTAAAACACGCCTTCTCTAAACCATAGCTCACACCCAACCGACTGCACTGAACAAGTTGAGACTTGTCACACTTTGTTATTAAGATTTGACATGCAGCTTCCTGTACTGAAGATCCTGCCTTTCCGTTGGATGGCATTTGGCAGCAACATTCACCATATTTGTTGATCACACCTCATATTACCTCACAATCCTGGGTCAGGATGGCTTCGAGAGCTTGACAAGGACAAAAATCCATGTACAGTTAGCTACATCTTTCCTACACATGAAGTGAGAGATGACGAAGAATATTTGTAGTTAATACACACACACACACACACACACACACACACACACACACATTTTACTGTATCTTTTTCCTGGTAATAAATACAGGTTCCTAATGCATTTCCATATTGGGGAAAGATAAATTACCTCTGTAATCAAGTCCAATTCAATAAGCTCCATTAAGGATTTGTCTTTCTATTATTTTTCCCCCTGTGGAGTTAATTTATTGTTTTTTCTACAAGTCAGGTGATGAGGTAATTTATTCAAATATTTTTCTTATATTTTACACTTTCCAGAGTCACAGGTTTAAGCATATTTTCAAAGGCTTCAAAACTTTTAATACTGAGATTATTTTTTAATTACATTTAGTGGGGTGACATTGGTTAGTAAAATGTTTCAAATGTACATTTCTATAATACATCATCTATATATTGCATTGTGTGTTCACCACCCAGAGTCAGTTCTCCTTCCATCACTATACGTTTGACCCCCTTTTCCCTCTTCTACCACCTTCCTCCCCTCTTACCCTCTGGTAACCACTACACTGCTGTCTGTGTCTATGAGTTTTTGGTTGTTTGTTTGTTTGTCTTGTTTGTTTGCTGCTTTCAGTTTTATATCCCACAAATTAATGAAATCATAAGATTCTCGACTTTTTCTATCTGACTTGTTTTACTTAGCATGATAATCTCAAGATCCATCCATGTTGTCGCAAATAGCAGTGCAGGTAACCATTGCATAACACGGTTGTTAGGTTTCTAAAAATTGCCTTGTTATGTGAAACCGTGTTATACAAAACAAAGAACTAGTACAAAAAAGGGGGTTAAATTCCAAAAATTAAAAAAACAACAACATACCATTATATTTTTATAATTAAGAGAAATATTTTTATTAAAGCAATTTTCACCAAAAGTATAACATTAAGAGGTATTAAATAATGTTTTCTTCATCATCACTACTAAGCTTTTATTACATTCCATGTTGTTTGGGGATTTCCCTAATTTTGAATGAGATATTTTTTGCTCTTAAAAGCTCTCATTATACTCTGTGTTGTTCAGGAGTTTCTCTAATTCTCAAATCATGTTAGAGTGTAACTGTGTTCTAGGGTGCCATGTTTTAGGAGGGTTTTCCCCAATTTACGAACCCTGTTAGAGTGAAACCATGTTATAAAAGTGCAGTGTAATAGAAGTGCCGTGTTATACAGGGGTTACATGTATCTCACCTTTTCTTATGTCTGGGTAGTATTCCATTTTATATATATATATATATATATATATATATATATATATATATATATATATATGCTATATCCAATCATCTATGGAAAGACACTTTGGTTGTTTCCATGTCTTGGCCACAGTGAATAACGCTGCAATGAACATAAGGGTACATGTATCTTTATAGATAAATGTTTTCAGATTTTGGGGGTAGATACCTAGAAGAGGGATTACTGGGTCATACGGTGATTCTATTCTTAATTTTTTAAGGAACCTCCATACTGTTTTCCAAAGTGACTGTACCAGTTTACCAGGAGTGTATGAGTGTTCCTTTTTCTCCACAACCTCTCTAACACTTGTTATTACTTGTCTTGTGGATAATTGCCATTCTAATAGTGGGTTGGCTTTAGCTCAAGTGGTACTTCATCATGACAGACTATGAACACTGAGATTATTGCTTTAATACTAAGAACACCAAGGGATCTTGCATTGTATCCATTTACCCTAAAAGTCCCCAGAATGGGGGAAAAAAACAACATATTTCTACTGTCAAGCTGAATAAAAATAACTTATGACTTAACTTATACAGTTTTCCATATGGCTACTAATATAAAGCTTATTTGGAGAACTGGACTCAGAACTTCCAGTAAGCCATTACTTTCAGATATGAATTTGATTCAGAGAAAGCCTATAATCAAAAAAGATGAAAATAACAAATATGAACAGAATAGAAACAAAATGTTAATAGTTCTGTTTCACAGGAGAATTCTCTTGGAAATTGAACAATTTCCATAGCACTTTAAAAATAAATCTTAAAAATAACAATATAATAAATACAAAAAATCAAGTTCTATAAGTCATGCAATTGTAAACATTTTCTATGACATATTAATAAATTCCTCTAGATAGAACCTTAAAATTAATGTTTTATTCTCCTCATAGCTTTCCTATATGTATTTATTATAAGTTATATGTTGAATTGCTTTTTATTAGCTCATGAATGTCTTTAAAGAGCAAAATATGCAAATTTGCTTTTGTTTTATGCAATAATACTTTCTTCAAGGAAGGCTACATAAATTTCTGTGTTGCACAATTTACCTCAGAGTTAGTATTTTACAGGCATTTGCATAGCCATGTAAATTAGAATACATATTCTTTAAATTATAATGAAGAGACAAAATAATGAAAATATTAAATAAAGAATGCTGAAAAAGTCAATTAAGTGAAAAATAACCCAGTATAATATTGCGTCTAATTTTATACTATCTTGGGAAATAAATCCTCATTACCACAAATTATTTTTGGCAAATCTATGATACTCTGAATAATGAATCTATTGGCAACACATCTAATAATGAAGTACTCTTACCATAAATACATATTTTATTGACATGTATTTATTAATGTGTCTAAAATATATTTTTTTTTAAAAAAGAAAGAAACCCAGGTAATTTGAATGGATTAGCAGTAAAAATATTGACCATTTTTCTGTGTTTTACCATGCTACTTTTAGTTGAGGATATTAAACTTACTGTCAGTCAGGGTTTATAATATTATTTTCCAATTTTGCTTATAAAATGTCACAAATGTTTCCTTAGTCAAATTTTTATATCTTAGGAAACTAGATTATCTTTCAAAAGAATTTTCTCCCACTGCAAAACACCCTTAGGAAACTAGATTATTTTTCGAGTGAATGTGCTCTCATAAAAAGTAAATTAAAATATATTTAATTAGATTTTAAATTACATATATTTTGAAGTTACATTTTGCATTAGAAATATAGTCAGTAGTTCTAGCCTGAAAGGATTTGTAAAATTTACCTAATCATATATGAGGAAAAAACCTATAAAAATTGAGTCACTTGCTTGATAGCAGCAGAGTCAATAACAGAAGCTAATCAACTAGTCTTACAATGCTATTCACACAGAATGCTATAACCTACTTGAGCTGAACAAATGATTGCTTGAAAGAGGGGGAATTTGGACCATAGTTCTGGTACAAATTCCTACTGTGCAGATTTTTAGCAAGTCCTTAAGATTATCTGAATTTAATTGTATACCCTGATATAATGCTGACATAAGTAAGACTCATAAGGATATATTTTCCAATTAATAGTTACTGTTAAAATATTCTAAACAGTAGAGTAAAATAGTATGTATAACCAGACATAATCAAGAGTAACTCAAGGAGAATAGACAATGAACCTAGAGGAACATTTGAAAATATTTTAATCTAAAAAGAAAGTTACCAAATCTAGACTCTTTGATATCTAAGAGCCACAAAACCATCAAAAACAAGTAATATCTGTATAAACTGTCTAAAACATCAAAAATACATCATTTCCTAAATTATTTATGAAGTCAAGATACCTCTCAAACTAAAAGCAAGCAATGATGAAATTCAAAATGTAAATATTGACTAATTTTATTCAAAAATATATGGGGCTTTGCAATTCTGAAATATTTAAAAGTGTACTTAAAGAATAGCTCACTATCAACTCCAGCTTGTCCCAGATATACAAGGATGGTTCAAGATTAAAGAAATGTTAATTTATTCCATCAAGTTAGTTGACTGAAGGAATTGAATAGAAATGGTAATCTTGCTTAAAGAGTATTTGATAACATTAAACTCCCCAAATTAATAAAAACTGAAATAGAAAAAATTTCACTTATTAGTAAAGCATATTTCCTGGAAACATGAAGCACCAATAATCCTTACTGGTGAAATGCTAGAAACAGTACCATTTAAGATAACAATCAATTAATTTCCTGCAATCAAGTGAGAGGGAATGTCGTGTGGGTAGTTCTATTCAATGCAATTACATAAGGAAAACCAACAATAACAACAACAATAACAAAACCAACAGCTATAAATAAAGAGGAAAATGAAACTTACATTTACAATATTCATATTGTTTAGAAAATCAGGAAAATAAATTTTAAAATTATTAGAATCAAAATGGTTTAGAAAGGCGACCATATAAGCCTTTAAAATTCAATAGTTTTCTTAATCATTAATAAGCAGTTTAAAAAGTAATACTATTCACTAAAACAATTACAATATAAAATATTTAGGAAGATAGATGATAGCTAGCTAGTTAACTAGCTGAAACTAGCTAGATAGATAGATAAAGGGTGAAATATGTAAACTATGCACAAATAAAATGATAAAAACTTTGAAAATGTTATTTCTTCTCAATTTAATCTATACATCAGTTAAAGCCTAATTAAATGCTCCAAAATATTTTGAGAATTTAATGGTTACCTGGAAAAAAATATTTAATCATACCAAGAAATTTTGAAAAAGTTAATCAGATTTCAAAATATATTAATTATGATATCATATATATTAAATCGCCTTTATGATTAATAGAATACAGCATCTCAAAAGGCAAAATAGATGGCAGCCGAACAAAAATTTGTTCACTCTATAAATTTCGAAAGCCATTGAGGAGACTTGAGTGCAGCCTCCTCCATAATAAATCACAATCTTTTATCTAATCTCTGAATCTAAGTGTCTGTTCAGATCTGCATCCCAATGGCTGAAAGGAGAGACTGTTTCAAAGGAGAAAGAACCCGCATTTATACTGCAAGATCAGATAATAATTATTCCTCTCAGGGATCTATGGCAGTTTACTCAAGTGGTAGTATAGTGGGGAGAGGATAATACATCACAAGTTAAGTTGGAGCCAGCAGCGAAACATGGACATAGTGCTCATGTTTTCATGATCAAGGCAAAAGGGTACAACTGAAATGTACAAACAACCAGCTCAGAAGTCCATGGTACCTACGACTTTTCCACCGGTACCACTCTATCAAGCTCATACCTGTGGCTGGTGAGTGGGGCTATGCATAGTTGATAATGGAAAAACAAGTCCCAATTTGGTCACAGAAGGGTCAACTCAGTCTGTGGGTGCAAACTGAAATGATTGCTGCTACACCACAATCCCAATTAGTGGTGACTCTGAATGACCTTAAGAGCTGGCTACATTGTGGTAAATTCAGGCTTAAGATACTGGTATGCAAGGCAAGACACCATCTTCCTGGTAAAGTTAATAGATCCTTACCATCAGATGGAGGTAGCGGTTGCTCTTATAAAATAGGAGCAATCAAGAATGTCTTTGCTACCTAGGAGACCCACTGGGGTGTCTCATGATAGTCCCTTGCACCAATCAATGGTAAATGGACAAGCATGCAGCCATAGTTTGAGAAAGGCATGGTGACCAGGGGATTAGACTCTTGAAGGTAGAGACCCTAGGTGGCCCTGCCAGGTAAGTCACCTAGATTAGCAGAAGTGCCAGCTTCTATTTGTCTCAATAATTTTTCTTCTGTAAGTTTCCTCAATAAAAGAGGTCAACCAGAATCCTGGATAAGCTGATACTAGGTCTAGTTCACTCACTACATGAAGCAAATAGACCTGAGTGGCACTAAGAATACACTATAGTGTACGCTGATGCACCACAGAGCATCACCTTCTAAAACCAAGGCACTCAATCCCTGGCTGCCAGGAGGGTTGTCAGGAGACAGTTCATATCTGACTCCTTTCCCTGGAATTTCCTTTAGCCAAGGTGGTTGCTCCACCCAAGGTTATACCCCAACCCCTTGCTTCCAATAACTAAAAGACAAGGGAGACATCTCATGAATGTCTAATCCACATTCAGAATTCCCTATGGGATTGTCTAAGGTATTAGTTGAAACTGCATGTTGGTTCAGATTCTTTCTTTGCCCAATCACACTTCTATCATTTTCTTATGGGATTTGTTTCTGAGAGTATTACCCAATAACCCATCTGCAAACTATCTGTGTCAGAATATTTCTCCTATGAAAACAAGGAAACTGACCTACAATGGAGCATAAATTGGTAATACCAATTTTTGGAGGGAAATTTAATAGTATTAAAATGTAAATGCATTTGTTTATAGTCAGGCAATCTCACTTCTATGAATGTAATCTGCACACAACTCATATGTACACAAAAATTTGAAAATGAATATATTTATAAAAACATTAAATTGTTATATTTTTAAAAAGAAATCTTTAATAATAGCAATAAGAGAAGATATAAATAATGGTATGCCATATTATAGAATGGTTGTAACCATTAAAAATGGAAGTTTACCTATATTTAGTGACATAATTATAAAACACATGTTTCATTGAAAAAGAAAATTTCAGACCAACACATTAATTTCCAAAGGCTACAATTACAGATATTCCTTAGTGATTATGCTGAGACTTTGTTTTTCTCTCAACAAAATCTTCATAATTAGTACAATTTGTGCATATCTTGATTCCCAGAACATTTTCTATGTAGGGAATAACCTTAAGGAGAAATATTTAAATAATAAACAAAGAGACTCATGTTTTGAATTTTTAAAAATGTTTTATTATTAAATCTTTAGGTTTTAATTTTAACTAGTGTAGTAGTTCCACAGTTGGAGGGGCTGGTCAAGTATGAATAAGAAATGATCGTGCTGCATATGAGTGAAATCATATGGTTCTCTATTTTTTCTGTCTGACTTATTTTGCTTAGTATGATAATCTCAAGATCCATCCATGTCGTTGCAAATGACAGTATTTCATCTTTTCTCATGGCTGAGTAATATTCCATTGTATACGACGCCTGACAATTAAGTTTACAAACTCAGCCTACAAAAAGTTCTACATATCTCATCGTTGAATATCACTACGGTCACCTTTGAAATACTCCCCTCAGGAAGCTATGCACTGACGCCAGCACCTAGTCCACCCTTCAAAGCCATTTTAGAACTCTTTTTCTGGAATTGCCATCAGACCTGTCATCATATTACCCTTGATGTCCTGAATGTCATCAAAATGTCTTCCTATCAATATTTCCTTTATCTTTAGGTAAAGAAAGAAGTCACTGGGAGCCAAATAAGGTGAATAGGGAGGGTGTTCCAATACAATTATTTGTTTACTGGCTAAAAACTCCATCACAGACAGTGCCGTGTGATCTGGTGCATTGTCGTGATGCAAGAGCCATGAATTGTTGGCAAAAAGCTCAGGTCGTCTAGCTTTTTCATGCAGCCTTTTCAGCATTTCCAAATAGTAAACTTGGTTAACTGTTTGTCCAGTTGGTACAAATTCATAATGAATAATTCTTTTGATGTCAAAAAAGGTTAGCAACATTGTTGCAAGAAGTTCACGAACTTAATTGTTAATTGTACCACATCTTCTTTAACCAATTATATGTGGAATACAAAACTGAAAGCAACACACAAACAAACAAAAACTCATAGACACAGACAACAGTTTAGTGGTTACCAGAAGATAAAGGGGGAGGGGGTGTTAGAAGGGGGTCAAATATATAGTGACAGATGGAGATTTGACTCTGATTGGTGAACACACAATGCAATATATAGATGATGTATTATAGAATTGTACACTTGAAACATATAATTTTACTAACCAATGTCACCCCAATAAATATAATAAGAAATTTTTTAAAAAGTAAATAAATTTAGGTGAGTAGACATTCAAAGGGAAGACAGAAAATGTGGGCAATGAAGAAAGTTTATTTATTTTTCTTATAGAAGTAGATAAACTGTGTTTTTGATCGGCTTAGACTCAAGTCTACCCATTTAAGGTGTTTGGAAGTCTCAAAACAAAGAAAAGAAAAGAAAGAAAAGAAAAGAAAAGAAAAGAAAAGAAAAGAAAAGAAAAGAAAAGAAAAGAAAAGAAAAGAAAAGAAAAGAAAAGAAAAGAAAAGAAAAGATTGTGCCATTAGTTCTCTGGCCAGGAAAAATTAATTATATGGCTACAGATCAGGCTACCTGATTCTAAATATCTTTATTTATCATATATTCAAACATATTACCATAATACCAATGTATTGATAATTTCAAACATATAATTTAAAACTACACTTCTAAAAAGTCATTTTCACAGAAATATTGGGGCTTTAGGTTACATTAATAATGTGGTATAGAATGTAGTAATACTGATTTAATCTTATACTTGAACATTTTATACAATTTAATTGTATGGTTTATTACATATATTAATGAACAAATATGATTTAAAACTTGTCCAAAACCAACCTCCCAGTGTGGCAACTTATTAAATATTTTTCTCCTGATCATTAAACTAGACTGAAATGGCACTGTAGTTAGTATTTCATCTGTCTGATTTCAGTGACATTTGACAAGTTTTAGACTTTCAAGATGTTTAAAAATGGGTGGTTTCATTGATTTAAAGTTTGTCCATACTAGCTAAAAGATATATGATATTGCAATTGATATGGCTATTCTTTCATTCTGTCGTATATATTATTAATCATTATTTATAACTTCACATTAATATTTAAACTCTTTTCATTTTTCCTGGAAAAAAGTCACACCGTATGTTTCTTCAAAACTCTATTTGCTGCTTTACGATTTTCAAACAGAAAAGTCATAATAAGGTTAGAATGATTTGGTTGATAAATTAACATAGTTTCTATTAAAATCATCATAAGCAATGTATTAATATATTTAAAAATTATTATCCCTATATAGTACTATGGCTTGATTAATGTAAATGTACATATGATCTAATTAAAATTGTTCAACAATAACAAAATAATTGAACAAACATTTAAAAATTATCACATAACTGAAATAAACGAATGCCAAATAGCTATCATAACTCAACAATTTAATCTAATAGTGGATACAAGTAAGTTGCCACAGGAAAAATTTTCGTTGGTAATTAAAACAGAATAAAGGTGTGGGTGACAGAGAATGTTTTTCCCAGAGTGTGATTAATTTCCCTACAGCCTCTGTTTTATTAAAGCACATGTGCATATTTAATTCTCAAGAATTTTTTGTCAAACATAGCCAAATGTATCTTCTGATTTAGCACAATTGTTTATAAAATAATAAACATAAAAAACTATTTCTCAGAAAAAACTTTCAATAAACAATAACTTTATTTACAATAATTAATATTTGTGATGCCCAATGGTAGTTGCTTTGTAGGAAGTTCAACTCAGGTACCTGCTGATTTCCCCAATCTAATGTTCAAAAGATGCAACCACTCATTAGAAAGTAATAAAAATGAAAGAAAAATGACACATTTTAAAGCATCACTATTACAATAGCCTTTATGTCCTTAAAATGATCGAACACAGTATGTCATACTTCCAATCTAAATATGAGAATGTCATTTACAATAAACAAATACCTAAATAAATAACTTACAGAGTTATAGTTATATTGGAAGGTTAAAAATGTTATTCTCAATGGAGTTGCATTTATATTATATGTGAGAATTACAGTTGATCTACACTTGGAAGGATTAGATAATGTCTTCTAATCACATTATTATATATCCAAAGGTGGAATCTGAGTTTTCTTGTACTAAGAAAGGAAAAGAAGGGAAGTTTAAGGAAAAGATTGGCTTTGGAATTAGTTATACCTGGTTTTGAATCCAAGCTAAGATATCTGTCATTGGATGTACTTCTTTCAGACTTCTTTTCTTTTTCTGTAAAATAAGAATATCTCAGAGTATTGTTTTGTTGATCTAGTTGTGTAAGATGATGTTAAACTTTGCCTGAGTGCTGTGCTCCTGGAAAACAGTAGTGGGTTAAGAAAGATTGTACTTGTTTATACTCCTTCTCTTCTCATTTACTTATCTATCCCCTGAAGAATAATATCTTTCCTATCACTGTCTTGAAAGTGCTCTCATCAAGCAAGTAATGTCATCCTTCAACTCCAATGGATTCTTTTCAATCATTATCTTATTTGATCTCTCAGCAATATTCACCTATGTTAACATCTTGAAACACTCACTGAAATCCTTTACCTACATTCTACCAGTTTTCATTCTGTCGCTGTTTTTGTTTAGTATTTTAAGTAAGTTTCATTTCCTTTTTTCTATTAAATATAGATGTCTCTTATATATTTTTTACCTTTTCCATTACTGTTATTGTTTTCCCTGGATCCAAAGAATCATCAAGTAAGTTTTAAAGAGAAAATTGCAGTGCCCTAATGGGTTCATGCCTACTTAAGGAAAAAGTAAATGAGAGACATTTTAAAAGCACAAGGTGCAAAGGTAAAAAAATATATTACTTATGTATATGCTCCTTGAAAATGCAAGTGTCTAAGGTACATTAATAAGACAAATAAAATGATAGAGGAAGTTTGGGCAGAAGGAATTTTATGCTAGGTAGTTATGGTTGATTGTATTATTTATTCAAGATTATTATTTCCTCTCTGTCCATGTAGGAGGAGTATAATTTTTCATTGACCTTTGGTTTGGCCACATGACTTCCTCTGGCCAATGACAAATAACTTGACCTGATGATGGATGTCTCATCTAAGCAGGGTTTTTACATGTACTTGCGTGGTTTGATTCGATCCTCTTACTATTACTCTTCACCATGTGAAAAGCATATACCATATTGTGCCTACACCTTTACATGGTTTTCAGATTGAGAAGCCAATGTAAGTCAGCCTGACTAAGTACAGTTGAGCCCTGACAACTCAGCACAACCACAGCCAAACAATAGCTTCTTATAGCGAGAAATACATGTCCACTCTTATAAGACCAGTATAATAAATTTAGGCTGGTATAATAAATTGCCATAGATTGGTGAACAAACCTATTTCTCAGAGTTCTGGAAGCTAGGAATTCCAAAATCAAACAGATATGGTGTCTGGTGAGAAGCCTCTTCCTGGTTTGCAGAGGGCCATTTTCTGGTTGTAACTTCATGTGGTCGGGGAGAGATTGAGACACAGAGAGAAAGCTCTCTTGTATCTCTTTCTTTAAGGACACTAATCTCATTCATGAGGGTTTAGCCTCCTAGAGACCCCATCTTCTAATATCATCATGTTGGGGGGTTAGGACCCAACATATGAATTTGGCAGAGACGCATTATCACGCAGGGTGTCAGGCAGGGTCTCTGGTCCCGCTCCCCACATAAGAATGCAAGACATGGTGAGGCCAAAAAGGAACACTCACGGAGCCATAGATAGGGGAGTCATACCACTATATTCTCACTGGCGGCTGGGTTGGAGACACAGGAAGCAGGAGCCACACTATCCTCAACCTGCCCGTCCACTTCTCTCTGGCAACCAACCTCACTTGCTAGCTGCAATCTACTCTTGCTAGCTCAGCCACCATCTTCTTACTAGCCCCCCATTTTTCTGCTAGCATAGCCCTGGCAGTTATATTAGTAGCCAATGGCTCACTGGTTACAGCTGATGGCCAACTAGCCACAGCTGATGGCCATCCAATCACAGTTGATGGCCATTTACTACCTGAGCCAGCATCTTTCCACGTGAGGGCGAGAGCCTGGAAACTGCACTCCTGGCTCTGTCTCCACATGCATTCAGTCGATTACATTCAGATATTGGAAATGTTTGCTACTACCACAAAGACAGATTAATAGAATAGTAAAACACTTAAACATGTAGTTAAAAGTGAAAGATTGTTCTGCTCAAACACAATGTACATTAAAAAATCATTCTTGGAAAAGAACAAACGTATAATTTGATTGTACAAACCATAATAGGTTGTTTAAATTTCTTATGTATTAACAAAGACGAGGATGTGAGCTAAAAGTTGGTAAAAGCATGTTAAGTGTTTAATTTCATTTAAAGTGGAGTGAAAAGATATATTCTTTTTTATTTTAAAGATTAGAAAAATACTGGTGAAAATATAAGCAGTGAAATATAAACATAAAATATATTTTTATATAAATAAATGTATAAAGTATGAAAAGTAACATATGAATCATTGGAATATGTAAAAAAAAGAAAAGTGCTTTGCAAATCACAGACACCAAACTTATAGCAAGAATGAATAAAATATGTTGATAATGATCATAATAATAATCTTTAAATGAAATAAATAATAGCAATGCCTTTTGTGTGCCTACCATGTAACAAGCATGCGTTAGGAATTTAATTTTCTTAATATTTATATGATTATGAGGTAGGCACTATTATTAAGCCATTTTAGAATTTTGGTTTATGAGATATAAGTTTAAAACTAAATGACTCTGATTGTTTATACCAGAAAAACATAAATAAGTATATAAAATATTAGGGGTAGCAGAATTAATACTCACAAAGCAATGCAAAATTTATAAAAACAGGAAAAGTCTATCGATCTCTATATTAGTAAACTATTTGGTGCATAGTGAAGATTTCTACTTGTGAATATCTATTAGTAATGTAATGTAATATCAGAATGTATAAAACTGACACAACTGAAAATATCAGAAGAAAATGATAGAAATGCCTTATGAGTAGAGGATTATAAAGAAGTCATAATCTATAAAAGATAGAAAAAATAAATAATTACAGTATGTTTTCTAAGTATGATTAACATGTATACTAACATTTAAACTTCACTTAATATAGACTCATTTAAAGACCCCTGGAGAATCAAAACTATGAAGCAAAAAATAGATTTAAAAAATTGAATCCTGAAATGTAGCATCATATAGAACCACATTCTCTCACCATAATCTTATGACATTGGAAATGAATAACCACTTTGTTATTTAAACCTTAACCACCTGGCATTTATAAACATTAATGAGTTAAATAAGAAACAAAAGATCCAATTATAGAAATTTAAAAATATTAACATATAGACTATGACCTATATGCTTATTTGGATGCATAATATTAATATAATTAAAAGTTTATGTACAACTGAATATATATGAGCATATATATGGGTAAATAAATATAACATATGGGTGTATATAATATAGATGTATGTACGTGTATATATATATTCATGAATATATATATATATATATATACACATGCATACACATATGCATGTGTGTATATGCGTGAACTTATTGCAACAATGTTGCTAACCTTTTTAGATATCATCAGAGGGACTATTCGTTATGAATTTGTACCAACTGGACAAACAGTTAATCAAGTTTACTATTTGGAGGTGCTGAAAAGGCTGCGTGAAAAAGCTAGATGACCTGAGCTTTTTGCCAACAATTCATGGCTCTTGCATCACGACAACACACCATCTCACACGGCACAGTCTGTGATGGAGTTTTTAGCCAGTAAACAAATATCCATGGCTCTTGTATCATGACAATGCACCAGCTCACAGCACTGTCTGTGAGGGAGTTTTTAGCCAGTACACAAATAACTGTATTGGAACACCTTCCCTGCTCACCTGATCTCGCCCCCAATGACTTCTTTCATTACCCAAAGATAAAGGAAATATTGAAAGGAAGACATTTTGATGTCATTCAAGTCATCAAGGGTAGGTAATACGATGACAACTCTGATGGCCATTCCAAAAAGTGTTCCAAAATTGCTTTGAAAGGTGGACTAGGCACTGGCATCGGCGCATAGCTTCCCAAGGGGAGTACTTTGAAGGTGACTGTAGTGATATTCAGCAATGAGGTATGTAGCACTTGTTCTAGGATGAGTTTGTACTTAATTGTCCGACCTCATGTTTCTCTGTGTGTGTGTGTGTGTGTGTGTGTGTGTATGTGTGTGTGTATAAATTTTATTTATCTCTAGCCTTATTGAGGTATAAGTGATATATACAATTGCATATATTTAAATTGTGCATGATGATTCAATATAATATCCTTTGTGTAGGATGACCACCATCAGGTTAATTATAATATCCATCAGCTCACAAAATTACCTTTGTGTGTGGGGTGGGAATGCTTAAGATATATTCTCCTAGCAAATTTCAACTGTATGGCAGTGTTATAAACTACAGTCACCATGCTACACATTAGATCCCCAGAACTTATTCTTCTTATAACTGAAGGCTTGAGTTTTATCCTTTTGCAATAAATCAGTAATCTACTGAGTAAAATGTTTTCTTGAGTTCTGTGAACTTCTCTGGCAAATTAATTGAATTCAAGGAGAAGGTCAGGGAACTTCTGATTATAGATGGTAGGTCAAAACACACAGGTAACGACCTGGACTTGTGTCTGAAGTGTGTGTGTCGGGGGAGAGGTGGGGGGGAAGTCTTGTGGGACTGGGATGTTGACCTATGGGATCGGACACTCTCTCCAGGTAGAGAATGTCAGGATTGAGTTGAATTGTGGGGCACCTAGCTGGGGTCCTGGAGTTGCTTGGGGTGGGGAACTGTCCTCCTCCTCCTCCTCCACTAAACTTTCTGTCACCAGAAGTGTCAGAAGTGAAGTGAATTAGAACTATAGTAGAGTACTGAGCATAGAGGAGACACACAGGTATGTGTTTTTCCTTTAGACAACGTCTCTCCTTTTATCCAAAATGACAGAAATCTATTCTGTACAAGAAAAGTGCTGGCTCAGTACGTAGCTTCCCAAGGGGAGTACTTCTAAGGTGACTGTAGTGATATTCAGCAATGGGGTATGTAGCACTTTTTCTAGGATGAGTTCATAAACTTAATTGTCAGACCGTGTGTGTGTGTTTGTGTGTGTGTGTGTGTGTGTGTGTGTGTGTGTGTGTGTGTGTGTAATTGGTTCTGTTCATCTTGTCCATTCTAGGGATTGTGTCATTTGGGTCAAATGGTTACTCCATAGAGTATTAGCTATGGATAACACAGAATATTGTTCCTTAGAAGGCAGGCCTACTTCCCTTTGAAGATAAGCAGGCAAACAGAATAACAATTATCTATTTCTAAATCCTAGATATTAAAAATTATAAGATATAGCCCCAAAATATCTATAATTGAAAATTATAGCATTAAGTATGGGTTACAAAGCTGGAAAAAATGAAATACATTGCTATATGCATTGAACTTATAAAGTTGGAAAAATAAAACCTATACAAGGAAAGGATAAAAGCAATAATCAGTGAACTAAAACCAGGAAAACTTAAGAATTAATACAAAGTTTAGAGATAGGTATTTGAGAAAAACAATAAATGTCACCTGGCCTGGAAATTTTATTTGATAAAAGAACCAAAAACATGAAATGGACATAACTGGATTTTAAAAAAGCCCTGAATTTGTAAAAAACACAAGGAATGTAAATACAATAAATCACACAAAAAATCTGATAATCCAGTTGAAGTAGAAGACTGTTATAAAATATATGAATGAACACAATTTACTCATTACATATTAAAATCCTGAAGAGACCAATAACCTTGGAGGACATTTTAAAATTTGCAAAGAATTAAATCAACAAAGTTTCTGGAACCAAATAATTTCATAGGAGAGTTGTTTGCAGCTTTTATGAAATAGCTAATCCCATTCCATACAAGCTATTCTGAAACATACAAGATATAGTCAACTCAATTTGTTTTGTGAAGGTATCATATCCTTTATACTTAAACATTAGGAAGCAAAAGGGAAACCATAAAGGACAAATCACAGTTAAGAACATGCATGAAAAACATAGATTAAATAGGAAGTTACAAACTAGGCTTGTAATAATGAATTTCATTTTAATAGGTTTTAGCTCTACAATGTAGGACAGTTAATTAAATCTAATAAATTTGATACCTCATGAGGTCCCATTAAAAAGTTGAGCAAACACTGCTGTTGAGAATTTTTAGAAAAACAACTCAGAAAAAAATGAAATATTTTAAAGTGGTTTAAAAAGGCACTTATTATAAGTAGAATACATATTGGGAATGTTTACTCAGGATGAAAATAAACACAAAAATTGTACATAAAACAATTTTATTTAGGCTGTGAGATACTTCAAATCATAATTGAGTGATTTTGCATTCCTAGACAGTTTTTGGCCTGGTGAAAGTCTGGGTGCACTATAAGGCGAACAGATCTGGCTATTGAAGAAATGGAATTACTTCAGGTTTTCAGGGACACTTTTTGCCCCTAAAGCTTACATTTTTGAGACACAGATTGAAAATTGGTAAAGATGAAAACCATACACCTGCACCAATACTTGGTACACAATAGGCATTACAAATGGCTTACATATATTTCTACCAAAATTTCCAAGAAAAACAAAGATCCTAAATAATAATTTGCATACTTCTTGATGATGGTGTGGGAAGTAGCACCAAAAGGAAGGAGAGAGAGGTAAGCAGAGGAAATGGAGAGATCATTGACTAAACTATCACTTATGGAAAGTACTGGTAGGAAAGATAGGAAGTTACTTTGACAGGTAATTCACATGAATACTACTGTCTTCATCTTAAATAAATAAATAAGTAAATAAGTAAATAAAGAAATGGTCCCTTTACTCTTTAACAGTTGTTTCTCTCCATCTTCTCTATTCTTGATAATTGTTTACTTTTGGCACTTTTCAATTTATTAACAGGAGAAAATATTGAAATCCTCCAATGGCAAGGAAACTAACATTGTTCATAATCATTAATCATATAATCATAATAATAAGAATAATACCACTTTTTGAGTTCTTAAAATGTGCCAGGCACTAAGCTGGATGTGTTGTATATGTATTATCATAGTTAATCTTTGTAAACAATTCTCTGAAGTAGAATGAACATTTGCGTTTTATCAAGGAAGCTATTTTCAGAGGCCCACCAGGAGTGATTGAAGGGATCAGAATCTTACGACAGCATTCCTTCCATTTCACTCTAATTGTTTGAAAACACTAATTGTCTCCTGACTTGTAGGCTCCATCTTTGTATGTTTGGGAGCGATAACTAAGGAATTCCACATAATGAACATTTTAAGAAATTTGGAATGACAATTCCTAGGGTAAATTGCTCAGGTATAGATGGGGAAGAATTCCCTGTGTCAGGATGGTAAGCATGATTCTTTTTCGCCTACCATTTAGGCTTTTGGAAAGACTAGGCTACTTATCTCCCTAGGCACTTCACACCACCTTAACTGCTCTATGAACCCGATACTGCATTAGGAGATATGGAAGGGGAAATTCAGCACTGGCTCTGATCCAGACACTTTGTTCAGCATTTTTTATACTTTACCTCATATATTTCGTTATACAAAGAACATCTGAATCTGCAAATAATGCGTTTCTGGGTTTCTTTACCCAACTTTTTGTTTACTCACATTGTTTCATTTTTAAGTCATAATACAAACATAATAGATCATTTCACCAACACTGATGTAGAATTTGTCTTCTAGTAGGACTCTACCTCTTACACCTGGGATAATATTCAACCTACTTAACAATTATTATGGAAAAAGTAACAACAATCAGAACAGATGCTAGAGTGGGGAACTGGCCATCTTTTGGTGCAAAAATTTCCCCTGGATTGTGGCAAGGTACTCGGGGTCTCTAGGAAGGATTCATAAACACACAGCACAAGTGACCCTCAGGGCCTGGAGCTTTGCACCAACCAACAGGAAGTCATTTCAGTAGTCAGCAGCCGGCATAGGAAAAGATCAGCCCTGCTGAGCCTGCCTCAAAACTATAAATTTGCCTGACTTATGTGACTGATTTCCTCTAAAGGTCCTATATAAGGATTACAGTTTGCAATCTTGAAAATAGAAAAAGACATGAAAGCTCATTTAAATAACTGAGTTGATAGCTTTCACAAGTTGATACGAATCTCATTTTGTGATTGCATATTGAAAATGGGTTTCCTCTACTTCATCAAGCCAGCAAGTAGCAAATACAAGTGTCTACAACAAATGGTTGATGAAATTAAGAGAAATACATGTAAACATAATTTCAGATGTGTACTACATAGGAAGACTGTAGTTTGTATTATACTGAGGACAACTGACATTAATCCCTCAAGTTTAGAAACCTCAGCTGACACCTCACCTCTTACTAGTATCAAGGTAAATTCTCTCTCTCTCTCTCTCTCTCTCTCTCTCTCTCTCTGTGTTTGCTTTACCTACTTGAATGAAATTATTCAGATTTTTCAATATAAAGTAGGTAAACAACTAAAATATGTTTTATTGTTAAATCAGTTGCAACACAAATATTCTGCTTGAGGATAACTAAACTTAAACTGTCTATAATTAGATTTAAATACATGATATACCAGAGATTTAAAATAATTTTGATTACTTGATTCATCTTACCTGGTTCCATTCTCTGCATTGTGAATATAACTATTGTATAGTATTCTCTTGAGAATTAAATATAATAGGGCCATACCTTTCATGAAGCATAAAATGTGGAGACAATAACATTTCAAAACAGAATAAAGAATTCATAAAAAGTCAAAGAAATGAAAAAAAAGGAACCAAAATCTAATTTAATTACTTACACAAAAACAAATATGGCAGGTCTCCAGGGAATGGACAAAACTGTATGTGATCTTTAATTAGACCTGAATAGAGATATACCTAGAAAAGCTCCAATTTGACTCTGAAATAGCAAAGGATGAATGGCAGTAGGTATAAAATTACCATTTACAACAATATCTAAAGTTAATTTACATTTCTGAAAGTGTTCAAATTAGTATGGTTGGGATATTGCAGTGAAACAGTTATGACACTGTCCCTACAAGTTTTCCAATAATTTACTGCACCTTAAAAATGCCAACAACATACTCACTATTATCATTTTTTAAATTTATGCTGTTGGAAACAATGAAATTATTTATGGGGTGGCAGTAATAGAATGAAAGTATTTAAACCTTTTTAACTGTTTGGAGTTGATCCAATAGTAAACAGTAGTAGGGTGTAATTAATAATTGAATCAAAATATACAGTAAATTTGGAAGCATCTCTGAAAACATACTGTGACTCGCAAAACATTTGTATTTACCTTCCTTTGTATGTTGTATCTTATTAATCCTTATAAAACAAACCAAAACACCCACAAAGATTATCTTGCAAACTATGTAAATTATAAAGAAAATTAAACATTTTATAAATATCCACATGAAGATGCATGATTTATTCGTCTTTTGAACTGGAATATTCAAATGTTTTGTCTAATTTTTTTTTAACATTTTTCCTTCTTATATACAAATTAAGAGCTATGTTAAAAATTAGCTATACCTGTCCAAATGGGGAATAGAATAGAATAGAAAACAACAACATCAATCTCCATTTCTAATATTGTGAAATAGATGTCCTGAAAACGAATTCAAACCTAAAAATTTTTTCTAAATAAAAAAAACCATACATTTTCTAAAAGGCTGGGGTCAAAAATAATGGGACATAGAAAAATAAAAGGGCAAATAGGTCCTGAAATGCTGATTTCTTGATGATGTCTCCCACTTTTAAGAACCTAGAGCCTTGGATTTTAGAGGATATTCAAGTGACAGAAGTAAGATGGGGAGCTGAAATCGAAACCACCATTTAAACTCGAGACACTGGAAAAAACTGCATATTTAGTACAGGGTGCACTTTTGTCTCCTGGCAAAAAGGTGATAAGGAAAATTTGCTAGAATCTGGGTAGGAAAATGAAAACATCTCCTTTGATAATCTGTAACCAAAGGTTGGTCCTTTGTGTCTGTAGGTTTGAAGTCATATTACCTTTAGGTCCCAGGACACTCAACGTTAGGAAATTAACTTAACACGTGTCCTAGGTTGATAGGACCAAAAAACACCTGCCAGGGCAAGGGAGAAGGGAAGCAAAAGCAAATATTCTAAAAAGACAAATATAAAAGAATTTCACCATTTATCTGTTTATTAGTAGCTTCATCATTTAAATAAAGGATTGGCTTAATTTTTGATGTTCAACTGATGACTGTTTTTATAGTTCACTTCTTCCTCTTTCCCTCTGCCCCACATCTGGACAAGCATATAAGAAAACCTGGGTGTTGTTTCCTTTAGCACTGGCAAGAAAATCAAGCCACATGTGAGATCCCTCACTGCAACCCCACCTCCTAATCACCATAAGAACTCCAAGTTAATAACATTTTCTTTGTCAAGCCATTTCAGGCCTGTTTAAGAGTCACTCCATTCTCCACAGAAAGCTTCAATATGTAATGAAATTTTTCATAACTTACTGCTCTGTGTGTGTGTGTGTGTGTGTGTGTGTGTGTGTGTGCGCTTGTGTGTGTTAGTCTCAATATCAAAATCAATTTTAGGGTGGAGGTCTATCCTGAAATTACAAAAAAAATTAAAGAAAACAATATTACTATCACATGTCTTTTTTTCACCCAGACTTTCTCTTGGGGAACAAGTGACTAGTTCAAAACTTACTCTAGTTTTGTTACTAATGTTACTAATGCCAGTTTCACTACTGTCTAATTTGCTATAGAATTCCTTTGAGTACTGTGGAATATTTTATATTTTTCAGATTTTAAGGACCTTTCTATTATTCTATATGATAAATTAAAGATGACCAAAATGCAATCAGTAAATGCCACTACAAATTATCCCAGTGTGTGTATAAGTAACAAGTTTGAGACCTGTGATTTATGCTCATGTAGATCAACTAGAAGCTCTCCTATAATTTCTTACCCAGCAGGAGCTTTTATTCTGTCACGTGTTCATGGGTTTTACAACTCTGAAAGCTATATAGGAGGTCATGAACTTGTTGCAACAATGTTTGTGATATCAGAGGGATTAGTCATTTGAATTTGTGCCAACTGAACAAACAGTTAACCAAGTTTACTATTTGGAAGTGCTGAAAAGACTGTGTTAAAAAGTTAAACAACCTGAACTTTTTGCTGACAATTTAGGACTCTTGCATCACAACAATGCACCAGCTCACAGGGCACTGCCTGTGAGGGAGTTTTTAGCCAGCAAACAAATAACTGTATTGGAACACCCTCCCTATTCACCTGATCTGGCCTCCAATGACTTCTTTCTTTACCCAAAGATAAAGGAAATATTGAAAGGAAGACATTTTGATGACATTCAAGACATCAAGGGTAATACAATGACAGCTCTGGTGGACATTCCAGAAAAAGAGTTCCAAAATTGTTTTGAAGGGTGGAGTAGGCACTGCCGTTGGTACATAACTTCCCAAGGGGAGTACTTCAAAGGTGACCATAGTGATATTCAGCAATGAGATATGTATCACTTTTTGTAGGATGAGTTCGTGAACTTAATTGTCTGGCCGCATATGTTAGAGAAGCCGAGAAAAATGCAGTTCTGTGTGGCAGGAATGTGGTAAGAAAGATAGTAACAGGAACTAGAAGCTAGGGTCGATTTTGCAGGGCTTTGTATTGTCGTATTAATAATTTTGAATTTTACCTTAGGAGCAATTAGAAGAATTAAGAAATTTAATCAAGGCATTTTTGTGGTCGGATTTACATTTGCACTTCGTCCAACTGAGAGATGATAGTGGCTTAGATGAGGGTGGCATGAAAAGACATCAGGAGAAATTTTAAATTGACAGAATGTGAATCGATGTTATGGACTACATATTTGTCTCCCCTCACCAAATTAATATGTTGAAATTATGACCCCCAATTGGATGGTATTTAGAACTGAGACCTCTGGGAAACGATTCACTCATTAGGGTGGAGCCCTCATGATATGATAAGAACCCTTATGAGAAAGGACACTAGAGAGCTTGCTTATTCTCTCTCCCTCTCCACCATGTAAGGTTACAAAGAGAAGATAGCCACATGCAAATCAAAAAGAGAACACTCATCAGACACTCATCTACTGGTGCCTTGATCTTGGACTTCCAGCCTCCATAACTGTGACAAAGAAAAAAAAAGTTTACTGTTTAAGCCATGTCATATTCTATTATGAGGAACACCAAAAAATAGTCAGTTATTGGAAAGAAGACAAGAGTTTAGGCTTGGCACTAAATTAAAAAAAAATTGAGATGCCAATGTGACATTCAAGTGAAAATGTCAAAAAGCAAATGTATATATAGATCCGGGATTTAGAAGAGATGGCTGGCCTGGTGATAATACTTAAGAAATTGTGAAGTTACAGAAAGTTCTTAAAGCTATAGAAAATGGATTCACTCATCTATGAAAAGATATAACGTGAGCAAGGAAGATAGCGTGTGACTGAACCCTGAAGAACTTCAATGCCATTGGAGAAATAATCTACACAAATTTGCATGAATTTATACAAATTTGAGCTCCATGTGTATATAGCACATCCAAATCTGAGCTAAATACACACCTAGAATTTGCAACTCCTGAATGCCAGACAATGTGTTGCTTGTTCATGAGTCACAGTGAAACAGACCGAAGAGAGAATTTCTGATAGAGAAAGCAGGAGCCTGCACTTTGAAGGGAAGAAGAGTCATTGGGGGGCTTCGAGGTAATACTAATGCCAAGTTTAAGACCACAGAGTATGGAGTGCAGACAGTTCAAAATTGAAAATACAACGCGATGTGCATGTGACATATGAAAGTGTCACTTTCTCATTTTTAAAATATAATTTCTGAAAGGAAAAATTAACACATCTTAATTTTCCATGTTGCCACGTGTCTGAAAACTTGAATTCAAACTGTGTGTTTTCTAGATCAATATTTCTATATGCACAGTAGTGTTTCTATTAGTGTTCACTATTCTCCAGGAATCTCCAGGAAATGCATAAATTACTTCAAAATTATATGAATTCAGCAAGAGCTTCAAAGTCACTAGTAAAATGACAAAACACAGTGGGTAAACATATTTCTGCCAAGTGATTTGGCCTTGATTTCTAAGAAAGCATATGCACGCGTGCAGACTGCAGTCAGAGAATATTTTAGGCCAAACCATTTCTGAACTGGAATCGATTCAATTATTCTAAGCTTACTGTGCAATTTATAGATTATCTAGCCTTGTTTCATTTCTTTTTTCCTTTCTGATCATTGGATTTTGCCAATTTCTCTGCTTATTATAATTCTTCCAGAAGGTGATCCAAGGAAAAGGAAAAATAAGAAAGAAATTTGAATGAAAACATGGCTATTTTTGGAACGTTATCTTGCTAGGAGAAAAATGTTTAGTAGAGTAGAGGGGTGAATATATTTGGTAAAATTAAATTGAGAGATTATAGTATGTAGATTTAAAGTGCGTATGTTCCAAATTATTTTAGAAAAGTATGTTTAAATGATTTAGAAAAGTATGTTAAAAGAAATGTTTGGCTGTTTGCTGAGCTTCTTTTATATTTTAATCCATCTTTAACATTGTTTTCCTAAATACACACTTTCAAGAGGCTTAAAAAACAAAACAAGTGTGACTACAGTTCCTTTGGGTTAAGATTGTGATGAGATTCTGAAGCTACACTTCTTGGAATCACCCCCTACATACCAGGGTGCCAAAAAGAAAATGTATACACATGACTTGTATTCATCTTTTGCTATCGGTTTATATCGAGTATCATTATTTTAATACAGTTTTTCTTTAAAATGTGTATACATTTTTGGCACCCTCTGTATGCATACACTAATGCATATACAGTCGCAGACATACTCATTTACACACACGTACACACACAGATTCATATACACTCATACACATATGCATACACAAATGTACCTAGATATAATATACACATATACACATATACATACCAGCCCTTTGGCTAGCTCTGCAGAACTCTAGGACTGGGTGCTGTTTGAAAATTACTGCTATAAATTAGAAGGATTATGTCATGAAACAAAAGTTCTTTGACTTTTTTAAGCAATGGAGCAGATTACACGGTATGAACATGCACAAAAAGAAGGAGTATCATAATC
Organism: Rhinolophus sinicus; assembly: GCF_036562045.2. Lineage (NCBI taxonomy): Eukaryota > Metazoa > Chordata > Mammalia > Chiroptera > Rhinolophidae > Rhinolophus > Rhinolophus sinicus. The sequence continues at coordinate 92,426,241 of NC_133753.1, read as the reverse complement.
AACTAAGGTAGAGGATAAAAGTAGTATCTGATGCTTAATGAAGTGCTTATTTATAATTGTTACCCAAATAAATGGACAGAAAGGTCAATTGTTGCTTACATAAATAACTAGTACTAGCAATTGACCTTTGAACAATGTGGAGCAATTAACCCTTGAACAATTGGGGCACTGACCCCCCATGCAGTTGAAAATTTGTGTATAAGATGACCCTCTGCATCAACGGGTGCCCAACTATGGATTGAAAATACTGTCTTTGATCTGCAATTGGTTGAATTTGTGGGTTGGAAATCCGCAGATATGGAGGGCTGACTGTAACTATATTTATTGAAACAAATCCACATATGAGTGGACCTGTGCAGTTCCAACCGGCATTGTCAAGGGTCAATGGTATAAGTTGCATGTTAGCATTGACATCTCCAAGAAAGTGAGAAATAGCCAAAGGCAGAAATGTTCTGCTGCTTTTCTGAAGGAACCCAGGATCATTAACATACCGAGACCCTGCTTTCTCGTTAGCAGACAGGTTTGAGCAGAAGGTTATGGAGGAGCACTCTTGCTCCATCTCACTCCCAGGTCTAATAATACATTTTGTTCAGCAATATGACTTAAATTAAACCTTGGTAGCTTCATCAAATTTCTCAGTCCCTATGGGGACAAAGTTCTTCATTTAACTGTATTGAAGCAGATTTTTCAAGCACGAGCTTGAATCTGTAAATGGCTCATAAACTTTCTGCATCAGTCAGGAGGGCTGAGCTATAAGTAAGAAAACACCCAAATGAAAGCAGCTGTTAAAAAACAAGGATAGAATGAGAAATCCAGAGTGTTAGAGTTTTACTTTAACATGAAGATTAGTGTGTAACTCCAGTCTTTTTAGTCTTTCAATTCACCTCCAACTTCAAACGTGATAGTTACTCAAATCAAAAGTTATGTGGTTCCACATCTCTAGAAAAGTAGTCAAACATACAGGGTTCTAACACTTATAGAGATAGAGAAGTCTAGCACCATTCAAACTATCCTCTTCTTGTGACTTTTGTAATCTGCCCACAGAAGTGAACATCGGAGCCTTTCTAGATAGAAATTTCCAGAATGAGCCTAATTTTTGTTGCCTCTTCACCCCTCCCCAAATTCCTCAGAGTTGGCTTAAGTTTTAGCTATTCTTTGGTTTGCTAAGTCATTATACATTTTTCCATCCTCTTTGTACTTTTCAGAGTGCTATTATTTCTTCTTGTACTTTTTTATTTTTATTTTTTATTTATTTATTTTTTTTTGTGGAGTTTTGGGAAGGAGGAGGGGAAAAATGCACAGGATCAATATATAGACTTAACAGCAGGTAAAGGTTATTTTATACTGTATAGGTCAAAATGACACAGACCTTAATAGGCTATAATGCCTATATGTTTTGTAAAAAATCAACAAATAAACAAAAATTTATTCTAACTTGCTTAGACTATACTGCTATCAACTTCGACAACACTGCTGCAGACATTTATTGAGAATAAACAGTGTTTTATGTTAAGCTTTGAGGTAATATAAGTTATTGTTCATTAACTGGCAAAACTATAGGGCAAGACAAGCTGACAAAACAATTTGTGCTGATAAATTGTTGTGTACTTATTTGCAAGGCCAGCATAAATAATCTTATTTCTTCAAAGTGCAAACAATAGATAGCAGGAGACCATTAGATGACATGCCAGTGAAGGGCCAACAGAGCAATACGGCATCCTCAAGGCTTATTGCACGAGGATCATTAATTTATTGTTTCTAGTGTGTGGGTTCATTTCTAAGAAAGTCAAAAATCCACTTCTGATCATTTTCAATGATAAAATAGTGTTGAAAAGAACAGGTCTAGTTATCTTTGTGCTATTACTTAGGGGGAAAAAAATCTATGTTCATCAAATTAATGTATTTTCCACTGAATTCTAACACAAAGCAAGAACAGCAATCATTTTGAGGAGATGTTTTGTTCAGTGATCACTACTTTTTATTGGTTTACCCTAATTTTAAAATTGATTCTTTTAGATGGTAAATGTATTACTTGTCATGCAGAATGTTTTAAAATGTTCAGTTAAGTAACTCTTTCTGCTGTATTCAGAAAAGAATGTTTGTATGTAGGAAAACATCAAAATATTTGAAATACAAGAATATTATAATTATGGTTGAATGCACTATTGTAAACTGTAAGAATTAAAGTAACTTCCTCATTTGTTAATACACTGTCTGTGACAGAGAAATATGGGAGTTTGAACCTTATTATTAATTAGAAAATGAATATAGAATCGATTGCAGATTTGATTAAAAGGATAGTTCACTCAAATATAACATAAAAAGTATCCTTAATTTAATTTCATCCTGTAAAAATAGTCCAATCATTCTGAATAGGTTGTTGATGAAAATGTTTCAGATAAAAATGTAAATTTCCATTTTATTTCTCAATCCTTTGATGCAAAAAGATAAAACTCCTGGATGCATGTGGAATATACAACATTGGATGTTGCACCAACTGAGTTTCACATTGAGATTTATGGGCTGTGACTTGATTCTGCTAGAAGGCTGAGCTCTAATATTGTACACTATGATTAATTCTTCACATATGCTCTACAGCCTACTTTTTCTCCACAGTTTTCACATCTTCCCTGATAGGTGTCATTCTAGCTGTGTAGGCCATTCTTTGTTCTTTTAACCACTGGTGTCTGCTTCTGTTCATAGCACAGTAAGTTCAACAATTGTATTAAAGTCCAACCAATAATATGCTCAAAAATAATGATTGAAGATGTCCAACAGTGACTGCCTAAGTTAGACACTTTCCATATAGAGTGAACTGACCTTTTTCATGAGGTAATATTACTTAATGCCTTAAGCTTTCAAAATTCAATAATAGATTAATACGAAAAGAGGCAGTGTTAGGTTGGTGCAAAAGTCATTCGATTTAAAAGGTTAAAAAAAAAAAATTGCAAAAACCGCAATTACTTTTGCACCAACTTAATACAATGCTGGAAGCAAGTTATTATATAATTTCAATAATTTTGACACAGACTAGAAATACTTACCTACTCTAGATCTATTAATAATTCATTTTAATGAAGAAGGGATTAAGAAATACAAATTGGTAGTTACAGAATAGTCATGGGGATGTAAAGTATAAGAAATATAATCAATAATATGGTATATTATTGGTTATGTATAGTGCCAGGTGGATACTAGTCAGAGGAATCACCTTCTAAATTATAAAAATGTCTAACCACTATGCTATACACTTGAAACTAATATAAAGTAATATTGAATGTCAACTCTAATTGAAAAATTTAAAAAGGAGGGAAAGATCAATATTTTTATTAGTGTGGTAGTGTCAGATGGTTGCTGGACTTATCGTGGTGATCACTTCTTTAGCATAGGGAATAGAATCAATAACATGATAATAAAAATAAAAATAATCCATTTTATGACTCTAGAACGTTATTTTATGAATCCATAACCCCTCTGTAAAAATCACCAAAAAAAAGGGGATTATATGAGGGATTATCAGTTTTGCTGATAAAATTATAGAGGAAAAAAAGTTCAGATTTTATCAAGATTATAAGATGTCTAATCAGGTTTTATCTACTTTACCAGTTATAGGAAAATATAATTTTAAATTATGAATTTACATCAATCTTAAGGAATGTGTATAATTTGTTGTTAAAAAGCATGCATACACAGGAAAACAAGAAAATTCTTGAGACACATAACAAAAGTGTACTTTTCTTTTTTTTTTTACTCATATACAATTTTTTTAAATTAAAGTTTATTGGGGCGAGAATGGTTAGTAAAGTTACATAGGTTTCAAGTGTATAATTCTGTGGTGAACATACATTATAACATATGGATGATGTTCAAGTGTACTTTTTCAATCTAACAAATCCACTAAATAAAATGGCTCAGATTCCCATGTTCATTAACTGTGAGTGATTTTATTCTATTTATTTTAAAGCTTTTTTCTTTGAATAGACAACTAATTTTATTCTTCAATGTATGTTCATCATTAAATCCTTTGTTCAGTTATATGTATATAAATATAATAAAGAGGTTTAGTGTTAAAAATCATTTTGGAGGAGAGCAAAATGAAATCTGCTCATTACTAACCATTTATCAAAATTGCATAGTTTATCTTTCATCTTCCAATGATAGGTAAACTTTTTAGCATCCCATAAATCTGTAGTAAAAATTAAGGCACTTTACTTTGGTTACTGATGTTTATAAGGAAAAATAACCCTTATAAATCAAGTGGCCAGCCTATAAAAAATTTGGTAGAGCAAAGTGTTTTTTAAAATCCTGATTTTCTATGCAAATTTAAAACACAACTCCCTCTCATGTTCTGATTATTACATTTCACATGCTCCTTTTCCAAAACATATTCCCCAATCCTGTTGGTAGTAAGATTGAATGGACCGGATATGCTATATTAACTTGACTATGTCTTGACCTGTTATTGTATTCAAAGTGCTAGAATTGACTAATGATTGGAGGTAGTGAGGAAACCAAACTTAATACAACATTATCATTGGCCTCTATTTTCATACAGTGGTATAAATGAGATTTTTAAAAATTTACAATTTTATTAAATTCAGTATAAAAAACAAACACCTATAAGTGCTCCTTTTCATGTATAAAATACTGCTATGATATTAAAAACTCAATTATGCACTTATGAGTTTATACATATACAAATAGTATTTCTGGAAAAATACATCTTAAATTGCTTATAATGTTTGCCTGTAGACTGTAGAAAGACCTACTTTTTATTAATATTACTTTTGTTCTATTTGAATATATTTTGTCCATGGCCTGTAGTACTTGCTAAATCTACTTTAGGTATAATTTCCTTACAGTAAAACACATCAGGTAAAATGCGTTGATCACACATATTTTGACAAATAACATACAACCTCATAAACACAATCTTATTACTCAAACAACTACTGATCTTATTTCCATCACTATAGATTATTGTTGTTTCTTCTACAGCTTCATATAAATAGAATCATACAGTACATACATTGCTGTTCTTGCCTTCATTCAGTCTCCATAATGGTTTCTGAGTTTCATCCATTTTGATACATGTATCAGTAGTGTATTCTTTTTTAACGATGCATTGTATTCCATTGATTGAAGATACAACAATCAGTTCATCCATTCACCTGGTGATAGATATAGGGACTGTTTCCAGTTTGTGGCTTTTGTGAACAATTATATGTAAAGAAAGTACATATTGTTGTGCAGTCATGTATTTTTATTTTTCTTGATTAAAATATCTGAAAGTAAGATTTCATGATAAGTGTATTTTCACTTCATAGACATTGGAAAACTAGTCTCTTTAAAATGATCACACCATTTGCATTTCCATTGGATATATATAAGAATTCCATTGGCTGCTTATTTTCACCCATACTTGGTATTGCCAATCTTTTTCATTTGAACTTTTCAAATTGGTATGCAGTAACATATCATTGTGTTTTATTTTGCATTTTCTTGATGTTTAAAGATATTGAGCATCTCTTGCCCATTTTTGTTTGGTTATTGTCTTTTCATTATTATGCTATAAAAGGTTTTTATATTTTTTAATAATAAGCCCTTTGTATTGTTAGGTAATGTAAATACACTGTCATTATTTGGCTTGCTTTTTCATTTTCAAATGTTGACCTTTAAGGAGGATTGTAAAATAAAGTTCAATTTATTGATTTTTTTTTTTATAGTTGGTGCATTTTTTGTTTTTTGTCCTAAGAAATCATTTAGTTCACAATGAAGTTCTTCTGTTTCCTTCTAGTTTATAATTTTAGGTTTTTATTTAGGTCTATGATCCATTTGAGTTAATTTTTTCATACTTTATGAGGCAGGGGCCAAAGTTAATTTCTTTTTCCAAAGACATATCCAAGGGTTCTAGCAAAAATTCTATGTTATATTATTAGAGTTTTGATAAATTGTTTTTAATTTTTTGAAATTGTTAAGATTATGTATGTTATTACCCTTATTATTTCCCTCCATTATCTTTACCCTTTTTAAATCTAGGATCTGTAATGATGTAATGATGTTGCCACAGTCATTCCTGATATTATTGTTAGTGGTTTCTAGTTTCTTCATTATCAGTCTAGCTAGAGGTAGTTGGGTTTAATTTTACTTTTCAGAGATGAAAATTTTTTTCCAGTAATTTTTATCTATCATTTGTTATTTCATTATTATATTGATGTTCATTCTCATCTTCATTATTTCTTACCTTCCAATTTGGGTTTAATTTGTTCTTTATCTAGTTTATTAATTTGGTAGTTTAAATCATTTAACCATTCTCCTATTTAATAAAATTAGTAAAATATAGTTTTTTATCTAAGCATTGCTTGAGCTGTGTTCCTCAAATTTTTAATGCTATATTTGCATAATAATACCATTCAATTTTTAAATTTTTTCTAACATCTTTTAGGATGTCTTCTTTGACCCTTCAGTTATTCAGAAATATGTTGCTTAATTTCCAAATATTTGTAAATGCTCCAAATGTATTTTGGTTACTGATTCATAATTAAATTTTATCTCTTCAAGGGATATATTTTCTATCAAATCAATTCTTGTAAATCCACTAAAACTTGATTTATGGCCCAGGATACTGTCTATTTTGTGAATATTCTAATTTTACTTGAAAATAATGTATACTCTGAAATTGTTAAATGTAGTATTATATTAATATTAATTAGTTAAAGATGTTGCAGCTTTATTTATGGTGGCCAAGGCATGGAAACAACCAAAGTGTCCTTCAATAGATGATTGGATAAAGAAGACGTGATATATATACACACAATGGAATACTATTCTGCCATAAGAAAAGATGAAATAGTGTCATTTGCAATAACATGGATGGAATTTGAGATTATTATGCTAAGCAAAATATATCAGACAGAAAAAATTGAGCACCATATTATTTCACTAATATGTGGTATATAAAACTGAAAATAACAAAAGAACAAGACAAGTGAAACAAAAACTCATAAACAGAGACAATAGTTTAGTGGTTACCATGGGTAAGGGGGAAGAGGGGTAGTAAATGAGGGTACAAGGGATCAAATACATGGTGATGGAAGGAGAACTGACTCTGGGTGGTGAACACACAATGTGATATATAAATAATGTATTATAGACTTGTACACCTGAAATCTAAGTAACTTTACTAACAATTGTCACCCCAATAAACTTAAATAAATAAATAAATAAATAAATAAAATAAAATAAAGATGTTTGACAATAGTTTAAAGTCTCCTATACCCTTACCGATTTTCTGTGTATTTGTTCTAAGTATGGAGAGAAGAATGTGAAAATCTCCAGCTATATTTGTGAATTTGACAGTTTATTTTTTAATTTTGTCATTGTTTCTTCATACATTTTGAACTTTTGTTATTAGATGCACATAAATTTAGATTAGCTTATCTTCTTGTTTATTTGATCTTTTTATCATAAAAATATTTTTATCAGCTTATGTTTCTTTAACTGAAGAATACCTCAATGTTAATAGAACCACTTCAGCTTTATAATGATTAGTGTTTGCATGCTACAACTTTTCCCCATCCTTTTACATTTCACCTGTTTTTATAGTTAAAGTCTATGTATTTTCAATATCATATTTTTGAGTCTTCCTGTTTATATTTTAGGATGCATTTACCCTATTTGTAACTCTTCATTTATTTGCATAGACACATTTTCTAACTGAAATCATTTTTCTTCAACCTGATGTACTTACATCATTTTATTATTTTACAGTACAGATCTGTTGTAAATAATATATTTTTCTTTTACTCTTTTAATGCTAAATAATATTCCATAGCTATATAACATATAGCATTATGGTAAAATAATAAAAGTCTTATGTACCCACAACAACCAGTATTAACAATTTTAAAATATTATAAATTTTAAAATTTATAATAAATAAATTATAAATTTATTTATTATAAATTTATAAAAATAAATTATTTATTTTAAATAAATTTTAAAATATATCATATATATGTAAAACGCAGCAGTAAAAAATAGTAAAAATAGTAAAAAAAGGTAAAAAATAGTAAAAAGCAGTAAAAATTTATTTATTATAAATTTATAAAAAATAAATTATTTATTTTAAATAAATTTTAAAATATTATATCGTATATATGTAAAATGCAGCAGTAAAAAATAGTACTCAAATTCATTTATCCACTCTCCAGCTGATAGACATTTAAGTTGCCTGTTTCCTATTCTCCCTCCAGCAAATATTGATATAATGAACATACTTGTGAACAACTCCTTGTGCAGATGATTATAGGTTTATCCATATTATAAAACTGGAGTAGAACTATCAGACCAAGGGTTAGGTACATCTTCAAAACTACTCTTCATGCCTGGTTGATTATAAGGCAGTTGTACTAATTCTACTCACCCTTGGGGTTGAGGTAGGGATCAATACCTCTAAATGTATTATATAAAATGCCCAGTCTTCAGCAAAGTTTGGGAGACACAGAAAGAAACAAGGAAGTTTGATTCATTTTGCAGGGAGAAAAAAAAAACAGTAGAAACTATTTTTGAGGGGGTCCAGTGATATATACTTAGTAAGAAAGACTTCTAAGAAGCTATTTTAAATATGTTGAAAGGATTAAAGACAATCACACCAAAAGAAAATAAAGGAAAACATGATGAAAATGTCCCATTAAATAGAAAATATATCAATAAACCAATAGAAATCATTAAATAAGTACCAATTAACATTTTGGAATGAAATTTCAGAATTCTGAAAATTTCTGAAACGAAAATTCCATATCCAAAACGAAAAATTCACTAGTCGGATCAACAGTAGATCTGAGTGACAGAAGAAGAAAATAATTGAACTATATAACATTCTGGACAAGGCAAAAATATAGAAACAATAAAAAGATGAGTGGTGCCAGGAATTTGAGAGGTGAGGGAGGATACACACATGGAACAGAGGGAATTTTTAAGACACTGAAGTTATTCTGTGTGGTACTATAACAGTACATACATGACATTATGCATTTGACAGACACAAACCAGTACAAAACAGAATGAACCTAATGCAAACTATAGACTTTAGCTAATAATACTGTATCAGTTGTAATGAATGCACCATACCAATGAAAATATGTGAATAGTAGAGGAAACTGAGTAGGTGGGAAAAAGAATTGAAACTCCTTGTACTTTCTATTCAATTTTTCTATAAAGTAAAACTGCGTTAGAAATCATGTTAATTAAAAATAACATACCTAACTTTTATTAAATAGGCAAAAGTGCTAAACACAACATTTTTTCCAAAGGAGATATACAAATGGCCAATGTTCACATGAATATATGCTCATCACCATTAGGGAAATACTAATCAAATCACAATGTAATACGTCATCTCACAAATGACAATAAAATAAAAAAGACAGACAATAACAAGTGTTGATAAGGATGTGTAGAAATGGGACCCTTTATTCATTGCTGGTGGGAAAATAAATTCATGTGGCCCCTTTGGAAAAGTTTGGCAGTTGCGCAAAATGTTAAACATAGAGTCCCCATATGGCCCAGCAATTCCACTTCTAGGTACATAGCCAAGAGAAATCAAAACATATGTCTGTACAAAAACTTGTACATGAATGTTCATAGTCTCATTGCGCTTAATAGCCAAAAAGTGGAAACAACACAAATATCCATTAACTGATGAATGGATGTACAAATTGTGCAACATCCAGATAATGCAATATTCTTAATGAAGTACTACCGTGTTTCCCTGAAAAGAAGACCTAGCTGGACAATCAGGTCTAATGTGTCTTTTGGAACAAAAATTAATATAAGATGACTGGGTCTTATATTATATAAGTAATACATTATATAACTTATTATATTATATTATGTTATAATATAATATTGTATTATATTATAGTAAAATAAGACTAGGTCTTATATTAGTTTTTGCTCCAAAAGATGCATTAGAGCTGATTGTCCAGCTAGGTCTTATTTTAGGGGAAACAAGGTAATACATGCTACAATATTATAAGTGAATAAAGCTGGTCACTATACACCACATATTGTATAATTCCATTTACATGAAACACCCAAAATAAGCAAACTATATCCATAGAAATTAAATGAGTGGTTTCCAGGGGATGAGGGTAGAGGGGAATAATAAATGACTGCTAATGGGTATGGGGAAATGATCTAAATCCAGATTGTGCAGATTGTTGCACAACTCTCTGGATATATAAAAACCATTGAGCTGTATCCATTACATGGATGACCTTTAGGGTATGTTAAAAGCAGGAGGGCAGTATTCCCCAGCACCATTGCCATAGATTACAAAGGAAGTTGAATCAAATGATAAATGGTTGATTCAGGATCCCACAAGGTTGTCGGTTTCTTGAGGTAGGCAATTGAGTGTTCTACATCATTATAAATAATAGCTGGGAAAAGAATATTTGTTGATTCCTGACTGGCCTTCTGACTGAATGAATGACAATAATCCAGTAAAGACACCAGGAAATAGAGATAGTCCCGAAGGAATTCTTTAGTGGGAGTCATCACCTGCATCAACGAGAATAAATAAGTACTTTAAATCTCACAAAGATAGCCTCAATGCAAAATAAAAAATATGTACAAATAATACATCTCAAAACAGAATTTACTATACTGAATATAAGACAAAAGTAATAAATTTTATTAATAAGATGTGCCTGTTATACTGAGAGTTTTAGGGCAGATAAACTTTTATTTAAGATTCTAGCTGTTTCATTCAATGTTAGGATTTTGTTTTGTTTGTTATGTAAGGTTAATTTCCCATCATCACATAATTTAGACCAATGTAAGTGAAATTATACAGAATAAGAATAAAATGTAAATTTCCTAAATGGGAGTGTTGTCCTCTGAAGTGTTTTAATTTAAATATTTGTACCATTTTCTTACAGGAAAAAAGGAATTCAAATTTGATTGCTTAATGTATTTAAAAGACGACCCATAGTGTGGGGGAGTGTCAACCAAGATGGCAACATAGGAGGCTCCTAACTCCCTTCCTCCCAAGGATACACTGAGTATACAACTATACACAGAGCAATTCTCTGTGAAAGAAAAAAAAGAATAGCTGAGTGATTCATATGTATCAGGCAAATGAATGACGATAATCCAATAAAGAGAAAATATTCATGTTCAAGTGGGTTAGAACGGCTGAGACATATTCTCAAAAACAGTCCCACCCATAATACAATTGGGAGGGAACTCCCAATTTACAGCTTATCTCTGAGCATTGAAGGCTTTGGACCCTTAGCATCTCCAGCTTTTAATACTTCCACAGGAGAGACGGGCTCCCAAAACAGCCACCTCTGAAAGCCACCAAAGCTTGCATCCATGAGACTCATAACACTATACCAAACAAAGCAGTTGTTAACAGGCTCTCAAGTACTTCCTGTGGCTACACCCTCAGGGCTGAGTGCAGAAGAACAGGAAAAGACACCCATTTCCTTGAAAGCATTCCATCTGCATACTTTAAAAGCTGCTGCCTGTGGGTCAGCCTTCTAGCATTTATCTAGGGACTAACTAGAATCCTCTCCAGAGAATGGGGAAGCTGGTGAACACTTCCCTAACCTTCTTCCTTCAAACCACTCCAAGTTACCAGTATCTCCCTAGGAGGAGTTTGTACCCATGTCTGACACCCACATTTTGCTGTTGTAGCCAAGGGCCAGGCCCCTAGATCACCTGGCTCTCATAGCCAATGGAATTTGCATTGATGAGTCCCACAGAACTGTAGCAAACAAAGAAGAAGTTCTTAATGGGTGCAGTAGCACCTGCTCCCTACCTCCTGTGGCTAAACACCTGAGCCCAACATACAGGGAGCTGACAAAATGCTCATGTCCCAGCTTTCCTCTGGTAGGGGTTTCATTATACATTTTCCCAGCTGCTGCCTAAGAGTCCAACTTCTTATCAACCTGCAGCTAGGTGCTGACCGCAATACTCCCCTTTAGGTCACTAACTGATCTTGGCATACTCTCAACTACTGGGAGCTACTAAGACCCAAGAAGGCAGGTTGGACAATCACAAAGGTTTGCGATAATCTGGTGGTTGAGCTGATTGAGTTCATGTCCTGCACAAGATCACTCTGTCAAGACTGGGACAGGTAGCAATTTTCTATAATAAACAGAAACCAACACAGACAGTCAAATAAAATTAAAAAACAAAAGAATACATTCCCCAAAATGATAAATATCTATAGATCTTAAGGAAATGGGGATAAGTGACTTACCTGATAATAGATTTTAAAATGACAGTCAAAAAGATGCACACTGGAAGTGGGAGAGCAATGCAGGTACAAAGTGAGAATTGCAACAAAGATTTGGAAAATATAAAAAGTACCAAAGAGAAATTACAAAACAGAAGGATACAATAAAACAGAACCCACAAATTCAATAGAGGCTTTCAAAGAAGACTAGATCAAACAGAAGAAAGTATCAGCAACCTAAAAGCAGGGCAGAGGAACTTATCTAATCAGAGGAGCAATGAAAAAGAGTGATGATGTCTTATGAGAAATGTTAAAGGGAGTTTTTCAAGTTGAAACAGATGGACACAAATTAATAGCAGGAAAATATGAAATTGTAAAACTCACTGATATATGTAAACATATAGTTAAATTATGAATATTGATTGTAAGGTTATAATGGTAGTCAGTGAATCAGTTATAACTCTAGTAAGGAGGTTAAAAGAAAAAAGTATAAAAAAGTAACTATAAAATAATTTGTTAATGGATACATACAATGTAAAAAGGTACAGTGACCTCAAAACTATAAAATGTAGAAATGGGGGACCTTATGCATATTTTCAAAATAATTATCAGCTTAAAATAGGCCATTGTAAATATGGAATATTTTATGTAAACCTCATAGTAATCACACAGGTAAACCTATAGTAGATATTAAAAAAATAGATAAAGAGAAAAGAATCAAAGCATACCACTACAAAAAATCCTCAAATCACAAAGGAAGAGAGCAAGACAGGAAAAACAGGAACAAGAATTATAAAACAATCAGACAGCAATTAAAATGGCAATAGTAAGTCCTTTTCTATCAACAATTATTTTAAGTGTAAATGGACTAAATTACCCAATCAAAAGACACAGAGTGTCTGCATGGATAAAAAAAAAATCCAACTGTATGTTGCCTACAAAAACTCACTTCTGCTTTAAGGACACATATTAACTGAGAGTGAAGGGATATAAAAAGATATCCTATAAGTGGAAACCAAAAAAACAAACGAACAACCCCCCCCCCCAACTGGTGTAACTGTACTTAGACAAAACACACTTTAAGCCAAAGGCTGTAATGAGAAACAGAAGGTCATTACATAAAAATAAAGGGTCAATACATCAAAAAGATATAACATTTGTAAATGCTTATGCACCCCACACAGGAGCACCTAAATATATAAAGCAAATATTAACAGATCTGAAGGGCGAAATAGACAGCAGTACAATAATAATAGGGGGCTTCAGTACCCCACATTCGGCTGTGGTGAGATCATCTAGACAGAAAATGAACAAGGAAACATTGGATTTAAATTATATATTAGATCAGACATTTATAGAACATTTATCCAACAGCAGCAGAATACACATTATTCTCAAACACATGAAATATTTTCCAGGATAGAGCATACATTTGGCCATAAAACAAATCTGAAGAAATTTGTTACCTAACCTCTTTTTCTTAAATTGAAATGGGGATAATAATATATAGCCTATCTTTTGAGAAGTATTTAAGTAAAAAAAAAAAAAAAAAGTATAAATGATTAGAATAATGTCTGACCCTTAATAAGAACTTAACAGTAAATGTTACATAATATTTTCATTGTTACTATTTTTATCAAGTATAAGTGGAACAGGGTAGGAAACCTGTGTATTAGTTTTTGATTGCTGTTATAACAAACTACCACATAAGAAGTGGCTTAAACAATGCAGATTTAATATCTTACAGTATGTAGGTCAGAAGCCAAACACAGGTCTCACTGGGCTAAAATCAAGCTGTCAAAAGGGCTGCATTTTTTTCTGGATGCTCTAGGATAGGATCCATTTCCTTATTCATTTGGGTTGTTGTGTGAAGAACTCAGTTCCTTGCATTTGTAGTACTGAGATCCGTGTTTCCTTAGTGGCTGTCAGCAGAGGTCCATTCCCAGCTTCTATAACATCATACACATTTTGGGGTTATAGCCCGCTTCCTCCAGTTTCAAAGCCAGCAACAGTAAGCCAAGTCACTGTGACGTTTCAAATCTCTTCTCTTTCTGTTGTTGTTTCTCTTTGACCCACTCTTCCTTTGTCATCTTCCACTTTTAATGGCACACATGATTTGAGTGGGCCCACCCAAAAAATCTAGGATACTCTCCCCACCTCAAGGTTTATAACCTTAATTACATTTGCAAAAACCTCTTTTGCCATGTAAAACAACATAGTCACAGGTTCTGGAGATTAGTAGGTAGATAATTTTAAGGGTCCATTATTCTGCTTACTAAACCCTAAATGAAGCCCTGGACTAGGACAGTCTCTGCAAGAAAGGCTTTGGTGCAGCAAGAGTACAGCAGACAAACAGCTAAGAGAGGTGGGTGCAGTGCATAGGGTCGAACCTCAGACGGAAAGCACACGTAGAAAGGAGAGAGCTCTTCTCTGAGGCCTATGAGGGGGCATTCCGGGACTTTTAGTCAAACATTCCTCAAAGAGAAGTGCCCAGGGCTATTGTGGCTTCAATAGAAACATACATGAGAGATGCAGGTGGGTTCCTCTAAATGTACTTCTTAAACTAGAACCTCCTTAATAAGAGGGATAAACCTTTGGGAAGTTTGTGAAGGCATGTGTGTTTTAAATTGCCCTACCGCTGCCCCCTACTGAAATACATAGCATAATCTCACTTTATCTCAGTATCCTGACAATTGTTTGCATAGACCTTTGAAAATGAAAAGTTAAAATTGAAAAATGCCCTAAAACGGACATAAAATGGCAAATGAAAATTGCACGCTGAAGATGAGAGAGTTAACCTATAACTTTCAGACTGTATTTCTAAACCAAACTTATATAATTATCAAATCTCTATAATACTAACGTAGTTGGTATATTTCTTCCCACTCAAAAGTGGAGGTGAGAGGAGGTTTTATGTATTTTTCATTTGTATAGATTTCAAATTCCATACCAGTGTTAAGGCCACTCATAGAAATGGAATTTCTAGTGTTAACTGGATCATATCTTGTTCAAAAATTTTTAAACTCAATTCTCCAGCCAGTTATAAGCAAAATGTTTTACCGGTGTAAAAATTTTAAGTGCTTACAACTCCAAGTTTATGCCTCCAGGGCTCTAGTGTTATAATATCTGTAACTCATGCCGAATGTCAGAATCATTGTAATGAGAAACAGAGAGATATAGTGCCACTGTTACATGTCATCTGTAGAGTATGAAAATATCTTTAATGTCAATGTTAAAGCTATAATCATAGGGGCAATTGGTGACATGTTAGAGTCCATACTATAACCTGAAGAGGTCACCATCATTAGTTTGTACTCACTGGCTAAGAAAATGGCTCCCTTTCATAGTTTAAAATCAAAATAGTTTTGCAGTCTTTGTGGAACTTCCAAGCCTTTCTTTTTAAAGTCATTGACTAAGCTTTATTTTCCTGAGTAGTTCAGCATGAAAGCAGAAGCAAGAGTAATTTCGTACTCTCAATGACTTTTTAAAACATACTTAAACAGGAATTATTGCTTCTTGAAGCACCCCTTACTTTTATCTTAAAATTTATTAGCTCAAATATTAGTACTTAATTAAACTGTTTTTGAGGATTCTAATATAATAAGGTTTGATTGCTTAATTTAATTAAGCGAACAACATTTAGCAGGCATGCAGTATTTTCTCCAAAGAAACTACTGACTTTCAGTCATTGAATTCTTGAAGTAAAAGATAATTTTGCATTCAGATATTTTACCACATAACCATATAATTGAAACATTTTCATTTGTTACCAGGTAAAATACCTGATTGAGGCCTACCTCCTTTCCTTGATAATAGAGAGGTGAATTGAAAGAAAGCATTAAAAAACTAGTGAAAATTTGAAATAACCCCTATGGAGACTTGAAAATGGGGTCGGTCAACTGGGAATAAATAAAAGGATTTACAATTAGAGACAGGTTGCAGAAACTAGATTTACTACATTTGTAGCAGAGCCAATAAATAAGACTATTGAATTTTTTTTCCACCTCAAAACAATTATCAATGTCACAATAAGATGATAAAAATAAGAGGATAAATACAAGGGATATTTATGAAGATGCATAAATACTACTTAATGACCTGTTAGAGTAAGAATCGGGGTTGTCTAGGATGACTCTGGGGTTCCTGGCTTGGAAAATTTGTGAATAGTAATACTTTTTTCTTAACAGAAAATTCAAGACAAGATGACAATGTGGTAAGATGCAGAAGATAATGAATTCACCTTCAGTCTCTTGAGGTCAAGTTACTTGAAAGACATCCAGGTGAAAAGTCTATAAAATGCAGGCATTGGAAATCAAAATAAAATGAAATTATTGGGTTTGGCTTCTAGGTGTTGAGTAAATGGGCCTTGGCAAAGAATCTTGGTTTCCTTAGGAATCAAATGCTTCATCCTAGATCAGGAATAAAGGAAATTGCTCTAGAATACAGTTATGACACGTTCTTGAGAGAATGGTATTGACAGTTCTATAATTACACAATCTGAAACAGTTCCCAGAAGACTATTGAATGAATATACAGGTTCTGACAGAGAATCCATAATACTGTTTCCTGTATAACTCCCCAAAATACATGATCTATGGGTCTATCTCATTCAATTGTACTCAACTGTGGAGATTGTCAACACTTATTTTACATATTTTTGTTTTTTTAAATGGGAATGAAAAGCACATGAAGAAGAGGAATGTCTTCCTATTAGATATTTCAGATATTATGTTATAAAAATGGTGGTGTGAGGTGAGCCTCTTGAAGTCTCCCCTGGAATTTACAACAAATTGAAAAACTATAGCTCCTCAAAGAACTCCCTGCACAGCAGACACTAAGAGGAACACTACTGAAATCATCTAAAGGTGGGCAAATTGCGTGAGCAGGGGAGGAGGGAAGGGAGAAGTACAGAGACGGGGCTTCATGGGAACGGACGCAGACCTAGCTCAGTGCTCTGAGCTCACTGCATTACGGAACTACCACAGCTGTGGGAGAGGGAAGAACTCTGACTACTAGTACTCTGCTTAGGACCCACAGGGCTGAGAGGACAGCATATAACATGGCTGAACCCAATGCTCACGGCAGAGACCTCAGAGAAAAGATGGAGGGAAGAGGCTGAAATGGTGGTTTAAGCCCTCACTGTAGCAGAGAATGGAAGCCTTAAGCACTGAGACTAGCCGCCCCTCCCAACACTCCCAGAGCTCGCCCCGCCCCCACCTGCCCAGTGCTAGAAGTGGAACAGTAGCAGTGTCAGATTAAAAGAGCAGAATATTTGCAGTTTTGAGAACTGTGGTCTGCAGACACAGAGTCACAGCCCAACTAGTTCCAGCAAAGGAAGGGAGCCATGTAAGCAGGACTGGCTGTGGTGGTGGTCGCGCCCATTGCTCTGGGCCACCTCTCAAAACCTACCCCGCCCCTGTGCACATCTATCTGGGTGGATCCTGAAGGAGTAAACAGAGCTGCTGAAACATATGGGATCTGACTCTGGTGCAGGAAGAACTTTGGAACTTCAGAAGCTCTCCACATCCCCCCACAGAGGTGGTGCCCTATGACCCAGGCGAACTGTTCACAGGGAAGAAGCCTGCCTTCCAGGGAATCCCCCCATTGTGTGAGAAGCCAGAATACTGCAGAGAAAACATAACACTACATTGTGAGAGAGAATAAAAGGCTGCAGTCAGAGAGAGAATAAAACATCCTACCAACACCTATTGGAAAACAAAAGACCTTTTTCAATCAACCTGTTGTAGAACCCACTCCTGTAGATGTCTAGGAAGATAAACAATAAATCATTAATAGCCATGAGTAACCAATGTAACAAGATAGCTCAGAAAGAAAATGAAAAGTCTCCAGAAAATGAGCTTAAAGACATGGAAATATGTGACTTAAATGACAGAGAATTCAAGATTGCAGTCTTAAAAAACTCAACATGATGAAAGAAAACACAGAAAGGCAGTTTAGTGAACTCAGAAACACAATCAAAGAACAACATGAACATTTTACCAAAGAGATTGAAATTTTAAAAAAGAACCAAATAGAATTTCTGTAAATTAAGAACTCCATAAAAGAAATGAAGAATGAAATAGCCAGCTTAGGTAGTAGAGTTGACCAGATGGAGGGAAGAATCAGTGACATCGAAGATAGAAACCTGGAAATTACACAGATGGAAGAAGAAAGAGACTTGAGACTTAAAGAAATGGGAAAATTCTACCAGAACTTTCTGACTCGATCAGAAAGAGCAATATAAGAATAATGGGCATTCCAGAAGGAGAAGAAAGAGAGAAGGGAACAGAGAGTGTATTCAAGTAGTCGATGAGAATTTCCCAAACTTATGGAAAGAATTGGATCCTCAAATCCAAGAAGCACATAGAACACCTAATTACCTCAACTGCAACAGGCCTTCTCCAAGGCACATTTTATTGCAGCTATCAAACATTAATGACAAAGAAAGAATCCTCAAGGCAGTCAGAGAAAAGACGGTAACTTACAAAGGAAAGCCCATTAGATTATCATCAGATTTTTCAGCAGAAACTCTACAAGATAGGAGGGAGTGGAATCAAATATTCAAACTATTGAAAGAGAGAAATTATGAGCCAAGAATAATATATCCAGCAAACATATCTTTTAGATATGAAGGAAGTATAAGGACCTTTTCATACATACAAAAGCTGAGGGAATTTTCTAACACACGACCTGCACTATAAGAAATACTGAAGGTTGCTATTCGATTAGCATAAATGGGGATAACTTGTGACAACCAAAACATAAAAAAGGGGAGAGTAAAGGACTCTACTGGAATAGGGGGATAGTGAAAGTAAGCATGCTGAAGAAAATGGAATAGTCTAAATATGAAATTTTCTTTTACGTAAACTTAAAGCTAACCACTCAAAAAAAAAAAAAAAAAAAAAGAAATCCAGAACTGAAATATATAACACAATAAAAGAAGAAAGAGGAAAAAAATCATAGAACACCACCACAAAGAAATAATAGACAACAACAAAAAGGCAAAGGAACAATGGAGATACAGTCTTACCAGAAAACCAAAGATAGAATGATAGGAAATCCTCACATATCAATAGTCACCCTAAATGTAAATGGATTGAACTGACCAACAAAAAGGCACAGAGTGGCAGATTGGATAAAAGAAAAATAAACCCAACCATATGCTGCCTCCAGGAGACATATCTCAGCTACAAGGAAAAAGATAGACTCAAAGTGAAAGGGTGGAAATTGACACTCCAAGCAAATGGTATCCAGAGAATATCAGGTGTAGTCATGCTGATATCAGATGAAACAGACTTCAGGATAAAAAAGGTAACAAGAGACAAAGATGGACATTTCATAATGGTGAAGGGGACTATACAACAAGAAGACATCACAGTCATCAATATTTATGCCCCCAATCAGGGAGCACCGAAATATACCAAGCAACTACTAACAGAACTAAAGGGAGAAATTGACCAAAACACAATTATACTAGGGGACTTAAATACATCATTGACAGCTATGGATAGATCATCCAAACAGAAAATAAATAATGAAATAGCAGCCCTAAATGACACATTAGATGAAATGGACATAATTGACATTTATAGAGCACTTCATCCTAAAACATCAGACTATACATTCTTTTCTAGTGTACATGGAACATTCTCAAGGATAGACCATATATTAGGACATAAAATCAGTCTAAGCAAATTTAAGAAGATTGAAATCATACCAAGCATATTCTCTGATCACAAGGCTTTGAAATTGGATATCAACTGCAAAAAGAAAGCAGGAAGAAACACAAATACATGGAGATCAAACAACATACTTTTAAAGAATAACTGGGTCAAAGAAGAAGTTAGAGGAGAGATCAAAAGATACATAGAAACAAATGACAATGAAAATACATCCTACTGAAATTTTTGGGATGCAGCGAAAACAGAGTTAAGAGAGAAATTTGTCTCATTACAGGCCTATCTCAAGAAACAAGAAAACTCCCAAATAAATAACCTCACATTACACCTTAAAGAACTAGAAAAAGAAGAACAAGTAAAACCGAAGGTCAGCAGAAGAAAGGAAATAACAAAATCAGAGCAGAACTAAATGAAATAGAGAACAAAAAGACAATAGAAAAAATTAATGTGACAAAGAGCTGGTTCTTTGAAAAGATTAACAAAATTGACAAACTCTTGGCTAGACTCACTAAGATAAAAGAGAGAAGACACTAATTAACAAAATCAGAAATGAAAAAGGGGAAGTTACCACGGACAACACAGAAATACAAAGGATCATCCAAGAATACTATGAAGGACTATATGCCACCTAATTCAATAACCTAGAATAAATGGACAAGTTCTTAGAAACATATAGCCTTCCAAGGCTGAACCATGAAGAACTGGAAAATCTAAACAGACCGATCACCAGTAACAAAATTGAATCAGTCATCCAAAACCTTCCCAAAAGCAAAAGTCCGGGACCAGATGGCTTCACTAGTGAATTCTACCAAACCTTCAAAGAAGATCTAATACCAATCCTGCTCAAACTCTTCCAAAAAATTGAAGAAGAGACAGTACTCCCTAAATCATTTTATGAGGCCAACATTACCCTGATACCAAAACCTGGTAAGGACAACACAAAAACAGAAAACTACAGACCAATATCTCTGATGAATACGGATGCAAAAATCCTAAACAAAATTCTAGCAAATCGAATACAACAATGCATTAAAAAGATTATTCATCACGACCAAGTGGGGTTCATCCCTGGGGCACAAGGATGGTTCAACATCCGCAAATCCATCAATGTGATACATCACATAAACAAAATAAAGGACAAAAATCATATGATTATATCAATTGATGCAGAAAAAGCATTTGACAAGATACAACATCCATTTATGATTAAAACACTTAATAAAATAGGTATAGAAGGAAAATACCTTAACATAATAAAGGCCATATATGACAAACCCTCAGCTAATCTCATAATTAATGGTGAAAAACTGAAGCCCTTTGCTCTACGTTCAGGAACACGACAGGGATGTCCCCTATCACCTCTGCTTTTCAACATAGTGTTGGAAGTCCTTGCCAGAGCAATCAGGCAAGAGAAAGAAATAAAAGGCATCCAAATTGGGAATGAAGAAGTTAAATTATCACTCTTTGCAGATGACATGATGCTATATATAGGAAACCCTAAAGACTCCACCAAAAAGCTATTAGAAACAATCAACGAATACAGTAAAGTGGCCGGCTACAAAATCAACGTACAAAAGTCCATTGCATTCCTATATACTAACAATAAAATCTCAGAAAAAGAAAAAAAAACCTTTTGCAATTGCAACAAAAAAATAAAATACCTAGGAATACACTTGATCAAGGATGTGAAATACCTATATGCTGAAAATTATAAGACATTTTTAAAGGAAATTGAAGAAGACACAAAGAAATGGAAAGACATTCCCAGTTCATGGATTGGAAGAATCAACATGGTTTAAATGTCCGTATTACCTAAAGCAATATATAATGGGGATTTAATGCAATCCTCATAAAAATCCCAATGACATTTTTTAAAGAAATAGAACAAAACATCATTAGATTTGTATGGAACTACAAAAGACCCCAAATAGCCAAAGCAATACTAAGAAAAAAGAACAATGCTGGAGGTATCATACCCCCTGACTTTAGCTTATACTACAGGGCAACAAAATCAAAACAGCATGATATTGCAGAAAAACAGACACACAGAACAATGGAATAGAATTGAGAACCCAGAAATAAACCAACATAAATATGGACAGATAATTTTTCACAAAGAAGCAAAAAACATACAATGCTGAAAAGACAACCTGTTCAATAGACAGTGTTGAGAGAATTGGAAAGCCAAGTGAAAAAGAATAAAACTGGACTGCTATCTGTCACTATGTACCAAAATTAATACAAAATGGATCAAAGACCTAAGCATAAGACCTGAACCAATAAACTGCATAGAAGAAAACATAGGAACTAAACTTATGGACCTTGGTTTCAAAGAGCATTTTATGAATTTGATTCCAAAGGCAAGGGAAGTAAAAATTAAAATAAATGAATGGGACTCTATGAAACTTAAAAGCTTCTGCACAGCAAAAGATACCATAGACAAAATAAAGAGGCAACCAAGTGAATGGAAGAAGATTTTTGCAAACAACACCTCTGATAAGGGGCTAATATCCAAAATATACAAAGAACTCATAACTCAACAACAGGAAAACCGAACAACCCAATTGAAAAATGGGCAGAGGACCTGAAGAGACATTTCTCCAAAGAGGACATACAAATGGCCAATAGACATATGAAAAAATGCTCAACATCACTAATCATCAGAGAAATGCAAATAAAAACCACAATGAGATATCACCTCACCCCAGTCAGAATGGCTATCATCAACAAGACAAATAGTAACAAGTGTTGGAGAGGCTGTGGAGAAAAAGGAACCCTCATACACTGTTGGTGGGAATGCAGACTGGTGCAGCCGTTATGGAAGGCAGTGTGGAGGTTCCTCAAAAAATTATGAATAGAATTACCATATGACCCAGCAATCCCTCTCCTGGGTATCTACCCAAAAAATCTGAAAAGGTTTATCCATAAAGACATGTATGCTCCAATGTTCATTGCAGTTTTACTTACAGTGGCCAAGACATGGAAACAACCAAAATGTCCTTTGATAGATGAATGGATAAAGAAGTTGTGGTGTATATGCACAATGGAATACTATTCGGTGGCAAGAAAAGATGAAATAGTACCATTTGTGACAACATGGGTTGATCTTGATATTATAGTGCTAAGCAAAATAAGTCAGACAGATAAGGTCAAGAACCATATGATTTCACTGATATGTGGTATACAAAACTAAAAACAACAAAAGAACAAGACATACAAATGAAGAAACAAAAACTCATAGACATAGACAATAGTTTAGGGGTTACCAGAGGGTAAGGGAGCAGGGGGCTCTAGAATAGGGTTAAATGGGTCTAATATATGGTGATGGAAAGAGAACTGACTCCGGGTGGTGAACGCACAATGTGAGATACAGATAATGTATTACAGAATTGTACACCTGATATCTACGTAACTTTACTAACAATTGTCACCCCAATAAGCTTTAATTTAAAAAAAAGATAATTCAATGTTCCTCATTTTCTTTTTAACATTTATCATCATTCTGAATAGGTTGCCACCTCATACCATGTAGAGAAAAGGTTTATAACACTAACAGAAATTACACTAATATTTATTATAATTCTGATATGACAAATATATTGAAATTTTATATATTTTTGGCTTTACAGTTCATAATTTTACTTGAAAATTTCAGAAAATAGCAAAAACTATCTATAGTGCCATTCTTTCTTAGAAAGATATAAAGTCAATGAAAATCTAGCTGTCCAATTCCTTTCCCAGAAGTGACGACACTAACAATTTTTTTCATTGTTTCCATTCTTGCAGACAAACTCAAAATGATTCCAGACAGAAAATCAGAAGTATAAGAAGTAAAAAGCAAATTCAGGAAGGAGAACTATAAAAGACCACCAACTATTTAAAGCAACACTAACATCACTAACATCACAAATCTTGGTGATATTAGTGACATGCCTGGAAGTAAAATATACATGGACACACACAGACATACATGCAATGTAATCATGCAATTCAAGCAAAAACATTGCTGATTTCGCTGTACTAATAATTTATAGTTTATATTTTTAATTTATATTAACATATTAATATAACAGAAAAGGACTTTTAGGTAAGGTTAATAGGAGAGATAAACCAGGGGCATTTTCTTGCTGACATGTAATTTAATGGGAATATTTGACAATGATTTTATGTAAACTTATTAACATAGCTCTAAAATATGTAAACCAAAAGTGACAGAACTAAAATGAGAGCCCAATAGATTCACAATGTGAGTTGGAGCTTTTAAAACACTTTCTGAGTAACTTACAGAAAAGGAGACAGTTACAGTGCATTTAAAACAACATGAGTAACCAATTTGACCTAATTGATATTTACAAAATACTATATCCAATAAATGCAAAAAAAAGTATCTTTTTAAAGTGCACACAGAACATTTATCCAAATATTCCGGACAATGAATCATGTCTCAACACATTTCGAATGTTGAAAATAAGACAGTATATATTCTGTGAATGCTGTAGAATTGCATTAGACCTCAATAAGAGAAAAATAACTAGAAAATCTCCACATTTGTGGAAATGAATCAGAACACATCTACCTACAGGTCAATTAAGTCAGTCACAAAGAACATTGGAAAATATTTTGAACTCAATGATGATGATACAGCATATCAAAATGTTGAGGATACAGCCAAAGCAATAAAAAATGGGGAATTCCCATTCTATAGCAGTGGGAGCTATAGATGCACTTGAAGGTAAAATGTGGGAGATGGCATGCCCTAGACAGCTTTCTCAAAGCAGCTCGGAGGCCAAGCATCTCGAGAAAATATTCCTCAGGTCCCTTGAGGAGGCAAAATTCTATTTCTTGCCCTTTGCTCCCTGATGAAGTACCTTGGCAGCAGGCTGAGCCTGCAAGGACCTTACCCTCCTATCAGCTATTTGCTTATCAGGAGATAAAATTATAAAGTTGAGAACCTTTTCATTTAAGTATTTCAAAACGTAAAATCAAATCATGCACATCAACAGAATAAAAATCAACACCAAATTTCAGTTTGAAGACTGAAATTGATAGGATTTCAAACCGAGACAATGATATATAATGTTGACGTCCAATCATAGTGCAAAGATGGCTGGGGAAAGATTTCTAGTTCTCACTCTGGACAGATGCAGGGTGCCCCAGGGAAATAATCAGCAAAGAACCAAGTGTCTTTGTCATTTTAGCCAGGCTGCCTCCGAGACTCTGCTGGCATGTGACCAAAAGAGGGAGTAGGCATGATCAACAAAATCACTCTGCTCCATTTTTATAAATTTAACAGAAATGCTCACCAGTTTTTAAAGAAGTAAGATTAAGATATTTCAAGACATAAGGAAACCAAGTGAGAAACACGGAGAAAAATTCTCCATGTTCAACCAGGCAGAATAAACATCACAATTAGTAGAAGCATGTTAAATCATCCTTAATCATTAAAATTAACTTATATTATGCATTCTTCCCATTTTGTATCTTTTAAATTGCTTCAACTATAATTAGCACCAGTAGTATTTTCTATTTTTTGCTTTCATGAAAATGAAAGTTCTATCTAAAAGAGTCTATTACCTTGAATTCTCTTAAATCCACAATCATATTTCATTTGTTAGGCAAATATCAACTTGATTGATAAACATCAGATAATCCTTATGTTCCTCTTTATTTTAGATGATTTTAGAGAGTTTCCTGAAACTGGTGTTATTTTCTTTTTATTCTGAGTTTATATTTCAATAATTCGGAAGCTAAAGTATTTATTTCTATCTTCACTTATGGATTGGATGTCCACACATATTCATCCTAGATAACATGTTTTTAGGAATGGCGGTATTTTTTGGATAAGAAATGCCATGTCACCTACTCACACAAAATAAAAATATGCTGTTCTTAATTTTTTAAATTCAATTTATTGGGGTGACAATGGTTAGTACAATTACATAGGTCTCAAGGGTACATTCTATAATACATCATCTGTATATCATATTGTGTACTCACCACCTAGGCTGTTTTTAGAATATTTTGAGATAAGATTTATCTTTATTCTCATAACTGCTTACTTTTTTCCCCCATAGAACTTATGACCTTCTAACTTACTATGTAATTTAATTATGTATTATATTTATCGTCTTGTATCCTTCCTCTAGAGTGTAGGCACAAAGAAGACAGAGATTTTTGTATGTTTTTAATCAATGGAATGTATTCCCAGCACATAAAATACCGTGTGGCACACAGTAAGGGCTCAGTAAATACAAACAGACAAAAAACAAAAAACAAACAAACAAAAAACACTAATGCTTTTTCAAATGTGATTCCCAATACACTTTGCATCAGACTACTTGTTATAGACGCAGACACTCCAGGCTCTACTCCAGGCCCACTGAATAAAAAGTAGGAGAAGAAGCAGGCACCTGTTTTTATTAAGCTTCTCAGGCAAATTCTTTGGGACGCTTTAGTGCATGAGAATGCTAGAGACAGACATCTAGAACACACAGTTTTAATTTTATGTAATTTATTTCCTTTTTTAAATGGCAGGAAATGACACATTTAATACATAGAGTGGGGATTTTTTAGGTACAATTGGTATACAATATTATATTAGGTATATTAGTTTCATGTGTACAATATAGTGATCGGACATCTCCATACCTTACAATGTGATAACTCATCCAATTCTAGTAATCATCTGTCACTGTGCAAACTCATCAAAAAAAGTAGGAGAAGCAGACACCTGTTTTTATTAAGCTCCTCAGGCAAAGTCTTTGGACACTTTAGTGCATGAGAATCCTGGAGACAGACATCTAGAACACACAATTTTAATTTTATGTAATTTATTTCCTTTTTTAAATGACAGGAAATGACACATCTAATACATAGATTGGGGACATTTTAGGGTACCCCCCCAAAAAAGTATACACATTTTAAGAAAGGAAAATTGTATTAAAATTGTAATGCTCAATATATACTGATAACAAAAGATGACTACATGTTTTTAGAAATTTATCCATTTTCTAGATTGTTTAACTATATTGGCATATAATTGTTAACAGTGTTCTTTACTGATTCTTTGTATTTCAGTTATAATCTCTCTTTCATTTCTGATTTTATTTGTGTTCTCTCTCTATTTTTGCTTGTGGCTTGTCAATTTTATCCTTTCAATGAGCCAGCTTTTAGTTTCATTAATCTTTTCTTTTTTTTAAAAATTTTCTATTTCAATTATTTCTGTTCTGATTTTTATTATTCTCTTCCTCCTACTTATTTGGGTTTTGTTTATTTCTTTCTATAGTTTCTTTAGTTGTAAAATTAGATAGTTTATTTGGAATTTTTTCCTGCTTCTTGAGGTAGGCCTATGTAGCTATAAACTTTCCTCTTATGATTACTTTTGCTGCATTTCACTAATTTTATAAGGTTGTGTTTTCATTTTCATTTGTCTTAAGGTAGTTTTTCGTTTTCTGATTGATTTCTTCTTTGATCCATTGGTTGTTTAGAAGCATGTTTTGTCTCCATGTATTTGTATTTTTTTCACTTTTTCCCCTGTTGTTGATTTCTAGTTTCATGCCATTGTGATCATAAAATATGTTTGATATAATTTAATTCTTCTTGAATTTATTGAGGCTTCTTTTGTGGTATAGTATGTGATATATCCTGGAAAATGTTCCATGTGCACTTGAGAAAAATATGAACCCTGCACTTTTGGTTAAAATGCTCTATAAGTGTCTATTAAGTGAAACTACGCTAGGTGGCATTTAAGAACATTATTTCCTTGTTAATTTTCTGTGTAGATGATTTATCCATTGAGGTAAGTAGAGTATTAAAGTCCCCAACTATCCCAACTATTATAGTATTTCTGCTAATCTCTGCCTTATTGTCCATTAGCATTTGTTTTGGATTCTTGCGTGCTACTGTGTTGGGTGTATAGATATTTATAATTGTTATATCCTCTTCTTGGATTGAGCCCTGTAAAATTATGTAATGTCCTTCTTTGTCTCCTTTTCCATTCTTTGTTTTGATGTCTATTTTGTATGGTGTGAGTACTGCTACCCAGGCTTTCTTTTCATTTCTCTTTTAATAGAATATCTTTTCCCATCCCTTCACTTTCAGTTTCTTTCAATCTAAAGTGAGTCTTTTGATTAAGCAGCATATAAATGGGTTTTTTAAAATCTATTATGGCACCCTATATCTTTTGATTGGAGCATTTAGTTCATTTACATTTAGAATAATTATTGATAGCCATTTTTTTTTTTTTAAGCTTTCTTCCTCTTCTGCTAATGCCAGCCTCTCTTCCTCTTCTGCTATGCTTTGAGTCCCCCTGGGTGTGGAGCCTCTAGTTCAATTTTGCTACCAAATAAACCTCTATTCTCTTGCACAGAATGAGAGACGTAGCTGCTTGTGTACAGGATTGGGTAGGGTCCTTGAGTTAAATATTCTTATGAACACTTTTAATTCATCTTCCTCGTTTCAGTTCATGTCTCCTTCTCACCTCTACCATATCTGATCCTCCAGTGTGAGAGCACTTCCAGGAGAGCCATCTGCTTGCCTTTGACTTTTCCATCTCAGGCCCACTTTCCAACTTCTAAAAACTGTTGTCATCTCCTAAATGATATTTTTTTTGTTTATACCATATTTATTTCTTTACTCCTAGTTTACACAGATTTCAGAGAGAAGCAAAGGTACATACGTATACAATGCACTGTTTAATCCCAAATCTTTTAAATAGATAGGATAATCCCTTTATTGTTTCATTGTATCACTTCTGTATAAATTAAGAATCAACATTTATTTTGTTTGTTTGTTTTATATCAGTTTGGTTTAATTTCATGGACAATATTCTTATTGTTTTAATTCTGATTAATTCTGATAATACAATGAGAATACAGTAAAGCAGACACTCTCATACATTGATCATGACCATGTAAATTGGTAAAAAAAAAAAAAGAAAAAAAGCCTTTTGGAATACAATTTAGCAATGTATATTTAAAAGCCTTATAAAATTCCACTTCTAAAAATCTGTTCTAAGGACACAATCTTAAATACAATAATAAGAAAATTATGCACAAATACCTATGTACTCATTAAGAGAGGATAAAATAGGCACAATATCATGCTAGCTATCTGTAAGAAAATTGCGAAGTAAGGAAAGGCATAAACACCCAATAGAATGGTACCCAGACATTTTTTAAGTGTTCCTTCCAAAGACTGTGTGAAACAATGAAGTTGGAAACTATGCTGAATGCCTAGTCAGCATAGTTATAGGCTCAATGAAAAAAGTTTTTCAGAGATAGAGCAAAACCTGGGAAATTGTTTATTGAGAATGTATTTACATATTTTTAGTATGTTGGATTTATAAAGCAGTTATTTGGTTTTGGACAAGACTTATTATGTATTTAAAATATTTTCTAAGAATTAGTTCTTAGAAATGTATAATCTGTGTTTTACAAAATAGAATTCAAGTACTTGAAAAACACAAGTCAGTTTGGCTCAGAATGACTTGAGGTGTATTGGAATCAGCAGAATTTATTTTATAACAGTACTAAATCGTTCTGAATGTCTGGTTTGATAGTGATACATGAATATTCTTATTCCAGAGGTGAGTGAAACTAATTACTGTGGAACATTGGTTTAGGATTTATGCCAGGATTCTCTTTTTTGAGAAGAGTACAAACTACTTCATATATTAATAAATTAATCCATTTGTTCACATCATTTCTTGCTGATACAGATATGAAGAAAATAGTTTCCCAAATTTATGTTGGTAAACCACAAAGAATATTTGGCAACTTTCTGAAATTTATGTTATAAAATTCAACTCTCCTGTACCCTAAGTCTATTGTTCTTCACACTGTCATTTTATTTGATTGAAAAACATTTATCAAGGGTGATCAACTGTAATGCAGAGGAGATTAACCTCTCACTTCTGGGTAATGATTTTTAGAGTCCTAAAAAAAAAAGGAAGAAAAAATATTTCTACAGTGAGCCTAAAGCAAATGAGAATACTAATGATCAATTATGTTGTTTGAGCAAAGTTTATGATTGAAATTTAATGACCGAAGCCATTGTGACAACATTACTTTCAATGAATCAGAATGGCTAATGACCTATGTCAAAATGGAGTACCACTATATATTATTAATATTATCTTATAAGCACTGAGAAAATAACTTGAGATGTTTTATGTTGATTGACTATCTGGGGAGATTGTTTATTTAAAATGTTTTTAAAAATTCATGCCTCTTGATTACTACTAACTCCAGCCACACTCACCGTATGTACTTCATAGTCTAGGATGAAATTTGACTCATAATTAGTATGGTGCCTTGAGTGATTCTCCAATATAGATAGAATTCCATTTTAATGACTATTATCATAGACTTCCATTCTATGCAATGACTATTTCCAATTTCCCAAATAAATAACTTTGTTAACACTACTTTGGTGCTGTAACTATAATACAACCCATTAAAAGAAAAGCCCTATAAAATATATGTATGCTTGTAAGTCAAGTCCCTGCCTATACATCTGTTTAAAATTGTATCCTTTTGGCTCAGTGTCAATACGTATATGTGCAATGACATATTTAAAATTAAATTATTAAAGTGCATTATATATATTTTTTTATATCTAGAGGTAGGTGCTGATATCTTAATGGGTGGAGATGAAATTATAAAAGGAAATTGGGGAACGAAAGGATTCCCTTCTTATTGTCATGTGTGCTAGTGACAATAATGCAGTCATCTTTCTTAGACCAATCCTGTGGTGATCTGAAAAGGAAGGAAGGAAAGAAAGAAAGAAAGAAAGAAAGAAAGAAAGAAAGAAAGAAAGAAAGAAAGAAAGAAAGAAAGAAAGAAAATAAATAAATAAATGTGTAACCTTGGGTAACCTCAAGGCTTACAAGAAAAGTGGGCATGTTTCTTAATGAAATGTCAGGTCTTTATGATAAGGTGTAAAAAGGAAATAAAATTGTATTGAGAATAAGATTGAAGTCAGTAATTCCACTCTGCTACCAGCTCTTGAATTTTCAGAGGAAGAGCATTTTAAATGGGAATAATAAAAAGTATTGGTACTCCCAAATCACCAATACAGTGTTTTGAAAAATATGCCAAGTTTTATTAAAAATATACTCAAATACATTTGCTCTCTTCCTTCAAGACGAATCACATAATCAACCCTTGTTTTGATTTTTCTTGATTTATTACTTCTTTCCAATAGATTGTTGCTCAAATATTCGGATTCCTATAGTATTTTTTACCTAATTAATGTTCAGCAATTCTCTCACTATTGTGTGATAATTCATGTTCATGCCCATTTTTCCCATTAAGCCAGGAGTTCTTTAATGTCTGGGATTTTCTCACTCATCTTTATACTCCAGATGAGTACCACAGTGCTATACAGACAATCAATTCTAAATAAATGTTTTTAAATAATTAATTTTTTATCAAAAAACATTTATCAAGGCCTGACTGTGACAAGTGCAATAGTAGGCATTGGGTATTCTGTATACACACACGGTGTGTGTGTGTGTGTGTGTGTGTGTGTGTGGTATTTCCCTGAAAATAAGACCTAGCTGGACAATCAGCTCTAACGTGTCTTTTGGAGCAAAAATTAATATAAGACCCAGTCTTATTCACCTCAGAAATATATAATGTATATATGCAGAATTAACATAAACTCTACTTGAGGAGTGGAATGGAAACAATTTCATGGGAAAAAATATATATATAAGACCAGGTATAATAATATAATATAATATAATATAATATAATATAGTATAATATATAATATCAGGTCTTATATTAATTTTTGCTCCAAAAGACACATTAGAGCTGAATGTCTGGCTAGGTCTTATTTTTGGGGAAACAGTATATATATATATATATATATCCTGATATATTGATATACTATTTACATATAACAGGATAATTTACTGTTTGTTCCAACCACCTGGTAATAGGCAGACAGGCCCCTGAACCCCTCTTAGAGCAGTGACTTTAGAAAGCTTGCAGTTATAAATCCTTTCTCTATCTCTTTAAGATGTAAATCCCCTACCATCCAGAACAGTATTCTCAAGGACCTGAGATCCTGTGTCTCTGAATCCTCACTCTTGTACCCAGTCCCTGTAGGAGGAAAAGCATCCATATTTTGTAGGTGCCTTGCTTTCACTTGCAACACTGTCTCCTGTCATAAAGATGTAAGATGTTTCTTTCTCCTCTGGATAAACTCCTATCAACAAACCCATATGGCCTAGTCACATGGACCAACCTCTCTTAATGGCCTCAGTGACTTTCCCTTAGCAAGTCCAGCCTACAACGGAATATTACTTGGCCATAAAAGGGAATGAAATCTTACCAGTTACAACGATATGGATGGACCTAGAGAACATTATGCTAAGTGAAATAAGCCAGACAGAGAAAGACACATACCACATGATCTCACTTATATGTGGAATTTGAATATCAGAATAAATGAGCAAACTAAACAGAAATAGTCTCAGAGATATAGAGGAAAAACTGATGGTTGCTAGATGGGAGTGGGGTGGGGATGAGGGAGAAGGTGAGGAGATTATAAAGTAAAAATTAGTAGCCACAATATTTCCATGGGGATACAAAAACTGTTTGGGGAATATAATCAATAATATTGTAAAGATTTTGTAGGGTGTCAGATGGGCACTTGTCTTATTAGGGAGACCACTTCATAGACAGTGTAGATGCTTCACCACTGCAGTGTGCACCTGAAGCTGAAGCTGAATAATATTGAATGTCAACTATAATTATATATATGTATAGTCACGGGAGGGGTAGTAGATTGAGGGAGGGGGGTTATCACTTTGTGAGGGATGTAAATGTCTAACTATTACATTGTTTTGTATACCTGAAACTATTAATAAAACAAATGTCTCCTGCCTTTTGTTTCAGTGAAGTCAGTTCACACTGGATCTCCTTTCTTACTGCAATAGTCATAGTCGTTACTGAATAACATGTATCCTCAGCACTGTAACTAGTGTCTGTCTTTGTTCATCTTTGACAAGGATATATGTGGAGAATGATCTCTTAAGCAGAGGGAAAGCTCTCTGGTTGTAGTTTGCTTGGTGCTTTTGAGGAACATCGGGAGGCCAGGGATCCTAAAGCAGAATGAAAGAGAGGCTGAGTGGTGGAAATGAGTTCAGAGTAGTGCTGGGCGTATGTCCTGAAAAGAACTTTGGATTTTACATGAAAAAAGATAGAAAGCTATTGGAGGGACTTGAGAATAGCGTGATCTGATTTACTTCACAATAATCACTCTGGTTGCAGAATGGAGAACATACTGGTGGTGAGTTGGGGACAAAAAAAAAAAAAAAAAAAAAAAAGGAAGGCCAATTAGCAGGCAATGGAAATGTCCAAAAGAGAAACAGTGTGAATGGACGAGGGTGGTGGTAGTGATTAAGACGTGAGAAGTCATCAGACTACACAGATTTTGGAGGAAAAGCTGACAGAATTTACTACTGGATTGAATTTGGGATAAAAGAGGAAAAAAAGGAGTCATTCTTACATCAATATTAAGCAATGGATTTGGGAAGACAAATAAATACACACATTCCCACAGTAAAATTATTAGAGGCCACTGTGTGAGAATTAGTAACACATAATGTAGCCTTTACATAATCTCCAATTTATAATCCTTGGAAACATGTCAGAAAAATTTGAAGTTCAATGTATGTCCTCTGAATGATGCATTTTTAGAAGAGTTGAATTTAAACAAAGTTCATCTACTTTGTAGCAAGGTTTCTGTAAGCTTGTTGTAATTGTGTCTACCTGGTCAGGAATGCATAGTGTTCCATGCCATCCATAATCTTTCATACCTTTCTGATTGAAAAAATCAAGCATCTATACTGGCCATACATATGTTCCTCTTGTCACCAGCTGGGCTAATTGTCATCATCTTACTAATGACTGAATGCATGAGTACTTTTTGCACAAGTCAGGCATTTTCATTCTGCATTAGAGGTAACTTGATGTGCATGCTTTTAACCCATATGCAGAATATAGTCCACAGTAAATAAGCTAGTCTGCTCTGATTCATTTGGGGAAAAAACAACTAGAACTACTTGAAACCATTGGGAACAATGCTCTGACATCAAATAAGCAAGATGTTCCTCACCCAGTGATTTTGCTCACCTTCCTTAGTCATTACAGACAATATCTTGAATACTAAAGACTTGAACAATTCTAAAGAAATAGTGGGAAATGAATCAAGGAGATACCACTTAAAAGTGTTTCTATAGCCCAAAATTTTCTAAAGCCTTTGTATTGAATCTGGGAAACAGAGATTTGAAAAAGGATCAAAAAACAATGTTGGTGTTCAACTAAAATTCTCATGTCTAAAATATAATCCTAAATAAAACCATTTAAAACGCAATCACCTGGGAGCCTATTTTAGCTGCATTTGGGATCTAGGATCAAACCATTCATTCATTCACGCATTGAACTTATACTAAGATCCTATTATATGCCAGCCCTAGTGTTTCACAAATCAGTATGTTCCCCAAAGTGTTCACAACTACTGATCTAGCTCCCGGTAGAAACCTCATCCCCTCAGCCTACTGACAAAACCTGGTATTAGCCTAATTACTTTCTTTATGGTGATTATCTTCAGTGTCTGAAGCAATTCACATTTACATTGAATCCAGACCCTGACCTCAGGTTAGTTTTAATGTACTAATAAATTCTTGATTTACTCCTTTGTAAAACGAATTGTGGAAGAGATAATACCTAAATCCCATTTCTATATTCCTTCGCTCAGAGTGTACTAACATTTTAGTTTATTTCAAATACTCTTTAAAGATCATAGGCATTTATCTCTAGCTGAGTAATCACTTCAAAGATAGTTTCAGTTATCTACAAATGACTCTCTGGGCTACAAAAAGACTGTGAAAACGCTTCCAGGAATTTTTTTGAAAGTTATACGATTTTTGTGAGCACAATAAATTGTTTCAAAATAGCATGCCATATTTTTCTGTAAGGGTTTAAGCAGTTGTTAAAGTTAGAACTTCTGTCACTCGGATACAGGACCGACTCTTATGATCTCTCCTAAGGATGAGCACTTTCCTGTGACATCAGTTTTTCATCCTTCTGATTTCTATAACTGTGCATGACTTCTCATTCACTTTACATCATATTGCTTTTGAGAAGATTACGATATATACATACTACTTGTCTTTATGTATATGTTAAAAGCAATCAGAGAAAATGCATGTTACTTTCAAAGGAGTCTGATAGCTAACATATCAATAAAAATAATGGAAACCAGAAAACAATAAAATTACATTTTCAAATGGTAGAAGTAAATAACTACCAAACCAAGCAAAAGTATTGTTCAAAATAAAAGTGAATTTAAGATATTTTTAGTCAAATAAAAACTCAAATAATTCAGCATTTACCTGATTAACTCTAAAATAAATATCAAAGGATGTTTTTAAAGCAAAGGAAATTATGCCAAGCTGTAGTAGGGAATGCAGGAGAGAATAAAAATAGATGGGGCATAGAAACGAGACAATATAAATTCAAATTGATCATATTATAAAAAAAAACTGGGGGAAAGTCAAATAGATATAAAATTAAAATACTTTACAACAATACACAAAACTTGGAAAGGGAATAAGTAGATTAAGTAGAGTTAAACAAAGTGTTCTAAAGACCTTACTTTATCTGGGATGCAGAATAGTGTCTCTGGAATAGTGATAAAGAATCAACACCCTGATAAGGAGAAAACTGGAACAATTGTCCAGTTATTGGAATTGGACTGGTTCCAATTGGACTGATTTAATTGAATGAAAGAAAATAAAAGTGGGACAAATGAAAACCAAACTTAAGATTGTATATATCTGTAACTATATTAAAATTAGTTTAGTGTTTACCAGAGGGTAAGAGGGGAGAGGAGTGGTAGATGAGGGTAAAGGGGATCAAATATATGGTGATGGAAAGAGAACTGACTTTGGGTGGTGAACACACAATTTCGTATATAGATGATGTAATACAGAATTGTACACCTGAACCCTATGTAACTTTACTAACAATTGTCACCCCAATAAACTTTAATTAAAAAAAAGAATAAAATTGCTATGAATATCCATGTACAGGTTTTTGTGTACAGGCCATAGTTTTCGATTGCTTTGGGTAAATACCAAGGAACACTATTGCTGGATTATGTGGTAAGATTATGTTTAGTTTTGTAAGAAACAACCAAATTGTCTTTCAAAGTGGCTGTACCATTTTTCATTCTCACTAGGAATGAATGAGAGTTCCTATTGCTCCACATCCTTGTCAACATTTGGTGTTGTCAGTTTTCTAGAATTTGGCCATTTTAACAGCTGTGTAGTAGTATCTCATGGTTGTTTGAACTTGCATTGCTGATGATATATGATGTGGAGCACCTTTTCATGGGCTTATTTGCCATCTGTATGTCTTCTTTGATATCTTCTTTGATGAGGTGTCTATTAAGGTCTTTGGTCCATTTTTTAACTGTTTTCTTTTTTTTTTCCTTCTTGTTGAGTTCTAGGACTTCTTTGCAATTTTTGGATAACAGTCTATTATCAGATATGTTTTGCAAATATTCCCTCCCTTTCTGTGGCTTGTTTTTTCATTCTCTTGACAGTCTCTTGAACAAAGCAGAAATTTTAAACAAATTTTCACAACACAGCAAAGACAGTCTTTTCTTCTTCTTCGTTTTTAATTAAATTTATTGGGGTAACAATGATTAATTAAGCTACATAGGTTTCAAGTGTACATTTCTATAATACATCATCTATATATCATATTGTGTGTTCACCACCCAGAGTCAGTTCTCCTTCCATAACCATATATTTGACCCCCTTTTCCTTCTTTACCGACTCCCCTCCCCCTTACCCTCTGGTAACCTCTAAATTGTTATCTGTGTCCATGAGTTTGTGTTTCTTTATTTGTCTTGTTCTTTTGTTGCTTTCAGTTTTGGTGCTGAAACTACTGGACATCCATGTGCAAAAAAAATGAATCTAGACACAGATTTTATACCATCCACAAAAATTTATTCAAAATGGCTCATAGGCCTAAATGTAAAATACAAAACTAAAAAACTCCTAGTAAATAACATAGGAAAAATATCTAGATGACCTAGTTTGGTGATGACTCTTTAAATTCAATACCAAAAGCATGATTTACAAAAGAAAGAATTGATAAGCTGAACTCAATATTTTCATATTTTTTCACCTTTTTTAGCAAACTGACTTTATTTTTTAAATCTGTTTTCATATTATAGTTCTATTTTTAATTTTTAAAAGACATTAAAATATAGCCAATATACAGTATTATATTAGTTTTAGATGTACACCATAGCTATTCAACATTTATATACATAAAGAAGTGATCACTGTGATAAGTCCAGCAAACTCTGACACCATACCACGCTGTCACAATATTATTGACTATATTCCCTATGCTGTACATTACATCCCCAAAGCTTATTTGTTTTATACCTGGAAATTGAAGGTCTTATTCCCTTTCACCTTTTTTCTCCCCCTTTTAAAATTTTTTTCAATTATAGTTGGCATTCAATATTATTTTACATTAGTTTCAAGTGTACTGCATAGTGGTTAGACATTTACGTAACTTATGAAGTGATCCTCCTGTCTAGGCTAGTACCCACTTGGCACTATACATAGTTATTACCATATTATTGACTATTTT
This sequence comes from Rhinolophus sinicus, assembly GCF_036562045.2. Taxonomy (NCBI): domain Eukaryota; kingdom Metazoa; phylum Chordata; class Mammalia; order Chiroptera; family Rhinolophidae; genus Rhinolophus; species Rhinolophus sinicus. The sequence goes on along the minus strand of NC_133753.1, from coordinate 92,388,625 downwards.
CCCTATGCTGTACTTTGCATTTCCATGACTATTTCATAACTACCAATTTGTACTTCTTTATCCCTTCACCTTTTCAACCCTGCTCCTTAACTCCTCAACTCCTCCCATCTGCTAAATGTCAGCTTGTTCCTTGCACCAATGAGTCTTTTTCTGTTTTGTTAGTTTATTTTGTTCTTGTGATTCCAAATATAAGTGAGACCATGTGGTATTTTTCTCTTTCTGTCTGACTTATTTCAATTAACATAATATGTTCCAGGTCCATCCACGTTGTTGCAAATGGTAAAATTTCATTATTTTTATGGCTGAGTAATATTCTATTGTATATATGTACCACCTTCTATTTATCCAATTGTCTATTGATGGGCACTTAGGTTGCTTCCATATCTTGGCTTGTAAATAATGCTGCAGTGAACATAGGGATGCATACATCTTTTCAAGTCAGTGTTTTGGATTTCTTCAGATAAATACCCAGAAATGGAGTTGCTGGGTAGTAAGGTATTTCTAGTTTTGATTTTTTGAGGAACCTCCATACTGTTTTCCATAGTGGCTGCACCAATTTACAATTCCATAAACAGTGCATGAGGGTTCCCATTTCTTCACATCCTTTCCAACACTTGTTTGCTGATTTATTGATGATGGCAATTTTGACAGGTGCGAGACGATATCCATTTTGGTTTTGATTTCCATATTTCTGATCATCAGTGACATTGAGCATCTTTTCATGTCTATTGGCCATCTGTATGTCCTCTTTGGAGAAATGTCTGTTCAGGTCTTCTGCCCATTTGTTAATTGCATTGTTAGTGTTTTTGGTGTTAAATTATATGCGATCTTTATAAATTTTGGATATTAACCCCTTATTGAATGTGTCATTGGCAGATATCTTCTCCCATTCCGTATGTTTCTTTCATTTTGTTGATGGTTTCCTTTGCTGTGAAAAAACTTTTTAGTTTGATGTAACACCATTAATATTTCCTCATTTCCCTTATGTGTGACAGAATATCAGAAAAAAAAATATTACTAAGAGCAACATCAACGAGTGTACTGTCTATGTTTTCTTTTAGGTGTTTTAAGGTTTCTGGTCTTACATTTAAGTTTTTAATCTATTTTCAGTTTATTCTTGCATATGGTTTAAGAAGGTGGGCCAATTTCATTTTTTTTGCATGTATCTGTACAGTATTACCAAGACAATTTATTGAATAGACTGTTGTTACTCTATTGTGTAGTCTTGCTTCCTTTGTCATACATCATTAACTATATATGTGTGGGTTTATTTCTGTGTTCTCTATTCTGTTTCATTGATCTATGTGGGTGCATTTTTATGCCAGTACCATGCTGATTTTTATTACTCTAGGCTTGTAGTATAGTTTGATATCAGGTATTGTGATACCTTCAACTTTGTTCTTCTTTCTCAAGATTGCTGTGGCTAATCATGGTCTTTGATGGTTCCATATAAATTTTAGGATTATTTGTTTTAGTTCTGTGAAAAATGCCATTGGTATTTTGATAGGGATTGCATTGAATCTATAGATTGCTTTGGGTAATATGGACATTTAAAAAATGTTAATTCTTCCTATCTATGAATACGGTATATGCTTTTATTTATTTGTATCTTCTTCAATTTCTTCAATGTCTTATAATTTTCTCAGTACAAATCTTTTACTTCTTTGGTTAAATATATTCCTAGGTGTTTTCTTTTTCCCTGATGCAATCATAAACGAGATTGTTTTCTTAATTTCTCTTTCTGATAATTTGTTATTAGTGTATAAAAATGCAAGTGATTTCTAAATATTAACTTTGTATCTTGCTATTTTATTGAATTCATTTATTAGTTCTAATAGTTTTTGGTGGAATCTTTGGGGTTCTATATGTACTGTGTCATGTCATCTGAAAAAACTACAGTTTTCCTTCTTCCTTTCCAATTTGGGTGCCTTTTATTTCTTTTTCTTGTCTGATTGCTGTGGCTAATACTTCCTCAAATTATCTTTTAAATGTCACAAAATAATAGTTAAATGATGTTGAATATAACTCAAATGAGGTCCACACATAACTGCTGTTTGATATGGTTCTTAAACCTCTTTAGTTCTATAGGTTCTACTTTCATCATATTTTCCTTCCTCTTTTTGTTAAAGAAAACAAGATATTTGTCCTGTAGTGTTTCCCATTGAATGGATTTTGATGATTGCATCCCATGGTACATTTTAAAATGTTTCTCTGCCCTGTGTAGTTTAGCAATATGATCCTAAAACATCTTGTTATAAAGATTTAACAGCTTGATAAGATACAGACCCAAGTGTTTTGGCAAGACTATTTTTTAAGTGGTGGGTGCGTTCTATCTTCAAGCACAAAATATATGGTTCTTTCATATTTTGGTTAACAGCCTTTGAGGCATAACCTGGATCCATTATGCTAACAGAAGTTGTGAAACAGTCTAAACTTATCACTCCTTTTTCATTTATTAGGTGGAATATTTCTATAGGAAGAAACATTCTTAATTTACTATTGAACTTTACAGTGGTACTTTTTATAGGGAAAATAAGATAAATATGTGGTTTTTCCTCTTAAATTGCCTATGCCTAAAATGGTACTTTATTGCACCCTTGAGTTGTGAACAATTATTTTTAATTGTTAGGACTCATGGATTTAAACCTATTTTATTTACTTCACTCTGTCACAGTTATTTTTCTTAATAATGTTGAAATGGCTTCATCTTTGCTAGTGTAAGCTAGACTGAACCCTGAAAGCTTTTGTCCAGATTCAAGTGACCTGGTTAGCTTCCTTGTTCTCTTTTATAACACGATGTTTTAGAATTGTATTGTACATTTCCCACTTTCATTTTTGTAAATAGATATACCCTTATTTTGGATTTGTGTAATTGTTTGTCACAATTCAATTTGGGTTTTTCATTTCAGGTTGGTCTATATGATGTTGTGTCCTTCAAGGGGATCATATCAGGAAGCACACAATGTCAATTGCCTCTCACTGTTGATATTAATTTTTTCACCCAGTAAAGGTGTCATATTTCTTCACTCTGTAGTTACTGTTTTTTTTTTCCCTTTAAACTAATAAGGAATCAGTGGGAAGACACGTTCAGACCATTCAAATATACTGTATCTCATAAAAAAAATCATCCTTCTAGGTTTAGCAACCGTCAATAATTCTTACCTGAAGCAATCTTTATTATTATAGTTACAAAATAATATATTTCCAATCCCATCACATTTAGAAGCTTCCAATTGGCATTCTACTATAAAAATCCCTTTTTATCCACCTTTTATCTATTCATTTATCTGTTTGTTTATAATCACTACATACTCATGGATTCTTATGTTGCTGAAATTGTCCAAGATTTGGCTAGTATGTGTCACTTAACAACTGCATTCTGTATCCTTATAGTATGCCCCTGTTTTTGTTGTTATTTTAGCATTTCCTTATTTTCTAGAATAACAGTTTTTAAGCTCATGTTGTGCCTATTCTGCCTCAGATTTGCAGTTTCATTTTATAAAACCAGAACAAATCTGACACAATAATCTGATAAGTACCTTATTAGAAAGTAAAATTAGAAGTCAATCTCTGCTATGAATGTAGATGAAAAAATCCTTACCAACATACTAGGCTATTGAATTCAACAATATTTCTTGGTAGCTAAGGACAATACTTGTAACAGAGCTAGGTATCTCTAAAATTTTGCTCTCCAGATGAAAAGTATTCAGTTGTCTTTTTTTATTATTAAAAATATCAAAAGTGAAAAATAAGTGTATGTATGTCACATCCAGCATGACAAAAGTTGTGGAGAGCGAGGAGGGAGGTGTAGAGTTAAGAAAAACAGCAGCCAAGAATTGTGTGCAAGTGGGGCCAAGGGGCTCCAGCCTCAAGGGCTGAGCCCCAAATCAGGCCAACACATAACTTTTATTAGTTAGGTGAAGAAGTAAGGGAAGTGAAGCTTGTCAATCTCAAGATCTGTGAATCCCATACATTATAATAGGAAACTGATCAAACCAATCACCCTTGCCTGCAGGCAGCGGAACCATAAGTCTCAGGATGTATGTACCTCCCCAAGGGACAAAACCTTTATGCATATGAATAGATGGAGAGCACATCATTGAGTCACTTCCCCTGCAGGTTGTGGGAAGGAATGCAGCCACAGAGGCAGAGCCTCTCCTTAGCCAGGGGAAAGTGTGGGGCTGTACACACCTCTATCAACCCCGCAAGTTCCTCAGATGGTCCCCATGCGGCTGTGTCTGGCTTGGGTTGCCTCCCCACCCCTGTGGGGAAACTTACCTGTCATTGACAGCCAGCCATCTTTTGGGGACATACAGGGAGACATAAGGTATAAGCACAAAGGTGAAGCAAAGTTCCTGAAAGGATCCGTCTCACAGACTCTCCTTTCTTTAGGGGCAGGTACGAGGACATATGTAAAAGTATGCCTATGTGAGATTTGGAAGACAAAGAATGCTGAAATTATAAATACCTGTGAGTAGAAAGAGAGAGGAACACCAAATTCCCATGCAGGACCTCTCAGGCCAACATGTTACTGTTGCCCAGGGAGAAAGCTTTGGGGCAAGCAAAGGCAGAATGAGAAAACTGTGGGGAAGCCATAAGAGAAAGACTAGCTTTAGAGAAGCCTAAAGCTGATTTTCAATAGGCACCAAAAATATTAAATCCATTCTAAATCTGAAAATGCTGGAAACGTGTCTGGGAAGATCTGGGCACAGTCTATAGAGAAGAGATTTTGAAGTCTATACAATTTAAAGGGGGAGGCACTGATTAAAGTTGCAAGTGTGATTTATAAGGGCAGATGTCATTTAAAGGGATAAGAGAGACGTAAAAGGAGTATTTCAAAAGGCATAGCTTCTAGGGGAGATAAAAAGAAAGGAAGGTAAAAGCACCCTTCAGAGATAAGATGGTGAAGCAGAAAAGAAAAATAAGAAGGTAATTACAGGGTTCTACAGGACAAAATGATCCATAAAATCACAATCCTTCCCTACCAACCAACAACCAACAAAAATCCCTGAATCGTGCTATAAAGACCGAAGGGAGGAGGTGTTTATGGATCGTGCTTTGGTGTCATGAATAAAAACTCTTTGATTAACCTTTGGTCATAAATATCTTTTCTTTTCCTTTTTCCCCCCCCATTTTTTCAAGCAGGGCGCAGCTGACAGTGGCCCATGCAGGGATTGAACCGGCAAACTTGGTGTTATTAGCACCACGCTCTAACCAATTGAGCTAACCCACCACCACACAAATATTTTTTCTTATGTTTACTTTCAATACTTTTATAATTGTTCTCTTTACATTGAGATTTGTGATGTATGTTGAATTAAGTTTTGTATAAAGTGTAGGGTTCAAGTTGAGACTCAATTATTTGTTTGCATATGGCATTAAATAGCTTTTCTTTGCATTCTGTCCAGGTTTTATGGTTTCTTTCAGTGGGAGAGACCAGCTGAAACTGCTCATTTTACCTTACTCGGAACTTCTTTCAGTGGGAGAGACCTGGTGAAACTGCTTATTTTATCGTACTCAGAACTTCCAATATTCTCTTTAATGGAGAAACACAGGAAACAAGACGACTATAATCAGGAACAAGATAAAGATACCCACGATGTCAATTGTTATTTTATTCATGGTACTGAAAAGGCATGAAACCTGTCCTTAATCTCAGAGTCTAATTAAGGGAGACATGAACACAGTTAATTTTGGTACAGGAAACATTCATAAGTACATGATTCTGGGATCCCTTATCACCATGTGACTGTATAAGAGAGAAGGTCAATACAGTACCGATAAAAATGCCAACAAAGTATTCTAGGGACTAAATCAAAATGATAATAACATTTATAAGGAAATATAAACGTGTAAGAATAGACAACAAAGGGTGAAATCATAAAGATGGTGACACAGATCATTCCCAAATTCGGTTCCCCTCACAAAAAGACCAACTAGCAACTATTCAATGATAAGACACTCTTGTGAAACACCCACAACCAGGGGTGAGGCTAATGCACCTGGTTGGACCACAGAGACCAAGAAGGACCACATTAGAAGGGTAAGAGGAGTTGTTTCACTTTGACCTCGTCATCTCTCGCCCAGGCTGACACTACATCTAGAATGTCCCCGGGGCCTACAGTTTGTCTGGTGGGAAAGGAGAGCACGAGGTGAATGTCCTGTTTTCCCACCCTTGAAGGAGGTTTCTCACAGGTCCACTTGGGTCTCACTTCACGGAGGTCATTGGGGGAACCTGCAGGTCCATGCCACTGGAAGTCAGGTAGGGATAGAAAGTTGGCTGGGGTTTACTGAAACCAGGGCTCATTTCTTTGTGGATCAAATTTCCTGCTTGCAGCAGCAATCCAAGAGAAATCCCAGCCACTGACTCTGCCCACCTGCAGAGATGAGCTGGTAGCCCCATTTGGCCAGGGAACATCATTGGCAGTTCAGCCTGACTTGGGTCCCTAGTCAATGAGTCATACTGGCTGTGGAACCCATTTAATTACCCACTAGGGCAGGGAAGCAAGTTCAAAGCCCCATCCAACTGCTGAGCATAATCTACAGTCCTGCCCCACTGAGAAGCATAGCAACAGACGGCAGTCAGCCAGAGCGTATTCCATGGCCAGCCTGGGCAGGGAAGTAAATTCACAACAATGCCCAACTTCTGAGTACTGCCTCTAGTCCCACCTGACCAGAAAGCCTGGTCAGAGAACCAAAACAGCTGTGGAGTCCATACTACAACCCTATTTGGGCAGAGGACCAAGCCAGCAACCCTGCTCAATTGCTGAGCAAAGCCCCTCCCACCTCCCATAATCAGGAGGCCTCAACAGTGACCCAGGGCAGTCTCAGAGGCCAGTCTTTATCCCTAGTCTTTAGATAATCCTAGTCTAAGGTCTTGCCCTATTGTTGAAGACAGCCTGAGGCCTCACTCAGGCAATGTGCAAAGCCAGCAACCCCTCCCAATTGTGGAGCATAGCCTGTGGACATCTGAGCAGGAACCCTTCCCAACCACAGAGCACAGTCTCCAGTTCCACCCAACTGCAGGATACAGAGGGAGGCCCTGCCTGAGCAAAAAGACTGGCCAGAACTTCATCTCTGTTTAACTTCAGGACACAGGAGGCAACCCCTACTAATCTCAGAGCACAGCCTACAGCCCTGCCTGAGCACTAAGAAACGTTAGATAAAAAGGAAGCGCTCAAATACACAAACTTTACACATCAAAAACCTGAAAAAACAAAACAAAAACGAACTAAGCTCAAAATTAGGAGAAGGAAGAAAATATTAAAGCTTAGAGTAGAAGTTAAAGTAATAGAGAAGAGAAAACCTAAAGAAAAGATTAGTAAAACTAAGAGTTGGTTCTTTGAAAAGATAAAATTGACAAACCTTAACTAGTCTAACCAAGAAAAAAGAGAAAGGACTCAAACAAATAAGATGGTGACAATATGACTGATACTACAGAAATACAAAGGATCATAGAGACTGAAAAATTATGGGTCAACAAGTGGACAACTTAGAAGAAATGGCTAAATTCCTAGAAATATACAACCTACCAAGACTAAATTATGAAAAAATAGAAATGTACAGAACAATAATGATTAAGTAGAATGAATTAGTCAAAACCATCCAACAAAGAGAAGCCCAGGACAGGATGGTTTCACTGGTGAATTCTACCAAACATTTAAAGAAGAATAAATGCCAATTCTTGTGAAACTGCCCAAAAAATTGCATAGTAGGGAACACTCCCAAACACATTTTATGAGGCCAACATTACTCTGATAACAGAGCCAGATAATGACACTGAAAAAAAACTGCAGGCCAATATCCTGATGAACATACATGCAAAAATTCTCAGCAAAATACAAGCAAACTGAAATCAGCAGCACAGTGAGAGGATCGTCTATCTACCATGATAAAATGGGATTTAACGCTGGGATGCAGAGATATTTCAACGTAAGCAAATCAATAAATGTGATCCACCATATTATAGAATTAAACATAAACATCAAATTATCATCTAAATAGATTAAGAAAAAGCAGTTGACAAAATTCAACATGCTTTTATAATAAAAACCCTTAGCAAATTGGGTATAAAAGAAATATACCTCAACACAATAAAGTTATATAATAAATATACAACAAGCCCGCAGCTAACACCATACCCATTAAGGAAAGGCTGAATCCTTTTCTTTTAAGATTGGGAACAAGAAAAAAGTGACCACTCCTATTCAGCATAGTACTGAAAGTCCTAACCCGAGAAATCAGACAAGAAAAATAAGTAAAAAGTATCCAAAGCTGAGAAGAAGAAGTAAAATTATATCTGTTTGTAGATAGCATGATATAGAAAACCCTAAAGACTCCATCAAAAAACGGTTGGAACCAATAAATTCAATAAAGTTGCAAGATATTAAAAATCAACACACAAAATCAGTAGTATTTCTATACACTAACAACAAAATTTCTGAAAAAAATAAAGAAAATAATTTCATTCATAATAGAATCAAAACCAATAAAACACTTCTACATAAATTTAACCAAGGAGGTGAAAGATCTGAACATTGAAAATTAGAAGACATTGTTGAAAGAATTTGAAAAAGACAAACAATTGGGAAGATATTCCTTGTTCATGAATTAGAATAATTAATATTTTTGAAATGTCCATACTACTCAAAGCCATTTATAGATTTCATGCAATTCCTAGCAAGATTTCAATGACACTTTTTTTAAAAAATAGAAAAAAAATTCTGAAATTTGTGTGGAACCACAAAAGACCCTGAATAGTCCAAGCAATCTTGAGAAAGAAAAATAAATTTGGAGGTATAACACTTAATGACTTCAAACTATATGTCAAAGTTATAACAATGAAACCATATGGTACTGACATAAAAAACAGATACATCGACCAATGGAACAGAACACAGAGCCCAGAACTAAATCCACACGTACATGGTTATTTAATATTTGATAAGAAAGTCAAGAATACACAATGGGAAAAGAACAATATCTTCAATGTTTGATGTTGGGAAAACTGGATATCCATATGCAAAAGAATAAAACCGACTCCTATTCTAAACCATAATAATAAATTAACTGAAAATGGATTAAAGACCTGAATATAAGACCAGAAACCATAAAACTCCTAGAGGAAAACATAGGAAAAAAAGCTCCTTGACATTGTTTCTGGCAATGATTTTTTGGATTTGACACCAAAAGGCAACCAAAGCAAAAATAAACAAGAGGGACCATATCACACCAAAAAGCTTCTGCACAACAATAACAAACAAATCGATAAAATTAAAAGACAACTTATGGATAGAGAAAATATTTGCACAAACTGTATATTTGATAAGGGGTTCATATCAAAATACATAAGGAACTCATACAACTCAGTAGCAAAAATCCAAGTAATTCTATTAAAAATTGGGTAGAGAAAATAAATAGATACCTTCCAAAGAAGATAAACAAATGGCCAACAGGTACTTAAAAAGATGCTCAACATCACTAATCAGCATTTAAATGCAAATTAAAACCACAATGATATATCACCTTACACCTGTTAGAGGGGCTGTTAAAAAAAGCATAAGAAATAACAACTGTTGGTGAGGATGTGGAAAAAAGGGAACCCTTGTGCACTGTCGGTGGGTAGGTAAATTGGTACAGCCACTATAGAAAACAGTATGGAATTTCCTTTAAAAATTAAAAATAGAACTGTGGTATCATTCATCAATCTCCCTTCTAGACATAGACCCAAAGGAAATTAAAACAGGACATCTAAGAGATATGTACATTCCGATGTTCTTTGCAGCATTATTCACAATAGCCAAAGTATGGAAACAATCTAAGTGTCTGTTTATGGATAGACGGATAAAGACAAAGTGGTAAACACACACACACGCCCCCACACACAGGAATATTATTCAGCCATTAAAAAGAAGGAAATCTTGACAAATTTGTACCAAATGGATGATCCTGAATTTGAGGGTGTTAGGCTATGTTAAATAAGTCGAATAGAGAATGTTTGGTCTCACTTACATGTGCAATCTAAAATAACTGAACTCACAGAAACATAAAGTAGATTGGTGGTTGCCAGGTACAAATTGTGTATGTGTGTGTGGGGGGGGAGATGGGGAAATGGGTGAAAGTGATCAAGGGTACAAACTTCCAGTCATAAATGAGTAAGTTCTGGTTATCTAATGCACAGCATGGTGACTAAAGTTAATAGTACTGTATCGTATACTTGAAATCTGCTAAGAGAGTAGATCTTAAAATTTCTCACCACACACACACAAAGTATGGCAATTATGTGAAGTGATGTAAATGTTAACTAACCTTGTTGTGGTAATTGTTTCACAATAACCGGGAGTGCCAAAAAAATGTATACACATTTTAAGAGATGGTCAATGTTGCTCAAGCAGTAGTTCGCTGTAATCAGAAGTGTCTGGATGCTGATGGTAACCACTTTGAGCACCTCCTGTAATTGCAGAAGTTAAACGTGACTTGTATTCATCTTGTTTTTCTTATTTTTATTTTTTAAAAATTTATTAATTCACTTAAAATAATAAACCCATTATACATTAATACAAAGAACAATTTTTTAAGAAAAATAATCATATTTCCCCAAACAAAAAGAAAAAGGGAGAAGAATAGCACATTTGAGTTTTTTTTTCCCCAAATCTTTATGGCTCAACACATGAGACAGCTAGGTTAACATATCTGCTTTTGCATTCAGTCGATTGTAATATATTTTGGTTGAGATACGTGAAGAAAGTCTGGCCTAAGATACATAGTTGGAAAAGGAAGAAGTATTTTAATAACCTTTTCATATAATTGTGGATATTCTTCTTTGAGGTTGCACTGAAACGCAACTCATGGTTTTCTAAAGGTAGTTGCAGTGTGGACTCTGAAACTATATCAATGAATTTTTCTTATTCTGAATATTAAAATCCATTGATCTTTCTTACACTTTTTTTTTAATTTAAGTGTAGTTAGTACAGAATTTTATATAGCTATATTTGTTTCAGGGGTACAATATAGTGATTCAACATTTGTGATTGCCGCACTAATTCTGGTAATCATCTGTCACTGTGCAATGTTATCACAATATTATTATTATTTTTTTCCTTCGTTCACCTGTGTATTTTTATTTATTTATTGGGGTGACAATTGTTAGTAAAATTACATAGATTTCAGGTGTACAATTCTGTATTATATCATCTATAAATCCCACTGTGCGTTCACCACCCAGAGTCAGTTCTCCTTCCATCACCATATATTTGATCCCCCTTACCCGCGTCCCCCACCCCACTTAACCTCTGGTAACCACTAAACTATTGTCTGCGTCTAAGAGTTTTTGTTTCTCATTTGTTTGTCTTGTTCTTTTGTTGTTTTTGGTTTATATACCACATATCAGTGAAATCATATGGTTCTCTGCTTTTCCTGTCTGACTTATTTTGCTTAGCATTATGCTCTCAAGATCCATCCATGTTGTCACAAATGTTCCTATATCATCTTTTCTTACCGCCGAATAGTATTCCATTGTGTATATATACGACAACTTCTTTATCCATTCATCTATCGAAGGACATTTTGTTTGTTTCCATGTCTTGGCCACCGTAAACAAAGCTGCAATGAACATTGGCACGCACGTGTCTTTATGGATAAATGTTTTCAGATTTTTTGAGTAGATACCCAGGAGAGGGATTGCTGGGTCATATGGTAATTCTATTAGTAAGTTTTTGAGGAACCTCCACACTGCCTTCCATAATGGCTGCACCAGTCTGCATTCCCACCAACAGTGTATGAGGGTTCCTTTTTCTCCACAGCCTCTCCAACACTTGTTACTATTTGTCTTGTAGATGATTGCCTTTCTGACTGGGGTGAGGTGGTATCTCATTGAGGTTTTTATTTGCATTTCTCTGATGATTAGTGATGTTGAGCATTTTTTCATATGTCTATTTGCCATTTGTATGTCCTCTTGGGAGAAATATCTCTTCAGGTCCTCTGCCAATTTTTCAATTGGGTTGTTTGTTTTTTCTGTTGAGTTTCATGAGTTCCTTGTATATTTGGATATTAGCCCCTTATCGGAGGCACTGTTTGCAAAAATCTCCCATTCAGTTGGTTGCCTCTTTATTTTGTCGATGGTTTCTTTTGCCGTGCAGAAGCTTTTAAGTTTCATATCGTCCCATTCATTTATTTTAACTTTTACTTCTATTGCCTTTGGAGTCAAATTCATAAAGCGCTCTTTGAGCCCAAGGTCCATAAGTTTAGTATCTAAGTTTTCTTCTATGTAGTTTATTGTGTCCAGTCTTATGCTTAAGTCTTTGACCCATTTTGAATTAATTTTGGAACATGGTGACAGGTAGCAGTCCACTTTCATTCTTTTGCATGTGGCTATCCAATTCTCCCAGCACCATTTATTGAAGAGGTTGTCTTTCCTCCATTGAATGTTTTTAGCTTCTTTGTCAAAAATTATCTGTCCATATTCATGTGGTTTTATTTCTAGGTTCCCAATTATTCCATTGGTCTATGTGTCTGTTTTTCTACCAATACCATGCTGTTGTCATTATTGTAGCCCTGTAGTACAAGTTAAGTCAGGGAGTGAGATACCTTCAGTAGTGTTCTTTTTTAAGATTGCTTTGGCTATTCGGGGTCTTTTGTGGTTCCAAACAAATCTGATGATTTTTTGTTGTATTTCTTTAAAAAATGCCATTGGGATTTTGATGGGGATTGCATTAAATCTGTATATTGCTTTGGGTAATATGGCCATTTTAACTATGTTGATTCTTCCAATCCATGAGCATGGAATGTCTTTCCATTTCTTTGTGTCTTCTTCAATTTCTTTCAAAAATGTCTTATAGTTTTCAGCATATAGGTCCTTCACATCCTTGGTTAAGTTTATTCCTAGGTATTTTATTCTTTTTGCTGCAATTGCAAAAGGAATTGTTTTTTGTATTTCTTTTTCTGAGATTTCATTGTTAGTATATAGGAATGCAATGGACTTTTGTACGTTGATTTTGTAACCAGCTACTTTACTGTATTCGTTGATTGTTTCTAATAGCTTTTTGGTGGAGTCTTTAGGGTTTTCTATATATAGCATCATGTCATCTGCAAAGAGTGATAATTTAACTTCTTCATTCCCAATTTGGATGCCTTTTATTTCTTTCTCTTGCCTGATTGCTCTGGCAAGGACTTCCAACACTATGTTGAAAAGCAGAGGTGATAGGGGACAACCCTGTCATGTTCCTGAACGTAGAGCAAAGGGCTTCAGTTTTTCACCATTAATTATGAGATTAGCAGAGGGCTTGTCATATATGGCCTTTATTATGTTAAGGTATTTTCCTTCTATACCTATTTTATTAAGTGTTTTAATCATAAATGGATGTTGCATCTTGTCAAATGCTTTTTCTGCATCAATTGATATAATCATATGATTTTTGTCCTTTATTTTGTTTATGTGATGTATCACATTGATGGATTTGCGGATGTTGAACCATCCTTGTGCCCCAGCTATGAACTCCAATTGGTCGTGATGAATTATCTTTTTAATGCGTTGTTGTATTCAATTTGCTAGAATTTTATTTAGGATTTTTGCATCTGTATTCATCAGAGATATTGGTCTGTAGTTTTCTTTTTTGGTGTTGTCCTTACCAGGTTTTGGTATCAGGGTAATGTTGGCCTCATAAAATGAGTTAGGGAGTACTGTCTCTTCTTCAATTTTTTGGAAGAGTTTGAGCAGGATTGGTATTAGATCCTCTTTGAAGGTTTGGTAGAATTCACTAGTGAAGCCATCTGGTCCCGGACTTTTGCTTTTGGGAAGGTTTTGGATGACTGATTCAATTTCGTTACTGGTGATCGGTCTGTTTAGATTTTCCAGTTCTTCATGGTTCAGCCTTGGAAGGCTATGTTTCTAAGAACTTGTCCATTTCTTCTAGGTTATTGAATTTGGTGGCATATAGTCCTTCATAGTATTCTTGGATGATCCTTTGTATTTCTGTGGTGTCCGTGATAACTTCCCCTTTTTCATTTCTGATTTTGTTAATTAGTGTCTTCTCTCTTTTTATCTTAGTGAGTCTAGCCAAGGGTTTGTCAATTTTGTTAATCTTTTCAAAGAACCAGCTCTTTGTCACAATAATTTTTCTATTGTCTTTTTGTTCTCTATTTCATTTAGTTCTGTTCTGATTTTTGTTATTTCCTTTCTTCTGCTGACCTTGGGTTTCCCTTGTTCTTCTTTTTCTAGTTCTTTAAGGTGTAACATGAGGTTATTTATTTGGGATTTTTCTTGTTTCTTGAGATAGGTCTGTAATGATAAAAATTTCCCTCTTAAAACTGCTTTCGCAGCATCCCCAAAATTTTGGTAGGATGTATTTTCACTGTCATTTGTTTCTATGTATCTTTTGATCTCTCCTCTAATTTCTTCTTTGACCCAGTCGTTCTTTTAAAGTATGTTGTTTAATCTCCATGTATTTGTGTTTTTTCCTGCTTTCTTTTTGCAGTTCATATCCAATTTCAAAGCCTTATGATCAGAGAATATGCTTGGTATGATTTCAATATTCTTAAACACAATATTATTTTTTTAACATTTTTTTGTTAGTTTCCAGTTCATTCATCTTTTGTTATTGGTATATATGGAGTGTTACAATTTTAATAGTTTTTTCCTTTCTTAAAATGTGCATACATTTTGTGGCACCCTCTGTATATGTATGTATCAAATCATTACCTTGTATAACTCAAATTTGCACAATGGTATATGTCAATTATATCTCAATAAAGCTGGGGGGGGGGGTGAACAAACCTGACCTCCAGACCTAAAAACTTTAAAAATCAAATAAATAAATAAAAATAAAGCAACATTAAAAATCATTTTATAAAAGAAAGAACAATCAAGAAATTAAAAAAAAAAGAAATATCTGAAAGAGGCTACCTCTGTCCTACATTAAGACATGCTATACAACCTCTAAAATTAAAGTCATGAGGTAGCCTCACATATAGACATATGCATCATTGGAATAGAATAGAAACTCTAGAAATGAACCTCAGAACATACAGAGG
This sequence comes from Rhinolophus sinicus, assembly GCF_036562045.2. Taxonomy (NCBI): domain Eukaryota; kingdom Metazoa; phylum Chordata; class Mammalia; order Chiroptera; family Rhinolophidae; genus Rhinolophus; species Rhinolophus sinicus. The sequence continues at coordinate 92,373,598 of NC_133753.1, read as the reverse complement.
TTTAGAATATGATAAAGGTGGTATTTTAAATCCTTGGGGTAAAGACAGATTTTTCAATAAATAATCCTGGGACAACTGCCACCAGATAGATAGAATTCCACTCATATCTCACACCATATGTAAGAATAAACTTTAAGTGGATTAGGGATCTCAAAGTAAGAATAAAGTCAAACACTAGAAGAAACCTGAGTGTACTTCTCTTTAAACATGGTATAAGAACAGACTTTCTAATTCTGACAAAAAAGTCCAGAGACAACAAAAGAGTGATAGATTAATTATATTAATATGCATGGCAAAATTAATCATAAACGAAATCAAAGGATAACTGAGAAACTAGTAGATCTTACTCACGGCCTATACCACAGACAAAGGGCTAATATCTTTACTAAAATAATTCTTGAAAGTCAAAGGACAAAGAATCAAAAAAATGTATTGAGTTGTAAATTGAACATAGGTGTTTTAAATTGAGAGCTGGTTGAACTATAAGTCTATGATATAGAATAAGATCACCTAGGAAGAGTGTAGATAGAAAAGACCTAGGACAACTGTGCTCTGGAGCATTTATTTAAATGTGATGGAAAGAGGAAAAGGAACTAAATGTAATTGAGAAAGACTAGCCAGTTAATGAGCAAATTATGTACATCTTGTGTTCTTTTTCCATCTTGATATCAAGAAATGGCTCAAAAGTGAGTCGTTACATTATAAGACATAGAAACTGCTACTATAACAAAACAATCTATTGAAAATTTAGTGTTCAAGCCAGGTTATTGTTATTTTGTATCATTTAAAAAACAACCATTATCATTTTTGGACTGAGTTAATAATTTCAAATTTTAAGTACAGTGAATTAATTTGTCTAATATCTAGATTACAGCTTCCACAATGAGATGTATCAATTCTTCACACTTTGTTCTACACACATTGTTCTCTATGAGCAATGAAGTAACTTTCGGAACCATTTAGAAAATTATCTTCTCTCAGCTGTCCAGAATCATGAAAATGCAGCTTTTTAAAGTACATAACTTTTTCCTAGGATATAACAAATCTAAAAAGAGAATGGCTTACTAAATAAAATAATGTAATTGAGAAATAGCCATTTTTAAAACCATTCAAAGCAAACATTAAGTGAAGAATGTAAAAGCCCTGAAGAGTGTTTTATCTATGCTGCCTCATACTCGGTGGCCCATGTTAAAATGCAGAGACAATAAATAGAGTCTGCAGTGTTTGACACATTCTTTAGAGTAGTTATGGAGAGTAGAGGAACATTTACTGTTTTTAATCATTAGCTTGAAATGATTGATCAGCAGTGTTACTGGAGTGCTAGTCATTTAAACAAGAAAGTACTTTGAAGTTTCTAATTTTAGAAAGAAATAATCGAGTAAACAGCCAAGTTTATCATCGTGGATGCCTTAGTGTCAAGACAGGCAATTCGTAATTTTGAAAACAGTCCTATGAAGTAAAAAGAAATCTCATCAAGCTAATGTGATTTGTTTCCTGAAATGTTATTTAAGTGGAAACTAAATTTGAGTCATTCTGACATAGACTGAGTATAGCAAATAAAAGAGAGAAAGCTGACTTACTGCCAATTGTGAAGACAGTTGCCATTTGTACTTGTCCTTTTAGGAAGCAATTCATCACTTCAGAAATGTGTCTTCATACACATATATATCATCTATTGATATTAATAATAATCAAATTATGTATGTTGAAAGGCTTGGATAATTTTACACCCAATGTTTTCTTGTTGCCATGTTTAAATTGGAAAGTAAGATCAGGGAAAATATATATTCTATCAGATAGGCAAACAATTAGAGAAAGACTGAGAGAGTCAAAAATGAAAGTTTTGGTCATCTTTAAAAGACGTTAAGATAGTTGTAGGTGAAAAGTGTTTTCTTGAGAACTTCTGTAATTTTCAAGAGTGAAGATTCAGAGAGTTTCTTTAAACTTCATAGAGACTTAAAAAAATATTTCAAAATTGTATTCTCCACATTTTAGAAGTCTTGTCTCCAATTTCTGTATGGTTTTTCTTCATTTTTGTGCTTGTCTTGCTTTCATATTGTACCTACTAATGTTTAGGAAGAAAACTTTTGATTGCACTGATGTTCAGGACTACCTAAGGATAATTGCTTTTTTAAAAGAGGAGTTGAAATAATAAATTTTTATCCTAAATGAATATAATATTTCAAAATCAGATTAGAGAAATACTAGCGTATATAACAGTAAACCCCAAACCAGATTATAATTTTGAAGGGATGTTAATATAGTGAAATTGCTGACACATAGAATGTTGTTTTAATGAGGTACCAGGCTAGAGAAACTGGAGTATAATTTAGAAGGCATAGTTTGGAATAACATAGAACAGGAATTCCCAAAATGTCCTAAAACATGGATAATGTCAAAATGTTTTCAACATCTCACACAGAAATCACTTTCATTAATAGATAGTCTTATTATAGTAAAGTGTCGCTAAAAAGTTGAACATTGTCGTATGAGTTTGTATTGAATTAACCCAAATTATACTTGAAAACTAGGAAAGGAATTCCATGTGAACTATATTAACTTTTTCTAATGACAATGTCTGGTAAGAATTCTGTAAGAATTTGAGGGCCCTTTTTTAACACCAAGCCCCCCTAACGCTCCCATCCCAAAATATCCACCTGCACACCCACAAGTTTATGGCTCAGTAGCCAGATCACTATCTTAGGAGCAATGCATGAATACAAAATATGGTTATAAACAGATGGCAAATGAATTACTGATGGAAGAACAAGTTGTTGACATTTTAAACTATTGAGAGGCAGAACTAATATAGGTAGTCCTTATGTTATGGGAATATTATTTTCCTAAAGTATATTGTAAAATACTTTAGCACTTGAAAATCATCTTCTCATGGAAATGACAGTGGTTAAGTTTTTACACAGGTGATTTCTCCAGGACAATTTATTTCTATAATCCTACTTGGAAGGCCAGAAACACACTTCAACCCCTGCAGGAGAATGACTAATCGCCTAATTATCATTTTTAGTAACTGTGGAAAGAGTAGGTTATAGAGGACTGTATATATAATGTTCTGTGCTTGTTAATTCGTTTCCTTAATATTTGTATAAGAGACAAGCTTCTGTTTCCTCTTTGAAGCTTTATACTGCGCATGTCTGTGAGGGGGATGTAAGAGGTCATGTGTTTAATTCACAAACTACCCTTGTTTCAAAGTGTTCTTAACTGTTCTTTGTTCTTGCTGTCAGTGAAGTTTAAGTAGTTTGACCAAATGTATACAGAAGAATGTCTATTGAATGAAGCATGTACCACGAGAGATGAAAGCCTCTAACACGACAGATTTAATTCTTCTGGTTTTCCAAATGTGCAATACGTGTTCATGGTAAAATATTTCTGCTGGTGCATTTTAATTATGATAAGAAGGCATACAAGCCTATGGAAGTTAAGACAGAGTTCACTGTCCATAGAATTTTACATTTGGCCTTTGTCCTGAGTTTTCCAGCAAGGGCTCTCATTAATATCAATTTTCCTGACAGCTTTCATGATGTAGTCGCATTAATACTAGGAACTGGACTGTGATCACTGAAATAAACTACTGAACTGCTGTCAGAGAGCAGTGACTTCAGATCATTTACGGAGGATTTAATGTAGTGAAGAAAATTAACCTCATCAAGAATTTAGCTTGTGTATGAAGTAAGGAATATATTTATTACTTGCTAGTAAAAATGATGTGGGAGAGAACATGCTTTTGTGGTTCTAATGGAATACTTAGCAGCAAACATAGGATTTCCCCCATAATTTCTACTGATGTGTGTGACCCCAGGCAAATAATTTTCTTCGTTATTTCTTTAATATCCCATCACCAGCAAGATACACCATGACAATTTAAAATAATGTGTGTTATCATCAATAAGACATCTCACCTTGAGTATGAGGCTCAATGATGCATTTTCTTTCAAAGGCTTATGGTGAGCATCATTGCATTCTTAAATCAAAACTAGGGATTTCTAAATATTCTATGAACATCAAAATGTAGCAATACATGAAATAGCTTTCAATTTCCATTGTGTAAGTGTTCTTCATTGTTCTACAATTTTAATAATGTATGCAAGTATGTTTTTTGGTTTCCTGTGATAACAACTCTGAGGTTCAACCTACTGACCCCTGGATATACTACTAGATGGGCTCTGCCTTCTCTGAAGATACTAAGAGGCAGGAGGCTACAGCTAAGGCACGAGAACTTGCAGTCCACTCACACATGCCCCCAGTTCTATCTTTTCCTATTTGAAGATCCCTCTGATAGACACATTGACCCTAGAGGAGGTAAACACGGTGGATTTGGAATGATTGATTTCTTGACACTAAGACCAACTAAGCCAGTAGGATAAAAAGTATATTCCATCAGTTATCAATTTCATCCATAACCTAAAACCTGTTTATAATCCCAACTTCCTTTTGCTATGAGAACTTCTCAGATGGAGCTGACAAGATAATGTGTTACTGCTTCACCTCTGGTTACTCTTTACTTGTATGAGGATTTTTCTCATTATAATTGTATTGACCTGAGTGGAGGGCCACCTGATCCAGATGATCGACAGTGACTATGCAAAGTGTAGTGACGGCCCAGGCACTGCTGCCTCAATTGATGAGGTATTATGTTCTTGATTCATCCCACTTATGATTGAACATATGCAGAAACATTTTAATAAGCTTTTCGTATTTCTTATGTCTAAGACTATCTTCATGGCCAAGGCACTTTTATTGCCTAGACCTGACAATCACGGCTTTCTTTTGGACCAGGCCATAGTCACTCAAAATATCTAGATTAGTCCACTTTGTTTTCATTATTTCGTCATAAAAGTAAAAGTGATCTTGATCTCACGAAACTTAAAAAGACCTTTGACCAAATGCAATTATTATTGTAATTTTGATAAATCAAAATTATACTTTCATATTGTCCTTAAAAAGTATTATTCTTATATAAAACAAGGAAATGCAATACAAAAACAAATTCTCTTCTGTATTCTGTAGATCTCATCAATTTCTTTCCAGGAAAAGAATAAGTTATAATTTAGACTAACTCCATACCATATACATCTTCAAACTCACTGCATACTCAAAAGCTCTCTTTTAAGGCTTAGGATTCTAACTGGGGACTGGAAAGCCACCAGTTACAATCTCTTTGCCCTAAGTATTACATTACTGTTGAATTTCCACTCTCTTAGGAGTTCTAAGAAAGGAAATAACTGTATAGCTCACTCAATTTGCACGAAAATGTTTTTAAAAACTCAATATTTAAATTTACCAGTACTGTTCTGAAAATCAACCTCTATTCACTGAATGAGTAAAACATCAAATCACTAGCTCTTTTCATGTATTTTTTTAATATGTAAAGCATAATACTTGCTGGATAAATATATTTTATGAATTAAAAAATATATTTCATGCTTCAAGTCATTAAATGAAATAATTTATACATTAAAGTATTGGTAATAGTAGTAATAATAATAATAATAATAATTAATAATAATAAAACTACCTGCATATTCTATTTTGTAAATATGGGGGGGAAATGATATGTAAAACATGTTAGCAGAACTCATTTTTTAAGATAGTTTCCTTAGCATTTTTAGAGTTGTTGAATTAAGACTATGGAAAATGGGTCAATTCCTCCTCAGTTTAGAGTCACAAGGATAATGTTAAATTGTCACCTTATAATAACAAAAGTAATTAGGACATGTTTAATTTGATAACTCTAGTTCTATTCTGACTGAGTGTACAGTGGAAGGATACAGCCACCTTTCTCAGTCAGAAGGGCATCAACCTCCTTTAATCTTATTTTAACAGAGAGACTCATATGCACTCAGGCCAGCATACAATGTACTATTTTGTACATTGAGGAAACTGAGAAAAAGAGCAACAATGACGCAAACAGAAAGTGGATATTGACGACCCCCTTCCCCAGGCTGCTGCTCCTCTGTAGGTGAGAGCTACGATGGGGCAGGGAAGGAGAACTCAGGGCTAGGCAGTAAGGTGTCAGAAAGAGCAAGGTAAGTGGCCAGCTGCACCCTTAATAGTAAGGAAAAATACGTCTGTGTCCTTTCATGCTTTCTAAGGGTTTGCTGCCTAAGGCATGACTGCAGTTGTATTATTATAGGTGTCAAATCTAAACCTGTATGTGTAGGAAGGTTTCCTGGGAGCAGGAACAAAAGCCACGCTCAGCAGGCGAGGACCTAAGGGGATTTGTGAGGCCTGTTTCTCATTTGGGCTCCTCCAGCTGTTAAAAAGTCAAATTATATTGTCCTTTGACGGTGACAAGCAAAGGTGCAGGTAAGAATAGGAAAGGGAAGCAAAAAGAATTTTCTTCCCTTTTCCACCTATGGAGATTTTTTTGTAGTATCCCGAGCTTATGATTAGATGAATTAAAATGTATTTGAGGGATAAAATTTGAGAGTTGCTTAAGGGATAAAACAGTTAAGGATAAAAATGACCTTGTTAAAAAAAACTAAAAATATATATGTATGTGTTTATACACACATAAGTACACACACACATACACACATATCTATATATCTATAGCTATATCATCTATATCTATATCTATGTAAATTGAAATTATTTGGAACAAAATAAGGTTGGCAGAGCTTACTTTCTATCTATCTACTCTATGAGCTGCCCAAATTACAAATCATAGTAATTAAACTATGGTCATGACAGTGATTTAGCTTTTCTGGATTTTGTTCACTACTTCATAACAGTTGAATCTGAAGGCTGGCATTGTAAAACTAGTATAAAGAGCCAAGAGAAATAGATATGAGCCACATTTAATCATGTTTTTCCTTGCTAATGGTTTCCCATTGCAGTAGAATAAAATCAGCACAGAAGGTCCTGCATGGTCTTTATCTCTCTCCAGTCTCCACTTGCTCCTTTCTCTGCTGCCCCACACTTTCCTCCCTATGTTCTCTCCTTCTTTCTCCACTCTAGTCACATTGCCTTTCTTTTATCAAGAGGGCCATGGCCATCTCTCCACCCAGAATGTTCTTTTTCAGATCTAAGCATGGCTGCCTCCCTGTCTTTCACTTCTTAGCTTCAATAATGCTTCCTCCAGGAAGGCTTCCAGCATGCCCTATCTAAAATTCCTCCATACCTGGCCCCTTGCTAAGTATAAACTTGTTTTATTTTCTAAATAGCACTTGTCCCTATCTGAGAGGTGTTTTGTTGTTTGTTTATTGTTTGATTCCTTGCACTTTCAGCTTCACATGTGAGCTCCATGAGGGAAAGACTTTGCATATTTGTTTACCATAGGGCTGTCACAAAGTGAATCCTCAATTAATGATGAGGCAGAGATTTGATCATGTATATACCTGGTATTTGCTTGAACAATTAGGCCCTAATAGAAATTATTATTTTTCAATAAAAAAGTCATAGAAATAAAATTGTTAAATACACCAAAATAATGTAATGATTTCATAAAGCAATGGTAAATATGTGATTTTCCACAAATCTTTTCAAATAAGGTGTGATATTTCAACATATTTCAAACTAGTCTATAAATTATCCCCTGCTATTTTAACTAAACACAAAGCTTTAGCTATTATAAATTTACCTACAGATATTTTAGAATTACTTCGAAAAAGTTTTATTTCTTTATCACAATTCCAAAAGAAATTGGTAAGGTACTATTTATTGCATTAAAGATGTCTAATAAAATAAATGACTGATATAATGGTTTTGGTTTTTAAAGTGGAAAGCAATAGGGCAATATTATGCAAAAATATATTTAGCTGGATACATATAATCAGTTTTGCCAGAAGCAGTTTCAACATTTGCTTGATTTATTTCCATGTCAGACTGTTTATCTATGTCTGTTCTAGGCCCAGTGAAATGGCACAAAAGATAAATTAATCGCAGTGTCTTTAAACCCTTGCCCTCTTTCACTTGGTCTAATTACAATAGATCCTTTCCCTGTTTCTCGAACTCCAGCGTGCCCCTACACACACCTTCTTCCTTGACTATAATCCAGTCTCCTCAGTGATTTCAATGATGCAGAGCTGATCATATCTGTTCCCTTAGTAATATAAATCAATTGTCCCTGTCATTCCAAGGACAAATTCCTTACTGTGGTGCAAAATCTCTTCAAGATTTGAAGCCCTCTTCCTCTCCTGTCCTTCTTCAAGCCACATCATTCTAATGACCCTTTCCTCCCTTGTCTCTATATCTGCATATATTATTTATTCTGCCTGACACACTCTTACCTCTCCCAGATTTGTGTAGCAAATTCCTAGTCACCGTTGAAGCCACAACTCTCCTTTCCTTTTCTTTTGAGCAACTTTCTCTGAGCCTTATAAAGAAATTCCCTCTTTATACATCCCCCTGTTGTAGCACATGTTGCATTTTTTTTCTCCTTTTTTTAGAATTGACAGTTTGTCTATCTGCATCATTGGACTTTGAAATCCTTCAGGAAAAGGGATTTTGCCTTACATTTTATTTCTCTAGCATAGTAATTGAAATCTTATAGATGCTTAATAATATATACATTGAATAAGTTAGTAAATATATAAAAAAGATGACAAATGAATTAATAATTTGAAATTAAACGTAATGGCCTTTAAGCTCCATGAAGTTAGATAACATTTTATCTGGTTCACTGCACCCATCGGATCTAGCATAAATCTGTCACATGGATGGAATTTAATAGATACATGTGAAATAAATGGACAGACTGAATTAATGTCAGGCCATACACAGATATGGTTATACAGTGCAAGTGATTCTCTCTGTGGAAAGTCTACCCATTAGGATAGCAAAGTAGTCTAAAATGAAACTCTGGATTTAGGGCTAATTGGTGTCTCTAAAACTCACTCACATTTTCTAAAAATAGTAGGGTTTTTTGAAGACTAAAGAAACCAGTCAACATACAGTGTCCAGCGTATGCTCTAACACCTAATAAGTGATCAACTAATGTAAGGTGCTACCAGTATTATTTCTACTGCTGTTCCTACTTTTTCTCTTCTTCCTTCTTTTACCTGCACTGGTAGATGAGAGGGAGATACTTAAAAATGATAAGGATAAAGAAGAAACAATGTGTTTTAGTATGAGTAATCACAAAATGACACACTTTCTTAACTTCCCAGTTATTGTGATAGTTAATTTGATGTATCATATTGACTAGGTTAAACAACGAACGCCCAAGTAGCTGGTAAAATATTATTTCTGGGTATGTCTGTGAGGGTGTTTTTGGAAGAGATTAGCATTTGAATTGATAGACTTTAAAGATCACCTTCACTAACATCGTTCCAACAATGTTCTGTTGAGGGCTGAATGGAACAAAAAGGCAGAGGAAAGGCGAATTTGCTCTCTGCTGAGCTGGGCTATCTCTCTTCTCCTGCCCTTGGACCACAATGCTCCTGATTCTCAGGCCTTTGGACTCAGACCAGATCTTACACCATTGGTTCCCTAGTTCTCAGGCCTATACCACCAGCTTCCCTGGATCTCAGTCTTGCAGATGGCAGATCATGGGAGCTCTCAGCTTCTATAATCATGCAAGCCGATCCCTCATAATAAATCTCTCTATTGGTTCTGTTTCACTAGAGACCCCTGACTAGTACAGTTATTAAAGCATAACTCCTGAACTTCCACAGTCATGCGAACCAATTCCTCACAATAACTCTCTCTATATCTATATATAATCTATTGGTTCAGTTTCTCTAGAGACGCCTGACTAATACAGTTATTAAAGCATACCTGCTGAACACTAAATGAGTAATGTCTTTACAAAGTCAGAAACAGTGGAAAACCCTCAAAGGTACACCGCTGCATTTTTATATATAAACAAATAACATATTGGAATTAGTATATGTGTAGTACATCTTTACCAATTGAATAGCACTGATTTCAGCCAATGCATATTTTAAAAGAAATTGAATTGGAAATAATCAGTGATAGTAATTAATATTGTGAATATAAATTTATATGCCCATATGAATATGAATCAGGCCACCCACATGTCAGCAATGAAATCTAAGAATTCTCAAGTAATAGGTTTGTTGCCTCCAGCCTCAAATTCATGACATTAATTTTCTAATTAAACATGCTTGTCACAGTGTATTTTGTGTTGCTACAATCGGATTCGGCACTAAACTAGTTCAAATTGTTTTATATTTTGATTCATTGATATGCATTATACAACACACTCTTTTTCTTTCCAGCACATCCAGATAGAAAATCCTTCATTTGTATTCCATACAGTTTGGGTAGCAATCTGGATTTTCTGTCAACATTCCATGATGATATGTTCAGGAGACTCATTCTCCAGAATGCCAGAGATATTTATAGACTTGACTGGCAAGAAGGGCTGATGTGACTTTGCCAGTGTTCTAACAATCACTTGCAGTATTTACAAATGAGTCATCTCATAAGCAGCCCACCATCACAGAAGCTGATTGCTCATTGTGTTCACACAATGATGATAATAAATAGCTTATATATAAAGAAGATTAACACAAACTTTGCTGCACTCATGTAGATAGCACTACAGTATTTTGAGACACCTAAACTTAAATTGCCTGCATAGCTTTTGTGTGACCCTTCTCACCCCAGCAACCGTAGTTCATCATTTGTTTTAAAGGAAACAAATTCTAGATAAGATCGTAACTTGAGAAAAAGTACTTAAGACCTCTTCTAATTTCCTACCATGATTAATGTAAGTTCCCTATGCTGAGGAGGAAAGCTGCAGGATTAAGAAAGGAGTTGGGAAAGCCCCTCAGCTCGTACTTAAATCTTATAAATTGGATATAGTAAAGTTCTATAACCTAGAAGGTAAGTGAGGGGAGGGGAATGGAACTGGGTGGCTTTGAACCCTCAAAAAACCCATCACATATATTCCTTTATATTTAGAAATTCCATTCTATCACCTTTTCTTCTCCTGCTGTGTCCCTTTCTCCCTTATCCCTAACTCCTTAACTCGCTACTAGGGCCTTCACATGATGGATGGCTCTATTTAGAAGAATGTTTCCTCTCTTTCCATGAGACAACTTTCAATGATTTTTTTTTTTAAGAACAAACTCTCCTCCCTTTTTTCATTTATACTGATAATAGGGGAGTCTAAGAAATAATTATAGTGAAAAAAATATATAACCTCTAGTTCTGAATAAAATGTCAGAACAGTGTTTTTACAAAAAAAAAAAAAAAAAAAGGTGGGAACGCTTTATGAGTATATGAAATGTCAAGGGTAACATAACCTACATTATGGTCAAACAACAGTAATACTTTGAGGAGATCCAAGATAGTGGAGTAGATATGCTTGCTTCGTCCCATGAACACATCAAAATTACAACTAAATTATAGAACAATCAACCTGGAGAACCATCTGAAGTCTAGCTGAACACAAGTTTTATAACCTAAGGACATAGAGGGTAACAGGGGAAGGGGAGCAAATATATTGTGATGGAAAGAAAACTGACTCTGGGTGGTGAACGCACAATGTGATATATAGATGACGTATCATAGGATCATACAGTTGAAACCCATGTAGTTTTACTAACCATTGTCACTCCAATAAACTTAACTAAAAAAGAAGAAGGAGAAGGAGAAGGAGAAGAGAAAGAAGAAGGTCATGCTGAGACTGATAGGAGGGTCAGAGATGCAATATGGGCCAGCCCCAAACCTTTGTATGGTGGATGAAAATTGGAAAGGATATCTTGGCCACAGATGTTCTCCACAGAGGAGCAAGGAACCACAGTCTCCCACACCAGCCTCCCCAGCCTGAAGTACTGGTGCCAGGATGAAGAGCCCCCACAACATCTGGCTGTGAAAAACAGTGGGGTGAGGATGGGATGGGATGAAAGGCTGTGGGAAACCCAGACATCCTCTTAAAGGGCCCATACAGGCACTCACCCTGGAGTTCGGTGGAGGGATGGTGACACTGGGGGTGTCGGAGATACGTGGGGAGAGACTGAGTTGCGTAACTTTGGGGCAAGGACTAGAGGGACAGTCCCCATTTTTACTGTGTGGAGCCCTCCTTCTGTGCAGCCGGAACTTGGGAGCTATCTTTCCTATGTTAAGCCCATCCCCACAGGCCAAATCTGAATCTGATTGGCCTGGTGAGGTTCCCTGCTCCACCCTTCTGATTCACTGAGACCCTGCCTCACCTAACATGTGTACCTCTGGAGGCTTTATCAGTGGCTGAACCTTACAGGAGCTGGCAGGTAGCACCAGGCCTCAGTGTGTCCTGGCTTTTTGCAGAGCTACTGCAGCACTTGTGCTGGTGGCAGCCATCCTCAGTTCACAATGTAGCCTCTCCCACCTGCCTCCAGGTAAGCAAATGACAGCCTTGAGAAACACTCCCAGAAAAGAGAGGAAAAGCTTAAAAAGGTGTAATTTATAGGAAAAAAAGATAATATATGAGAACCAATCATGTATTTTATTTTTTAAATAATTTTTAAAAATTTTCACTTGCAGTTGACATGCAACAGTTTATTAATTTCATGTGTACACATAGTGATTATACATTATATAACTTATGAAGTGGTCACTCCAATGAATCTAGTACCCCCTAACACCATATATAGTTATTACAATATTATTGACTATATTCCCTATGCTGTACTTACATCCCCATGACTATATCATAACTACAGATTTGTACCTCTTAATCCTTTTCCCCTTCATCCCCCTTCTATCTGGCAACAATCAAAATGTTCTCTGAATCTATGAGTCTGTTTCTGTTTTGTTTTTTCATTTATTTTGTTTTTTCTGATTCCATATACATTAGTACCTCGGTTTTTGAACGTCTCCGTTGACGAACATTTTGGTTTATGAACATCGTAAACCTGGAAGTAAATGCTTTGGTTTTCGAACACGCCTCGAAAGTCGAACATGTCACATGTCTTCCGCTGAGTGCAAGATCCTGAGGCCTAACTGTCGGCTGTTTTTGAACGTTTCAGAAGTTGAACGATCTTCTGGAATGGATTACATTAGAAAACCGAGGTACCATTGTGTAAGTTAAATCACATAGTATTTGTCTTTCTCTGTCTGACTTATTTCACTCAGCATAATATCCCCTAGGTCCATCCATGTTGTTGCAAGTGGCAAGATTTCCTTCTTTTTTATGGCTGAGTAATTAGTGTCCCATTGTATACATGTACCACTTCTTCTTTACCATTCATCTATTGATAAACACTTAGGTTGCTTTCATATTTTGGCTATTGTAAATAGTGCTTCAATGAACATATGGATGCATATGTCTTTTCAAATTAGTGATTGGGGTTTCTTTGGATAAATACCCAGAAGTGGAATTTTGGGGCCTTCTTTGTCTCTTGTTATAGCCTTGGTTTTAAAGTCATTTTGTCAGGTACAAGTACTGTTAGCTAAGCTTTTTTTTTTGTCATTGTTATTTACATTTTTATGAAATATCTTTTTCTATCCCTTTACAGTCAGCCTGTGTGTGTCTTTCAAATTGAAGTGAATCTCTTGTAGACAGTATACATATGGGTCATGTTTTCTTATCCATTCAGCCACTCTATGTCTTTTGATTGGATCACTTAATCCATTTACATTTAAAGTAATTGTTGATAGATATGTAGTTTTCACCATTTTATTATTCATATTTTTTAATTTTTTTCTTCTTAAAAAAGTCCCATTAATATTTCTTGTAATACTGGTTTCATAGTGATGAACTCCTTTAGCTTCTCCGAGAAGCTCTTTATCTGTCTTTTGATTCTAAATAATAGCTTTGCTGGGTAGAGTCATCCTGGTGATAGGTCCTTGCTTTTCATCACTTTGAATATTTCATGCCAATCCCTTCTGGACTACAACATTTTTGTTGAGACAAAATTTTGTTGACAGTCTTATGGGAGCTCCCTGTAGGTAACTAACTGCTTTTCTCTTGCTCCTTCTAGGGCATTTTAATTATGATTTGTCTCGATGTTGACCTCTTTGGGTTCATCTTGTTTGAGACTGCACTTCCTTAGATTGTATACTGTCTATTTCCTTCACCAGGTTAGGGAAGTTTTCAATCATTATTTCTTCAACTAAACTTTCAATTCCTTGCTTTCTCTCTTCATCTTCTGGTACCCTTATTATGCGAATGTTGGGCCACTTGATGTTGTCTCAAGGCTCCTTAAACTGTCCTTATTTTTTGGATTCTTTTTTCTTTTTGCTGTTTTGTTTGGATGTTTTCTTCTACCTTATCTTCTGTATTACTGATTAGATACTCTGCTTCATCTAATCTACTGTTGATTCTCTCTAATGTATTCTTCATTTCGGATATTATACTTCATTTCTGACTGGTTATTTTTTATGTTTTCTATCTCCTATTTTATGTTTCCTATATCTTTGTTGAAGTTCTCCCTGAGACCCTTGCATCTTTATAACCAGTGTTTTGAACTCTGCCTCTGGTAGATTGCTTGTCTCCATTTTGTTTAGTTCTTTTTCTGGAGCTTTGCTCCATTCTTTCATTTGGGATATGTTTTTTTATCTTCTCATTTTGACTGACTACCTGTGTTTGTTTCTATGTGTTAGGTAGAGCTCCTCTGTCTCTCAGTCTTAGTAGAGTGGCCTTATGTAATAGATATCCTGTGTGGCCCAGTGGCACAATCTCCCTTATCACCTCAGCTGGGTGCTCTGGGTGTGTCCATTGTGTGGGTTGGGTGTGTCCTCTTGTTATAGTTGAGTCTTAATTGCTGTTAGCATGTCAATCACGTTTTTCAATTTGTCAGCTATTAAAAATAAAGTAAGGCCCTATTCTTTATTCCTGAAACACCTTCCTTTTTCTGTTTCTGAACTTGCAGTTCATTGCAGCAAATGAAACTGATATATATTTGAAGGATTGAATTTGTAATAGAAATCTACACATTTGTCATTGAATAATCCATTCACTTCTTTTTGTTTTTCCAACTTATCAATTATTTTTAAATAAATTTTAAATTTCTATCAGCACATCACATTTACAATAATTGCCAGAGTTTACTCTCCAGTTACACATGCCACATTGATGGAAATTGTTTTTAAAATATTTTAGTAATGCTTAAGAGATATTTGAATTTAAATTGTTTCTGTATCTAAAATGAACTTAGCTATTTTATGTATTTTTCAGAATCAATAAATGGGATGACTTCATCCTTTGCAGTCCTATCTATATCAAATTTATTTAACTATAACACTTTTACCTTAGCACATTTCATAAGATCTGGATACTCAAATATGATATTTCATGGGAAAACTATGGTACTGGGACTCAGAACTCTTGCAGTTTAAGCAGCCACAGTTCTCCAGTCTCTGGGTGGCTTGGGCATGTCTCTACCTTCCCATGCTACAGTTTCTAATTTATAAAATGAAGAACATACAGTGAATGATTTGTTAGGTCCTTTTCTTTTGTACATATTTCCAAAGTTTAAGGAGGTAGTTTGGCAAGTGTAATAATCTTTGAATACCATTATGAACAAATTTATTATGGTTTAATCAGCAGTGTACTGGTTTTATAAGTATCTGTGATCATGTAAAGAAAATTTTTCAAGAGAAGCCATCTAGGGAAGCATACCTTAATTTAAAATGGAAACAATAGGAAGGAGACAATAAGAGATTGAAAATAATCTAAGAAATGGACTGCCTAGAAATAAAGATTGGATTCCAGCTTTGCTTTTGGAGTTGACTAGCAGACAAGAGATATTGCAAGGGGAAAGCAAATCTTATTATGTTTCATTTTCTTAATTATTTCATTCTATTTAAAAAAATTATGTCTGTGTTTCCACCATGAACTTTAAAATTAAAATGTTATATACGTGGAAGTCAAAAATCTAAAGGCATTTTAGCAGGATAATATCATGAACCTCTGCATCAGATTTTTAGGAAGGAAATAAATTTTCCCTGCTCTTGTTTCAGGGCTGAGTTTCCATTCCTAGGACATACATGGGCATACTTTGTTCTCACAGAAACTATTTAAGTGAAGTCCTGGTCTTAGTACCTTAGTTTGAAGTCCAGGAATATGTAGTCTCCAAGAGGTAAAGACTTCCACTTCAAATCTACTCCAAAGTGGTATTATTACATCATGACGTATAATTGTTCTTTTTTCCCTAGGAAAACCACATTTGTGTCCATTTAGAGATAAAAATTTAGTTTGAGAAGTCTAGCTTCTAGACTCAAAGTGCCTCTGTAGGATGTGTTCACATAGTTATAAGTTATAAGCAGAATTGTACCCTTTTAGTAAGTGCTTCTTAAGGAAAGAAAATAATTTCTAATCTGAAAAAAAAAGCATGAATATTTTTTCTCTGTGTCTAGAAAAAAGATGGAAATTTTGTGTTCTCATGGAGTTGTAAAAGGTTGAGGTCCAAGAAGTTGCTAACATGATACAAGAAGCAGAAATCCTGCAATTCAAGGGAAGAGTGATGATTAATTTTATATGTCAACTTGACTGGGCCACAGGTGCCCAGATTTTTGGCTAAACATTATTCTGAATGGGTCTGTGAGGATTTTTCTGGATGAAATTAATAGTTGAATCTGTAAACTGACAAAGTACATTGTTCTCTCCAATGTGTGTGGACCTTATCCAAACCATTGAAGGGCTGAATAGATCAAAAGGCTGAGAAAGAGCATTCGCTCTTTCTGCCTGAAGGTCTTCAAGCTGGGACATCAGTCTTCTCCGGCCTTCAGACTTGAATTAGAATTTACACCATCAGCAATTCTGATTTTTAGGCCTTAGATTACAGATTCAGGGACTTCTCAACTTCTATAATTGTGTAAGCCAATTCCTTATAATAAATGTCTTCACACACACACACACACACACACACACACACACACACCTCCCATTGGTTATGTTCATCTGGAAAATCTAAACATACACAACCTTTTGCACAAGAATGCTTCCTCTGGCTCTCAAGTGACAAAATTGGGAAGAGACACATTCTCTTACATTTGCACAAAGCTTGCCACCACCTTGACGTTCATGTTAGTGGTGGTCTTGGGGAAATTGAGAGACTTCCTCCTTGGCATTCAAATAAGAATCCTATTAGAGGACAGTGGAGGGAGCACCAGGTAGCTGATAGCTGGAAGAGGTGGCCTGGCTAGAAGTATTTAACAAGATTTGTCACTGAGATGACAATCTTGATGACAACGAGATACAAATTCAGGGACTCAGTAACAACTGGAAGTCACTTAGAAGGCTACCTAAGAGACTACACATAGTCACTTAGAAGGCTATGTGTAGTTTTAGTAATATTTTGTAATTAGAGTTTAAATGTAAGTGGGACATAAGTGTATCATCTCTGGACTTAACATTTACACGCAACATTCCTAAACGTGAGTGACTAATTGCCTATCTTATTTCACCTCAAGTGTGTGGCCTCCTGCCCTTTCTCTGTCAACGATGCAGGCATCCAAAATTCCCCCAGTGATCTTACACATAATGTGTAAAAGATTAAGCAGTTTCCACTTTTAGAGACATAATTTTATTCGGTAGCCAAGTGAAGGAGGCAGACTACCTTTGGTTAACAAAATAAAAAGGAAGAAAAAAATGTCCTTTTACTTATTTGGGGATAGAGGCAAATATTTTAGAACATTATGCTTATCAAAATGTTTTCTTCACATTCTTCAAATGTAGCAAGTTAATCCAAAATGCTTCCTCATTAGGAATAAGGCAATTAAAAATAACTACAACGGCATAACTGTGCCACTGTTTTCAATTGCCTAATTACAGAACCTCTTCAGGGCTGTGGAAATGTCATCTCATTAGAACACAGCTTTTATTATTTGAAACAGATTATAACCAATATCAAAGGTGCCATCTTAAAGTTTGCCATTTTTCATGACAGGACATGTGACTAAATTATTATTTTTAAGTCCTTAAATATACATTGATACTAATTCTGAATGAGGCGTGTTCCTTATGGGAACAATGTGAAGGATAAGAAGGGAAAGCAGATCTAAGTTATGCCAAAGTGTTTAAATGATGATTTCAAATTCATACTTTAAGAAAAATTATTATATGCCTTCATTTTACAAAGACCATAATTTCTCTTTTGCCTTACCTATATAATTTGAATTTTTGCTGGTGCAGGGTAGTATTTCAATTAGGCAGCTTTTTCTAACACTGCAATTCTTTTATTATCTTTGACTATTAGTACTTAGTGGGGATGAGGAATATTGAGCACATACTCGCATACTCCGGAAATGAAAATTGCGTATTGTTTTCCATCTGGAACATATGGGACACGTACCTCTGAGTGATACTGAGGGCTCATCGGTAAGCCTGGAAGGCCAGGCAGGTAGGTGATGAACCCTGACACTTGTTTCATCCTGAAAGAGGCACTGAAAGGAGTTCTCCTAACTCAGTCAATACAGATGCCAGCAAACGCTGTACTATTTTTAAATATTAACTACTGGCAATTATGAGTGTGTTATTAAAGTGAAGTGTTCACAGTCCTATCTCCCTGTGTTCACAGTTTGACAAAATGCCTTTAGAATTTCTGTGGAAATCATTTGTTGTTAAGCAATCTGGTGTCTAATCCTCATCTTTCCAAAATAGCTGAAGAAACCAGCACATCCTTCCCCCAGCCTCTGGACCTTGGTTTTTCTCCAGTATAAAATCAGATTTGGCTTTCATGGTCTCTACAGTCCTTTACAGTGTAGACATTGGATGACATGAGTTTAAGAATTTAGTCTCTCGCAGCTGTCAAAAGAATTGTGTTTTCCTTTTGCACTCATTAAACTGATTTGTACTGCTACCCTTCTCTTTCCATTGTAACATTTGAAGAACAAAGGTCTGTACTCCCTCCTAATCAAAAGGAGCTCTGCATGCTCTGTAGGAGAGCAAGGGGATTTTGTTTTCATGGCATTAGCGTGAGAGAATAAATATCTATTTCTTCTGGCAATCCGTAATAGCTAGTAGAATGAGTGAGTCATGTCAGGATTCTATCTCAAAGTGACTAATGAGGTCTCCTAGAATATCAAATGGGATATTTCTGTTATACTCGAATTGATGCCACAGCCAAAAGCTGAGGACAAAATTACTATGTACACCACAGTCTAAAGTGAAAACACGATGACAGGTGAAATCAGCCAATTTTCCTCAGGGTTAATTAAGAGGCCTAATAACTCAGCTCCTTGCTCCTGCCTCCACCTTCAAGCTAACATAAGATAGCTGCTGCTATCAGACTCATAGGAAGTGCAAGGTCCATGGATGAGAGCCCCGAAGCCAAGTGACCCCCCCAAGAAACAAAAAAACCTCACTTGCAAGGACTAAGTGTACTTGCAAAAAGTGACATCGGCAATCTTATTCTCCAGCTTGATGCTGCTGAGCTTCAGGACCTGCTGACCTGGCATCCAGATAAGAACCGAAAGTAGAATAATTGTTTTAGGAATATTTTGGGAGCTTGGCATTATGGTTTTATAACTTATTAACGCTTCTCCGTACTGTGGTGAAGAACATAATGGTATATCTATTATATAAACTAAAGAACAGTGGTCATTTCTGCTGTTGGGATTTCTGAACAAGGAAGGACTATTGAAGCTATCTGTGTCACCCTGCTGGGAGGGGAAGTGGTTTGGGAATGCCTGGGGAGAAAATAGTGGGTCTTTCACCTTGGGTCTGGGGCCAAGGTGGGGGTGAACAAAAACTTCAGTTATTCCTACGATTTCTCAACTAGGGTCAGTGGACTTACCTGAGGGGAGAGGCTGCGGGCAGCTACAGAGCTAAGTACAGACATGCCCGAATTGTTGGCATTACCACGGGCATCTCCACAGGAAGACCATCACATAAGCAGAGTGTTAAAGATTCTAAAGAGCAGACTAAATCAGAGAAGTCTTTCCTGGCATGTCAGAAGACCCTGGCTCGTCCTGGCCCCTCTCCCTGCTCCTTCAGCCCCACACAGGAGTCCACACACAAAGAGAGGGAGGAAATGTCCTACAGCCAGACCAAATGCTTTCCTATTTCTGAGAGCCACAACCAGGGATGTAGCCTGCACTCCGTCAGGGGGAAAGATCAAACTTTGAACTGCATTGAGAATAAAGTTTTAAAAACTAAAAATAACCAAATCTTTATACAAAAATCCTTATATGAAAATCACTACTGAGATGAGGCTGTTTTGTTAACACAAGGCAATGGAAATTTCGGAATGGAGTCAAGATATCTGGACGCCTTCCCAATATAAAAGGAGGATTCATCAGAATATAGTTAGAGCTAGTTATTTAACAAAATCAAATTTATACTCTCAGAGTTAAGACTCCTCCAAAACTCAAGAAAAGAGCCAGCCTTTCCCTTCACTCAGCTTGGGGCACATATGGAACGGAACTCACAATTTTGGCTTTAAGCCAAAGAATATGTTTTTATTGTCCCGATTTCTCACAGCTGCCCCAAATTTGTTCTCTAAGTTGAAAACTTCAAAGAGAGAGTATGAATGAGACACAGATCATTTATTGAGGCATGGTAAAATTTCATGTTTTTAATCCTCAATATATAGGTAAATAATTTCTTCTTTCAGTTTTCTAGATATCTATTTTTATTTCCAGTGTTTCTGGCAACTGTATGCATGTACTTGGTCCATCACTAATTTTGGAATAGCAGGTCTCACATATCAGGGAGCTCACCCATTAACTACTCTTGATTACACTTGATGACTTTTAGAAGTGAACTCTGTTTCATTCTCCTGCTAATGTTACACAGACTAACGTCTGTCTATGTGCAACTCATGCTCACCACTACCCTGAGACTCATCATTTGTTGTTTTCAAAGAACCTTTTTTTTTTGGCCAAATATAACATAACTCACTGGTCCCCATGGGTGAATAGGATTCAGGATATAGAGAAGTGACAATATTGACTGCTTCTTTCATCAATACAGGATATCACAAGCAACATTTAAATCTAAAGATTATATTTTTTTTGAATTAGCATTTTGGATTTATCTGGATAGATACCTAAGAGTGGAATTGCTGGGTCATAAGGTAGTTCCATTTCCAGTTTTTTGAGATACCTCCATACTATTTTCCATAGTGGCTGCACCAATCTGTAATCCCACCAACAGTGCACAAGGGTTCCCTTTTCTCCACATCCTCGCCAGCACTTGTTGATTGCTGATTTATTGCTGAATAATACTGAATGTCAACTATAATTTTATATATATATAGTCACAGGATATGGAGTACAGCATAGGGAATAGAGTCAATGGAATTGTAACAGCTATATACGATGTCAGAGGGGTAGTAGATTGGGGGAGATGGTTATCACTTTGTGAGGGGCGTAAATCTCTAACTATTACATTGTTTTGTACACTTGAAACTAATAGAAAAAAAATCTAAAGATTATAACAGGACACTCAGAAATAAGAAAGATACTATCTTAAATATAGACAAATCTGAGTAGAAATTTATTATTAACTAAAACTGGATACAAACACCAGCAGTGAAATTGAATTTGGGTGAGGAAAAAAAAAGTCCTTCAAACTAGATCAGCTGTATCAATAATCTTGTAATCATCAGATCTGAATGAAGAAGCAACTATTAATAATCTTGAAAAACTATTTTAAGATGGAAATGAATTGTGGTTGTCAATACCTTAACTTGAGTTAACTGAATATTTAATATCTCAAATGTCAAAAATTTAAATATCAGTTCTGCCCCTTTCCAGCTGTGTGAACTTGAGCTTAGTCTCATTTCCTTCTAAATTATCTTCTAATTATTTACTACAGAATATGGCACATAGAAAATACTCAACAAAATTAGTTGTAAAAATACAATAGTCACTGCCAATAAGATATGATTTTAATAGATAATAATATTCACATGCACACAACCTGAGCATAGGTTTCTTTTATGTTGTGCTTGGGTATGTGGTTTGCGTCTTCAATCAATTTTTGGAGAATATTAGAGGTAGAGGGATGTAAGTTCTTCTATAATTTTAAAAAGGAGGATTGAATTACTTATATTTTGTAAAAACTCCTGACTCATTAAGTGCTTTCAAAAGAATTTTGTTGAAAATTCAGCGTGCTACATATAAAAAGGCCATTTGGAACAGAAGTACAACATTAATGTTTATGCTATAAACATAAGCAAATACAGCAAACTAGTTTTTCTCTGTATTTCTGTCATTATGCCTTTGACGTCTATATCCCTAGATGATTACTAATATAGTTTTAAGTTCTATTAATGTTAAGTGAACAGATTATGAACCAATAGGTTGGCTGAGAACTCGTTAAACAGTAACAGCAACCTCAAAATGCATTATGTCTCTGGTGTTAAGACAGGAGAGGTGGCTATAAAAATAGACCTAAAATTTCAACGTTTTCACCAAAAGAGCCAATCATTTCTGTCCCATGTAACCAATAAGAAGTATGCATGCCAGCCCAGGTGCGGTGGCTACATCATTCTATAAGTATCTGAACCCAAAGGGGCCAGTCCAATTCCCATTTCATCCAGAATTATGAGAAAAGAGCCAGAGAAGCACACATTCAGTTCTTCTGAGGGCAATTTTCCCATTTAGCACATATCACTTCACAGATATTCTGAAAACTGAAACTTAGGTACATGTAGCCACGCAATGATTTTTAACTGGGTGCTTAGTAATGCTAGATGCAAAGACAGAGATGGTGGATATATCAGCTTAAAATCTGTATTTAAATAAATGTTGAGCTATGGCGACGTTCACAAAGAACTGATTGAAAACAAAACAAGATTGGAAAGTTTCTGAATTTTCATAAAAATTATATTGCCAACCATACCAGAAATTTGACATGTAAAACGCAATGGTTACACTTTTAAAATAACCCCAGGCCCCAAATGCTCAAAAACAAAGTGTGAAACATGTAATATGGCCAAGGAGATTATATTGTATAATGCCCAAGTCATATGATATATGATATGTGAAATAATAGAAAAGGAAGATTTATCCTGGTGGAAAGTCTAGGATTACGAATGGAAGTAAACAAGAAAAGTTCCTGAGAACAGAATCCAGGTCTTAAAAGGGAGCTTAACTCCATGCACATGGCAGAAGGACCTTGTGATTCTGCTCTGTATGTTTTCTGCCAACAACTGTTTCAAAGCCTTCTCTTTTCTAAAGAGGAAAGTTTATTTATTTTATTTTTTATGTTTTGTTTACTTCTGTTTGCTTTGGTGGCTATCCTGTTTCTTCATCATCACATATCAATAATTAATAAATTATTAATTTATGAATCACTGGACCAGGAAGAGGGAAATCCAAACCTAAAGCCAAGGGAGGCTGAGATGGACTCATATTTGAGGATGGCATGGTCTCTTGATTAGCCTGGAACTGCTTAACTCTGGAAAATTATATTGAAGATAAGTGGATATGTATCTTGCATAAGTTACTGTATTTGGGGATCTCTTTATTAGGGCAGCTTAGTCCATGTCAAACTGATATGGTCTCCATGTTCTAAGCCAACAGTCTGCAAACTATGGCCCCTGGGCTAAATCCAACCTGACACCTATTTCTGTAAAGAAAGTTCATTGGAACACAGCCATGCCCATCCATTTATGTACTTTCACGTATGCTTTTATGTTACATGTGCAAAGTTGAGTAGTTTTAACAGTGTTGGCCTTTGAAATCTAAAATATTTACTATCTGATGCTTTACAGAAAAAGTTTGCAGACCCCTAGTCTAAACTGTAAAGAATGTAAATTGATGGGGAAAAGTCTATAAATAAGATGGCTAAAACAGCGATTTCCCTAAGTCATGAAGATCTATGTATCTCCTTTTCAAAGAGTTTCTGGCAGAAAAGTAAGGAAAGAGAGCAAGAGCAAGAAAGGGAGACTAGGACAGAGACAAAGCTGTGTCCTCTTCATGAAGTAAAACAATGAGTTTCGTTACTTTAGTTAACATTTTGAATCTGTTCCCTGCTTCTTTATTACTGCCAAGGTCATAAGTTTGCATCGGCCTTGATCTCCTCTACTACTTCAGGAGAGAAAACCTTCTGAGTCTCATGCCATGAATCAACAAACTTTAGCCTTTTCCAGGAGTGAACAGCTTTGACAAATCTTAACACTCGGGAAAGTTTCGGTAAATGGAGATAATTTCCTGTATCCCAGGAGCCTACCTCCTCTATACTATTTTTTATAGTCCTCTTAGTATTCAGTGTGGCCTGGGAAATTTTTTTTCAAGCATCCAGGAACCTTACTAGGAAGCATTGCTACATCTTGATATGAGACTACTGAAGCCTATTAAAACTAGCTTGTTAAAAATCGTTTTACCTAAACTTTTATTCATCTCACTATGGCCTTCATTGAACATAGCTGTATCTTTGGCATATAACAGCACACACGACCTTGAATCTTCAGAATCAATCTGACTCCTTTTATCATACATGACATCACTTCCATTCATTTTCATGATTATTTCAGTTACTTACCTATTACTTTAAGAAAATGCTGCCATCTGGCCACTTTATAAAACCAATTTAACAGTTACAGCACAATGTTAAATTTAATAAGATATTCACTTTGTCTTTGCAAATTATTGTCATATACCTAATGTAACTGAGAGGATAGTCAGGAGAGTAAACTCCTTCAATAAGTGTATTGAAAGCAGTAAAGTCTAACCCTCATTAGCACTTGGGAATAATTATTTCTCTATATTTCTAGGGGAATGTTGGGAGCTGGTTGTGTTCTTTGCAATGTGAACAATCTAATGATACATTATCTTAAAGTTTTTAACATTTAATTCAATCACTGATAAATTAATGCTCTATTGAATTTTTATTGAAAGCGTTTTTTAAATAAATAGTACTACGTCATCTAAACTGTCTTTTGATCAAGTTGTATTTCATCAGGAAGCTGCCTTAGGTTATCTCGTAAGAACTGAAATGTTCCATCAAATACTATCAAAAAGAACATGTTAATGTTAGTAAGCATAAAGAAAATTAATGGATGGAACTGGATATAAATCTGGTTGTACTGAATCCAAATGTTGAATCTTTTTTTAAAACAGAAGAAAGAAACAATTTTGTGTTGGTATTTTTCAAAAATTTTTAGATCTGCTCTTTTCAATTGTATGCTGATATATCTTATAAACTCAAACTTATTTAATATGCACTTTGGACAATTTTTGCATACGACATATTTTAATGCAAACATTTTAGGCTTGACTTCTTAAAGCAAAATGCATTATATCTGAGTAGGAGTTTGCAGTTTATATATTACTAATTTATCTTTAAATTTTTTTCTAAAATGATTTTATGACCAGAGTAGATAAAAGCCAATAGTTAATTTGAGACAAAACTCTATAGATATTAATTTTCTTTAATTCATATTAGGTTGCACAGGATTAATGTTTTGTATAAATTAAAACAGATATGACATTTTCTTTCCTTTATTTCACACTGAGCTAAATGTGATACACAAGGCACCTCACTTATGTAAACATGAACAGACAGCATTGGTGAGGTAAAGGAACTCTGTTATCCACAGCCGATGCCATGTTTCCTCAAAAATAAGACCTAGCCAGACCATCAGGTCTAATGCATCTTTTGGAGCAAAAATTAATATAAGACCTGGTATATTACATCCTATCATATCATACCCGGTATTATATTATACCCGGTATTATATTATATTATATTATATTATATTATATTATATTATATTAATTATATTATATTATATTATATTATACCTGGTGTTTCTTATAGTAAAATAAGACCGGGTTGTATAGTAATTTTTGCTCCAAAAGACACATTAGAGCTGATTGTCTGGCTAGGTCTTATTTTCGGGGAAAGATGGTGGCTAACGGAGATAGGATCAAACAACTTCATTACATGCCAGCATCTGCATTCATAACTCCTACACTACTTTTTTTTCCTAGCTTGCAATTCTATATATATTTTTTATATAAGTATAGTTGACATATATTATTTATATTAGTTTCAGGTGTACAGCATAGTGATTTGACATTTATATACCTTACAAAATGATCACTGTTATAAGTCTAGTAGCCATCTGTCACCATACAAAATTCTTACAATATTATTGACTACATTCTCTATACTGTACATTACATCCCAGTAACTTCTTATTTTATAACTGGAAGTTTTTATTTCTTAATCTCCTTCTCCTATTTTGCACATCCCCTCCCCTTTGGCAACTGTCAGTCTATGTATCTATGAGTCTGTTTTGTTTGTTTATTTTTATTTGTTTGTTTTTTAGATTCCACTTTGTTTTTCTCTGTCTGACTTATTTCACTTATCATAATACCCTCTACGTCTAGCCATGTTGTCACAGTTGGCAAGATTTTATTCTTTTTTATGGCTGAGTAATATTCCACTATATATACATATACCACTTCTTCTTTAACTATTCATCGACCAGTGGACGGTTAGATTGGTTCCATACTTGGCTATGGTAAATAATGCTGTGATGGACATAGGGATGCACATATCTTTTTGAATTTATGTTTTCATTTGCTTTCTATAAATACCCAGAAGTGGTTTTCCTGGGTCATATGGTAGTTTTATTATTAATTTTTTGAGAAACCTCCGTACTGTTTACCCTAGTGGCTGTACCAATTTATATTCTCACCAACATTACACAAGGGTTCCCTTTTCTCCATATCTTCACCAATACTTTTTATTTGTTGTCTTTTTGATAATAGCCATTCTGACAGGTGTGAGGTGATATTTCATTGTAGTTTCGATTTGCATTTCCCTGATGATTAGTGATGTTGAGTTTCTTTTCATGTGTCTCTACATCTACTTTTGCAAAAAAGTACATTAAGGTCCGCTGACAATTTTTTTAATTGTGTGTTTCTTAAATTTATTTTCCACTTGTAATTGACATACATTATATTAGTTTCAGGTGTACAACATAATTAGACATTTATATACCATAAAAAGTGATCACCGTGATAAGTCTAGCAAATACCGGAGGCCATACATAGTCATTACAATATTGACGTTATTCCCTATGCTTTACTTTATGTCCCCATAACTATATTTATAATTGGCATTTTGTACTTTTTAATCCCTTTGACTTTTTTTGCCTATCTCCCCACCCACCTCCCATCAGTTTGTTCTCTGTACCTCTGAGTTATTTATTTATTTATTTATTTATTTATTTATTTATTTATTTTTAGATTTCACCTATAAGTGAAATCATATGACATTTGTCCTTCTCTGCCTGACTTATTTCACTTAACATAATACCCTTTAGGTCTAGACATGTTGTTGCAAGTGGTGATACTTTATTCTTTTTTTATGGCTGTAAAACATTTAATTGTATATATGTACCAGTTCTTATTTATTCATCTACTATGGATTACTTCCATATCTTGGCTACTGTAAATAATGCTGCAATTAACATAGGGGTGCATATATTTTTTCAAATTTGTGTTTTCAATCTCTTTGGAAAATACCCAGAAGTGGAATTGCTGGATTATATGGTATTTCTACTTTTCATTTTTTGGGGAAATGCCATATTATTTTCCATAGTGAATGAACAAATTTACAATCTCTCCACTGCATGAGGTTTTTTTTTTTCTATATCCTCGCCAACATGTTTGTTGACTTTTTGATAATAGCCCTTCTGATAGGTGTTAGGTGATATCTCGTGGTTGTTGTTTTTGTTTTTTTTTTAATATGTTAACCAGATGTATTATTTTCCAGATTTCAAGTAAAAAGGAACAACATTGTACATATATACAGAATACTCTGTCTTAATATTTATTGTTTTCCCAATAGAAATAGAGATAAAGCACTGCTAATACTGTGTTTAAAATGACAGAGTTGTCAGCAGTTTCCTAAACTTTGAATCTTGGGTTCAATCGTGGTTTTGATTTGCATTTCCCTGGTGAGGGTTGTTCTTTTTTTTTTTTTTTTTCCTTTTGTTAAGTTGTATGGGTTCTTTATATATTTGAAAATTTACCACTTCTTGGATGTATGATTAGCAAATATCTCCTTCCATTAAGTAGGTTGGCTTTATGTTTTGTTGACAGTTTCCTTTTCTGTGAAAAAGCTTTTTTAGTCTGATATACTCTCACTTGTTTATTTTTGCTTTTGTTTCTTTCTTCTAAGGAGACAATTCTGAAAGCAATTTTGCTATAACTACTATGAAAAAGGTTGCAACATATCTTCTTCTAGTTTTATGGTTTTAGGTTTTACATGTAAGTCTTTAATCTATTTTTAGTTTATTTTTGTCTATTGTATGATAAAGTGGTCCGATTTCATTCTTTTGCATGTAGCTGTGTAGTTTTCCCAGCACCATTTATTGAAGAGACTACCTTTCATCCATTATATATTCTTGCCTCCTTTGTCATAGATTAATTGACCATAAATTGGTTTATTTCTGTGCTCTCTGTTCTGTTCCATTGATCTATGTTCCTGTTTTTATGCCAGTGCTATACTGTTTTGATTAGGATAGATTTGTAGTATAGTATGAAAACAGGAAGCATGATATCTCCAGCTTTGTTCTACTTTCTCAAGTATGCTTTGGTTATTCAAGGTCTTTTGTGATTTATCAATTTTGTTTATCTTTTCAAGAACCAGTGTTAGTTTCAATTATCATTTCCTTTGTATTCTAGTCTTTATTTCATTTATTTCCACTCTGATCTTTATTTCCTTTCTTCTACTAACTTTGGGCTTTGTATGATTTTTCTTTTTTATAATTCCTTTAAGTGTTAGGAGAGATAATTTTGAGATTTTTCTTGTTTCTTGAGGTAGCCTTGTGTTGTTACATTCTTTTCTTTCAGAACTGCTTTTGCTGCATCTCATAGATTTTTAGATGTTGTGTTTCCATTTTCATTTGCCTTAAAGTTTTTGTTTTTTTTTCCTCTTTGATTTCTCTGTTGACCCATTGGTTGTTTACTAGCATGTTGTTTAGCCTCCACATGTTTGTGGCTTTTTATTTTTTTCAAGTTCTCTTCATGTCATTGATTTCTATTTTCATACCGCTGTGGTTGGAAAAGATGCTTGATATGATTTCAGTCTTCTTAAATTTATTGAGACTTGTTTTGTGGCCTAATATGTGATTTATTCGTGAGAATGTTCTATGTTCACTTGAAAAGAATGTGTATTTCTGCTGTTCTAAGATGTTATATATATTCTATAGATTATAGAATATATATAATACATATATGGTCCAATATTTATTGATTTTATTAGGATGATCTATCCATTGAAGTAAGTGAGTTGTTAAAGTCCTTTACTATTATTGTTAAACTGTCAATTTCCCCTTTTATATCTGTTAATATTTGCTTTATGTAACTAGTGTTCCTATTTTTTCAGGTCTAGTGAATCTGTGTGTAAGCCCTTCAAGGGCAGTTTTTCCTTTCCCTGCAGTTCTGTAGTTTTCTTGGACATATTCTCCTTTGGTTTGCAAAGCATGGTGTCTTGGATTGTGTCTCTTCTATGCAGGTTCTAAGGGTTGGGTTGTCTTATGTGGAGCTTGAATTCCTTGTTTCTTGGGTAAAAGTTCCATACCTTTGAGATACCTCCTGATGGTGAAATGTCACAGCTGGTGTGTGGTTTTTCCTTAGCACGACCACATCTCTACATTTCCTACCCTTCTCAGTGCTGTCTCATTTTGTGGAGTTCTGTCCATTCAGTTTCCAGGTCACCTTCAGAGGGAATTATTGCATATGTAGTTGTAGATTTCTTCTGTCTCTAAGAGGAGAAGATCTCAAGATCTTCTGTGCCACTATCTTGAACTTCTCTCAGACATATTTTCTTTAACTTTAATCCCAACTTGGATACTCTTTTTATATTATGTACAATGTTGAGATAATTAATGAATACATAACAGCATAGATATTTGCTTATTTTCCTTTAGCCAATTTTTTCTTCCTTGTATGTTAGTTTATATATTTTCTGTTATAATACCAGAAAAGGAGTTATGAGTAGTATTAAACAGTGATAAGATTCTTTACTTAGGATTTAAGAATGCAATGTCTTAGCAAGGAACCTGAACCTGGTACTTATATTTCTGGCATGATTCCTTAAAATATAGACAAAATGATGAGGCTTTGGGAAAAAAATGGGGGGGGGCACTATTTATCTATTGTGGCTTTAATATCGTGGCTGTTTAGGGAAGTTTCAAAGACTTGCACTTCATCTTTCCTACAATAGTGGCTTTTACTCTAAAAGCACAGGAAGTTCTTACAAAACATCTCCATTAAAATTAAGGTCAAATTATTGCATCTTGAACTATTGACCACTAAAAGGCATAGCAGTATGTGGGCTTCTGTGGAATTTGAAAAGCATGTACTGCACATGAGGATATTGTTTCCAACAATTTATCAGGTGGAAGCTTGACAATTTTGATGAGACTCCAATTAAAGGGAGGCTTATCCAATTAGGTCCAAGCTCTGGTGCAAGATTACATTCAATCTTACAAGAAATATCCATGTTTAATAAAGATTCTACCTGTAGTCTCTGATGAAACCCAACTGGAGTTGCAACACAGACCTTTTAAGTTTTAGAAAAAGGCTAGAACTTTTTCAAGAGAAAACTACTTTCAGGCATGCTACTGAGCACAAGTTGAGACTGAAAGCCTGACCATTAGACATCAAGTGACCATGCGACCAGAGCTATTCATCACAAAATGAGTATTGTCAGATCCACCAAGTAATCATTTTAGGCAAGAGCATCAACAATCCATTGTATGATGAAAATTGTGCTGCGAGAATTGGACCTAAGCACTTACAGAGGGCCCTGATATTTTCATTAAAAAATTGTTCAGAACTCCATTACCTCTGCTGCAATGATTCCTTTTCCATAACTTAAACCTATGGCCCCATGAGTGAAACCGCAGGCCTGATTCACAGAGAGGAGATATGGCCTGCTGTACAAATAGACATGAATTACTGAGTAGAGCAAATGCCTAGTTGGTCAGGACCCAGAGGAGCAAAACTGAAATATCAAAGAGAAGAGAATCTGGTGTAAGGGCCTTTTGATGGACCTGGTAGAGAGGATCCGATGCAGAAGGGCATTCAATAATATAGTGGGTATATGATATTGTCTGGTGCATGCCAGCCATACTTTATGTCCAGCTATACCATTGCTTGTGAAATGGACTCATGAATATAAAAATCATGTTTGTAGAGATAGAGACTATACATGCAGCCAGCAACATGTGATTCCTCTCATTAATGGTGATCTAATTACTGTCGTAGTAAATGTTTCATCAGCAATGAGCCCTAAAAGAGAACAATTAACCATTTAGCGGAAAGCTGGTTACTTTAGATCCCTTCCACTCTGGCATGGGCAGCAATTTTCCTTATTGGAACTAATGCCTCACTCCAAACATAAATTTCCTTCCTTACTCCAAGTGTTTCTTCAGTCACCACTATTCAAGGACTTAGAAAATGACTGTTATACCTATGTGGAATTCCACATAATTCAGACTCAGACAAAGGAGCCATTTTATAGTGAATTTTGCACATTTTATGTGCAATAATGGACATGGGTCTAAATGATCCACTCTTTCTGCCACATATCAAAATACCAGAAAATATCTGAGCTAGGACTGATATTCAAATAAGAAATCAACATGAGGACTAACCCTATGGATGCTGTCCCCCAGGATGTTATATATTCATTAAGGCAACATCCAATACATAATGCTATATAGAAGGCATGGTCTGGAAACCAAAGGATGGAATTAAGATTGGCTTATCTTGCACTCTTAATGACCCACTTGTACAAATTGTGCTCTGCTTCTCTACAAACTGCACGCTGCTGGTAGAGGTCCTGGTTTCCAGCAAAGCAACACGATCATCAGAAAACACAAGTTTCAACCTGAGGCCTTGAATATTTTGAATAACTCTTTTAGATCAATTGGGCAAGAAAGGAGTTACTATACTTTGGGGAGTTTTGGATTCTCATGTTCATGAGGAGAGAGGGTTGTTGCTACCTAGTAGGGGCAGGGAAGAGTATGTCTAAAACTTGGATGATTAAATGGGGAGTTTTTTGATGCTTCTATAGCTGTAATAATAGTGAATGGAAAAAAGGTTGTAACCACATCTCAACAAGGACAAGGCAATGAAAGCTCACCCTCCTCAAGGATAAAGGTGTCAGTTGCCTAATCACGCAGCATAGATTTCAGTTAGCTGACTTGATTGTGTTTTTATCTTTTGTGCTTTTTTAAAAGTATGCTTTCTAATACTTTGAGAAAAAAATTGGCAAAGTTTTTATTTTGTTTCCTATAGTGTAAGATACATGTTATAATTAAATATGTTCTTAATTCATATCATGGTGCTACATATATCTTATTTACCTTTTCAAGAAACAAATCATTAGAAAATACACATTCATGTATATTTAAAAAAAAGAATATTTGGGATTAGCTCAGATGTCAGGTAATAACTGGAAGGAAATTCATTCCATGCCATTTTGATTTTGATTTAATGATACTCACACACACATTTTGTTGGTGGCATTCATTCTGAATGCCATGTCTGTAATTAATGTGCAGACTATTATGATATTCTCATTGACAGTCCCTTTATTTTTCACTCTCACATGCTTCGGTGAACTTTGCACAATGTTGTCTAGTTAAACTCTCAAAAAGTACCTCTTTGATTGTGTTTATTCTATATTCAGAAACACTAAGTGGTTGATTATCCACTTTCCAACAAATTTTAAATATTTGAGTTGTCCATCCCAATATCCCTAAAAATCGCTCTTCTTTCTTTATTCCCATTTATTCAACAATTAAAAATTCATGTATTTGTATTTGACTTTCCTGAATTGTACTTACCTGCGTTCACAACTCTATATAAATATACTCTTGCTTATAATCCCAAACCTTTATCTAACAAAATCCAAAAGAAGATTTATCTATTTTTTTTAATTATTAGTTTCAGGTGCACAAAACAAGGTGACACTTAGACGTTTATCATTTATATCCCTCACACTGTGTGAACCCCCCTCCCACCATCCACTATCCCTCTGACATCACACACAGCCTTTACATTTCCACTGTCTCTATTCCCAATGCTGTACTCTGCTTCATATATATATATATATATATATATATATATATATATATATATTTACATATATAGAAGAGTAAGCTTCTTGTAAGTATATATATATATATATATATATATATATATATATATATGCACAAAATGTGTGTGTATATGTATATATAAACTTGTAGTTGACATTCATTATTGTTCAGCTTCAGCTTCAGGTGTACAGTGCAGTGATCAGGCATCTACATCATCCCTGAGGTGGTCTCCCTAACAAGACAAGTGTCCATCGGATACTCTATAAAATCTTTACAACATTATTGATTACATTCCCCAAATTAACTTTCGTAACCCCATGGCAATCTTGTGGTTACTGACTGCTTTCTAATCCCCTCACCTTCTCCCTTATCCTCACCCCCCCCCATCTAGCAACCCTCAGTTTTTCCTCTATGTCTCCGAAACTGTTTCTGATTAGTTCATTCACTTATTCTTTTCTTTAGATTTATCTGAAATGTTACTTACTCCAGGAGATTTCTTCTGTGATGACTCTAATTTGATGTGACCTATTCTGGTTTTTCTCTGTGTCTCCTAGATCTTTAACTGTTCACATAGCTCTTGTCATAGAGTATGTTGTATATCACACACTATATTAATGGCCCATGAAAAGCTTTTGCCTTTACATTGTTTAATTTTCATTTACTTATGCTATACCAAATCCACAAGTTGAAGTTAACCACAATGTAACATGTATTATAGATATCAATGTTTGTTTTCTGTCTCATCCATCCTAACTTCTAGATTGTAAGTTATCTGAAGGCAAAATATTTGTGAATTTTGTTTCAATCTTTTGTTGCTATGAAGAATCTTCCAAGTCTTACATACACTAGCCAAATCAAATAGAATAATGTGTCCTTAAAGGTCACAGTGAGTTTCCTTTTGAAAAACTGGCATTAAAGTATGTTTCCATTGCTTAACATAGTATATTAACACTATGCTGAAATATTCTTATTACATTTACTAAAAAATAATTAGGTACTTGAGTGGTAGAAATATAATGGAGAATTTATCATTTCTTGCAATTATTATTTATTATATAAGCATTTAATTTATTTGTAAAAAGAGTAAGTAAAAAATAATAGTAAAAGAAATAAGACATTAACTTATTCTTCACAATTGTTTAACTGTGAAAAAAAAAAAAAGATATTTGTGGACCATCAGAGATATGACAGAAATGCTTTAAGAGTAATATGAGTATTGAAATCCATTATACTCAATTTGGAATACTAATTAATTCAAGTTTATTTGTTGCAATATAAATGCAATTATGCAGGGAATTTATGAACAATTGTATTGTTCTTTAAATGTCATAAAAGGTTTTTTTGAATATGATTAAATTAATCAAATTTGAAAGGCAAGCAATGTTATTTGTTAGTGTAGGGTTAATGACATTAAATGAAATGATAACTTTTCACTTAAAAATAAAACAGCAAAGTCCAGCTAAAAGGCAAATACATGATGAATGATATAAATGCTAGGAATTTTGGAAAAACTACACAATATTTCACTAGTTTGTTGAAATACACATATCCTGAAATTTTTAAGCCATGTGTAAGTCTGTGTGTGTGCCTCTATATTATTCTATCTAGAAACAATTATTGAAATCTTAACTTGCCTTCCAAACTTGAGATTATATTTTTATAAATCCTTTACTCTGATAAGCATTGATAAATTAGAAAAAAGTATATTAAATTATTTTTTATTTTATGCAACATTAATAATAGATTCATTAAAACATAGCAACACAGAAGCTATTTATGGTCACTTGCAGACTATGGATGGTGACATACAGTACTAGGAATCAGAAACTGGAGCTGGAAAGTAGGCCAGATATAAAAGAGTTTTGCAGGTATATTAAATTAAGTAGTTCAATAGGGAAGCCCAGAAAAAAATAATTAAGGACAGAGGTAATTGCACACATTTAGTCAACACTCAGGAACAGAAAACATTGGAGAGGAAGCAAAATTAGTAGGAAGATAGTGTGCTCATTGTGAACAGGAAGAATTTGAGGAGGAGATGGCAGAATTTGAAGACAATGGCAGAGTTTGAGAAGAATGTTGCAAAACATCCAACTAAAATTGTCCAATTAACAACCTGATATGTATATCTGAAATTCAGCCGAGATGTTTGAGATGACCATCAGTGTCTAAATGACAATTGAAGATAGAGAAGAAAATGGAGATCAAAAAGGATAATCACAGTGAGAAGGGAAGACTAACTAAGTGTAAGGAGGAATAAAAGACCTTGATGAACTTGACAAGAAAAATTTTAGTGAAGTACCATGAACGCAGAACTCAGAGAACAGTAGGGCAACATCTTTAAAGTACTGAACGGAAAAAAAAATGACAATCTAAAATTTATACCCTTTACAATATCTTTCAAAAATTAAGATGAAATACAGACATGTTAAGACACATAAAATCTGAATTTATCAAAAGCATACCCTCACCACACACACAAAAAGAGTTTAAAAAACAGCTTGTCGGGCAGAAGCAAAATGATGCCAGAAAGAAATATGTAGCTATGCAAAGGAATGGAAAGCTCTAGAAATGGCAATTTCTTGTGATTTAGTCATTACACTCCTAGGTATTTATTCAAGAGAAAGAAAGTCTATGTCCATACAAAGACTTATACAGAAGTGTTCATATCATCTTTCTTTGTAATACCCCCAAACTGTAAACATTCCCAGTAACCATCAATAGACAAGTGGATAAACAACCGGTAATATGGAACACTATTCAGTAATACAAAGAAATGAACTAGTGATACATACATCAATGTAAATGAATCCCAAAATAATTATTCTGGGTAAAAAAAAAATTAAAAAGTGAGAAAGAGTTACAGACTAAAAAGTTGAGTTACAAACTGTGAAAATCAAACACAAATTAGTAGTTGTTTCCAAGCTCTGCATTATTAATTTCAACATCATATAAAGAATCATAAAAAAAGGACATTTAGCAGGTAAAATACATATGCACCAATAGAGAACAAAGACAGTTGTCTAATTAAGATGCCTTACAGTTTTAACAGTGTAAGGCTTTGAAGTTCAAAACCCAAAAGAAAGGAAAGAGACTGCCATTGAAAACGTTTCTTAGGTAAAAAGGGATATTAAACACAACACTCAAAGAAAAAAAATATGATTAAAACAAATATTTGGCTGTATTGTGTACTTTGTAATATGATTAAATCATGTACAGATATAGACATTGAAGCCTTGAATGTGATATTACTGTGATTTTACTTGAGATAAAATTTTACTTATTTCAGGATTAGAAGCACTTTTGTTTCACTTTCTTCACTGTTTATGCTGGTTATCCAAAAGGACTTAAATTCCTTTTCTTTCTCATTTGTTTCCATGGCACACTGAACTCAGCATGTATATCTAATGGGAAAATCATGTCTCTGTAATTAAAAAGTTGTACTTGTAAAAAGTATCAGGAAATAATGTAGTGAGAATGTAATTTCTTTAAACAAGTCTTATGTAAAATGTGCCTTATATAAAATGTAGATGAGGTGGCTGCCCTGTGACTTAGCATTTTAACTCACAAAAAGTAATCAAATATTATTTTTTTCATCCAATATTAAAACATCTGAGTGATGCACCAAGTTTACTTTTAGATGCTTGCCTGATAGTGCAATAAAGTATAAACATTATATACTATTTTGTCATTTACTACTTCTTTGCCATGAGTGGCTCAGGCAGGCACTATAACTCTGAATCATGGTATGCCAAAATTCCTTTCTTCTAGGTATCTGACCATTTTCTGAGTTTTTTCATGCACAAGAAAATTTCATTGATAAAACAACTTTTGACTTCCTCACTCTTCAGTGCCCCTTGTTTTTTTGTTGGTGGTGGTTTGTTCTTTTTCTTTTTCTTTCTTTTTTTTTTTTTTTTTTTTTTTTTTTGCAGTAAAGCGCAGGGAGTTTATTGAAACAAAAGTACACACTTGAGAGGAAAGTGGGGATGAACTTAGAGGTTGAGTCACCCTGAGTAAATCCCGACCAAGGGTATCTATCTCCCTTAGAGTCAGGAATTAGTGATGTCCCATTCATGTGGCTTATCTGTCTCCACCCTTTGGGCAGTACCCTCTGTTTCCCCTTTTTCTCCTTATTTGGTTCCTCTGGTAACTGTCATGGTGTCAGGTGCCTAATGGCAGTCATAGTATCCACAATGCAAATGAGATTATAATGACATTATAATTAGCGAAAGGTCCAGTTTCCCTTACTTGCTTCTGTATTATACTATACAGATAGTATAATAACTATCTGTAATTGAGCACAGCTGTGTTTGTATTTGTAATGGATTTACTGGTCTCTGTAGGGATGAATCACATGATACACAAAGATGTAAATTAGCCAACATATTACAAGTCACTTTTGGAAAAGCAACAAAAAGCCTGCAGTGAGTATTAACTATCTGGTCTTCCAGAGAATCATGAGTGGTAAAATCTAAATTTCCT
Source organism: Rhinolophus sinicus (assembly GCF_036562045.2). Lineage (NCBI taxonomy): Eukaryota > Metazoa > Chordata > Mammalia > Chiroptera > Rhinolophidae > Rhinolophus > Rhinolophus sinicus. The sequence goes on along the minus strand of NC_133753.1, from coordinate 92,336,183 downwards.
CCAATGATATGGCTAATTTCACAGCTAGTGTACCCAGCCCCACCATAAATATGCACCAACAATAAACTACTCAGGATGATACAGAAAGACACAAATGCATATGCTATATATTTTTAAGAAGGGTTGGATGAAAAGAAATGCCAAGCTGTCAACTCGTCTGCCAAACCAAATCAAACCCTAGTATTAAAATCCCTTTTGAATTCATTTAATAGACTACCTTCTTCACTAAAATGAGACCAGGCACCAAATAATCTGGAGAGGGAGTTCAGTGAGGTTTGGGATTTTGATGTATTTCACATATTAAGCAATATTTTTTCAGATTTTACAATAAGTAAAAATTGTGACTTACAACAAGCCAAATTCTTTTAAAAATGCATTTTAGACTACTACATGTTACCATGGAGCCTTCGGGAAACTCTCAAAATGTCACCATGTAGATAAATGCCTAATCAGCTTTATGAACTCTCCAGAAAAGTCTGGAATTATTGTTTTTGAAATTCTGAAGGGAAGTTTAAGCTCATGGAGCTTTTAAAAAATACTCCAAAAATGAAACATTTTTTAATGCCAAAACAATAAGAATGAGAATCTCAAGGTTATATTGAAAATTAACTTTGAATGCAAAACTTTTGGTAATGTAGTAATGAAAAAGTATAGTGTTTTTGCTATCTCCCTGTACATTTTTAAAAATTAAATGTATTGGGGTGACATTTGTTTGTAAAATTACATAAGTTTCAAGTGTACATTTTTATAATACATCATCTATATATTGTATTGTGTGTTCACCATCCAGAGTCAGTTCTTCCATCATCATGTACCCGTATTTGACCCCCTTTGCCCTCTTCTACCACTGCTTGCTCCCCCTTACCCTCTGGGAACCACTAAACTGTTGTCTCTGTCTGTGAGTTTTTGTTTGTTTATCTTATTTGGTTGTTCCTTTCAGTTTTATATTCCACATATGGATGAAGTAATATGGTTCTCGACTTTTTCTGTCTGACTTATTTCACTTAGCATGATGATCTCAAGATCCACGCATGTTGTTGCAAATGGCAATATTTCATCTTTTTTCATGGCCAAGTAATATTCCATTGTATATATGTACCACATCTTCTTTATCCAATCATATATTGAAGGACACTTTGGTTTTTTTCTGTCTTAGCCACTGTGAATAACACTGCAGTGAACATCGGGGTACATATATCTTTACAGATAAATGTTATCAGATATTTTTGGGTAGATACCCAGAAAAGGGATTGCTAAGTCGTATGGTAATTGTAGTCTTAATTTTTTAGGAAACGCCATACTGTTTTCCATAGTGGCTGCACCAATTTACGTTTCCACCAGCAGTATAGAAGGGTTCCTTTTCCTCCACAGTCTCTCCAAAATTTGTTCTTACTTGTCTTGCTGATAATTATCATTCTAACAGGTGTGACGTGGTATCTCATTGTGGTTTTAATTTGCATTTCCTTAATAGCTAGTGAAGTTGAGCATTTTTTCATATATCTGTTTGTTGTTTGTATGTCTTCTTGGGAGAAGTGTCTGTTCAGATTCTCGCTCCATTTTTTAATTGGATTGTTTTTGTTGTTGTAGTTGTTGTTGTTGTTGTTGCTGTTGTTGTTGTTGCTGGGTTGTACGAGTTCTTTATATCGTTTGGATATTAGCCCCTTACTGAAAGTGTTGTTTGCAAATATCTTCTCCCATTTTGTCGGTTGCCTCTGTTTTGTTGATTGTTTCTTTTGCTGTACAGAAGCTTTTTAGTTTGACACAATCCCATTCATTTATTTTTGCTTTTACTTCCATTGCCTTTGAGGTCAGATTCATAAAATCCTCTCTGAACCCAACTCATGAGTTTAGTACCTATGCTTTCTTCTATGCAATTTACTCTTTCAGGTGTTATGTTTAAGTCTTTTATCCATTTTGAGTTAATTTTGGTTTGGTGACAGATAGCAATTTAGTTTTATTCTTTTTCATTTGGCTTTCTAATTTTCCCAGCACCAGTTAATGAAAAGGCTTTCTTTTCTCCATTGCATGTTTTTGGCTCCTTTGTTGAAACTTATCTGCCTATATACCGGGGGTGCTGGTATAAAAAAATACATACACATTTTAAGAGATGTTATCTATGCATTACTTTTTGAAGTTGGATTGAATTACAGTAGCAGTGTGTAGTATGACGTTCACTCAAAAGATATTTTTGGGAATGATTAATTTTATTTCCAACAAGTATTACAATTTTTTAATACAGTTTTTTCCTTTCTTAAAATGTATATACTTTTTTTGGCACCCTCTGTATATGTGGGTTTGATTAGTACTTGGATAGGACACTATGAATCTTAATATTCAAAATTCTATAACTTGTTCAGTTTTAAATCTTAAAATAACTATTTTAATGGAATAATAATACACATTATTAAGTGTATTTTAATATTTTTGCTATTAAGGAGTAATCATAATATATGAATTCTTAAAAATATTAATATGTTTTTCAGATAAAATTGTCTCTCATATAAATGTTTATTTGTATACCAAGTGTTGTGTACATACATATTGCAAGAGTATATGAATTACTATAGTGCTGTTTTTACTGATGAATTTGGAATAACAATATTCCAAAACATAGGAAAAAATATCAAAATAGCACAAAATCAGTCTACCAAAGTTTCTACTAAATTAGAAGTGTTATATCATTTTTGTCTCATTTTCTTTCCTAAATCAATTCTAGAATAAAATGTACTAAGTTGTTAAATCAATAATTTGAAAGAGTACATCTCGAGATTTAAAAAAAAACAACGTATGATGACAGTGTAAATAAATCTGATAATGTCTTTGCTATAAAGTTATCTCTGAGACCAGTAAGGCATACATGAATGACTAACTTTTGTGTATTTAAACAAGAATGTTTGATAATTCAAAAAGCTTGTAGAAGTTATTTTATCCCTAACAGATGGATGGTAGAGCAGGGAGAAAATTTATTTCCATATTTTCACCAACTTGGGAAGTATTGAGAAAAAAAAGTCCAATTATTTGAATTTTGTCCAAATAGTTACACACTATTGGGCTTCAAGAATAAAACAGAGAGCCAAGGAAAAATACTTCTTCTCTAGAGTCTGAAAAAAAATAAGACAAGTTTTTCAAGGCCAAATAATAAGGAAATGTCTGTTTCAAACACATATTGCCAAAGATGCATTACATGAAGATCAAGGGACTTTCTTTTTTTAAAAAATAACAATGTAGGTGTATATGTAGAGAATAGATATTCTATTAAATATTTTGAGAAAGAAATTATCACACATTTCTGGTAGAGGGTAGATACTTTATAATATATAAATCTGTAAAAATATGTGTACACTTTGATCTATCAATTTTACGCTCTGTGTATTTATCTTAGACAATATTTATATTTAAGAAAATAATTATGGCTATGTATAAAACATTACCTATGGGGATGTAAATTTTAAGTACCCCAAATACTAAATAAAGAACTGGTTAAATAATGTGATATATTCATACAGTAAGATCTTGTGAGGTTAAAAATGAAGTAAAATGTATTGATTAAGACAGAAATATGTTAACATATTAATTGAAAAAATAAAACAATATTTCCATATTTTTGAGGTTGTTAAAAATTAAATAATTACCGTAGGCACATATTTAATTATTTTCTAGCAGAAAGTTAACTGCCCTTCTTAGCTACATATTCCTCCATTCAAATCCTCAGGATTCATTTCAGGGATGCCCTGTTTAAAGATTATAGAACCTTTCTCGTATCCCAACTGCAACTGATCGATCCAGGGAGCCAGTCTGGAGCAATTACATCTTTCTCAAAATATCTTCTGAGAGAGAAAATTTTATCTATAATTATATCTGTAATGTGTAAACTTGTGATATGTCAGAAGTAATTCTGCTATATAGTCTGGAAAGCAGAGAAAGATATTCTGTAGAGAAAGACATCATCCTAGCCTGCTCGCAGAGAGGAACAGAGATCAGAGTTTAAATAAAAGAACGTGCAGCATTTCAGTCTGTGAATCTAGCTCATGTCTGAGCCATAGCTGCAGTCTTGAGTTTAACTCAATAAAAACCTTGTAGCTATATAAATTCATCATTTCAGTTTATGTTACCTTCAGTGAGTTTCTATTGCATGTCAATAAACACGTTCTCTGCAAAAATCTGGACAGATATTCATTCAAATGTTAATTAATAATGGTTGCTAAAATGTAGTAGAATAATAGGCAAATTTTTCTTGTTTAATTTTTCAGAATTGCCAAATTGTGGGAAATCATCATTTGTTACTATAGACATGGAAGATATTAATGAAGTTTAAAAATTTAAATATATAATAATATTTAGGTATTTTTGAAGAAATGTGAGTGTATAGAACAATAACAATGGAAACTATATTTATCAGAAAATTTAGACTTCTTTAAAATTATTGATATATATATATAGTTATGTGCTACATAACATTTTGATCAACAATGAACTACATATACAGTGATGGTTCCATACAATTCTTTTTTTTGTGTGTGTGTGTGTGTGTTTTTCTTTTTTTTTTGTTCCATACAATTCTAATGCAGCTGAAAAATTCCTATCGCCTGTGACATCACAGTCATCCTAACATCATAGCACAATGCATTACTGGTGTGTTTCTGTTGATGCTTGTGTAAACAAACCTACTGTGCTGCCAGTTGTATAAAAGTAAGCATAAACAATTATATATAGTACATAATATGAGATAAAGGTATTAAATGACTATGTTTCTGGTTTATATATTCACTATACTATACTTTTTACTGTTATTTTTGAGTGTACTCTAATTATAAAGTTTATGCTGCATTAAGCTGGCAGTAGTCTCATACATCTTGTGTTTGCATCTCTTGATTGCATCATTTTCTCTTATACTTGATTTACTCTCATTTTGTTTTCTTCATCACGGTCCCTAAGCATACAAAACCCACTGTCTGTTGTCATCAGTAAGAGGCGATGTCCAGAGATTGACCTGCAAACAAAATGAAAAGCGATTAAGGACTACAAATGTGAAAAATCAGTGATGGTTATTGTTCGCCAGTTAGGCATGTCCTATTCCACCATAGCTGCGATCCTGAAGAACAAGAACAAAATGATGGAAGCTGTTAAAAGATCTGTTTTGTTGAAGGCAACGAGACTAGCAAAAATTAGAGAGGGGCCTATATCAGACATGGAGAAACTTATAACGACCTGACACAGAACACCAGACACAGAATCATATTCCTTTCAGCACTATGACAGTCATGGCCAAAGCGAATTTTGTTTGTCATGTTGAAAGAAAAGGTTGCACCTGACAATGGTATTGAATTTACTGCTAGCTCTGGGTGGTTTAACAATTCAAGAATCATTATTCATTACATAATGTGAAAGTGAGGAGTGAGTCTGTGAGTGCTAGTGTGAAGGTTGCTGAAAAATACTTGGAAACAATAGATAAACTATTGTGGAGGAAAATTACTCGCCAGAGCAAATATTCAATATGGATGAAAACTCTCTACTCTGGAAACAGATGCCCGGAAGGACTTTTATCTGTAAGGAACCCAAGTCAATGCCAGGTTTCAAGGTGTTTAAGGACAGGATAAGAGTATTGCCTGCGGGCAATGTTTCAGACAACCACTTGTAACCTTTAGTGATCCAGCACAGTGAGAACCCCAGGGCCTGCAAGCCCAATAAGCACATACTGCCAATGTGCTACAGGAGCAATAAGAAGTTTTGGATAACCAAGCTCCTCTTCCAAGATGCCCTCCTGAATTGCTATGCTAGTGATTGGAGAAGTACTGTTTGGAATATAACATACCTTTCAAGATTTTGCTTATTGCTGATAATGCTCCCAAATATCCTCCTTTGATTGGTGACTGTCATCCTAATATCAAGGTGGTGTTTCTGCCTCCAAACACCACCTCTTTGATCCAACTAATGGATCAAGGAATTGTAGTGGTTTTTGAGACCTACTACCTGTGGAGGACCTTTGCCTAGACTATTGTCAGAACTGAGGAAGACAGGGATGCAATTCTGGAAGGATTACACCAAGAACCTTGCTTGGGGTGATGTCACCAAGGAGTGTATGATGACATCTGGAAGAAGACACCCACAAGGTTCAACCATGATTTCAAAGGATTTGCCAAGGATGAGGAGGTTGCAAAAATCAACAAGGCTGTGTAGTTGAGATTGCAAACAGCTTTAACCTGGGTGTGGATGAGGGTGACATTGAGAAGTCCCTACAGCATGAGGATCTAAAGAAAGAAAGTATGTTTATACAGCTTTACAAAGAAATGTGTTTTAAGCTAAGTGTTATTACAAGAGTCAAAATTAAAAAAAAAAATCTTACAAAGTTTATAAAGTAAAAATGTTATAAGCTAAAGTTAATTTATGATTAAAGAATGAAAAATACTTTGTCATCAATTTAATGTTGCCTCAGTGTACAGCATCTGTAAAGTCTACAGTAGTGTACAGTCATATCCTAGGCCTTTAATTCACTGCCCACTCACTCACTGACCCACCCAGAGCAACTTCCAGTTCTGCAAGCTCCGTTCATGGTAGTGCCCTATATAGAGAGTTGTACCATTTTTATCATTTATACCATATTTTACTGTACCTTTCCTATGTTTAGACATATAAATACTTACCAATATGTTAAAATTGCCTATAGTAGTCAGTATAGTAACACACTGTGCAGGTTTGTAGCCTAGGAGCAATAGATTGTACCATATAGCCATACCTGGGCTATAGCATTCGGTGTGTGTAAGTGCACTCTGTGATGTTTGCACAATGACATAAGCACCTAATGACATATTTCTCAGAACATATCCCCATCATTAAGTAGTGCATGACTGTACTTCATATGTGTGTCAAGGTACATACATACAAGCTTCTTTTCAGCATTCTCTATGATAGCACAACATTGAAATCTAAATATTTATCAACATTGGAGTACTTATGATGTATCTGTAATATAGAATCTACACAAGCAGGAAATATATCATTGTATTATATACAATATATAGGTATGCTGATATCAAACATTTAAAGATATATTGATGTGTGGAATAAACCAGTTACATACACTAAAAAATACCAATAAATGCACACATAAGTATACTGATATTTTCAGATAAAACTTTTGGAATTTTGTATGATAGGTGTTATCAGTGGTTATTTCCTGGGTTAGGGAAGTAAGGGAATGAGTCAATGCTTACATTTGGATCTGGAATGGGGAGATTTTTTTAAACACGTACTTTTTATATATTTTTGAGTTTTTATATGCTATAAACATATATTTTTCCCTAGTCCCATTTTAAAATTTGGGCAAATATACTTTATCATAAATCATATAAGAAACCATGAAGGCAGAGAGAGAGAGAACTAGATAAACAGAGACAGAGGTAGAGATGAGAGACAAAGAGAGACAGAGAGTCAGAGAAATGAATCAAGGAAAAAAGAGCAATAGATTGAAATAGCTTCTCTCTGACTCTTGGACACACACCAGAGGGCATTGATTCTGTGTAATTTATAGAAATGCCACTGGAATTCCATCAGAAATATGGAGAAAAATGAATTTGTTATTCTAAATAAAGAAGATGTGATCATTTCTTTCATTGAGATACTAAGGTATCTTCACTGTACACAGGTAAAGAATTTGTTTCCACCAGATATAATTGTATTCTCAAAATAGTCATGAAAAGAAAACTAGTTATAATTTTCAGCATTTACTAGAAAACAAATTAACCCTACAAAATGCTATTTCAATGCCACTTCTGTGTGTCTGCCAATGGATTATGTGATTATGTAGGAGGCTGTACAATGAAGCTTTCAGCTGCAACATGTTTTTTGAAAATCAATTTTTAAGATTAAAAACATATAGAAATACATCTGTTTATGTAACAAAAATAGCAGTGCACTTGTAAACAGAAGGGAAACTTTATTAATATATGACAACAGAAAATATTCTTTCTGTAATTTCTGATTTAAATTTTGTTCTCACTTAGAATGATAAAAAATATTAAAACTCTTGTATTCTAGAGGCAAGGATTTCTCAGTGTAAGTTAGTAACTGGCAGCAAATCCTAACACAAACAAAACAGAATTTTGTCAGTGATTTTCTTGAGATTAAGAAGTACATTGAAAAATCTAGATATCCATTAATCTGATTTAAAATGTACTGAATGATATTTTTTCCTTTAAAGTCATTTTCTTTGAAAGGAATGTATCATCTATTGTTCTTGACATGAATTCAACCTATTCTATTTTCTACAAATGCATTCCTAGGTACACTGTGATAGTAAGGCATAAAATGAGAAGGGATTTACTGTGAATATCAGCATAAATCCATTTGTTTATTTTGCAGACACTCTTCCATTCTCCATGGTCATGAGAGGTAAAATACTTATTTTATGTTAATGAACTTCTCTTTCTATGCTCTGTTGTAAAATCCTGTGAGACAAAGCAGAGTGTATCCAATAAAATTGCAGTGTCTGTAAATTATGTCAATCAGATAACAAATGCATGATGCTGATTAAGTATGTGAATTAGTATGTGAATATTCAAAATTTGTGAAAAGCATGCTGCCAAATAACAAACTACTAACAAGTATCTTTTTTGAATTTTCACTATTCCAAGTAATAAGAAAAAACTTGGTGACACTTTCATTAACCTCTGACTCTGTTGCGTATTTTAACAAAGAGATGGTTTAAAAAAAAATCAATGCTTGCAACTAAAATATTATAACTTTATTTTCAAATAAGAGGCAATATGTTTTTTACCATTTTTTTTCTGAGTCATAAGAGACACATTTTCAAAACTTTCCCCAAATTTATTGAAATATAAATTTTTATCTTTGGAACAAGACTGGTCATTGCCATTCCTGGACTATTGCCCCTCACATTTATTCATTTCTACCATGAATTTGTTTGATTTAGTTTAATTTATGTTGGTGTTCCACTGTTATGGATTCTACTGAAATAATATACTTAGCAACAATCATTAATGCTCCTTCCATAAGCCCAACTCATAATAGTGCCTATACCTTGTTTTCATTTTGTAAATATCACTGAAAAATGTTTTATTCTAATATTAAAAATACTAAATCTTGGGGCAGCTGATTAGGTCAGTTGGTTAGAGCACGGTGCTCTTAACAAGATGGCCGGTTTGATCCCCACATCGGCCACTGTGAGCTGTGCCCTCCACAACTAGACTGAAACAACTACTTGACTTGGAGCTGATGGGTCCTGGAAAAACACACTTAAAATAAATAAAAGTTAAAAGAAAAAGAAAGAAAATACTAAGTCTTGGATATGTCAAATATATTTTAAAAAGAGCTACCTACCTCATTATAAATGCATCCCTTATATAATTTTATTTGATTTGCTAATATTATATTTCTAAATCAAGATATATTTTATTGCTAGGGTTAAATGTAAACTCAGTCTCTGCCTGTTTTCATATGACAGCATTGCTTCTGTGTGTCTTTTCGCCTCTCTTACAAGAAAAGCAGTTATACTGGATTATGGGCCCACTCTACTCCAGTATGACCTTATTTTAACTTGTTACATCTGCAAATACTCTATTTCCAAATAAGATCATATTTACATGTACAAGAAGTTAGGACTTAAACATATATTTTAGGGGACAATATCCAATTCCTAAGACCTTCCGTGACACCATTAAATCCATAAATTTTCTCACCTATGGCAGATCATAAAAGAGAAAGCTGGTGATCAGAGAAGTAGGAACAAATAAATCAGCTAATATTTTAACACATTGTAAAGGCCAAACTTGAACTGATATTTTAAAAGGGGAGCAGTGGTGGCCCCAGAGACAAGAGTAGTTTACACTTTTTCATGACCCTTGAATGGGTGTTCATGAAAAAGATTGAGGGTATGATAGGATACAGCTGAAAGCTCACTCTTGAAATTGACTATAGGAGTTGATCAGCAGCTACTGGGAGAAAGACATAAATGTGCACATATTTCCTTTTAACTTTCTTTACTAAAGAAATAAAAAAGGTAAACTACGGAGGGATGGCCATTAATTACTTTTTTCCCAAGGGATAGACAAAGACCCTCCTACCTCTGCTTCAGATTGAAGTTAGGAAACATCCTAACTGGCATCAGGATCTATAATGATACCAAAAGAGGTCTTCTTCTGTTGACTTCTAGAGGAAATCAACCTACTACAGATGGACAGAGTATGGCTGCTATGGGGAGGAAGAGCAGAAATGCTCAGAAAGTCCCACATAGTATACTCAGGCATACAGGGCATACGTAAGACTGAGGCTGGACAAGGACAGCATAGAGTTACTCTGATTCTACACATGCCTAGCGCTAAGCAACAGTACTCTATTACCGGGGATGGGCAAGAACATGGAGATGGAGTTCTTTCCAGCAGATATATAGGCCATTCAAAGTTGAGAATGGAGCATAAACACTAGGAAAAAACTTTCTGGCATCCAGCTCCTACTCTAAGCATAAGGTAATATAAACTCACCACTGGAAGAATATGAAAACTGTAGCGCACTGAAAGTAATGATAGCAACAATGGTACCCAATCCTGAATCATCTCCTAAATAGATTGAAACAAGTCCCTGCACTAACAGCCTAACATGAGAAGAGACAGAAATACCATTTACCTCAATCTCTACTATCTTATGCTCAATGACTAGTATGAAATCAAAAGTATGGGGCACACATACAAAAAAATTGAAACAAACAAAAAAAATCATTATTGAGAGATAAAGAAATCAACAAATTTGAAGCTGATTCAGATGTTGGAATAATCTCAGAGGAAAACTGAAATCACAACTATTATTGGATCTATATTATTGGATCTAGTAGAAACGGATATCATGTTCAAGAGCAGAGAGAAGAAAACTATAGTAAAGACTCAAATGGAAATGTCAGCAATAAAAGATAAACAATATTAATAGTATTAATAATAAAAACATCAGCTGAGATCAAACATAATTGGTGAGTACTTTGAACAGGAATACATTCACAGAAGGACACTCTGTGGCTCATTGTATATATATAAATATCCTGAGTACCAGAAATATTGTCCCTTGTGGCTCTCCCTGGCAAATCCTCCCTGCAAACTACTCCACCAAACGGATAATCATATATTTTCACAGAAAACTTATTGGACTTAATTAACTCCTCCTAAAGATTTATGAGTTTATAAAATTTATGGAAGTTTGATGTCAGCTAAAACTTTTCCAGCAAACAGACACTCAAATAAATGCTATTTAACTAATTTATTTTACATGTGTATGTATGTGTTTACATATATATTTTATATGCATACATACATATATACTATGGAAGTTGATTCTTCAGTCCTAGTCAAACCTTCATGCAATCCTGAGAGACTCCCTCAGACAGAATCACACAATTGAGTCCCTCCTAAAATGCAGACTCATAGAAATTGTTTGAGTTAGTAAATGTTTATTGTGTTAAGTCACTGAATTTTGGAAGGTAGTAATTTGTTCTGCATCAGTTGATAACTAACATCCCGGTGCCAACTCACCCCTATATCACTACCCAATCAACATCAATTAGATTTTGCTTCTCTAATATGTAATGCAGAGTTAACAAACTTTGAGTTAACAAAAATCAAGTCATATTATTTATCCTTCAGAACTCATCCCTGAGGGCCTAGCCAGATCTTGTGCTGGATCAGGTTCCAGGTAAAACTTTTTCACTCAGCACTCAATCTTTAGTAACTACTAGTCTTTATTTATTTATTTATTTTTTTATTGATAGCGTGATAGTCCAGTCAGACTCCTTAAGCATGTTGGATTACTTTTTTTTTTCCTTTTTTTTTTCTGGCTATTATCGTCCCTTTCTCAATACATTTATATCATTTATATCACCCTAACTGCAGTGATATCAAATTTATCTCTTCATATCACCAGGAATTATTGCTTTGGAATGCATTGCATTTGAAGCACCTATGTATATAAGCTAAATAGATATAAATTCTGTATTTTCTTTATTTGACCCCCAATAAGTCTTTGAATAAGAACAGTATTTCATTTAATTTTGTGTCCTCATGTTGACTACCAACTATTTTTTTCTTTCTTTTCCTTTCTTCTTTCCTTCTTTCTTCCTTCCTTCCTTCCTTCCTTCCTTCCTTCCTTCCTTCCTCCCTCCCTCCCTCCCCCCTCCCTCTTTCCTCCTCCTCCTTCTTTCCATCTTTACTTCCGTCCTTCCCTGTGTGAAATTGATGATTTACTTCCTAATTCTACCGTTATCTCCTTTGTCCATTTTTAATAAATTAATGAATGAAAGGAATATTAGAAATTGAGCCTGAAACAATGCAGAAGTCACTCTTCTCTTTTTATTCTATTTAACTTTTACAATGAGCAGGTTTATAAAAATTTTCACAACTGCAAACATTTTCATTTACATCATCACAGCCACACTTGTGTAGTTCTGAAGCCCAACTGCAATTCATTTACTTGCCTTCAACTATAAAAATATAGACTATATCAAATTAAAAAGCTTCTGCACAGCAAAAGAAACCATCAACAAAACAGGCAACCAACCAAATGGAAGAGATATTTGCAAGTAATGCCTCCAACAAGGGACTAATATCCAAAATATATAAAGAACTCATACTACTTAACAATAAGAAAAACAAACAATCCAATTTAAAAATGGAAAGAGGACCTTAACAGACACTTTTCACAAGAAGACATGCAAACGGCCAACAGATATATGAAAAGATGCTCAACTTCACTAGCTATTAGGGAAATGCAAATCAAAACCACAATGAGATACCACCTCACACCTGTTACAATGACTATTACCAACAAGACAAATAATAACAAATGCTGGAGATACCTTGGAGGAAAAGGAACCCTCCTGCACTGCTGGTGGGAATGTAAAGTTGTGCAGCTACTATGGAAGGCAGTGTGGAGGTTCCTCAAAAAATTTAAGACTAGAATTACCATATGACCAAGCAATCCCTGTTCTGAGTATCTACCCAAAAAATCTGAAAACATTTATCCATAAAGATATGTGCATTCTTATGTTCAGTGCAGCAATATTCACGGTGGCCAAGACATGGAAAAAAAAGGAAGTAACTTTGATAGATGACTGGATAAAGAACATGTGTTATATATATACAATGAAATGTTACTCAACCATAAGAAAAAATGAAATACTGCCATTTGCAACAATATTGATGGATCTTGAGATTATCATGCTAAACAAAATAAGTCAGGCAGAAACAATGGAAAACCACATGACTTCACTCATATGTGGGATATAAAACTGAAAGCAACAAACGAATAAGACAAACAAACAAACAAACAAAAACTCAGACACAGACAACAGTTTAGTGGTTACCAGAGGGTAAGGGGGAAGGGAGGTGGTATAAGAGGGTAAAGGGGGTCAGATATATGGTGATAAAAGGAGAACTGACTCTGGGTGGTAAACATACAATCCAATGTACAGATGGTGTATTATAGAATTTTATACTTGAGACTTATGTAATTTTACTAATCAATGTCACGCCAACAAATTTAATAATTTTTTTTTTTTTTTAAAGATAGGCTGTTGGCCTCAGAACACAGTAGTTCCCCATTATTGTGGTTGTCACACTAAGGTAGATGGCTACTTGATGAAGATATAGCTTAATGAAACATGAAGTTTTCATGTCTCAAATATTATGATAGTCTATACTAGAATAAAAATACTTAAAAATCACCCTTTTCAGGATTCATAACATCTTTTCCTCTCTTTTATGTGCTATTACAGAGTTTAATACAGATGGGATAGTGTGACCTGAAGGCCATGATAACTTTGTGAATTCCAAGATTGGTATTGATCGTGCCTATGCCAGTGGCCAAGAATAGTAGCAATAACTCCAAATAGTAGTAAAGACAGAGGGTGTTGAGCTACTGCCAGAGGCTGGTTGCCAGTCCACATGTCCCAGTGTGTCACCATCTGGCACAAATGTTAAAGGTTGCCAACCCCTTAAGTTAGAGCAATCATATGTATCAGCAGGTTTCCTGTCTTCTCTGATCACTAACAGATTGGTTCAAATACTACACTTTATTAAAATATGGTGCTGAGATACTTTATAAAATAATTTGTTTAATTTTCCTTGAAATTAAGTGCAGCCCTCATTCAGATAGTAAGTAAATGCCTCTGTAAAGTGTAAAGGAAGTACTGTTACCTTTCTGTAATGATAAAGTTGCTTCTTATTGTTAAGAAGTACAGTTTTGTTAGAGGAAACCTGAAAAAAAACCCACAATTTTTAATTCTAATAAACCACCATTTATAAGATTAAATTAGTGTTGTAACAATATCCATGTAGGTATAGTTTTATGATGTTTTTCAGGGTAAGCCATTGTCAACATTACTGAAGTGAATTTGTGCAATTCACTTTTTCATTTGATGGAAGACTCAGTTTGAAATTTTGATAATTATGTTGAAATTACTGTAAAAATAAATGTTTTATTTTCTTACAAAGAATATTAAAAAAATCCTAGTTTTATGACATTCAAGATATTCATCTTTCTGAGTGGAAAATGAACTAAAAAGGGAGATTTATGCTAAATACAAGGTATGATAAAAAATTTGGTGAATGTTTAAATAAAAAAAAAATTACAGTAAAAGACACATTGTCATTAATCCTCCTCAAAATCAAACTGCCCCTCACTTTGAACACAATTATCCCATCATTCTTGCCACTTTCTGAAGTAGTTCTGGAAGTCCTCTTTCATGAGTGTCTTTAGTTGCACTGTCATTGCTGCAAGGTAAATTCAAAACATTTACCTTTCATGGTCATTTTGACTTTGGGGAAGAGCCAGAAGTGACACAGTGCCAGATCTGGTGAACAAAGTGGATGAGGATGCACTGTAATGTTTTTGTTTGACAGAAATTGCCGTACCAGAAATGAGGGGTGACATGGAGCCTTTCTGTTGTAATCACAAAATATGGTGAATGCTGCTGCCAAGTGCCATCCAATGGAAAGACAGGGACCTTCAATACAGGAAGCAGTGGGTGGAACCTTAGTAACAGTGTGTGACAAGTTTCAACTTGTTCGATGCAGTTGGGTGTGAGCTATGGTTGAGAGAAGGTGTATTTTAAAATGTGCTGTAAATCATCTTCCATCATGATGACGCTTCCTGTCATGCTCCTGCTTCTTGTATGGCAATTTTGTCACATAAAAACATTACAGTGTGTCCTCATCACCTTATTCACTGGATCTGGCACCACGTGACTTCTGGATCTTCCCCAAAGTAAAAATGATTCAGGACATCGAGGCGGTCACCACAGTGCAACTAAAGACATTCATGAGAAAGGACTCCCAGAACTGCTTTAGAAAGTGGCAAGAATGATTGAATAATTGTGATCAAAGTGAGGGGGATTAATGGCAATGTGTCTTTTACTGTAATACATTTTTTTAAAACATTCACCATATTGTTTGATCATGCCTCATAGATCCCAAGGAATAGAGCTCTTTTCTTATGATTTTAAAAGATAATCCTCAATTTTCTTTTCTTATTAAAAATATTGGATTATAGAGTTAATGAACTTAAACTAAATGTATTGAATAAAAAATGATTTTGCCGTTGCCCAATGTCAATATGAGTATATGCACTTTATTATTAAAATGATGATGACTATCCTTAAATGCATATTTCTTTGGCATTTAAAATAATATCACTGATATGTGGTATATAAAACTGAAAGCAACGAACAAATAAAGAAATAAAAACTCAAACACAGACAATAGTTTAGTGGTTACCAGAGCGTAAGGGAGGAGGGGATGGTAGATGAGGGTAAACAGGATATGGTGATAGAAGGAGAATGGACTCTGGCTGGTGAGCACACAATGTGATATATAGATGATGTGTTACAGAATTGTACACTTGAAACCTATGTAATTTTACTAACCATTGTCACCCCAATAAAGTTTAATTTAAAAAATATACCACTGTAGACAAAGTCAAATTTTATAATGCAAGATTTAAAAAGATAAAGAAAAAATGAAATTGGTAAAAAAGGAAATTATGATTCTTTTTTACAGAAATTCTTCAAAAGGCTAAAGGACTAAAGTTAAAATGAGTTCCCTTCATTCTTAAAACAAAAGGCTTTGCAGATTAGCTGAAAAGTTTTTCCTTGGGTTCTGGAAATAGACCTGGAATTAATGACAGGCCTTCATTGTAGCTGAACTCTGAGTATGTATAACACCAATACACCAATACAGCAAGGTAGTGGAAAAATTAGAGCATGTTACTATAGAGAAAGCTTTCAGTTATTAACTTGGTAAGGTAAAATACTACTACTACTACTACTACTACTACTACTACTACTACTACTACTACTACTAATTTACATTGTTTGCTAGTTTTCAACTGTCAGATATTTCCCCAAATATCTTTAGAAACCTTACATTCTAGAGAGTCAACAATATTTTCAGGCATAAAGGATAAATTAAAGTCACTTAGAAATATATCAATTCATATAATTATGAATTAGAACACTTATTTATTTTTCTTTTTAATTAAATTTATTGGGGTGATAATTGTTAGTAAAATTACATAGATTTCAGGTGTACCATTCTGTATTACATCATCTATAAATCCCATTGTGTGTTCATCACCCAGAGTCAGTTCTACTTCCATCACCATATATTTGATCCCCCTTACCCTCATCTCCCACCCCCCACCCCCCGCACCCCTTACCCTCTGGCAACCACTAAACTATTGTCTGTGTCTATGAGTTTCTCTTTCTCATTTGTTTGTCTTGTTCTTTTGTTGTTTTTGGTTCTCTGCTTTTTCTGTCTGACTTGTTTCGCTCAACATTACTCTCTCTAGATCCATCCATGTTGTCACAAATGTTCCTATATCATCTTTTCTTACTGCCAAATAGTATTCCATTGTGTATATATACCACAACTTCTTTATCCATTCATCTATCGAAGGACATTTTGGTTGTTTCCATGTCTTGGCCACAGTAAACAAAGCTGCAATGAACATTGGAGCACACGTGTCTTTATCTCTAAATGTTTTCAGATTTTTTGGGTAGATACCCAGGAGAGGGATTGCTGGGTCATATGGCAATTCTATTCGTAATTCTTTGAGGAACCTCCACACTGCCTTCCATAATGGCTGCACCAGTCTGCATTCCCACCAACAGTGTATGAGGGTTCCTTTTTCTCAACAACCTCTCCAACACTCATTACTTTTTGTCTTGTTGATGAAAGCCATTCTGACTGGGGTGAGGTGATATCTCATTGTGGTATTGATTTGCATTTTTCTGTTGATTAGTGATGTTGAGGATTTTTTCATATGTCTATTTGCCATTTGTATGTCCTCTTTGGAGAAATGTCTCTTCAAGTCCTCTGCCCATTTTTCAATTGGGTTGTTTATTTTTGTTGTTGTTGAGTTGCATGAGTTCCTTGTACATTCTGGATACTAGCCCCTTATCGGAGGTACTGTTTGCAAAATCTTCTCCCATTCAGTTGGTGGCCTCTTTATTTTGTCAATGGTTTATTTTGCTGTGCAGAAGCTTTTAAGTTTCATATAGTCCCATTCGTTTATTTTAGCTTTTACTTCCATTGCCTTTGGAGTCAAGTTCATAAAATGCTCTTTGAACCCAAGGTCCATAAGTTTAGTACCTATGTTTTCTTCTATGCAGTTTATTGTGTCAGGTCTTATGCTTAAGTCTTTGATCCATTTTGAATTAACTTTGGTACATGGTGACAAATAGCAGTCCAGTTTCATTCTTTTGCACGTGGCTATCCAATTCTCCCAGCACCATTTATTGAAGAGGCTGTCTTTGCTCCATTGTATGTTTTTAGATTCTTTGTCAAAAATTATCTGTCCATATTTATGTGGTTTTATTTCTGGGTTCTCAATTCTATTCCATTGGTCTATGTGTCTGTTTTTCTGCCAATACCATGCTGTTTTGATTATTGTAGCCCTGTAGTACAAGCCAAAGTCAGGAAGTGTGATACCTCCATTATTGTTCTTTTTCCTTAAGATTGCTTTGCCTATTCGGGGTCTTTTGTGGTTCCAAACAAATCTGATGATTTTTTGTTCTATTTCTTTAAAATATGCCATTGGGATTTTGATGGGGATTGCATTGAATCTGTATATTGCTTTGGGTAATATGGCCATTTTAACTATGTTGATTCTTCCAATCCATGAGCACGGAATGTCTTTCCATTTCTTTGTGTCTTCTTCAATTTCTTTCAAAAATGTCTTATAGTTTTCAGCATATAGGTCTTTCACATCCTTGGTTAAGTTTATTCCTAGGTATTTTATTCTTTTTGCTGCAATTGCAAAAGGAATTGTTTTTTGTATTTCTTTTTCTGAGATTTCATTGTTAGTATATAGGAAGGCAATGGACTTTTGTGCGTTGATTTTGTAGCCGGAAACTTTACTGTATTCGTTGATTGTTTCTAATAGCTTTTTGGTGGAGTCTTTAGGGTTTTCTATATATAGCATCATGTCATCTGCAAAGAGTGATAATTTAACTTCTTCATTCCCAATTTGGATGCCTTTTATTTCTTTCTCTTGCCTGATTGCTCTGGCAAGGACTTCCAACACTATGTTGAAAAGCAGAGGTGATAGGGGACATCCCTGTCGTGTTCCTGAACGTAGAGCAAAGGGCTTCAGTTTTTCTCCATTAATTATGAGATTAGCAGAGGGCTTGTCATATATGGCCTTTATTATGTTAAGGTATTTTCCTTCTATACCCATTTTATTAAGTGTTTTAATCATAAATGGATGTTGTATCTTGTCAAATGCTTTTTCTGCATCAATTGATATAATCATATGATTTTTGTCCTTTATTTTGTTTATGTGATGTATCACATTGATGGATTTGCGTATGTTGAACCATCCTTGTGCCCCGGGATGAACCCCACTTGGTCGTGATGAATAATCTTTTTAATGCATTGTTGTATTCGATTTGCTAGAATTTTATTTAGGATTTTTGCATCGGTATTCATCAGAGATATTGGTCTGGTAGTTTTCTTTTTTGTGCTGTCCTTACCAGGTTTTGGTATCAGGGTAATGTTGGCCTCATAAAATGAGTTAGGGAGTACTGTCTCTTCTTCAATTTTTTGGAAGAGTTTGTGCAGGACTGGTATTAGATCCTCTTTGAAGGTTTGGTAGAATTCACTAGTGAAGCCATCTGGTCCCGGACTTTTGCTTTTGGGAAGGTTTTGGATGACTGATTCAATTTAGTTACTGGTGATCGGTCTGTTTAGATTTTCCAGTTCTTCATGGTTCAGCCTTGGAAGGCTATATGTTTCTAAGAACTTGTCCATTTCTTCTAGGTTGTTGAATTTGGTGGCATATAGTCCTTCATAGTATTCTTGGATGATCCTTTGTATTTCTGTGGTGTCCGTGATAACTTCCCTTTTACGTTTCTGATTTTGTTAATCAGTGTCTTCTCTTTTATCTTAGTAAGTCTAGCCAAGGGTTTGTCAATTTTGTTAATCTTTTCAAAGAACCAGCTCTTTGTCACATTAATTTTTTCTATTGTCTTTTTGTTCTCTATTTCATTTAGTTCTGCTCTAATTTTTGTTATTTCCTTTCTTCTGCTGACCTTGGGTTTTACTTGTTCTTCTTTTTCTAGTTCTTTAAGGTGTAACATGAGGTTATTTATTTGGGAGTTTTCTTGTTTCTTGAGATAGGCCTGTAATGAGATAAATTTCCCTCTTAAAACTGCTTTCGCTGCATCCCAAAAATTTTGGTAGGATGTATTTTCATTGTCATTTGTTTCTATGTATCTTTTGATCTCTCCTCTAACTTCTTCTTTGACCCAGTCCTTCTTTAAAAGTATGTTGTTTAATCTCCATGTATTTGTGTTTTCCCGTTTTCTTTTTACAATTGATATCCAATTTCAAAGCCTTGTGATCAGAGAATATGCATGGTATGATTTCAATCTTCTTAAATTTGTTGAGACTGATTTTATGTCCCAATATATGGTCTATCCTTGAGAATGTTCCATGTACACTAGAAAAGAATGTATAGTCTGATGTTTTAGGATGAAGTGCTCTATAAATGTCAATTATGTCCATTTCATCTAATGTGTCATTTAGGGCTACTATTTCGTTATTTATTTTCTGTTTGGATGATCTATCCATAGCTGTCAATGATGTATTTAAGTCCCCTAGTATAATTGTGTTTTGGTCAATTTCTCCCTTTAGTTCTGTTAGTAGTTGCTTGGTGTATTTCGGTGCTCCCTGATTGGGGGCATAAATATTGATGACTGTTATGTCTTCTTGTTGTACAGTCCCCTTCACCATTGTGAAATGCCCATCTTTGTCTCTTGTTATCTTTTTCACCTTGAAGTCTGTTTCATCTGATATCATTATGGCTACACCTGATTTTCTCTGGGCACCATTTGCTTGGAGTGTCAATTTCCACCCTTTCACTTTGAGTCTATGCTTGTCCTTGTAGCTGACATGGGTCTCTTGGAGACAGCATATGGTTGGGTTTAGTTTTTTGATCCAATCTGCTACTCTGTGCCTTTTTATTGGTGAGTTCAGTCCATTTACATTTAGGGTGATTATTGATATGTGAGGATTTCCTGTCATTCTATCTTTAGTTTTCTGGTAAGGCTGTGTCTCCATTGTTTCTTTCCCTTTTGTTGTTGTCTATTATTTCTGTGTGGTGGTATTCTATGATCTTTCCCTCTGTTTCTTCTTTTATTTCAGTATATATTTCAGTTCTGGATTTATTTTGAGTGGTTACCCTTAAGTTTATGTAAAAGAAAGTTTGATATTTAGAGTATTCCATTTTCTTCAGCACGCTTACTTTCTCCATTCCCATATTCGGTTCAGGCCTTTACTCTCCCCTTTTTGAGTTTTGGTTGCCACAAATTGTCCCTGTTGATGGTGGTCGAATAGCCTCCTTTAGTATTTCTTGTAGTGCAGGTCGTGTATTAGAAAATTCCCTCAGCTTCTGTATGTCTGGAAAGGTCTTTATTCCTCCTTCATATCTAAAGGATATCTTTGCTGGATATATTATTCTTGGCTCATGATTTCTCTCTTTCAATAATTTGGATATTTGGTTCCACTGCCTCCTGGCTTGTAGAGTTTCTGCTGAAAAATCTGATGATAATCTAATGGGCTTTCCTTTGTAAGTTACCGTCTTCTTTTCCCTGGCTGCCTTGAGGATTCTTTCTTTGTCGTTGATTTTAGACAGCTTCAATACAATGTGCCTTGGAGAAGGCCTGTTGGGATTGAGGTAACTAGGTGTTCTATTTGCTTCTTGGATTCGAGGGTCCAGTTCTGTCCACAAATTTGGGAAGTTCTCATCGACAATTTGTTTGAATATATTCTCTGTTGCCTTCTCTCTTTCTTCTCCTTCTGGTATGCCCATTATTCTTATATTGCTCTTTCTGATGGAGTCAGAAAGTTCTTGTAGAGTTCTTTCATTTCTTTTAAGTCTCAAGTCTCTTTCTTCTTCTATCTGTGTCATTTCCAGGTTTCTATCTTCGATGTCACTGATTCTTTCCTCCATCTGGTCAACTCTACTACCTAAGCTGGTTATTTCATTCTTAATTTCTTCTATTGAGTTCTTAATCTCCAGAAATTCTATTTGGTTCTTTTTAAGATTTCAATCTCTTTCGTAAAATGCTCATGCTGTTCTTTGATTGAGTTTCTGAGTTCATTTAACTGCCTATCTGTGTTTTCTTGTATCTCGTTGAGTTTTTTCAGAACTGCAATCTTGAATTCTCTGTCATTTAAGTCACATATTTCTGTATCTTTAAGTGCCTTCTCTGGAGATTTTTCACTTTCTTTCTGAGCTATCTTGTTGCCTTGGTTATTCATGGCGATTACTGGTTTACTATTTCTCTTCCTAGACATCTACAGGAGTGACTTCTGGAACAGGTTGATAGGAAGCGGTCTTTCTTTTGTTTGCCAGTACTTGTTGGTAGAATGTTTTATTATTTCTCCAACTGCAACTTATTTTTCTTCTCCCACACGGTAGTGCTATGTTTTCTCTGCACTATTCCAACTTCTCACACAATGGGGGGATTCCCTGGGAGACGGGCTTCTCCTCTGTTAATAGTTCATCTAGGTCACAGGGTGCAGTGTCCCGATGGGTATGCGGAGAGCTTTTGATTTTCCAAAGCTCTTCCAGCTCCTGATTCAGAGCCCGTATGTTTCAGCAGTTCTGTTTACTCCTGCAGGGATCCGCCCAGATAGGTGGGGTCAGGGGCGGGGTGAGTTGTGAGAGGTGGCCCAGAGCAATGGCGGCGACCACCACCACGGCCGGTCCCGCCTCCACAGCTCTCTCCCCTTTGCCGGAACTTGTTGGGCTGTGAATTTGTGTCTGCGGTCCACAGTTCTCAAAATAGCAAATTCTCTGTTGTTTTAATCTGACACCGCCACTGTTTCGCTTCTAGCACCGGGCAGGTGGGGGCGGGGCGAGCTCTGGGAGGGGAGGGAGGGGGCGGCTAGTCTCAGTGCCTAAGGCTCCGTTCTCTGCTCGGCAGTGAGGGCTTAAACCACCGTTTTCAGCCTTCTTCCCTCAGTCTTTACTCTGAGGTCTCTGCCGTGAGCGTTGGGTTCAGCCGTGTCATATGCTGTCCCCTCAGCCCTGTGGAGCCCTGGCGGAGCCCTAGCAGTCCAAGTTCTTCCCTCTCCCGCCGCTGCAGTAGTTTCGGGAAGCAGCGAGATCGGGGCACTGAGCTGGGTCTGCGTCCTGCGCCTGCGCGGCTCCGTCTCCGTGCACTTCTCCCTTCCCTCCTCCCTCCACTCGCGCGAATCTCCCACCTGTAGGTGATTTCAGTCGGTAGTGTGCCTCTTCGTGTTGCCTGTCTGCTGTGCAGGGAGTCCTTTGTGGAGTTTTTGTTGTTCGATTCTTTGTAAATTCCAGGGGAGCTTTACAGAGGCTTACCTCGCTCTGCCATTTTTCCGGAAGTCTAGAACACTTATTAAAAATATGTCCCACCAAAATTATCTCCCTAAAATGTTTTCATGGGAAATTTTCCAGATGTAGTTATCTTTGCCATGAGTACCTTCATTATATATCTAGTAGGACATTATATATCTAGATGGATTAATGTCTAATATACATTCCACTGAGAGCTAGTGGTGGGGAGTGGGCATAATTTGGGATGTTTTAATGATCTTTTCCCTCATTTTAAATTTTGTATATATAATATTAATATTTATTAAACTATACTTTTTAAAATATTAAGAAACATATCATACAAATAGACTCATGTCAAAATTTGTTCAACTAATTAAACAATGAAGGAGAATGTGAGATATGAAATTTAATAAATAAATGAAGAACTGTTAGTATACGATTGCTCCATTAGATACAAAACTGGTTAAGGTCGAACAAGTTCATAATCTATAACCATAGGGATTACTTGTTTCACCTGACAGGAATTAATTGCTTTACTGGAGAAAACTGTAAATTAGCATGCAGCATTACCAAGTCTGGGACTGTAAATCAGTAGTAAAGAATATCCTGCATAAGTCATTCCTTGAGTTGCCTTTTAATATAAAACATTGGAAATTGTACTTTTTTCCTTAAATTTCAGGTATATTTTTTTTACTTTTTATCACCTTGTAATCATAATTAAAATGAGATCTCCAAATATTATCCTCATTCACAAAAATGTTTGTGTATTTAGATTTGACATGATTATTTATAGAGATGTGCAAGAGTATTCATTAACTCTACATGAAAATCAGATTTACAATTCTGTAATACATCATCCATACAGCACATTGTGTGTTCACCACCCAGAGTCAGTTCTCTTTCCATCACCATATATTAGAAATCTATGTAACTTTACTAACAATTGTCGCCCCAATAAACTTTAATAAAAAAACAAAACAAAACTATACAAGAAAATCTAAAGCATTCAGTATTGAGCAAGTACAAATGCCAGAGAATTAACTTCTGGAAATTTTGAAACTGAATCTCAGATTGGATTTGGAAAAGCCTCTCTTATTTGCTCTTCTATTTAGAAAGCCAACCTCAAGACACTTTCTCTACCAGATTTCATGTGCAGTAGTCATAAATTGGAGTAAATTTCTCTTTTCTTGAGGTTCCCTAAATATGCTAACGCCCTTTACTTGGCAAGAAATAACTTCATTTACCACTCGTGAACATGGAACTTTGCAAGCCAGGTTATTAACCCAGAGCTATTTGAGCCAATCTAATGACATTTCCTTATGCCACATGGCAAAGCATTTCACAAAACCCTTGGTGAGTATGGGCTCAAAGCACCACTCCACATATGAAGTCAACCCTTATCTTAACAGTGGAGTTGTTATGCTTATTTAAATAAGAGTCATTCTTAAATGTGACATTTCACGTGTGACCTTGGCTATACAATCAATTTGTCCCCTCATATACTGGTAAAGAGGAAAACAGCTTTTATTGAACAGATGCAAATGACTGTATTGCCCTGAAATGCAAGGAGGCTCAAAAACAGTGTTTGTTTCGGATCTGGATAAGGGCAAGAGGAAGAAGGGGGTCAGTGTCAATCAGATACCATTAAAAATGTTTTATTTCAGTTTAAAACAGATAGTCTACTAAATTGAGTATAAGAGATAATTATTTCTGCATATATTCATAAAGATAGAATATTAAAATTATTATAATATTCCACAGAAATAACCACAGTTAAAGTCCACTGGTAATTAATTCTATGGATTGTGGATTAGCAGTGTACTCATTTGAAATCTGGATATAATGGATCAGTCAGCTGCTACAGTTTGCAAGTTGCCTAAGCCATGTCAACTTGAAAGCCTATATACAACAGTCTATGAGTATTCTTTGAAGTATCAGCAGTTCAAAGTACTTAATACAGTTCTTTCCACAATGCATTGTGATTGTCCTTTTATTGTTTAATATATAAATTCTAGATGTAGCTTATAGGAGAGCCTTCAGACAACTATCAGAGGGAAGCAAAAACCTGTTTGATAATGATAGTAAATGACTGCGGTCAATTTATTATACTCACCAACAATATTAGAACATAAAACAGTAAATTTTTATTGGAGTACAGTATATAACTATTTCCTGAGGATTTGATCAATGTTTTCTATAAGCATAAGAACAAACAATGGAGTCCAAAGACATTGAAAAATCTTCAAGGTAAGGTATAGAAATATTTCTATTAATTTTAGCTCTGCAATCTTAACATAGGGTGATCTAAACATCATTCTGCTATGACAATTCCTATGCCAGTCTTAAATAGTATTTTCCTTATTGAAAAATATGCGAGATAACAAACAAATCTATTTTTAGTATCTGTTTTTATGAAGTGAAAAAGCAGTACTATGTGATTTCCCAGGGGCTTTCTTGGAAACGGAAAAATGTTTTAGGTGTAAACATTATTTTTTAAATAATTTTTATTTTTTCTTAAGTGTAGGGCCTGATTTAAGACAGTAAAATCAAAAGAGTTGCCATAAGATATTTAGCCACTAGGTAAAGAAAAAAATATGGATAACTGGGCAACAAATTTTAAGTAAATTTAGCTCTTTCATGTGTGAGGAAACGTTGTTCTATTTTTAATAATAAAGGGCATGATAAAGTTATCTCAAAACAATAAAATCATTTTGGTAGGCATGGAATTTCTGCTATTTCTGGGCAGATTGCACAGAAGGTAAAAGATGATCATTCATCATTTTAACAGTGAGAAAGCCAAATTCCAGTTTGGCATTAATATTTGGCAGTTAATGCTTCATAGCATGTTAAAAATAAATGCATCAAACTGAGCCAACTTTGGCAAAAAATATTTACTCAGCTCTTTGTGTCTTGACAGACTCATTATATGCAGATATTTTAAACGAAGACAGGAAAAATCACCTTTCTGCATGCAATTACAAACATTTTTATAATCATTCAGGTTTTGCTTTACACTATCCTCTTTCAAATTATGAAATAATCAAACATTTTAAAAATCAAAATATATATGTATGTGTGTTGATTAAAAAAACACATTATTACTTTGTCTACACATTTATGCTTCTCAGTCACTGTTTTGCCTAGGATAATCTCATCTATTCACATTAATTATAACTTTAAAAAAAAACAAATTATATCAATTTCAGAGAAAATGCTTGGTGGTAGATCATTGGGAAATGTCTATCATATTCAAGCACCTTAGTATACTGTCAAAATCCATGAATGTGTATAATATAATTTACTATTGCCACATACATTTTAAATATATTTTTAAGGTGGAAAAATGAGCATCTTCATTAAGATGTTCCAAAGGTATTGTTTCTTGAAACATAAAAACAAGAAGCAAAACGTATGTTTAAAATTAGTCTTAGTAATGAATGTTTTAGTATTCCCTATCACTGAGAAATTAAACAGATATCCAAAGAATATTCGTATATTTACTTTATTTAATGTCTACTAACAATTTTTCGGTTATTTAAAATCTTGGAAATAATATTTGAGGTGATACACAGCAAGTATTTTTACTGCTCTAAAAATGTTTATCAGAATTGTTATTAAAATTTGCTGAACACTAATTTACTTTTTTAAATTCTTAAATATTATGTACATGAGTAATGTCAGCTTATTGGAAAGTAAACCCATGTAAGAGGAAGTGCAGACTACAGAGGACAGTTTATTACAATACAAATTTGAATCTTATAAATAAAAAAATGTATTCTTAAACTTAATAATAAAGAAGATAAAAGACATGATGCTACTTTTTTTTTTTTACTTTCTTAGACCAAAAATTTTAAACCACTCTTATTTGCCCAAAGATCCATTTCAGTTATGTTTATCTAGACTCATTAAATGTTTCTGAGGAAGCAGCTTCAATAAGGATTTCTTCTTAGTCAAGTATTTTGTAATATTAAAAAGTCGGTTCCCTTAATTTCTGTGAATTTTGGAAATACTCTATGTGTCAGGCTAAATAGAGCTCATTTAATTTGTGATAATCTAATTTATTAATGTACTCCAGAGACAGCAAAATTCTTCACACTCACCTAACAAAAGGTAAAGGCTTTTCTTGGTGATAGACCTAGAGACGTAGAGATTATAGCTTCTGAGCTATACCTTCAGCCACAAATAAAAGGTAAACCTAGTCATGACCTCAAATAACTTTCCAGGAGACAAAGAAATACATAAAAATAAATAAATAAATAAATAAATAAATAAATAAATAAATAAATAAATAAATAAATACAGACTAGATTCTCTGTCATCTTTCATGTGACAGAGGTTTGATCCCCATTATTCACCTGATAGAGGGCAACAAATGGTCAACCATGATACTCAGTTTCCACCCATGGTTTCCACCAATGGAGAAAAACTTTTCAGTCTACATAAAATAGAAACAAACAAACAAAACCCGTAATATCAGTATAAAAATAAACAAGCAAACAAAAAACACAACCTTGGGATTCCTAGAATCAGCAAAATTAAAGTTTTATTGCACTTAGATTTTACTCCATAAGCCAAAAAAAGATGTTCCCAAGCTTAAATAGCTGGGTAAGTACATACACTTCTCTAGCAAGGCAGTTTAGTTGGTACCATCAAGTGGGCCCACTTGCATATTTCAGTGGATAACCTATAAAAGTGCTGACCTCTAATTTTCAAAATTAGACTCACATGTAAATATAAAATGAACATGTTTCACATATTTTTAACTCATTAATTAATGAGGTAAACCAGAAGATATTACAACTGGTCCAAAGAACATTGGAGAAGTTGAGATAGATGATAGATAGATAGATAGATAGATAGATAGATAGATAGATAGATAGATAGATATAGATGTAGAGGAATGATAGATAAATAGACAGGTATATGAAGGAAAAAAGAGAACGAAATCGGAACGAAGAGAGGGAGGGAGGAAGGAAGGAAAGAAGAAAAAGAAAGAATCTAAGAGTTAGAGATAGAGGGAGAGTTATAGATACACAATTTAACAAAGAAATATTTGGGTAAGATAGTTGGCTTAAAACTGTTTTCTGTCAAGTAGAACCGTAAATATAACTTTTGGTATTATTTGTTCTAGTGGATAGAAGTTCTTTGCATCTCTACCTGACAAAATTCTCCTAGTTCAGTTGTAGCTTCACTCAGTCTGGGATTTTCAGGAAAGGCCTTTCTCTTATATGGCATGGTAAACAGGTGTCACTCACTTTTTCCCCTTATTTCTAAGTTTTTGATAGTTTTTCTAAAAATGTTCAAATAAGTCACAAAATTTAATGACTAAGTTTATAGAATAAATTAGGCACAGACATTTATAATCCTTTTATTCATTTTTTTTTACAGTCATCAGAGTAAAGCAGCTGAGTGGCCTGCTTTGGTCTTGATGCACAGCAATTGCTGTGTCTAGGATTGTGTGTGAGTATGCGTGCATGCTTCTACAGGAATAAATAATTTGAAGTCTGCAAATTAGGGCATGCTGCTATCAGAACTCTGAAGACCAGAAATCCCCAATATGCAGCACACACATTCACCCAGGACATAGGCATTCCATCGGTAAATCAGTGGAAAAGAGTAAGTTTGACTTGTTACTGAGGGCAAGCTACTGTACAACTATTTAAAAATTGTTCTGCTCAGGTTCAAACATATTTAAAAGACTCAGAAAGGGAAGAAGGGTAAAGTACCTCGGAGGAAGCACTTATCTTGCTACCATCAGTTGAATCACTGATCTCATTGAATAATTGCTTAGTGCATTGTTTTCTTTAACATTTATTTTAAAAGAAAGATAATCATGTACCTGGATCACGTGTAAATCGAGGTTTTGAAAGATTTGGTTTTCTGAGCCACAGAGCCTTGGCTACGTAATTCTGGTGGTGTTATTGCTCCCTGATAACAGCTACCTGAATTGCAGGCATAATTGTAAAATGGAAGCATTATGAGGCCAGCCTGGACAATTCATTCTTATTTCAGTACAGGAAAACCGAATGGCTAGTGATTTAGATGAGTGCTAATATTATTGAGTCATTGAAGGATTCCTCACATAAGGGGATCTTTCGGTTATTTACAAGTAGTAAGTTCATCTCTAACATGAACAGATATGTTCTCTTGCCAGTCTACCACAGCTTTGTCCCCTTTTTTTCTCTCTTGGAAATAAAAGCAATGTCTAGAATCTGAGATATTTGGTGTAAGAATAACAAAGATTTCTTTTATGTCACCTTTATGATGACAATTGAAAGGATAGCAAGCCCCCTTTGTCATGGTTTCATTTGCCACTTAGGATCTAGTGAAACAATTCTTTTTAGGTCTGAAGAACAATGACAGAAGAAGGCATCAACATTTTGCTACACCCTATTTAATCAACCAACAAATCTCACTTTCCACCTTGCAAAGAAACATTAAGTAGCCCTAGAGAATATCGATGGACAGCGTTTAGCAGTCTATATCTTCCTTTCATCATTCTTTAGCAGAGTCACCCAGAGTATTTACCTCATGAAAGACATTATGAAAAGGGAGAATGTGTGATAGCAGTGTTCTTGGGCTTGTCAGAGACGTCCTGTCATCCTTCAAACAGAGCTTAACCAAGGGCTTTACTAGAGTCAGTCTGGTACAGTGAGTACACTTTGGCCACTGGGATTTAATCATTCTTGCTTATAGCTATTCAGATTTTCTCATTATACTATTTTCTCAAAGAAAAGATTAATCTTCACCAGATAGATGGGGAACCTTTCAAGAACATTAGAAGAACTCTTGGATAATATTTCAAGTCTGCCCAAGGACAGGTAGCTACTCAAAATATTACCATGGTATTTAAGAAAAATACAGCAAAGAGAAAACAGAAGAATAGCATCTATGGTACTAAAGAACCCATGCTTGTGTATATATGTACTACAAAAATTTTAAAATAGAGAATGAGAGCATCTTAATATACTGGTTTGCTATGATAATCACGTTTAGTTCGAAAGATTTGTCTGTTAAGCCCACTGCAATATTTGTTGGTTGTGTTAGTTTCCTATTGCTTCTATTAAAAAATTACCCAAAGTTGGCTAGTTAAAACAATACCAATTTATTATCTTCAGAGTTTTCTGCAGGTCAAAAGTCTACAGTAAATCAGCAGGCCTCCATTCCCATGGTGTTTCTAGGGGAAAAGCTACTTCCTTACCTTTTTCAGCATCTAGAGGCTACCTGTGTTTCTTTGGTTCTCAACACTTTCTCCATCTGCAAAACTGGCAGAGTAACAATTTCAAATCTCTCTTTGCTTTCTGCCTCTACTTATAAGGACCTTCCCAATTACATTGAGCACACGTTGATAATCCAGGATAATCTTCCCATCTAAAGATCCTTAATGTACGCACATTTGCAAAAGCCCATTTTACCAGGTAAGGTAACACACCCACAGGACGCTGGGCACCGTTGGGGAGCAGTTTTTCTGTGTCCCATACCAGTCTCTTAGCAATTGCTTCTCAACAGCATATAGTGATAGTTTTCTGACTTTTGTGTCATTACATCACTGCAACTTTCATTCCAACTTTGGTACTCAGCTCAATACATTCACTGGTATGAAAATATTATATCTAACCCATGTTGGGAAATAGAGAAAGAAAGAGGGAATGACTGAAATATGCAGGAGACCTCAGAGGGGAAAAAGTTAAGGGGAAAAGAAGAGGAGAATTGCTTTGATAAACCAATACTTGGGTCACAAATATAGCTATGGTGATAAATATTTAGTGTAAGATTTTCATTTCAATTTCTAAACTCAATATTAGTTTTCTATAACTGCATAACAAACTACTTAATGACTTAAAACTATATGCATTTATTTAATAGGTTTCATTGGTCAAGAGTCTGGGAAAACTTATTATGGCCCTCTGCTCAGGGTCTCATAAGGCTGCAGTCAAGGTGTCAGCTGGGATGTGTCTTATCTGGTGGCTTCACTGGGGAAAAACTATTTCCATGATCATTCAGATCATTGACACAATACATTTCCTTGTGACGATGACTACGGCCCCCAATTCTCATCAGCTGTTGGTTGGAAGCAACCATCAGATCCTAGAGGTCACACACAGTTCCCTGCCATGTGGTCTTTTCCACCGTATGCAGTTCACAAAGTGACGGTTTGCTTCTTCAAACCCAGCAGGAGAATCTCTAACTCTCAAGGAATCTTACCTAATGTAATGTAACTGTGGTCATAACGTGCCATCACCTGTGCCATATAAGCTAACCTAATCAAGGGAGAGGCATACCATCACTTTGCCTTTTTCTATTGTATTGTATTGTATTATAAATGGTTTATGGATTCTGCCCACATTCAAAGAAAGGGCATTATACAAGAGTGTGACTCATTGAGGGGTCACCTTAGGGTGCTTCTACCACATAGATGTATGCTTCTTTTATATAATGTAACAGCTAATTTTAAGGAATTTTTATAGCTGATGCCATCACATAGTTAAAGATTAGACGGCAACTGAGAAAATAATTGACACCACAGTTAAAGGCATAGGTATTGAGCTTTAAGTAATTTGTTATTAACCATCTTCATCAACCCAGGATAAAGTATACTTGATTCTCAATGCTATTATTTTTTGTTATCAATGTAGTTATCTGTTCAAATGATGATATTGAGTACTTAAATATATGCCAACAATCAAATGTTAAAATACAACAAACAAGAGTATAATCAGAGTCACTACTAGCAAAAGCTGAATCTGCTAAGATATGTAAGGACATAATTATAACACAATGTAATAAATATTATAATGGTGTTTTTGTGCTGGCACAAAGGAGGGAAATATTAACCACTCTTGGTGTCAGGAAAGGCCTCATTAGAAAAGTTTACTGTGGGGTGGGCTGGGTTCTTGAGGATAAATCATCATTCTATGGGGGTTAGGGAATAGGTTGTGCTGCAGTGATGAAACTTTAAGCTGAGCAGCGAGAATGGGATGCCAGAAGCATGGGAGCAAGTCACACATTGGGATCCCCAAGAAACAGAGACTGAGATAAGGAGTTTTGAGGAGGATATTACTTAGGAGGTCATTCCAAGATGCAGAAGCAAGGGACTGGAATGAGAAAGAGGATGTGAGGATGTAGTGATTAAATAACTGCTGTGCGAGACAGGAGTTTGACTCTGCCAGGACCGTCTCAGAAAAGAATAAAATGCCTCCATGAATTGTCTACATGAATGGTGCTGGAGCATTTCTCTCCTGCCTCTCGGACCCCAGTGATTGAAAATTGCTCCAGGGCTGTTTAGACCCCCTCAATTTCTGGCTGTGATTGCTGGTGGCACCCATGGCACTAGAAAAAGTACTGGAGTGAACAGAAAGATGTTATTCATGATTGATCTATAATAGTGTTAGACGAATTCTCACAAAACTGTCCATGACATCTGCAGGTAAAATTGGAGGTGGGCCAAGGGATATTAAGTGGGGCACAACAATGTTGACTACAGAGATGAAAACCAATAAGTGCATTCAGGAATCTACAGTAATTTAGTATAGCTGAAGCAGTGGGTGTGAGATAGAAATAGGGTAGGAAAAGAGTTGAGAATCACAGCACAAAAAGATATAAAGGGACAGATCATTTGGCCCCAAAATAAGACAGTAGAACCAGGAATATAAAAACCGATTAAAAATACCTCAGAATTCCACTAAATAATTTACCAATATTAATATATTGATTAATTCCCTTTGGTGTGCTTTAATATACATGTTTCTTGATTGATTCTAAATATATCATTATAATGTATCATTATATCATTCTAAAGATGTATATGATACATATGCACATACACACATATACATATATGTATATAATGTATAATAAAGCAGATATTAAAAATATCCTTTAAAACATCATTTTTAATGTTTACTTAATATTTTTTTAATAAGTGTCTTAATTTATTTAATACTTTTTATCGAGTTATTCACCTTTTTCCAAACTTTATCCATCTGAAATATAAATATCTTTTATGAATAAATTATTTTTCATTCTTTGGATTATTGCCTTAGAATACGTCTCAAGAGTAGAATTATTTGGCTAAAAACAAATGATAGTTCAAGTGTACTAACATGTTGTTTTATATTTTTCCCAAAAGATTGAAAAAAGTTGTAGTAAAATCAAGAATGGACGATGCTAGCGATGAGTATGTGGATGATGATAATAGTGATCACAGAGCGAGCAGTGCAGCTACACTTCCAAGATTGCTCAGCCCTCTTGAATCACACCTCCTCGATTTCTACACCGTTGTATAGTTTCCTGCCCTTGACTCGACAGTGATTCTATGACTCATCTCTAACAAAGAGAAAACATTCCATACGATGCTGTGTGGCTTCAATAGCTAGTTGAAATTATTGTTATAGCTTATTCCCTGGCCTCAGGTTACTCATCCTGTGGGAAGGTGGCCTCCACTCAAGAAATTCATCTATCCTGAGACTGTTATGCTGCAAGAAGTTCAAGCTACGAAACGGAAAGGTCAAATAGAGAGAAAGATGTCTGGCTAGTACCAAGTTATTCCCGATATTGTAGGTGAGGTACAAGACATGCGAATCTAGAAGAAATCATCTTAGATGTCCAGCCCAGTTGAACCATCATATAATTTCAGCTTTGCTGCCAAGTAATTACAATCACATGAGGGACCCCAAGTGAGAACTGCCTCACTGAGCTCAGTCAACACAGAGAACCATGAAAGATAAAAATAAATCATTGCTTGGAGTCACTGAGTTTTGTGGTGCTTCGGTAATCACTAATAGGTAGGCAGAAGATAATAATAGGATAACAATTATATATATAGTATTTACTATATTCAAGGCATGATAAGGATTTTACAAATATTTACTTATTT
Source organism: Rhinolophus sinicus (assembly GCF_036562045.2). Classification (NCBI taxonomy): domain Eukaryota; kingdom Metazoa; phylum Chordata; class Mammalia; order Chiroptera; family Rhinolophidae; genus Rhinolophus; species Rhinolophus sinicus. Next base: position 92,302,444 of record NC_133753.1, on the reverse strand, counting down.
CATTCTCAGCAATCCTATGACATATACATAATCTTTTATCTTATTAAATAATGAAATGTAGGCTCAGAACGTTTTGTAGCTTGCTGAAGTTTACACAGACAGTAAGAAGTAAAAATGGGCTTTAACTCAGATTAATGTGAATCCAACTCTGCTTTTAATCATGTCTCTATTAAAATGTCTATAGCGATGTCCCTTAACAGCATTTATATTTTGAAAAGTTTATTTGTGGAGAATGAATTCTCATTATGGTATTAAGATTTATATCTTTACTTTTAAAAAAATATTAAAGTATAGTTGACATACAATAGTATATTAGTTTCAGGTGTACGCCGTAGTGATTCAACAATTCTATACCTTCCAATGTGATCTCCACTCTACATCTAGCAACAATCTGTCACCATACAAAGTGATTACAATATCACTGATCATATTCCCTGTGCTGTACACTACATCTCCATGGCGCATTTATTTTATAATGGAAGTCGGTACCTCTTATTCACCTTCACCTTTTCAATCCATCACTTCAACCCTCTCCCCTGTGGTAACTATTGGAGGACATGAATAGAATTTCTCTTAAAAAGACATACAGATGGCCAAAGGACATATGAAAAGATGCTCAACATCACTAATCATCAGAAAAATGAAAATCTAAATCACAATGAGATACCACCTCGCACCTGTCAGAATGGCTAATAGCAACAAGTCAATAAATAACAAGTGCTAGTACTGTGTATCCTGGAAAATGAGACCTAACTGGAAAATAAGCCCTAGCATGATTTTTCAGGATGACATCCCCTGAACATAAGCCCTAACGCATCTTTTGTAGCAAAAATTAATATACGACTTGGTCTTATTTTCGGGCAAACATGCTAAGAATGTGGAGAAAAGGGACCACCCTCCTGCACTGTTGATGGGATTGGAATTGGTGCACTGTGGAAAACAGTATGGAGATATCTCAGAAAATTGAAAGTAGAACTGCCATATGACCAGCGGTTTCACTTTTGGGTATTTATCTGAAGAAAATGAAAACAAATTAATTCAGAAAGAATATATGCACCCTTATGTTCATGCAGTATTATTTTCAATGGCCAAAATATGGAAACAACCTAGGTGTCCATCAAAAGATGAAAGGATAAAGAAGATGTGGTACACACACACACACACACACACACACACACACACACACACTCAAATATTACTCAGCAATAAAGAGAAAGGAGATCTTACCATTTGCAACACATAGATGTGTTGCCAAACTCAGGTTTGGCCCCTTGTCACACGAAACCTCAAAATTCAAGAGACAAGATTTGGTGAGCAGAAAAGGAATGTTTCTTTATTCTAGATGTCAGCAGCCAGGGAGGATAGCAAACTGCTGTCCAGGAAAAACCACGTTCCCTGAGCTGTGGATAATCAAGGAATTTTATAGGTATGCAGGTTGAGGGAAAACAAAGAGAAGTGGGAGTCAGGCAGGCAGGCTTGAGGTCTGACAGTTGAGAAATCGCTTTCCAGGGTCTGGTCTGTTCCAAGATAATGTTATCGGATTCAGCAGCCATGGCCAGAGTGCTTTATGCGCCATCAGCAAAAACTGCAAGGGAGCTGTAACACGGATTCTGGCACCCTGATGCCTGAGTTACAAAGAAATTGTTCTTTCTGAGTTAGTGCTCTGTTGATTAAGTGGATTAACGAAGTATGTGTAGCCTCAAGAAAGGGAACAGAGCAGAGTCATTAAATCAAGCAGTGAAGGGGAGAAACAGAGAAAACTAAATGGTAAACTATGAGCTGAATCAAGCTATAAGCTAACTATGTCTAAGTTATTGATTTTTAGAATTTCACCCTTAGAGATGGACTGGAAGGTATTACGCTAAGTGAAATAAGTCAGAGAAAGGCAAATACTGCTTGGTCTCACTTATATGTAGAATCAAAAAAAAAAAAACACAAAAAAAACAAATGAATAAACAAAACCAAAACAGACTCATAGAAACAGAGAATGAAGGGTAGTATATTGTTACTTTTAAAGCAATGTATTTTTCAGTCTAGAAGAACAGGAAATGAATCTGCGGATGAACAATATCAGTAAAGCAATACGGTATTTATATAAATCACTTTTCTAAATGCTTTATTGTATATCTCACTTAATTCTCTCAACACTTGTATGATAGGAACTATTATCAGCCATTTTTTATAGGTAAGCATTTGAGGCATGGAAAGATTCAGTCAGTATCTTGCCCAACTAGTAAGAGGCAGTGTCAGGCTTTGAACAAAGGCAGCCTGGCTCTAGGGAATTCTATATATTTAAGCATTGTACACTATGCCACATAAATGTATTGTAATCTTAATGTTTGAAACAAAAATTCTGGCTCTCTCAAAATTGATTGAAACCATCGCAAAGTACTAGTATTAATTTTTGAAAATTCATGTAGTCACAATAGTCAAGATATGGAAACAAACTAAATGACCATCAATGGATGAATGGATAACAAAATGTGAGCTATATATAATGGAATACTATTCAGCCTTTGAAAAGAGAGAATTCCTGCCATATGTAACAATATGGATGTATCTGGAGGACTTTATTCTAAGTGAAGTAAGCCAGTCACAGAAGGATAAGTACTGCATGATACCACTGAGGTGAAGTATCTAACAATAGCCAAACACTCACAGAAACAGACAGTAGAAGGGTGGATGCCAGGGGCTAGGGGAAGGGGAAATAGGGAGTTGCTGTTCAATAGGTATAAAGTTGAGTTCTGTGAGATGAATACATTCTAGATATCCTCTGTGTCTGTAGCTTACAGTGCTGTATTGGGCACTTAAAAATTTGTTAAGAGGGTAGATTTCATGTTAAGTGTTCTTACCACAATAAGAACAACAACAAAAAAGAATTCATGTAGTTCTGGAAACTATCATGCCTTGTGATTAAAAATTAAGAATACGCTCAATACCACATGCTTTCGATAACAGATACAAAAGGTGACGCGGCTACAAAGCATATCTATGTCAGTTTAACTTTTAATCATCCTCTCCAAGAGTCTTGAGAGAGGAACATATTTTTGTATTATAGTTACATTGTTATTGTTGTTCTGAGTCTAAAGAGTAAATGAAATCCTGGCAAATGCGCAGGATATGTCACATCTATCTGAGGAATTACAAAAATCAAGCCCTCTCAGCCTAACATAATTCTTGATTAGTTCATGATTAAATCTGTGTAGTGTTTCATTAATTGTCTGCTGTATGGGCAGCAAAGGCTCAATGTTTATTGAATACAGATTTATTATTGGAGATGAGCAGTGAACCAAGAGATCGAGTGTTCCTTAACAGCATTCGTGTTTGGATTTCAGGTGCCCTCAGTGCTAACAAGAAGGAGAGTGATATTTCTCCAAGACTTTTACTGGTGAGGCTCAGCATCTTCAAGGCCTAGTAAGTGGAAGAGCAGGTGCAATGTCCGGCTGAAGGAAAACACTGACTCCCATTTAGAAGACTTCATGTATAAACATGTCTGGCTGTTGACCGAAATGCTTCCTTTTCTGGCCAGCCATTCTCTTTTCTTTTTCAAATCTAGGCCCACCAGCTGTGTACTTGTGCATTAAATCAGATTTTATGCAAAGTGTAAACTACATCTTTAAAAAAGAATAATTCTAATTGTATTCTCATACTTATCTCCAAAAGGCTACTGCATTAGTTGGCTAGGGCTTCCACAGAAAAGGACCACAAGCAAGATGGTTTTAACAACAGAGATTCTGTGCTTGTAGATGACTGTCTTCTCACTATGTCTTCACATGGACTTCCCCTGTGCAAGTTGATGTCTTAGTCTCCTCTTTTTATAAGGACACCAATCATATTGGATGAAGGCCAACTGCAATGACTTCATTTAATCTTAATTACACCGTTAAGGACCCTATCTCCAAACACAATCACATTCAGAGATACGGGGGCAAGGACTTCAAAATATAAATTGGGTGAGTGAACCAAATTCAGCCCAGAACTGCTACCCTCCCTCTACTGCTCAATTCTATCCACCATAGGTGTTTTGTGTTTCCTATAAAACAAAGAATTCACAACTCAGGAAGCTGGTCCTGTGGCAAATCCTGCTCCCCTTAAATGAGTGAATGCATAAATATAAAAAATGGCCAGAGAGGAAAAAAATAAGTGAAGTCATTGAATATAATTTCAAAGGCTTCTGAAAGGTGAGAACTTTCCAAATATTACTAAACTGATCTACCCAACCATCCAGTTCCAACCATGATGATTAAAAACATCCGTGAAAATTTTCCACAAGGAGCAGACTAAAATTTTAAAATGATACCTGACATAATTACATTAAGGACACAGCACAAGTTATTTATCAAATTGCATAGCTGTTTTTCAGTAAATACCCTGTTCTTGAACACTGGGAAAAATAAATGTTAAATTATTAGATAGAGCCATAGGGTTTTACAATGACAGAGTATGTTGACGGAGATTACAGAGTATCATGGGAAATATAAAAATGATATCTCAAGGAAAAATGGAAATTATAAAGGCAATCAAAATAGACTTTACAGACTTTACAAGTTTCATATGGATGGTGAGAGCTGATTGCAATTGCACTCAGAATCTCCTGAGTGCCTGTTAACCCTTCGATGTCTATCATTTCCCCCATATTCAAAGAATCCGTGCAACTTCCTGGGGACAAACCTGTACATCTGAGTATTGTTAAATCCTTTTGTTCCCCCTCCTGTTCAAACATATTGTACAGAGTCCTAATTTGCTTTGGGGCACAATTCTTCATGGATAAATTTATTTAATAGCAATAATTTCCATCAGAGCCACTTCTAATGGAAAAAGAATATAGAAATGGAACTTGAATTTTTCTTTTATAACATGTCAGTTTTTTTCTTGAAATATTGGAGCAGTTATTTTGATCTACCCTGAAAAGAAAAGCCACTGGTGTCTGGTCTGTCCTGGCTGCTGTCATTTTGCTATCAAAGTTAAATTTTTGAACTTTCATAAAACATTGAACATCAGAAACTGAAGGTAACAGGATGGGTGTAAAACACCTTTGAACACCAAATTGGAACAATCAAGAAGCGGTGAGTTAAAGACATATTTAATCATTGTTAGAGGCAATGGTGACCATAACGTTCTTGTCATTCTATGTATGTTTGTGTCGTTGATTTTGTCAAAATATCTCTGGGCTAATCATTCTTAGGTGGAGCCTAAGGTGTTTATATTTTTTCTTGTTTTTTGTTTTGTTTTGTTCTTTTTTCTATAGTGGCTTTAAGTAAGTAGATTACCTGACCCCTTGGACTTACAAATGAAATTTATCGTCTATTGAATTCTTATACTTCTCATATTTCTGCAGTTATAAAATTAATTGGACATAAATGAACAAATTATTTATCTTACCTTAAATTTTAGTGATATGATACAAGAAGTATTGCAAGATTCTCTGAGAATTCGTATTAATGGAAATTTTGCAAAACCTATAACTGCAGAGAAGATTAAGTCCCAAAATTGCAGCTTAGCCTGAAGATAACCTTTGTGAAGTCTAGTAATGTAGAACTACGAAAATATGATGCCTTGGGTGACAAATGGGACTTTCTTTTCTACTAGATACAAGTAAACTTATTTTCACTGTTTATGGTGCAAGAATCCAATATTGTGTACACTGTTGTCTTGCTAAAGAAAAAAAAATCTTCTACTTCAAGGAAATTAATGTTACCTAAAATATAGAAACTAATTAGCGAAACTAATGACTTTCAAAGTGCATTTCAATCATACAGCTGTTATATTTCTAATTTGCTCATTCATGTATACTTATTATTTCTCCTTAAAATGTAATTCGGTGATTTTTTAAATAAAGGTAAAATGTGTTAAGTGGATGTGAACGATAAAAAATGATTGATTATGCAAAAACCACTATTTGGAATTTTTAAAACTCTAATTAGAAACACTGATTCTAGGGAAATGTTTATTTAAACCCACAGTTTATGACATTGCATGTTAACATTCTAGATATAATTTTATTACTATATTATTTGTAAAATTTATTTTATGTCATACTTTTGTGTAACTTTTAACCAAAGAACTATAATCGCAAGGTTTGAATAAATCTGATTGTTTATTATCTCTCCTATTTTATTTATACCTATTGCTCAATTTAGGATAAAAAACTTACTATTGCCAAAGTAGATTCTTTTTCCTTTGATTAGGAATGAAAGTTCTTCTGTAAATTCAGCTAAAATCAGTTTACCTAAATTCATAGCCATTGATTTTATGACTTCCCATATAAATACATTAGGTATTAAAAATCTCCTAAAGTGCATTTTATATTACTTTGGAATCTTTTTATTCTAACTAGTATTTATCGAGCATCTGAACCAGATCTTAAGAATTTAAAGATGAAGTGGATACAGAAGTTGATCTCAGAAAATTTAAAATTATAATCAATTAATAATTAACCATTTTTTGCCCCTACATCTTTTTGTTCTCAGTTTCTTGTTAAGAAAATAGCTTGATCAGTTCCTTTTGAGGTCTAGATATCCTCCTCCCTATTAGTGTATTAACGCCTGGTTATTTTTCCCTCCCTTCATCCATCCTCTTTCCTTTTTCTTCTTGGTTTCCTTCCTCCCACTCTTTCCTTTCCTCCCTTCCTTCCTCCATCCCTCCCTCACTCTTTCCCTTCTTCCCATCTTTCCTACTTTCCTTTTTTCCTTCCCTTCCTTCTTTCCTTCCTTCCTTCCTTCCTTCCTTCCTTCCTTCCTTCCTTCCTTCCGTCTCTCTCCTTTCTTCTTTCCGTCCACCCAATGATTGTTGTTTATTGGGATGAATTAATCGAGGTATTTACCATTTCATTTTCCTCATGGCTTATACAATGATACTGATTTTCCAATTATCCTCAATCAAGATATGGTAGCTTTCTTATTTTCAGATTGTTTTTTCTTGACTTTTCCCAATTACAAATAATATGTATGTTAAAAATACAGAAACATGTGTCATCATGATATGATACTCTCATTTACATCAATAAAACTACATTTATATCCCTTAAATGAAGGCCTACAAATGAATTAAACTTTGTTCTTACACATTTGTGATAATACATAAGAAATAAACCAGATAACTATAGTAACCTTTATAGTCAAAGAAACACATTTATAAAAACTTAAGTGAAATAAAAAGCACAACGATTATTACATAAATTCAAGTCATTGACTAATGTAATGCAATTATCTATTATTGCTTAATACTCTTAGCTTTTCTTTTTTTGGTAAGTTTGTGTAACCACGTTTCTAATTACAATCACTGGTGGAAACTTGAAATTTCAGAATTAACCTGATGGAAAAGAAAGGTTAAGAAAAACTGTATGGAAATAGAAAAGTGCCCATGCCCTTCACCTGTGGTGCTGAGCTGGGGAAAAGAGGAAGTGTGCTGTTATCGGGATGTACTAATCCTCTGCCTACCACTCAGATGGGATTTGTCTCTCTGGCCTATCAGCACGATGGTTCCGGAAGATCATCCTGACGAGGTTGCTGTTTTACTGTGTGCTCCAAATTACAGATTGCATCCTGCATAAAACTCTTTCTTCTTCCTTAGGTTCAGATCAATTTGGGTTGATAATGCACAACACATCACTCTGCACAATTTTGCTAATCCCTCTTCAGAAAGTGTAAAGAATTGGAATATCTCAATAAATAACTGGTTTCCTTTGTGAAAAAAATTAAAAAAAGGATTTGCAGTTTAAGAATTCTTACATTTTAGGAAAATAAATCTGTATTAAAATAAATTAATCATTTACAGTATATAAAAATAAATTACTTTGGAGAATTTCAAATCTAGTTTGGTCCACTTTTCTTAGAGGTTGCAAGGAAATGAGGAATTCTCATCCTAAGGGGAAATGAAGAATGAACCCACTATCAGAGGGTGCCAAAAATATATATCTACACATTTTAAGAAAGGAAAATCTATATTAAAATTATGCTGATGGTAACTATTTTGAGCACCTCTTGTACTTGCAGAAGTCAAACGTGACTTTTAATTCATCTTTTCTTATCGGTATATATTGATTTATTATCATTTTAATACAGTTTTTTCCTTTACTTAAAATGTGTATGTGTTTTTTAGGCACCCTCTGTAGTAAGTTGTGATTTGGGGAAATTGTTTATGGGTCTGGCATAAAGGGACTTTTACCCTTTGTCTGTTGTATTTTGACCTTTGTTAGAAGTAAACGAGAACAGTTACTAAACTTGCAAGGTTGCAAGCTTACTTCTATAGTGTCCGTGCTCTGCCCAAGGACATACCCTCCTCTGCAGCCACTCACACATGGTGAGCTCAGCTAAACTAAATATAGAAAAAGCATAATGTTAATTCTCAAGAGGAGACTAGATATACTTTCTCCTCCCATCCCCACACTGGTCTTCTTCCTTTTATGATTTTAAATGCACTTATTAATGTGTTACATATAAACTGGCATCCCAATAGAGAGTACCAAAAATTCTCCTAATCGATAAGAACAAAAGTATCACTTTCACTGCATAATCCTCAAGAAACAAAGCCCCACAAGAATATGTTTGCATGTTAGAAAATGTGAAGTTCAGTAGAATTGTTAAACAATAACTGATTAACCACTATTTTTGTTATATCATTTTTGGAAGTACATGAAGAAAATCTTGACCCTAAGATTAGTTATGTGGCACACTTTGATCAGCAGTAAAGTGACCAATTTTAAAACATATTTATATTAATAGGTGCTTTTTCCAAAACTTCTTGGATTATCCTGCTATTTATGTTGATTTTGAGAAATAACGGACTAACTTTAACAGGGCTTTTAGAATGCCAATGTTCTAATGTGGTGCTCCTCAAATTAGTGTGTCCCCCAGCCCATTTGTACTCTTCCCTGCTAGGCCAAATTTGACTGAGATTTGATATTCAACTAAGAAGTCTGATTACCACTTAATTATTAGCACTTAAGGATAAGGATGGTTTCTTAAACATCTGTCTGTATGTTTTGTTAATAATCATCGTGGAGCTCTGGATTCTGCTAGAGAAAGCTTCACTCTGACATGAAGACCAGTGTTAATGATTGTAGTTATGTTTCCTTTAAGAATGTTTTGTGTAATTTTGTAATTGTTAAATAGACGCTTTTCCACTGACTATTTTCAATTTATTGTGCTGTTGTTTTCAATGGGTTTTCTGTTGGCAAATCTGTGTAGCAATTTGATTTTAGTGTCCTTTTCAGTATTTCCCCTTCTATCAGCCTCAGCTTCTCTTTCTGTATTCGGTCCCTCAAGGCAGCATTCTAATTGGTTTCCCTCACTTGCAGCTATCCCACACTGAAGATGTTTTGAAAATTTTATATTCCTATAATAAAATAAAACTTCTGTGTCCCCTTCTCCTGGTGACATGTTATTGTTAATATGATGCTGGGCAGTAATAAGAGTTGGATAGTGGAACGTATCGTGTACTTTCCAGGTAATAAGAATGTATTTAACAAATGCTTTCTGAGGGCGGTACCTTAAGTGATGAAAAATGACACATAGCAGAGAGTGTAAAAGATATTTATTTGCATTCAGGCCAGAGGCCCTTTGTATTATGTTTAAATTATGTAAACTGCCTCTTACTCTGCCCGTTCCAATATTTGCTGTTTTTCCCCTGAGTGCTGAAAGCACTGTTAAACGCTTCTCCACTAATTTTGGAAATTAAAAGAGATAGATAGATAGATAGATAGATAGATAGATAGATAGATAGATAGATAGATAGATGATAGATACAAAAATACCACTTTTACTGCATATGTGTGTGTATATATATATACATATATATATGATTCCATTAAAATTTTGAAATAATAATCTTCCTTTTAAATGAAATTTTCATGTCAATTATTTACAGCTTTTACAGCAAAAATTTTCTGACTTTGACCTGACATGAACTTACGAATTTTACCTAAAACTCAGCATAATTCTTGGCCATATCAGAAATTGTGACAATATAACAGGTATTGAGTACAATTATTAAAATATACTTAAGTATTATTACAGTTAATAAAAAGGAAAAATACTTTGTCATAAAATATGGAGACCTCAACTGCAAAGTTAATACAAAGTAATATTGGTAATCCATTACTGGACATGCACTTCTCTCATTTTTCAACTAAGTTGACTCCACCAAACGGTCTCAAAGATTTCTTTTGCAAGGAAAACTCTGTGTCTTTTATGGGGATTTGTAAAGAAGCAGAAAGCTAGACTGATAGCTTTAGAAGGCAGAATAATTAGTTATTAACTCCCACCATTTGGTGTGATTATAAAGTTGGCATGCATTAATGGTAGAAGGCATAGAGGGAGTTAAGTGCAAGAAGTCCTTATTACCAGCTTCTGGCCAATTTCCTTTCCCAGTAAAGAAGTTAACAAGGAAAGGTAGAAATTTCAGGGTTTTATTTTATTTTATTATTATTTTCTTTCCTTGTCTACTTGTGAGTACTAACTAATGTTATACTTGGATTCAAAGAATGGAGAGACTATTTAGGAATCAACTATTTTGTTACTTTAAAAAAGAAATGAAGAATCCTACTATGGCAGGCTCTAATGGCAGCTGTGTGGTTCTAAAGCAAAGCCAGAAACAGGGATAGATTTGGAAAACAATCATAATCATACAAGGGGACTGAGGGAACCTAGCCAATAACAGATTTCTGAAAGGGCAATTGGGCTCCTGAAAAAATAATTTATGATGAGAGTGGTAGGAAATGGGGCCAGGACTAGATTCTGGAATAAAGTCTCAGAGGAACATTGATGCCAGTTCTGCACCTGCCTACCCCTAGTCATCCTGCATGCAGACCAATGTCCAGGGAAGATGGTTCAGTGAGCAAGGCCAAAGGTTATTAACCTCCACTGCCATCGCAAGTATTTCCTAGCTTAGAAGATCTCTGGTGATGAAACAAAGAAGAAAAGAGCATCTTCCCTCACACATAAGAGAAATACTTCCTGACAGTAGTTAGCAGGGCTACTGGGGAAAAAGGCAGAGTTGGTGTCACACCTATATGGACTGTTGCCTGTCTGCGAGGCTTTATGCTAAGATTCTAGTTTCAACAGTTAAAGTAAAACATCATCAGGATAAGTGAATATTAAAAAAAATATATTACTCCCATTGTGTTTTAGGGTTTGGTGAATGGCTAGGAAGAGTGTTGAGAGCAAGAACAATTTTACTATAGGGCTGACATACTTCAAGGGCTCGCTCCAAGAATATTAATTTGGAGATTCATTTTACTACTTTCATTACCTTGTACTTTTTAGTCCTCAACCCGTCCCTGGAAACTCCTTACCTCCTGTCAAGCAAATGTAACATAGAAGGAATTGTGATTCATTTATCTCTCTACTGATGCCCAGTAGGGACCTTCTCGTTCTATCAACCATTTGCCCAATGGCACAGGATTATTCTGTAGGCATAGATGAAATTTGCTCCATTAGCTCATGGAGTGAAAGACTAGAACTCACTAGATACCTATAGGGTTCCTAAAGCATCAGCTGTTAAGAGATGGGCAGAGGGCAGGGAAACACTAATTTCTTGTTATTTGGGGCAGGTAAGAGTTCACAACTGTTATCTTTGAGAGTACAAGTATGAAAATGGCACTGATTTTTTAACCAATATTGAGGAATACCATGTATAAGAACTACATACTGAAGACTTTGGTGAGTCTCAAGCAGGTTTTAATGCTTTCACTTTTATGGTAGTTTGGTTCAATGTAGGATTCAATGAGGTTTGAAGTTATTTTTCCTCAGAATGTTAACTTCGTTTATCCATTGTTTTCTTATATCTAGGGCTCTGGCTGAAATGTGAGAACAAAAAAAATGAGAAGGAAATTGTGATTATGGAGATGATAGTATGTACGAGAATCATTAATGTTGCAAGTTCTCATTAAGAATGAAAAGTATATAGCTACCCAGTTCCTCAGATTCCTACAAAAACAACAAAACTTAACCTAATATTATCACAGTGTGTGAACTGCAACATTATCTAAACAGATGGATCATTCCCTAGAGTGAGAGGGATCAGACATGACTTGAGGCTGAGTGAGGATAGGTTATAGATCGAGATTGGACAGACTGGGATATGTAAAATTGGAGAACTAGCAAGGGCAATAAAACAGGGAACATGTATGACTTTCATGAAAAATAGGACCAGTATTTTTCATCATGTTTTATCATGTTATTCCAAGTGCCTCCAGTTTACAAAATTGTTCATTATTACAAAGCTCTAAACTAGCTTCAATGCGTAGTCAGGCTTTCATAAGAAGTCTATGTCCCCTGGTCATGCAAGGTTTTCTCCAGGCCTAATAAATGTGTATTTTGGGGATTTCACCAGAGTTTCTACTAAGACACATGCCTAAAACAGCCAGATGGCTGGAGAAGATGTAAAGGATCTCTGCAAATAGTTTTTCTCTGTCCATACATATGATATCATCAAGGACCATTACTTGGAAGAGTTGAGATATTATTCATAAGTTTTAACTATCAGTGTCTCAGCCTCCCCCAGGGTGTTACCTTACATGTCCATTGGTGTCCCCCACCTTTAGAAGTACTTAGTACCCCCTGCAATGTAACCTCTTTTACTATTTGATATTATCCTGCTTACTTTGGAATCCATTCCAAAAGTTTATCCTCAAGGAAATTTGTATTTTTATACTTTGGATTTATTATTATCAAGTGATAATACTATGAAACATTAACAAGTCAGATTTTAGGAGGATAGGGTAGGTGAGCTTTTTCTTTAACTTTAAAGCATAGAATGCAAAATGTAACATGGGCGAGTTAATCCTTTAATATTGTATTTATGTGCTAAGTGGAGGGTGAGCAGAGAACAATATTATATTTCTCTGTGGGTACTCACCTCAATTATTTACCTATAGTAGAGAGTGGTTCCTGAAAACACGTAATAGAGGTCAATTATTTTAGCAGCTGCTAAGGTACAGTAGAACAGGTATACTGGACATGTAATTTGTGAAGGTGGAGAAAATAGATGATCATATTTACACAAACAGAGTTTTAGATACTAGTGAGAGTCCAGGTGGAAACAGGGGATGGGGTATATGGAAAGTAGGATAGATTTGAGATAAAATTGTGCAGCAGGACATATAAAAGTAATAACTGAATAAATTAGAGTGAATAAGTTCCCTGAGGAAAAGAGTGTAGAGAAAAACAGAAAAAGCAAAAGCAAAGCTAAGACCCAATCATGTCGAACGTCTACATTGACAATGTAAAAGGAAGTAAAGGAGCCAACAAATTCGGCAGAACAATCATAGAGGGAGTAGGACAAGCAGTGGTGGGTCAAAGATGCCAAAAGTATAGCAAGAATGAAGGAGGACGACCTTTCAGCCAGAACGTCCATCTTCCAGGAACTCACCAAAATGACTAGCACAAAAGGAAAGAAGAGAGGCCCCCGCTGTAAGTTCTCTAGGCCTCTTAGAAAACATGGAGTTGTTCCTGTGACCACATCCATGCGAATCTACAAGAAGGTGATATTGCAGACATCAAGGGAATGAGCACTGTTCAAAAAGGAAGGCCCCACCCGTGTTCCCACAGCAAAACTGGAAGGGTCTACAATGTCACCCAGCATGCAGCTGGCATTGTTGTAAACAAACATGCTCAGGGCAAGATTCTTGCCAAGAGAATTAATGTACATACTGAGCATATTAAACACTCTTAAGAGCTGAGATAGCTTCCTGAAACATGTGAAGAAAAATGATAAAAAAGAGAAGGAAACCAAAGAGAAAGATACCTGGGTTCAGCTGAAGCGCCAGCCTGTTCCACTCAGAGAAGCACAGTGTGTGAGAACCGATGGAAAGGAGGCTGAGCTGCTGGGACCCGTTCCCCATGAATTTACTGGTAAATGAAATAAGGGTAAAAAAATAAAAGACCTGTACTGTTTAAAAAAAAGAAGAAAAGAATGAAGGGGGACAATAGGGAACCAAGGTAGATAGCAAAAATTTGTGACAATAAAGAAAGCAAGGTAAATGAGAATATAATAAAATTAAGATGTTAATTTATATAAATTTTCCACTTTGTAAGTGGGTAGTTTTGGCCTGGTATATTATAGGTACACAATATAAATGTCAAATGGGTTAATTAATGAATGAATAATATAACAAATGTGATAGTGTTGTGAAATAATTAATTAATGAAAAATCCCATGAGAGGTTGGATGACAAAGTTTTCAGAGAACCTGTTTGCCACTCTGTTCTGACATTCACCAGCTATGTTCAACAGCTTGAAATCAACCAAGAAGGTCTAAATATGAGGATGACAAAGGCTAACAAGTGGAATGGCAGGTAAGCCAGGTCAACAAAGGGGTGAAAGATTTCTAGGCATTGAATAGACCAACTAAGTGGCCAAGCTGACCATACATCACAGGAGACAGGAAGGTACATAAGACACCCGAAAACAAAACAAAACAAAACAAATCAGTGTCTAAATAGTTGGGAAACTTGGGGAGGAAGATGAGTGAGTAATAATAAGATAAACTCTGATGATTACCTGACATTCTTCTACAACTTATGTGAATTCTTTGAGATCTCAAACTACACTTTCCACTATTCATACCCTTAACCGCCCATACACAGTGACTCTCGTTAACAAGCTTAATTCCTACTCTATTTTATTTCTCTAGTGCCAACAGCAACCTGCCACACAGAAGGCTGACCATCACACTGAATGGAGGAAAACTTAAAGTCTGCATTCCTAGAACCTAGAAACTGTGGCTTCTTGATTTACTCACTATAGATGTTATTTCTGTCCTTCCCTCCTACCTGTATTTATTAAGGGAAATGAAAGAACAACTTTATTAAAGATTCAGATACATATAGTTTTTCGCAAATCAACCAAATCCTATGCAGGACCATTACACACTCAACAGCTATGTAAAACAGTAAGAGCAGCAGCTAATTACAGCCTCAGAAGTTGGTGACTAAGTGATGCAGCAGAGAACTGGGATTGCCAGACTGAGATCACTTGGCCTAGGGAATTATTGCCAATGGTCGTTTTGCTTTTCCCAGGGTAGCCAAGCAGAGAAGCTTTTAATGAGGAGAAATGAGAGGTATTTAATACATTTCTTAAGACAAAGAGACCGTTAGCAATTTTCTAGAGTTCTTTAAATCTTTATTTTATGATGGCTAAAGGTGAATTCTGGAGCAACATTAAAAATGTGTTCCTTGAAATTTTAATCATTAAATCATTTATTTGTTGATTATCACAATAATATTCAACTGAAACACAGGTTATATTAAAAAGTATAAAGAATAATACATTGAGGTAAAAACATTCAATATTTCATGAATACAAGTAGAGATAATATATAAGTAAGTAAGATGGGAAGTGACTTCAAAAATAATACTCTATATACAGATTCTATACATAATCTCAAGAAAGTTAACAAAAACATAACCAGCATTTATATATCTGCATATCATGACACCTACTGCTATATGAGTGTCACACTGTACAAATGGCAAACAATCCATTTAAAAGTTGCAGAAGTTACATTTACCCATTCATTCAATAAACATACGTTGTATACTTTGTGGAAAGCACTCTTCTAGATACTAAGATATACAAAAATAAATACTACTCTGGGAAGGTCCAAGATGGCAGATTAGGTAAACACTATGCCTGCTGCCTCCCAGGATCATATCAAAATTACAACTCAATTATAGGACAATTAACTCAAGAATCACATGAAAACTAGCTGCACAACCCCTATAACTAAGGATATAAAGAAGAGACCACATTGAGACTGGTAGGCGGGGTTGAGACATGAAATGGGCTGACCCCAAACCCAGAGGTAGTGGTTGAATACAGGGAAGGACAGCTTGGTGACAGAGGTCTCACCTGAAGAGAGAAGGGTTGCAGCCCCACCTCAGGCTCCCCAACCCAGAGGTCCTGGGATGGGAAGAGGAGTCACCACAACATCTGGCAGTGAAAATCAGCTAGGACTCTGTCTGTCCATCCTGGTGAGATGGAAAGTGGCTGGAAATCAGATGCTCTCTTAAAGGGCCTATACACAGACTCACTCACTTGCAAACAGTCACATGGGCTCAGGTGGAGGGGCAGCAACTGAAGGGGCACCAGAGACATATGAGGTGAGACAACTAAGTTCATGAACTCATCCTAGAAAAAATGCTATGTACCTCATTGCTGAATATCACTATAGTCACCTTCGAAGTACTCCTCTTGGGAAGCTATGCACTGACACCAGCGCCTAATTCACCCTTCAAAGCAATTTTGAAACTCTTTCTGGAATGGCCATCGGAGATGTTGTATTACCCTTGATAGCCTGAATGTCATAAAAACGTCTTCCTTTCAATATTTCCTTTCTCTTTGGGTAAAGAAAGCAGTCATTGATGGCCAGATCAGGTGAGTAGGGAGGGTGTTGCAATACAGTTATTGTTTACTGGCTAAAACCTCCCTCACAGACAGTGCCGTGTGAGCTGGTTCATTGCCGGGATGCAAGAGCCATGAATTGTTGGCAAAAAGTTCAGGTAGTTTTCGTCTAACTTTTTCACACAGCCTTTTCAGCACTTCCAAATAGCAAACTTGGTTAATTGTTTGTCCAGCTGCTACAAATTCATAATGACTAATCCCTCTGACATCAAGAAAAGTTAGCAATATCATTGCAAAAAGTTTGCGAACTTAATTGTCAAACTTCGTTTGGGGAAAGTCTGAGTTGTGTGGTTTCAGAGTGAGGGTTAGAGAGACAGCTGCCATTTTCTCTGTGTGGAGCCTGCCTCACATGTAGACTATGGAAGGGCACCATATCTTCTATGTTGACCCTCCCCAAAGGGACAAATCTGAGACCACATTGGTTTGGTAACTCTGTGCGTGTGCACCAACTTGTTGATACCAAGGGTCCCTGCCCCACCGAGCTAGTGCTGCATCACCAGGGAGTACTGTCAGCTCCTTGAAAGCCAGCCCCAACCCACAAGCTGCAGAAGACCTTTACAGCAGCAGTTGGTCTGCAGTGGTCTGAAGAAATTTCAGTGGTGGGCAGTGAGCCACAACATGCCCTGCAGCCTCTCTTGGGTGGCTACTGGGGTCCTGCGGGCTTAAGTGGTGCCTGTTGCAGTATTCTCAGGGAGTTTTAAAAAGTGGTCACAGACCTGACACTAGTGCAAGAACAGAATCTGCATTAACTTTATAAAAACCAACAACCATGCCTCATAACTCCCTGGAAACCTGTCCTTCCCAGCTACTGCTACATCACCAGGGACACTCTCAACAACAGGTCAACCAGCCCAGCCCATGGACCTAAGGAGGCTCTTTCAACAGCTGATCTTTACAGGTAGCTGGCAGTTGGCAAAAGGCCTATGAGGGCTTTGGACCTTTTATTAAGCTGACCCAGGCCCAAAACTGGTGGCAGCTGGCCTCAGTTCACAGTGGGACCACCCCAACACACCTCTAAGTCCAGCACAGGCAGTAACCAATCATACGTAACTTTGTAGCTACTACCAGGTAGCCCTGGGCTGGTCACAGACAAGGTTAAAATGGGAGACCCCTCCAAAAGACACCAGAAACAACACATCCAGAGGCCAGCTTCAGACCACACCAGAGCACTACCTGGTTAGCCCCACAAGCAGCAGACCCAAAAGGTAGTATCAACAGGCACAAGAGCCTGCTGGGGTGACTTCCCCCTCTAAGGCATCAGCTCCCGCACAGCAGCTCATATACTGTGTGTAGCCAAACCTCATAACCAGTCAGCCTTGGAGTCTATCCCACTCACTGATGTGCCGAAAGCTATCAAGGCTCAAGTACAACAGGGAAACACATACAAAACACACAAGGAACAGTCCTGGAATACATGCATAGGAGATCAGGGAGACTTTACCACTGGATTACACAGGACAAATACTACAAAAGGTCATCCAGCAAAGACTGAGAGACATAGCAAATCTACCTAATACACTGAAGAAAACACAGAGAGGCAGCTAGAATGAGAAAACAAAGAAACATGTCCCAAATAATAGAACAGGAGAAACCTCTAGAAATTGAACTAAATAAAATGGAGACAACCAACCTACCAGAGACAGAGTTTAAAATACTGATTATAAGAATACTTAAGTAACTTAGTGAGATTTTCAACAAAGAGCCAGCAAGTATAAAGAAGGATGTAGAAACCATAAAAATGAACCAGTCAGAAGTATAGAATACAATAACTGAAATGAAGAATACCCTAGAAGGAATCAACAGCAGATTAGATGAAGCAGAGGACTGGATCAGCGATTCAGAAGACAAGAAAGCAGAAAACATCCAATTAGAAAAACAAAAAGGAAAAAACAAAACAAAACAAAACATGTTTTAAGGGACCTTTGTGACAACATCAAGCATAACATTTTCATCACAGGAGTATTAGAAAGAGAAGAGAAGAAGCCTGTGATTGAGAACATATCAGAGGAAATAATGATTGAAAACTTCCCTAAACTGATGAAGGAAATAGACATACAAGCTCAGGAAGCACAGAGAGTCCAAAACAAGATGAACCCAAACAGGCCCAAACCATGACACAGCATAATTAAAATGGCAAAGGATAAAGATAAACAGAAAATCCTAGAAGCAGCAAGAAAAAGACAACTAGTTACTTACAAGGGAGCTCCCATAAGACTACCAACTGATTTCTCATTTAAAAGACAATTCAAGGAAATCCTAGCCCCAGCAATCAGACAAGAGAAATAAATAAAAGGCATGAAAATAGGAAAGAAAGAAGTAAAACTATCATTATTTGTAGATGACATAACACTATATGTAGAGAACCCCAAATATTCCACCCCAAAACTATTAGAAATGATAAATGAAATCAGTAAAGTAACAGGACACACAATTGATATTCAGAAGTTAGTTGCATTTTTATACACCAATAATTAACTACCAGAAAAGAGATATTAAGAAAACAATCTAATTTATAATTGAATCCAAAAACATGAAATACCTAGGAATAAATTTAACCAAGGAAGTAAAAGACTGGCACTCAGAAAATTATAAGACATTGAAGAGAGAAATTAAAGAAGATACAAATAAATGAAAACTTAGGAATAATTAATATAGTTAAAATGTTCATTACCCAAAGCAATCTATCAATTCAATGCAATCTTTATCAAAATACCAATGGCATTTTTCACAGAACTAGAACATATAATCCTAAAATTTATATGGAACTATAAAAAACTCCAAATATCCACAGCAGTCCTGAGAAAGAAGAACAAAGCTGGAGGCATCGTATTACCTGATATCAAATTATACTACAAGGCCATAGTAATAAAAAAATCGTACTTACATAAAAATAGACACATAGATGAATGGAATGGAATAGAGAGTCCAGAAATAAATCCATGCCTATATGGTCATTTAATCTATGACAAAGGAAGCAAGAATATACATTGGGGTAAAGACAGTTTATTCAATAAATGATGCTGGGATAACTGGACATATATATGGAAAAAAAAGAAACTGGACCACCTCTTTATGCCATATACAAGAATAAACTCAAAATGGATTAAAGACTTAAATGTAAGACCCAAAATCATAAAACTCCTAGAAGAAAATATAGGAACTAAACTCAGACATTACTCTTAGTAATATTTTTACCAATATATTGCCTCAGGCCAGGGAAACAAAAGAAAAATAAACAAATGGGACTAAATCAAACTAAAAAGGTTTTTCATAGCAAAGAAAACCATCAACAATACAAAAAGACATTTTACTGAATGGAAGAAGATATTTACCAATAATACATCTGATAAGAGATTAATAAAATAAAATAAAAAACAACAACTCATATAACTCAACACCAAGAATCCAAACAATCCAATTAGCAAATGGGTAGAGGACCTGAACAGGCATTTCTCCAAAAAGGACATATGGATGGCCAATAAACATGAAAAGATGCTCAACATCTCTAATCATCCAAGAAATGCAAATAAATACCATAATGAGATATCACCTCACATCTGTCAGAATGGCCATCATCAATAAAGCAACAAGCAACAAGTGTTTGCAATAATGTGGAGAAATGGAAATCTTTGTGTACTGTAGGTGGGATTGTGAGTTGGTGCAGCCATTATGGAAAACAGTATGGAGGTTCCTCAAAAAATTAAAAATAGAACTACCTTATGACCCAGCAATTCTACTCCTGGATATTTATCCAAAGAAATCCAAAACACTAATTCAAAATGATATATGCACCCCTATGTTTACTACAACTGTATTCACAGTAGCTAAGACATGGCAACAAAAATGCCCACCAATAGATGATTGGATTAAGAAATAGTGATATATATAATGGAGTTTTACTCTGCCATAAAATGGAATATAATCTTAGCATTTGCAACAACATGGATGGACCTAGAAGGTGTTATGCTAAGTGAAATAAGTCAGACTGAGAAAGACAAATAGCATATGATCTTGCTTATTTGTTGAATCTATGGAACAGAATAATTGAACAAACAAGGCAGAAATAGATTTATAGATACAGAGAGCAAATTTATGGTTGCTAGATGGGAGGAGGCTTTGGGGACAGGTAAGAATGGTGAAGAGATTAGTATGTACAAATTGGTACTTACAAAACCGTCATGGGGATGTGAAATACAGTATGCGGAATATAGTCAATAATATTGTAAAACTATGCATAATGTCAGATGGGTGCTAGACTTATGGGGGCAGGAATCACTTCATATATTATATAAATGTCTAACCACTATGCTGTACACCTGAATATAATATAAAATAATATTGAATGTCAACTATAATTCACAAAAATATATAGTCAGAGGATGTAAAGTATAGCATAGGGAATAGAGTCAACGGTATTAATAATAGCTATGCATGGTGTTAGATGGGTAGTAGACTTGTTGGGGTTATCACTTTATGAGGTGTGTAAATGTGTAATCACTATGTCATTTCATACACCTGAAACTAATAATAAAAATAAATCATAAATAAATACTACTCTGTAATCTTATAATCTTGTTTCATTGCATACATTATTAATACCTCTCATGTTTATAAGTATATCACCTTTGTTTTAACAGTTTTATGTGAAACATGAATATATATGTGTGAAATATTAATATATGAAATACAAATATATGTACATATAACGCAGTCACCATCTTTTTGGTGCATAAATCTTGTTTCCTATATTGTCTTTTGTTTATAATAAACATCTTTGAAATTAAACCTTTGCTCACTTCTGTAGTAATCCTTTAGGTTAAGTTCCAGAAAGAGAATTGGTGTATGGAGCCGTTTAAAGTTTTGGTGTTTATTGTCAAACTCTGTTATTGAAAGCTGATTCTATTTTATTCTCCAATCAGTAATATATGTGATTTTCCATTTTTTTTCTATCATTGCCAACATTGAGTGTTATTACTTGTAAAATTCTTGATGATTTGATCATTAAAGAGTGGTGGCATAGATAAATGATAGATAGATAGATAGATAGATAGATAGATAGATAGATAGATAGATAGATAGACAGACAGACAGACAGACAGACAGATAGATAGATAGATATAGGTAGATATTGTAGGGAAATTAGAGTCAGTCAGGCATCCTCGCCCGGCCAACTGGTGACCCTGACCTGGCGGGCCTGCTGGGCTTATAAGATAGAATGTCAGGCGAGCCCCATCCATTCTGATGTTGCTGTTTATGTACACTTGTATAAGCACCTTGGCTGTGTGCCACTTTTGTCTCTGTAAAGAGGTCTGGCCATTTTACAAGGTGGGCTGTATGGTACAAGGCTGGCTGTGTGGGCTGTATTGCACGGGGCTGGCTGTGCGGGCAGTGTCCAAAGTGTGTGAGGGTTGCTGAGAAATGGGGACGTGGGGTCCGTGCCCAAGGGCTGCTGCTGTGGGCTGCTAAGTTATGAGGCTGCTGCTAGCTGCTGGTGATAACCCTAGAATGTCCAGCTGTGAGCAGCAGTGAGAAACTCTGACTGTGTCCAGAAAGCCTGTGAATAAAACATGTCTGCTCTACCTTTGGCTCCATGCATCTTCTTCCAGCTCCTAGAGTCGCAGACACCTTACCCCTAGAACACCACCCACTTGGACATCGACACGACAATTATAGATAGAGATCTATCAACTATCTGTCTGTCTATCTATGTATCTATGTAACTATGTATGTATCTATCTATCTCCATATATTTGTTAGCTATTTATTTATTTTTTTTTTTTTTGTTAGTTCCAGGTATACAAAACAAAGTTTGCTATTTATTTATTTATTTATTTATTTATTTATTTATTTATTTATTTATTTAATGTACTGATGCATGTCCTTTTAAAATTTTCTACTGGGAGGCTTTTTATTTTGTAAAAAAAAGTTTATTAATTAGTATATATTTACTGTAAATATACATGTATTATACAATTAATAAGAAAGTGTTCCATAAGGAGAATGCTTTTATTTTAATTTTCTATAAATCTTTGCACTGAAGTTTCAGGTAATGGATGCCATT
Organism: Rhinolophus sinicus; assembly: GCF_036562045.2. NCBI lineage: Eukaryota > Metazoa > Chordata > Mammalia > Chiroptera > Rhinolophidae > Rhinolophus > Rhinolophus sinicus. The sequence goes on along the minus strand of NC_133753.1, from coordinate 92,279,980 downwards.
TTCCCTTTTCATTTCTCTGTGTTTTCATTCTAACTACTAGGTTGATGGTTTAGCTCAAGGGTAGCATTCTGTCATTGAATTCTTTTGCCAGTTACTTGGTAAAGTAAAGCTTTGGGGAAAAATAAAACCCTGATGGAACTGAGGAAAATCCATTTTACATTATAATGAAGAATATATTTTAAGAAATACAATTTTCTGATGGAGGAAACATTCAAATATATGATAGACAACATTCCATATAGTGGAATAGCCAAAAACATGTGCTTAGAATAGAAATTGTAATGGTGCTTCAGATGAGACAGATGAGCCTCTGCTAAGTAACTCATGTGGAAGGAAATTTTCTATAAGCAAACAATTTATTAGCAAGTATACAACCAGGAGAATCTGCAGGTCTGAATTAAGCTATTATATGAAGCAGCAAATGTGATAATCCTTTAATCTCAGAATCTCTGGTAATATTCCTTCATTGTCAGAAGGAGACATTCCTGTGGCACACATGGAGAAATCCTACCTCATTTTCAGTCACACAATTGGAGTGCTTTTGACCACTCTCAGGGACGTTTACCTGAGTAGAAAAGCCAAGCTGGAGTGTATCCATTTGCTTTCTCCCAGGTTCTCTGCTTATTATCAACATTTGGGGGAAGAGAATTGTTCAATGCATTGCGCCAAAGGCAGATTACATGTAAAAATTTTACCTTTTGGTTCTAATAGAGACAGGCACTACTATTTGGTTACCTGCTGCCAGGTATTGATAGAAACATATTGGTATTTTTTATTTTTCCTAACTAAAATACACCCTTTATAAGGATATGTCAGAAATAAATAAATCAAAGACCAACATGGAAGGAATGCACTCTAAGTTTGTCAAACAGATGTCAGTCAAATAAATTTTTGTAGAATATTGTGTTCTCTAATTCTACTAAAAATATACAAAGGGGATTCTGCTTTATTTATTTTTACAGAATTTTTTTCCTACTGAGAAATTATTAAGAATGGCCTACAGTGAACTAAGGATTAGACGACACTTAAATATAAAGGCTCTGCTCTAACTCCATATTTTTGTTCTTTAGCGCTGGTGTCTATGTCCTGCAATTCTGTAGGAGTAATTTCTATAGAGATACATTTGGACTTAGTTGAAGATTTAGTTGAACACTGTTAGAGATCATGTAGTTCAACCTCCTCATTTTACACATGAGAAAACAGAGATCTTAGAGGTTAAGTGATTTGCCCAAGGTTACCCAGCTAGTTAGTGACAAAGTAGAAACTAAAATGCAGGACTCCTGATTCCCAATCAACCTTTTCCACTTTACCGTGATGACTTTCTAAAACAGTACAAGACCTTAAATTAGCCTTCGAAATAGTTAACTTTCTTAAGGTTAGTGAGGATTTCTGCCAAGCATGTAGAAAACTATATTGATTTAATTTGTTTCAATATTTGAGGTTACCTGTGTTTTGTTTTGTTTTGTTTTCCTTTGTAAAAATAAAACACTGTAATCATCATCAACAACAAACACACTCGTGATCTAAAAATTTGCATGTTTATCATAAAATTCAAAAAGAACAACTATTGAATTCAGAGTTTCCTATTTACTTCATTTTTATTTTGAGTTGATTTGCACATTAGATCTGTGGGTAGTTCATAACTGTTAAGTGCAACCAAGATGTATGTTGGGGTTGTAAGACCTTTCCTTGCCTCTTCCATTCTCCCTTCTACCACACATCTTTGACCTCCCTTAGGTCCTCAGATAACTTACAGGAGACAAAAATCAATTTGGCACAGAAAATTAAGACTTTATTGACCTCAAGATGCCTGCCAGTGTTGTATGAGCCTACTGCAAAATGTCAAGCTAAGCTCCGAGGTTTGAACATTCCCAGAAATTTGTAGACATTACTTCCTTAATAACATTACAATATATTTTCTAATCTCCTACTAATTAACCTCTGTCTTGCCACCAAAGGATTTAAATAATTAATAACTAGAACTACTATTAAGAGAGGGACATTCACTGTTTCTCTGCAGTATCCCACCCTTGCTTGTGTCATCTTCATTACAGCTTCTAAGTGTACCTTATGATAAATTACTTGATAACTAGATTTTAGGAAGATTTACTATTACAACAATCTTTCAGACATAGATCTCAATTACAACCATAATTGTTCTGCTTAATACCCAGGCTTTAAAACATTGAAGTGAATTACCCCCATAGATAAAATGCTACAACAAAAATGGTAGGAAACCGAAGGTTTCTTTCCTTGATTTTGTTTCTATTCACCAATGTTAATATGAGATTTTAAAGTGTTATCACAATATTAGAAAATGAAAAATGACCCTTGAGGTAAGAAATACATTAAGCATGTTAAAATATGAAAAGAGAGGGGTGACAACAAAACTAGTGAGATAGGTTAGGGTATCCAGTGTACTAAAGAAACTCACTGTTAGAGATTTCCCAGAACTAAAAGAAAAGGACTGTTGTTTTGTCTTTTGTCCTGAAGTTTTTCAAAGGATTCACCCTGAGTTCTGTCAGAGTATGCCACTTATTTTAGATCATGTTCACTTGGTATAGATTCTGAGGTGGAGAACTGTAGACTGATGGTTTATTCTGGATTGCTTTTGGAAATGAAACTATACAATAAAATGAAGAAGCAAGACTGTCGCGTCCAGCGCAACAAAAGTTGTGGGGAGCGAGGAGGGCAGCGCAGGGTTAAGAAATACAGTAGCCAAGAATACTGTGCAAGCAGGGCCAAGGGACTCCAGCCTCAAGGACTGAGCCCTGAATCGGGCCAACTATAGCTTTTATTAGTTAGGTGAGGAAGTAAAGGAGACAAAGCTTGTCAATCTCAAGATCTGTGAATCCCATACATCATAATAGGAAACTGATTCAAGCCAATCACCCTTGCCTGCAGGCAGCAGAACCATAAGTCTCAAGATGTATGTACCTCCCCAAGGGACAAAACCTTTATGCATATGAATAGATGGAGAGCACATCATTGAATCACTTCCCCTGCAGGTTGTGGGAAGGAATGCAATCACAGAGGCAGAGGCTCTCCTTCACCAGGAGAATGTGGGGGGCTGTGCTTACCTCTCTTGACTCTGTGAGTTCCCCCAGGTGGTCCCCACATGGCTGTGTCTCGCTTGGGTTGACCCCTGTTAGAGATTCCAATCTTATCTGTCATTGACTAGCCAGCCATTTTTCTGGGGCCAAACAGGGAGATATAAGGTGCAAGCACAAAGGTGAAGCAAAGTCCCTGAAAGTATCCATCTCACAGGCTCTCCTTTCTTTAGGAGCAGGTACAAGGAGACTGACGGGTAGGCTGCTGCATGGCAACACAAGACAGGGCAGCAGAAAGAACTCACCTTCAATGGAGTTGTGACTGAAGCTTCACCCAAGCATAGGTAGAGCTTTGGAGCTGGGATGACAGAGTTGTCCCAAATTGAGGCACAGAGGATATGACTTTGTGTTCTTTAACTCTGAGCCACTCCCGTGGAGGAGGTGAAAACTTAGGTGAGTCAATTCATTGTGGATTGAATAATTCCTAGTGAACAATGATACTGTAATCCCTCTGAATCTAATATGACCAGTGTTGTAGGATGGATGCTTAAGAGTTAAAAAGGACCCAGGTCCAGAAACTGCACAAGGGAACATGAGAGTTTATTGAGGTGGTTGTGTGGTTGTGTGTGTGTGTGTGTGTGTGTGTGTGTGTTTACTTCCTGATTAGTCCTACTTGATTTCTTTTTTGTGAATAGTTTAGGTACTGCAGGTCACTTCCCTCTCGCATCAATGCTGCCTTCCTTATTATTTTACAGGTCCTATCCTAAGAATATTCACAAGTAAAACTTCTGCGCACAACTCTTTTATTCAGAGTTTATAATCACATAACCAAACTTACAAGCACTGACACCAGGCGTGGAGCTTTAAAGCAGATTCCCAGATGGGATTTTGGGGATTGATCACTTCCTAGCTGGCTGTCAGTGAGCAGCCAAACATTCTTAGAAATTGGAGTATCAATAGGCCCAGCATGACACATCAGTGAAATTTTAAAAAATTCCATTGGTAGTAAACTGGCTTGTGATAAAGGTAGAAGGGAATATGCTGGCTTGTGCAATATCTTAGGCAAAGGAGTGACATGGTAACTAAAAGGGCAATACAATTCAGTGACTGTTACAGTGTGCCATTGATTCATTGAAGAGAGATAGTACAAACATCTTTATTAATCACTAATGCAAGGTAAAATGCTAAAGCCAAAGGACTTCCTTGAGAGCACTTATGGAAATCCTAATCTCTGGCTGTATTTGGAGGGCAGAGAGAGTTAGAACAAGGCTTAGGACTTACTCATAGACTGACAGTTTTCTCACTGAGAGATTTTTAGCAGATAAACTGCTTAAGGCAGTTTCCTTCTACAGAAGGAACAAGAGCCTACAAGGATAAAATAGGAATCCAATATGGATGGTGAGAAATGCAATTGGTAAACATGTTAGCAATCTGAGTGTTTTATTACAATCATTGTTTAAAAGTTCAACGTTGACAAATCCATAGCATTTATATATTTAAGGAACAAATAATGAATATGTATTTTAAAAATATATGTCTGTACAGTGTATAAAACTGTAAGAACTAAATCTGATTATGTCACAGCTCTGTTTTAAACCATTCAAAGGCTTTCTATGTTATTGAGAGTAAAAGCCAAAGTCTATAAAATGGCTTCAAGGTCTATCATTAACTCCTATAATATTGTCTCTTAAACATCTTCCCCTTACTAATTCCACACAGCTATTATAATGTCTATGTGACTGTACAATAAATATCTTTCTGTACTTTTAGGGCTTTCAGAGCAAATTCGCCTGAACCTTCTGACCCAGGCTGACCAATCTGGAAGTAAAATTACAACAGATTAAATCAAAATATACCTAAAACAAGTAATGAAATTAAAGTAGCCATTAAATATCTTCCCAGAAAGTAAAGTGCAGTCCCCAGTGAATTTAGTCATGAGCGCCATCAACTATTTAAAAATGAAATACTGCCAATGTCTCATGTCTCACAAACTCTTACAGAAAATAGAGAAGAGGAGGAACACTTCACAACTCATTCAATGAGGCCTGTTTCATCAAAGTACCAAAGCCAGAAAAAGACATCACAAGAAAAAAAAAAAAAGAGAGACTGTACCTCATGACTATAGATGCAAAAATTCTAAACAAAATTTTAGCAAATTGAATCTAACAACACATAAAAAGAATTATATACCATGGCCCAGTGAAACTTATCTCAAGAATGCAAGGTAAATTTAACTTTCAAAAAATCAATTAATATGATAAACCATTTTAATAGAACAAAGAAAAAAAAGTATAAGTTCATCTCAACAGACACAAAACATTGGCAAAATACAACATTAATTAATGACAAAAAAATACTTCTCAACAAACTGGGAATAAATGGGAACTTATCACTCTCATAAATATAACTATGGAAAACCTCACAAAACATCACACTTGATGAAAGACTGAAGTTCTTCCCTCTAATATTTGGAATAAGGCAAGGGTGCTTACCTTGCTATCATTTTCAACATTGTACCGGAGAACAGCCATTCCAATCATGCGAGAAAGTAATGACATCAATTAGAAAGAAAGACATTATTAGTAGATGATATGATTGTTAAGGTGGCAATTCTTACAACACTGACTAACAGATTCAATTGCAATCCTTATCAGAATTCCAGCAGGCACGTTTTGTTTGTTTGGAAATTGACAAGTTGATCCTATTCATACAATTTATGTGGAAAAGTACAAGATCTCAAACAACCAAACTGATTTTGAAAGAAAATCATAAAGTTAGAGGACTTTCAACTCCAATGTCAAATTTTACTATAAATCTATAGCTATAAGATAGTGTGTTACTAGCATAAGGTCAACATAGATCAATGAAATAATTCAGACTCCATAAATAAATCTTTATGTTTGTGGTCAATTGGGCTTGGACAAAGTTTCTAGGTCAATTCATTAGGGAAAAATAGAACCTTTTAAAAAAAATTATAGTGGAATTATTTGATATTCACTTGCAAAAAGATTAACTCAGACCCCTACCTCATATCATGTCCAAAAATTAACTCAAAATTGATCATAACCCTAAATGTAGGGGTTAAAGCAACAACACTTTTGGAGAAAACATATCTTCGGTTAGGCACAATTTTCTTACATATGACATGGGAAGCATGCTCCATGAGAAGTAAAATTGATAAACTGACGCTCATCAAAATTCTAAACTTTTGTTCTTCAAAAGGTCCTAACTCATAATGAAAAGATAAGCAACAGAGTGGAAAATAATATTTGTAAAATATTGATAAAGGGCTTGTACCCAGGATAGACAAAGTAGGTGTTTAAACCTACTTAATAAGAAAATAAAACAACTCAATTTTTGAAACAGGCAAAATATTTGAAAAAATACTTAACTATAGAAGATATATGAATGGATAATAAGCACATGAAAATTTTCTGAATATCGTTAGTCATTAGGGAAATGCAAATGAAAACCACAGTAAGATTCCATTTTATACTTCTAAAATGGTTATGATAAAAGCAACAGAAAATAACATGTTGGTGATGATGTGGAGGAAAAGATATTGCCCTACATCACTGATAGAAATGTAATATGATACAGCCACTTTGGAAAACTGCCTAGCAGTTATTTAAAGGATTAAACAACATAGTGTTACTACTGTATGACCCAGCAAGTCAATCTTTAGTTATTTTTCCAAAAATAACAAAAATGTATATCCACAGAAAGTCTTGCATACAAATGTTCTTATTAGCATTATTCATAATAAACCAAAGTTGGAAACAACCTCAATGTTCATCAACTGAATGGTGATTGGATAGGCAAAATATCAACACAGTAACATATTTTTCAGCAAAAAAGAAATAAACTTCAGATACATGCTGTAACATTGATGAACTTCAAAAACATTATTCTCAGTGAGATAATCCAGACACAAGAGACTCCAGATTGTATAATCCTATTTGTATGAAGCAGAGAAAAAGCAAATTTATAGAGTTAAAAAGTTAATTATTGCTTGCAATGGGGAAGTAAGGAAAAGAGATAAATAGTAAATACTCGCATGGGATCTCATTGGGTGATGAAAATGTTTTAAATCTGATTTGTTGATAATTGAATGACATGGTAAACTTACTTAAACATTATTGAGATATAATTTTGAAATGTGTATATTCTATGATATGTAAAATATGTCTCAATAACATTATTATTTTTTTTAAGTGACCACTAATTACCAAGAGAGATACAGATAGATTTACTTCTCTAGAAGCATATGTTTAATTTCAAGGGAGTAAAACCTAGGACCATGGAGATATCCCCTAGGTGGTATACACTGGTCTTATCTTTCTCCTGGAGAGATTAATTCACATTCCAAAGGGTTAGAAACAGGGCCCAGGTTTTTCTTTTCCATTACATTTACAAGGAAATTCTCCAAATAAGATAAAAGGGGTGGAGTGTACTGTTTCTTTCTCCCCTGTTATCACCATCCAGATTTCTTTTCTTTTTTTAATTTGGTATTTTTCATTTATAATCCAGTTGTGCATATGTGTAAAATGATATTTGTCTTTCATTGCATCAAAGGGTAAGAATTGAGACACACAGAATCTGCACAGTTTATTTCCTCAAAGTAATAAATAAGTAATAAAAATACACTTTGTTCCAGGAACCATACCTGTCAATTCCAGACATTAACAAATATAATTATTAAAAATTTAACAACCTCTTCAATGTTTCTGTACATACTATGCATGTTCCTGCCTTTGATCTTTAAGTTGTCTCTATCTGGACTTCTTTATCCCAAATATGTATACAAGTGGCTGGTATCTTTACATCATTTAGGTCCATTGTCAAATTTATTAGAAGTTAGCCTTCTCTTGCCCTCTTCCTACAAAAGTAGTTCCCTCCACCCTGGCCTGCTCTATCATTGGCACTGTTTTCTCTTTCCCCATAATATTTATCACCATCTGAAATATTTATTCAATAGTTTATGTATCTCCAACATCCTCCATGTCACTCCATGAGGGGAAGGACTCCAGGCATTTTTGCTCACTGCTATATCCTCAGCATTCTACATAGCATATGGTTGGAGCTCAATGATCATTCATTAAATGAATGCAGAGTGAAAGAAGAGACACTAGCAAGGATGGGGATATCAAGGAGTATTCATAGAGGAGTTGACACTTAAACCAGGTTGATTTTTTGTTTGTCCTTTGCTGACAGGACTACTAAGCTTCTTCTTGAAGCTTGTAATCATTACGAGTCACTATTAAAAAAGCATTTTACAAAAACAGAATTAAAAATGAAACATTAGAAACTTTCATTTTGCTTTCTCATTTACAAATAAAAATATGGTTTCATAAATAATGAAATGGTTGGTAAAGTGAAAATCTGTCATCTCTTCTTATAGTTCATGGAATTTAGCTTAAGGTTAACCAACTTAGTAAAATATTTCTTAAATTCTGAATAGTTGAATAGCTATTCAAAAAAAGAGCATTAACTGGTAAAAACATAACATGACTGTTCATGTTCTTTCATATAACCATCTTAAATGTTGGGAAATTTTATTTGACTGGAATCATTATTTGATGTTTATTTTCCCAAGCCTAAAGTCAAAAGGTATATAGATTAATGCTATGAACTTGCCAACTGAGTGATTATTAGTTGCATTATAGATAAATCTTAAATGCTCAGTGTCTTCACACACACAAAAAAGTCTATTATTAATTTATGTTCAATTTGCTTTTTAATATATATATTTTTTAGTTTTCAATTACAGTTGACACACAATATTATATTATTAGTTTCAGGTATACAACACAGTGATTAGGTATTTATGAAGTGATCACCCCAATAATTCTAGTACCCATCTGACACCATACATAGTTATTATAATATTGCCTATATTCCTTATGCTATATTTTACATCCCCATGACTATTTTGTAACTACTAATATGTACTTCTTGAGCCCTTCCTCTTATTCACAAAAAGTTCTTTGTATCCATGAGGTTTTTTGTTTTGTTGTTAATTTTATTCATTAGATTCCACATGCAAGTGAAATCAGATGTCATTTGTCTTTCTCTGTCTTACTTACTACACTAAGCACAATACATTCTAGGACTATCCATATTGTCACAGATGGCAAGATTTCCTTCTTTTTTATGGTTAAATAATATTCCATTGTATATGTACCACCTCTTCTCTGTCCATTCATCCATCGATTGACACCCAGGTTGCCTCCATATTTTGGCTACTGTAAATAATGCTGCAATGAAGACATGGATGCACAAGTCTCTTTGAAGTAGTGTTTTGCATTCCTTCAGATAAATAACCAGAAGTGGGATTATTAGGTCCTTCTTTGTCTCTTGTTATAATCTTTAGTTTAAAGTATATTTTGTCTGTTATAAGTACAGTTACCCAACTTTTTTTTTTTTTTTCATTTTCATGAAATATCTTTTTCCATCACTTTACTTTCAGTCTGTGTGTGTGTCTTTCGATCCAAAATGGGTCTCTTGTAGGCCTGTGTAAGGGTCTTGTTTTCTTGTGTATTCAGCCACCATCTCTTTTCATTGAAACATTTAATCAATTCACATTTAAAATAATTGTTGATAGATATGTAGTTATTGCCATTTTATTTTTCATATTTTTGATCTTATTTTTTTTTCTCCTTCTTCTTAAAGAAGTCCTTTAACATTCCTTGTAATACTGGTTTGGTGGTGATGAACTCTTTAAACATTTTTCTTGTCTGGGAGGCTCCTTACCTGTCCTTAGATTCTAAATGATAGTTTTGTTGGGTACAGTAATCTTGGTTGTAGTTCATGCCTTTTCATCATGTTGAATATTTCATGCCAATTCCTTCTGGCATGAAAAGTTTCTGTTGAGAAAACAGCAGCCAGTCTTATGGGAGCTCCCTTGTAGATAACTGACTGCTTTTCTCTTGCTGCTTTTAAGATTCTCTCTTTGACTTTAACCTTGGCATTTTAATTATGATGTGTCTTCATGCGGGACTTTTTGGGTTCATCTTGGTTGGGACTCTCTATACTTCCTGGGCTTGTATGTCTATTTTCTTCCTCAGTTTAGGGAAATTTTCCATGGCATTTCTTCAAATAGGTTTTCAGTTTCTTGCTCTCTCTTTCTCTCCTCCTTTTGGTTCCCCTATTATGTGAATGTTGGTATGTTTCTTGTTGTGCTAGATGACCCCTAAACAACTTGATGTTGTTCTCAGTTTTTGATGATTTGTTTTCTTTTTGCTGTTATGATTGGGTGCTTTCTGCTACCTTATCTTCCAAATTGCTGATTTGATCCTCTGTTTATTCTAATCTATTGTTGATTCCCTCTAATATATTCTTTATTTCATTTATTATAGTCTTCATTTCTGACTGCTTTGTTTTATGATTTGTATCTCCATTTTAATGTTTCCTATCTCTTTGTTGAAGTTCTCCTTGATATCATTCAGCATCCTTATAACCAGTGTTTGGAACTCTGCATCTGGTAGATTGCTTGTCTCCATTTTGTTTAGTTCTTTTTCTGGAGCTTTGTTCTGTTCTTTCATTTGGGATATGTTTCTTTTTCTCCTTAGTTTGGCTACCACCCTGTGTTTGTTTCTATGTATTAGGTAGGGCTGCTCTGTCTCCTGGTCTTAGTAGAGTGACCTTATGTAGTAGGTGTGCTGTGGGGTCCAGTGGCACAGTCTCCCTGGTTACCTGAGCTGGGTGCTGCTCTTGTGTGCTCAGTCCCTTGTGTGGGTTCTGTGTGAACTTACTGTTATATTTGAGCCTTCATTACTGTTAGCACATCAACAGGAGGGATTGACACTCAAGCTGATTGGTTGTGAGGATTGGCCATGGCTACAGTGGAGGAGCTATTGAGCAGGGGCTGACTCTGTGTAGCAGAATTTGTTTTAGAAGGGCTCTGTTGCCTGCACAGTGTCCCATTTGGGTGTGTTGTCCAAAGCCAGCCACAAGGTTTACCTGCCCCGGGGCCTCCTGGGAAATGCTTCACCACAGGCCAATTTCAGTTGCAGCCTGTGCCCTGCCTAGGGACATCTGGCATGAGCCACAAAGCAATCTGCAGATAACCACCACCTGGGCTAGGTTTAGTGGTACCTGAGAGAAGCTAAGCTACAAACTAAGGCTGGCTGCTGCTAGTGCCAGGCTTGGAGCCTATCAAGAGGTACAGGGTATGACAATGTCAGATGCTGCTTATTTCAGGTTTGTGAAATTTTGAGAGATTTTAGGAAAGTCTGCAGCATGGGCCAAGACAGGCCTTTTGTAGGAAAACACCAGTGGGAGTGGCTTGGGTGGATTGCAAGTTGGTTGGGCAGGGTCTCACAAAATCACCAGGACAGGGCAGACTAACTATGTTAGCTAGGTTGATGGAGACTCAGATATGGTGACCATCATCTATCTGCATGTTTGGAGGGAGCAGGGCTCAACAAGGAAACAATTGCTTCTGCCTATCCTTCTCTTTGGAAGAAAGCTGCCCCTGCAACCCTCATCCTGAAGCCAGCCAATTCATTTCCTCCCTGTATGTCTCTGATGCTTTTTGAACTGCTGCCCCAGTGCTGGAGTACACAGTGAATGCATCTAGCAGTGAATAAGGTCATGCATGGGCCTTTTAAGAATAAGACCTGAGACTCCAGCTGCCCTTTGTCTCACTCAGTCACAACTTCTACTGGTTTTCACAGCCAGAAGTTTTAGTGACTTTTCTTCCTGGCACTAGAACCCGGTGCTGGGGAGCCTGGTGTGGAGCTGGGACACCTCACTCCTCATGGGGGACATCCACACCTGAGATATCCCTCCTGATTTATAACCACCACATGTGGGTATGGGACCAGCCTATTCCACATCTCCACTCCTTCAGTCCATCTCATGTGGCTTCTTTTGTAGGTCCTTAGTTATAAGACTTCAGTTCAGCTAGACTTCAGGCAATTCACAATGATGGCTGTTCTGCCGTTAGATTGCAATTTTGATGTGGTCATGAGAGGATGCAAGCACAGTGTTTACCTATTCTGCCATCTTCACTGGAAATTCATTTATGCTCAACTTAATATGAGCTTGCAGAAGGAAAGGGGCCGGTTCTCCTTATTCTGGTGACTCTAGGATCCAAGCTTTCTCCATCTTCTGTTTTTGCCATCTCAACACAGGGCCTCCATATTTACAGTGTCAGGGAAAGAGAGCAGCCAATTAGCACAAAGACTCTTTAGTGTCTTGTTCTGGTAATGGTACACTTCATTTCCATTCACATAAATTTGTGTGACACACCCTTCTATTTTTAAGGGAGGCCAAGAAAAAGAAGTGATATAAGTAAAATCTTTTGTCTCAACAACCCTTGGGAAATTGTGGTAACATCAGGGACCTTGTACAAAAGCAAATGCTCTCTGCTCAGTTTTCAATTATCCCAACAATGATTTCACTTAGCATTTTTTCTAAACTCATTGTTAAAAAAATATATATATTAGATAATTAGAATAATCTCACCTACTAGTCATTAAATTATTCAACAACCTGGACAGACTTTCTGCCAACACACACCTTTTCTTTCTCTACCCTTTTCTTTCTCTTCTCCAATTATACCATCTCAATTACAACATTTCCATATCTTAGTTTTTAAAGCAGTAAACAGTATTTTTAAAAAATATTTTCTAAATTGTTTATTGCCTAAAATTACAAATCAAATTTCTCTGTAAAGGGAAATATTAATTGTTCTGCCAGTACCTATTTACTGCTATGTTTGTTGAGGTGGGAAATTCAGAATTAAGAAACACTATATATCCAATTAGGCTACAATTTCACTAAAAGCAAACCCCACCACGTGTAATAATTTGTAAATAATATAAGACATAGGCAGCAAGTAATTAGGTGTTAAATTTTTAGAGAAGAGAAAGGTCAATGAGGTTCCTGAGTAAGGTAAGCTTTGTGAGGGAGTGGTCAGTTTACCAGACCCTTAAACAATATGGATAGTTGGACTCAAAGTTTGGGTCATTAATAAAGGTTTGTATGTTCTTTAGACTAAAAGCAGAACAGATTCTATTACAGTGGCTAAATCTATATTTGTAATTTAAATGAAGAATTAGACAAATGACAGATCACTGAGAATCAAAATAAATCTTTAGTATGCCAATTTGGTTGTTGATGGTTAATTCCAAGAGCAAAGGTTTTACACTTCATTTATAAAGCAATTAATACCATTTTTCATTTGACTTTGAATTACAGACGTAATGAAAGTGAGATAATTTATTCTGATCTTGATCAGATGCTATGATATCTAGATTCTAAAATATAAGTTAAAATAGGAGGAACAAAAATTTCCTGATTTAGTTTCTAAGATATCCATATAGTTATAATCAATAAAGAGAAACAAACACAATTATTTCTTCTGGTTATGTAGATTATTTCTCAGGTTAAAATGATTACTGCCATCTTTTATCAAGTAGTTTAAATCATTTTCAGGGCAAAATCATTTCAATTGTAATTGAAAGTATATTAGTGTATTCACAAAATTTCTGTCCAGCTACTGAAAAATAGAAAAATAAAATATCAGGACCTTAAGTAATAATTTGGCAGGTTTATTTTGATGTTTAATTCATTTTGGTTAATTAAACTGTTTTTACTATTACATCTACCATTTTAGTAAGGGCCCAGCTTCTAAAATACAAATTACTCTGAACAAGACAATATTCCCAGTATTATCTATGTTTTCAGATAGATAATAAAATAATGTGTGCCCAGGTTTATTTCTAAAATATATAGCTAAACATTAAGTCCTTGTTGTTACATATGAGACACTAGTATCAGTATAAATTTTGCAGATATCATCATTTTGCTGATTTTACATGAAAACATAGAGATGTGGATTCTGGAGGGACCAAAAAGACACCTTCATAGTCTAACAAGAAAAAAAAAAATTACTGAGCTCTTACTATTTATTTACATGAGAATAACCATTTATTTGTCAAGCAAAACCGGTAATAACAAACACTGGGATTATTAAATTAGATGTAAAAATAAACTTTAGCAATACAAGGGTCAAATAAAGGGTACTTATTTTGTCTCCTCCACTCAAGTAAGAGTATATTGGATTTTGGCTGAAATCCTTACAATATTTGCAGTACGAAGAGTAAGTGACCTGTGCCATTATAAGTTATAGGGTGGTAATGAATTCCTTAGTATGAAGATTTTTACTATTTCAGATGAACATCCATAAAAGAAGTTAGAGATGAATTTCTCATGCTTGATTATAGTTTTCTTTAGTGAGGTAGTATCCTAATGCTGGTGTTTAAAAAGCTTTTCTTGAACAATTCAAAAATTATAAAATATGAAAGATTGTTGAAAACAAAATATAAGGGAAACAGAGCTCATAATGAATTATCACCATATGTATACCACAACTTTTTTTTTTTAACCAAGCAAGAATAGGTTTGGTTCAAAAGTAAAATACTGTCAAAAGTTTACTCTAATTGATCTGATCATAAATATGTAGAATGCAGCTTTCTAAATTTTAAAATACCTTTCACTTAAATGAATAATGTACTTAATCTATAAATGGTCATATGTCACCTTATTGTAAAAATGATCAAAAGTTCAAGAAAATTTTGGATAGAAATAAGTATAAGTGCAGAGGAAAAGAAAATCAGAGTTGTATTTGTAGGTGCACAATATTGGTGAGGTACATATGTTTATTTCCTTAAGATGATAAGTACTTACATTAAATACAGACCACTACAGATGACAGTGTAGAGTTCATGATTGAGACTTTAGAGAACACTGGCTTTTTATTATGTTATTTATCATAGTACTTCATTAACATGAAATAATTTAATTCAAAAAGTATTTCTGCTTAAGCCATGTTACACACTATGAATAATACATAATACATGATACTGTCCTTGACTTCAAGTTTACAACTTAGTTAGGCAGAAAAAGTTATACTTCTGGAAACTATAAAGGGCAATATAAAGCACAATTAAAGATAGCTAAGAACAAATATAGTTCTTAGATTATATAATGTTGGAAGGTAAAATAGAAGAGAGATAAATGTAACCCAGAATGTTCATAGAAGGAAAGCCACAAGTTAAAGATAGACTTCAGCTATATCCTTAAAGATAGATAAGACAGACTTAGGGAAATAGTTAGAAATAGCTTTAAAAAGCAGTAATTTCACCCATTCACATGTTACCTAGGGTGATCTAAGTATCAATGTAAAGGTGCATAAACGGTCAAACTCATCCCAAAATATTAATAAATATAACAAAAGAATTAATAGCATATTAATATAATATAATATAATATAATATAATATAATAGAAGATAGTAATATAATAGAATATAATAGAAGAATGAACTTAAGTGCATTTTATTTTCTACACTGTGATTTAACATGTTTACCTATAACTAAAAGAAACAAACAAATGAAAAATATTAACAAAAAAGAAGCCAAGAACAGAAAACTTCCCATGTCCTCTTTCAGGACAAGAAGGCATAATTAAAATAAAGAAAATTAAATGGGTTAAAAATTAATAGCAAAAATGGAACAATTTGATAGTTGTCAGAGGTGATAGTGTCAGGGGATGAGTAAAAATGAAGAAGGAGAATAAGAGCTACAAACGTACAGCTATAAAATAAATAAGTTATGGGGATGTAATGTATAGCACAGGGAATATAGTTAATAATATCATAATAACTGTGCAGTGGCAGATGGTTACTAGACTTATTGTAGTGATCACATCATAAGATATATAAGTGTAAAATCACTATGTTGTACACCCAGAACTAATATAATATTGTATGTCAACTATACTTTAATAAAAAGATGAAAAACAAAAAAGGGAAAATAATCCCAAGAATATTAAATTATTCAATAGAGCTGGGATATAGATACATAGATACAAGGAACTATTAACTAAGCATTGTATCGTTATCTGTAGAAGAGAACCCAATGGACATAGTCCCAAAAGATGCTAATTACAGAACAAAACGTTTTAAATTTCTCCGGGACAGGAAAGTCACCATGGACACTGAGTATCCCTACATGGCACTACTGACTATGCCAATAATTCGGAGCCCAGACCACTCTTTACCCAAACCATTTTTTCCTGGTTGTGTTTGCAGGAAGTAACTTTGAGAGATGTGGTTCCATTTTACCCTGGACAAATAGCAAGCTTGTTTCCACTCAACATAGAAGTAGTGGAGCCTCAAGTTCATGATTCCACTACTGTAATGCAAACCTACTAAGGGTACAGGCATCTATCAGGGGCCTTCTGTGTTGCTTACTAGTAGGACCTGGGGCTCATGGAAGACCAAACAAATGAACATTAAACTCTGGGTAATGTTTTCCTGTGAGCAATAAAGTTATTTGCCTTTGACACAGGTGTCTCATGTATTTTGTCAAGATCCATGAAACAGTAACAGACTAACACAGTTAGCTTGTAAGTAGGACAAAATAAGACCCTGGCAGGTTCTGATATTAAGATTTGAAGTTAAAAAAATTCTGTTGACACGACAAATAATAACAAATAACACTGACAATAACAGTAATAAACATTTATATAGTGCTAATTATACGCCAGTCACTGTACTACATAATTCACCTACATTAACTCTTTTTTCCCCATTAGAATCTAATTAGTAGCTACGATTTATAACTCCCAATTTTCTGATGGAGAAAACGAGACCCCAGGAGGTTTTGTAATTTATTCAAGATCACACAGCTAGTAAATGAAAACATTGGGATCCATATGTAAACACTCTGGTTCCAGACAGAGAGTGCTTACTCGCAAGCCATATTGTCTTAATTAGTGGACAACTAAGCATTCAAGTGCTTTTGTAGCTAATGATGCTGATGATGGAATTGATGGTGATGAAAATTATTTCACAGACTTGCACTAAAATAGAGTTTTTATTATTTTACTGTTGGATTTTACCTGTGACCATAATATACAGTCCTCTTCCAAAATCTATTAAATCAAATAAAATTGAGCTTTCATATAATGTGTACTACTTAAACATCTCCTTTAACTTTATTCTATATACTGGTTATACTATTGCATTTAGAATTCATATGTTCATGCTCTTAAAGACGTAGATCACTAAACAGATAAATCATTGTTTATCCAAATATTAGCTTGGGTTATTCAAAGAGTTGCATAGTGGATTTGTTTTATAATTGGCTCAAATAAAATGTTCCGGACTCTTGTTAAAAGTGAAGAAAAATTGTATAAAGTCCCTGTAAATAAGCAATCTACAATATTCCAGTGAGTAAAGTCCTGCATGACATAAAGATAGAGGGTTGGTGGTTTTATAACAACATCTTTCTGTTCAGCACGTTATGTTTTAGGGTTTTTTTGTCTAAGAAAAAAAAGGGAATAGAGCTTCAGAAATAATAACTATCCCTTGGAAATGACTCAGGATAGCCTTAGGCTAAATCTTTGACATTCATTTTTAGCTCAGAGTAGAAGTTCGGATGGTAACAAAACAGGCTGTGCAAGCTCAGAACTACCTCAAAAACAAATGGGAGTGTGAAGGTCCAATAAATTGAACCAAATGGGGGGAGGTAATTTAAATGGCTCTTGATATATTTATTTAAAAAGAGGAGCTATTGATATTAATATGCAATCTCTTCACAACTACATCAAGGACCTAGGAGGGGATGCGTTCTGTTTATAGCTATGAGCGGCACAATACGATAATACCATTTTGCTTCCTACCAATCATTCATGCAGCAAAGTATGTCTATGCTTCATGAACAATGCTACACAATTTGTACTTTTTACCATTGAAATAGGGAAAATAGAAGCTGTGTGTATAAAATAATCGATTTTTAGAAGTGAATCTCTTTGTGAATTGACAGGATTCCATTCAAATATTCCTTCATCAGTGTATTTACATGGAAGAGAATTGAAAGGAAAGCCCTAACTGATTCTGTCTTCTTTCTATCTCAACAAAGGATGAACTAGGTTCTTATGTACATTAATTACATTGATGTCTTGGAAAAATAATTTTTAAAGATAATCCATTTTCTCATTTTTCTTCCATTAAAAATTTATTTTGACAATTAGCATTTTAGTTCCATTTTTCTTATTTCTCAGGAGATGGGGGTGATATACATGCTTAATGTGACACACAAAAAAGCAGAACTGGGAAAGGATAGGTGAAGCACAGAAGTAAAACAGGAGAGATAATGAGGGGTCTGCCTTAAATGTCATACTAAGGAACTTAACCCATGCTTCAGTAACTATTAGCTGAAAAATCTAAGAATGCTGCCAAGTGCAAACCTCAGTCAAATTTTGATGAGGGTTGTCATTTTTTTTTTCCTGGTGATTCTCAGCTTTCTCTGTGAGTTGACGTCATTCCAAAGCTTACTCCTAATGTAGTATGGACACAAGACCGCTTCAGTGGACAACATGCACATTTGGTGTGACCTACCAACAAAATGAACTATTGGATAAAAATCTTAGGAATCATTCCAACTGGACTAATTACGATGTTTCCCTGAAAATAAGACCTAACCAGAAAATAAGCCCTAGCATGATTTTTCAGGATGACATCCCCTGAATATAAGTCCTAATGCATCTTTTGGAGCAAACGTTAATATAAGACTCTGTCTTATTTTTGGGGAAACACAGTAGAATACATGTTCAGCAGCATGGTTAAATAAATTAGGTTGCATTTGTTGGTTAAGAACAAATAGTGTCTATCGTGGAGGCTGGGGTCAATCCTACACAACTGAAATAGGAGATGAGTGAAATAGATGGCGGTTGGGGGAGTGAGCAGCGTAATAATGACCAAGGTCCACTACATCTCAAGAGTAAGCAATGAGGAGTAACTGGGGTGTCACAAGC
This sequence comes from Rhinolophus sinicus, assembly GCF_036562045.2. NCBI lineage: Eukaryota > Metazoa > Chordata > Mammalia > Chiroptera > Rhinolophidae > Rhinolophus > Rhinolophus sinicus. Next base: position 92,261,100 of record NC_133753.1, on the reverse strand, counting down.
TGCAATTTGGGTTTCAGTCATCATTTTGGTTTCACTATAAAGAATTTTTGGTGAAAGCAACACTTACTTTGGGGGTTTTCTAATAGGTACTTTCTTCTTTCTTCAATTTTTATTTCTATGTAGCCAAAGCATTATTGCATTTTATTTATTCTGTTAGAAAAATCATAAATTTTATGAAGTACCTGAGACATGCTAGATGCTCTTCTGGGATGCATGGTTACAACCATGAACAGAGCAAACACAGTACCTGCTCCCACACAATTCTGAATATACTGATGTCAGGGTGTCTCTTCCACTTCTGTGGCTTCAGTTATCAAGAATAATCTGACAATTCTCAAATGTCTCTACCTGGCCCCTAAGGGGAAGCAGAGTTTGTCACCCCTCCAAAAATAATATGCTTTTTGGGATATTGATTTTAAGCTGGTTCTTAAGGAAAGGAACAAACAACTCAGGAAAAACTTTTAACCTTCCCCTTAACTGCCTAAAAGGAATTTAGATAGAGGACCTGCTCTAGGAAGGGAGCTATTATCATAGATAAATGTAGTTTAATATGAATGAATGTGTGATAGACAGGGTGGAACCTATCAAGGCCCATTTGATCAAAAACCTCGCAGTGTTCCATTGTTAAAGACAGCACAGCAAACATTGATTTATCAGACCTTGGCTTTTCTATCTCCATGCGAATTGCCTTCCTATCCTCTAACATCCAAAGCAAAACCATAAACCCTGTGCTTCTCCTTAGCTCCAGAATGACATACCATATTTCCCCCAAAAGAAGACCAGGTCTTATATTAATTTTTGCTCCAAAAGATGCATTAGGGCTTATTTTCAGGGGATGTCAAATTTTTCATGTACAACAATCTACATTTATTTGTATACAACAATCTACATTTATTCATTTATTCATGTACAAAAATCTACATTTATTCAAATACAGTAATGTCATCTTCTGCTGGAACATTGTCATAACTCTCCAAACCCTGAATTCTGGCTTGAATTTCTTGCGACTCCATTTCCTGTAGAACCATTGGCACTAATCTCTCATGTCCAGCAATAGAGCTCTCCTTAAATGAGCACTTCTTGTCCATGTAGCCTGCTGGTAGTGCATTGGCAACACAGCTGTCAGTGATTTTATCCCATGAATTCTTCACTCAAGTCATGACCTCTTGCAGGCCAGGTTTCCAGAAGTTTCCATGCTGATTTCTCTCCATTCTATTTTCAATGTAGTTATTGATTTCCATGCACAAATTGTCCTTGAATGGCTTGTTTATTGCAATATCAAGACTGTGGAGATAGGCAATCATTCCTGTGGGAATCATTGTTTGATCTATTCTTCTCTCTGCAAGGAAGTTCTTCATGTCTTTAGCGTGGTGAGTGCTGGCTAAACCCCGACTAGCAGACCTCTTTGGCCACCTCACGAAATAAGTGGCAGCATTAAATCGACCCACTTTCTTATAACTGCTTGTGTGCACCAGGCTTTTTTGGTTTCAAGAACATAAATGCCTGAAACACGTTCAACCTTATCTTTCTTGCCCTTAGTGATGATTAGAGGTGGGGCTTTCTTTCCATCCAGACGAATTGTCAAAATACCAGTAACACATGCACTTTTGTAACCAATGGAGGGAATGTAGATTGACGAGGCACCCCTCTGATCAATTGTCATTTGAGATCCTTGGCCCATAAACACTGCAGTTTCATCCATAGAAATCATGTAGGAAAGTTGGTATTTAGAAAAGTCGATGCCATCAACAAAGGACTTGAATGCCAGTGCATGTTTAATAACTTCAGTGTCTTTCAGCTTGAACAATGTTCTTGATCATCTTAGAGACAGTTCATATCGCTGAAGGAAGCCATCCAGCCAGTGTAGTGATGCTTTGAATTCTTCTGGGGATATTTTTAACTGTGGTGCCATTGCAAAGGCAAATACTTGACTATCAACCCTGCGCACAACCACAGTCTTTGCTCTCCTGTCAGCAATCCATTCACAACTGATGTCTTCCAGCTCAGGAAATAATGGTTGCCAACCTGTACTTCGCAGCATTTCCCTCCTTTACTTGTTGACTGAGGTTATCATACTCTTCTCGCCATTTTTGGACCATTTGGAAATCCAACTTCTTCTCTTAGCAGAAAGCTATAAGATTTTTGCCCCGGGAGTCCTCCACGATTCCTTTCTTGTACTCGACAGAATAGCTCTTTTCTTTTTGCATTCATCTTGTCTGGGGGTCAAAATATTATTCCCTTTAAATCTACCATTAAGTCAAGTGTTAATTGAAGATTTACGAGACAGGAGTGGCAACAAAAATGATGACAGTTAAGAACGATGGTCCACACAAAAGCGATGAAAAATTGCAGGCACCAAAATTCAGAAAACGTTTCTTTATTTCACACGAGTGCATTAAGTATGTCAGTTACAACACATGACGTATTGAATTATGAAGATTCATATTAGACACAACCATGTCCTTTTGTTTTCCAGTGCGAATGTTATTCATGTGTTGTGTCTGTACTCTGATTGGTCATTCGGCAATAAGTCTTGGTTCATCTGTTTACATAGGCATTTACCTCTCGTCCAAAGGTGCCTGCTTGGGTATTTACAAACACTTAATTATAATTTACATTATCATTTATTTTGACTATTAATGTCAATAATATTATTTATATTTAATTATATATTAATATTAGTATTTTATAATTCAATACGTCTGTCGTGTATTGCAATGGATGTACTAAATGCATCTGGCTGACGAACTTAACTGGGGCTTATTTTTGGGGTAGGGCTCATATTACAAGCATCTTGAAAAATCACGTTAAAGCTTATTTTCTGGTGAGGTCTTATTTTCCAGGAAATCCGATATAAGGTATGACAATTATGTTCCCGAACTTATTGCAACTATGCGCTAACATTTTTGTGATACCAGAGGGATTATTCATTATGAATTTGTATCAACTGGACAAACAGTTAACCAAGTTTACTATTTGGAAAGTGCTGAAAAGGCTGCGTGAAAAACTTAGACGACCTGAACTTTTCCCCAACAATTCATGGCTCTTGCATCATGACAATGCACCAGCTCACACGGCACTGTCTGTGATGAAGTTTTTAGCCAGTAAACAAGTACCTGTATTGGAATACCCTCCTCACTCACCTGATCTGGCCCCCAATGACTTCTTTCTTTACCTGAAGATAAAGGAAATATTGAAAGGAAAACATTTTGATGACATTCAGGACATCAAGGGTAATAAAATGACAGTTCTGATGGCCATTCCAGAAAAAGAGTTCCAAAATTGCTTTGAAGGGTGGGTTAGGCGCTGGCATCGGTGCATAGCTTCCCAAGGGGGAGTACTTCAAAGGTGACCATAGTGATATTCAGCAATGAGGTATGTAGCACTTTTTCTAGGATGAGTTTGTGAACTTAATTTTCCTATCTCACATAAGCCTCCACTGCCCAATCTGACCTTGCATCTCATTATCTTTCTGGTCCAAAGTCCATGTGCCTGATGCTTTGAAAGACCAGAACTCAAAGCATCAGAGTTCGGAGTAAAGAAAGGATTATTAATTGGGAAGGCACCCACCGAGAAGATGGGAGACCTAGTGGAGCCTCAAATCCATCTTAAGAAAGTATAGAGTTCAGGCTTCTTTTATGTCAAGGATAGGAAGGGGCTAGAGGTGATTGACAACTGCAGACAGCTGGGTGCCAGCAGGCTTCCGAGGAAGATTGTGCTTAGCCTGTCCACCCTAGTTGATGAGAGTCCAGTCAGAAGGTTCCTGCAAATCTTTGATAAACAATACGTACTTCCTTTGTCTCCTCAGGGGAGGCACATTCCGGTAAGGGACTGTTTTTGTACAACTCAAGCCATAAGAACAATCTCTAATGATTAGCATGTCCATATGCAAGTAGCTATTAACTTAAAGGCCATGGGAACAAAGCAGGCTTGAACAAGACGGAGACTGAGAGGCCAGAACTTTTCACTCTGTTGCAATTATGGCGCCCCCAAGGGTACATTCGTAAAATAAACTTTGCATGTTTTCTCCTGTTAATGTCTCATGCTAATTTGATTATTAGCCCAGTTACAATAATTTAGAAGGAGGGAGGAACATTATTTTTTTATGTCCCCACAGTCCCTCTCCTAGGTACCATACCTATACAACCAACCTCTTACTGAGGAGATCCCTTTGAGTTTTCTTTCTTTCTTTTTTTTTTAATTAAAGTTTATTGGGGTGACAATTGTAGTAAATTTACATAGGTTTCAGGTGTACAATTCTGTAATACATCAACTTTATGTCACATTGTGTGTTCACCACCCAGAGTCAGTTCTCTTTCCATCACCTTTGAGTTTTCTTAAATGCACCTCGACTGCAAACTAAACTCTTATTTTTTGTTAAAACCTGCTCTTCTTTTAGAGTTCCTCATTTTAATAATTGATATCACAACCTACGCAGTTGCTCAAGCCCAACCTGGGTGTTATCCATCTCTAGTGGCTTCACTCAAATCTAAGACACTTTTATCTCTCAGCTGTGTAGCAACAATGACATTCTCACGGGCCTTGCTGCCTCCAGGTTTGCCACCTCCTTTTCTCTCTGCAGCCAAAAGTTATCTTTCACAGGTGGAGATATAATTGTGTCACCGCCACAATTAAAATACTTTAGTGGCAGTCTATTGTCTTTAGGGAAAATGTCCAGAGTCCTTAAAAGGCTTATGAAATCCTCCACATTCTAACCTTGTCTTCTTCCCTCCTCTCCTCAAATTATTCACCTCTCTCCCTAGAGTTGATTATTCCAGCTACATGAGTTTCCTTTTTTTTGACCAATAGCAATTTTTCTCTATGCTTTCCACTATTGTTACTTTTCCTAGAACCCTCTTTCTCTTACCTTCACATAACTAAACCATTTTTTGTTGTTAAGTTCTCAGCACTAATATTATTTTCTAGATTGGGTTAGTTCCTCTTCTTATGTTTCCCAGAGCACAATATTCCGATTGTGAAAATTAACATATTATTAATTGTGTATTCCTATACACTTGGTATTTAGAAGAAGACTTAGCTTAAGTGCTCAATACATAGTTGATGAAGATGATTGGTCAATGTTGATGGGTCACCTGTGGTTACAGAGCATGTTTTGTTATGGCTTTCATCTTTACACTTATTTTCATTATTTTATTATATATTTATTATTATATTGTAAATATGGTATTATTATATTTTTAATTTTTTATTATGGTTGTTTTATTATTTTTTATTATGGTTACAATTTATTATTTCTAAGTGCTTTTAGAGTCTCAGCTGATAGGTAAATGAAGGAAGACACTTGTATCAATAAGGGATTAGGATTTTATTTTCTACACAATTTCAGAAAAAGGATAATGGACAGGCGCTAAGAGTAGTTGAAAAATGGAGAAGGGATTTAAGTTAGTAAAACAAGGAAGTACAGACGTGAATCTGCTGATAATTAAACTGCAAAGGGAACAAATGAAAGTAAGAGAACATAATGAAATGAGAGAGACAGAGATGTTAATGATCAGAGAATAAGATGTTTCAGATTTCAAAAGCAGAGCAGTTTTCGGTGATGACCAGATTCAACGTATGGCCATGGATGAAATAAGACGGTTGGGGTAGAATAAGTGTAAAGTTCACTGGAGATGAAGAGGTTAATGAGCTAAAAATACTTGAGTCTCATTTCAGTCCCTTATTAACAATTAAAAAAAATGAAAGATTCCAGAACATTTTTTACCAAGCCAGATATCCATATTTCTCTTTATCTTACTGATCCAATCTACACCAGTTGCAAACTCTGCTGGAGGCCAAAACTGGCCCACTAACTGATTTGTATGGCTAGTGAGTTCAGAATGTTTTTCACATTTGTAAATGTTTCAAAAATAAAAATAATATTATTTTGTGAAACAATAATTGTATAGAATTCATACTTCAGTGTCGACAAGTAACATTTTATCGAGACACGGTCACATCCATTATTTATTATGTTGTCTGTGGCTGTTTTTGTGCTACAAAAGCAGAGTGACGACACAGCGAAGGCTAAGTGGTAAGATATTAGATTTTTCACTACAGGTACTACATAATGGGCATTGTATCACAGATGTTTTTTGTGTATTAAATATGTAAAGCCTCCTGATAATTTTATCATTGATTTCACTCTGCTTTTTATGTTTTTATCAGACATACTGTGAAATGTTTCAGACATATTGTGAGTATGTTGCTTCCTACTATCTTCATGCCAGATCCCATGAATAAGGTGGATGAGGACACACTGTAATGTTTTTATTTGACAGAAATTGCTGTACCAGAAGAGATGTGTGACATGGAACATTGTTGTGATGGAAGATGATTTATGACACACTTTAAAACACATCTTCTCTCAACCATAGCTCACACCTGACTCACTGCACTGAACAAGTTGAAACTTGTCACACACTGTTACTAAGGTTCAATGCTCCACTTCCTGTATTGAAGATCCCTGCCTTTCTATTGGATGGCACTTGGCAGCAGCATTCACCATATTTTGTGATCATAATGGAAGGTTCCCTGTCAGACATTGCTTCTGTTATGGCAATCTCTGTCAAATAAAAACACTACAGTGTGTCCTCATCCAACTTATTCACAGGATCTGGAACCATGCGACTCCTGGCTCTTCCCCAAAGTCAAAATGATTCAGGACATTGAGGCGGCCATGACAACACAACTAAAGACACTCATGAAAGAGGACTTCCAAAACTGCTTCAGAAAGTGGCAAGAATGATGGGATAAGAATGTTCGAAGCAAGGGAGAGTATTATGAGGGGGATTAATGGCAATGTGTCTTGTACTGTAATAATTTTTTAATTTTATTTAAGCATTCACCATATAGTTTGATCATACCTCATACAATAACAACAACAGCAACAAAAATCTCAATGTTGGACTCAGTAAGAGAATGGAATAAACAAAGAATCTGTAAACAATAGAAATTACCTAATCTGAACAACAGAGAAAACAGACTGAATGCTTCAACGACTGTAATAAAGATCAACTATTCTAGTCATTAGAGACCCAAAAGGAAAGAAGAAAGAAGGCAGTCTTGAAAAAGTACTAGAAGAAATAATGGCTGAAAATTTCTCAATTTTGGCAAAAGACTTAACCTATAGATATAAGATACTGAGAAAATTACAAACTGGATAAACCTAGAGGAACTCATGACAAGACATATCATAATCAAAATTTTGGAAACTAAAGATAAAGAAATATCTGCAAGCAGCAAGAAAGAAATGGAACTTTAACCTGGAAGGATGTGACAAATAACAGAATTTGCAATAATCCGTACTTTAGCTCATTTGAACCATGTTGACAATAGACAAATTAAAGTAACATTTCACACATGAAGATAATTTAAGTGAAAATTATTTGCCGTGATTTACCCTTTTTGAGAATAATATTTGACCTAGTCTTCAATTTTTTCTGGCAGCCCCATCAAAAAAAAGAAACCAATAAAATAAAATATAAATATATAACAATAATACATCATCTCTATATTGCATTGTGTGTTCACCACCAAGAGTCAGTTCTCCTTCCATCACTAAATACTACAGAAATATACACTTGAAACCTGTATGATTTTACTAACCAATGTCATCTCAATAAGTTTGATAAAAAATTATATATGTGTACCAAAATTATAAAAAAATGTTTATTTTTAAATTAATCATAAAAATTAACAGTAGGAGAGTTTATATTCTTCTTATACTAAGTTATAAAAATTGTGTATTTATCACGTACAGTACATTTCAATCCAGGCTAGCCACAGTCAAGCACTCAATAGCCACCTGTATCTTGTAATAGCACAGCACAGATCTATAATGATGACGGAAAAAACAATGGTATGGAAAAGCCAACAAGGGAGTTCGCTGCTCATATCAAAGTTGTTGCTACAAGCCTTTCTAGTATCAATATAAGTCTCACTGACAACTCTTCATAATGAAAAATGTCAACATCATTTTAAAAATGTTGAATAATGCCACATAGATTATCATTTTTATTGAGACAGCATTTTACATTGTAGACTCTTTAGCTAACTCACAGTGATGTTGTTAGTGAATTCCAGGGTATTTATCTTCATGCCAACATTTGTTGGCTGGATTGAGGCTGCTTTCACAAATATTTCATAAATTAGATCTCCAATATGTCAGGGTTGTATAAACTTGCTATTTTTGAAAGCTTTCAGACCTCAATTTGGAAATCCAAGGTTAGTATGTTACCTCACTAAAAGTGCAAATAAAAGGTAATTAATTATGCATTAAAAGTTAAACTTAGCCATGACTTGAAAATCTTGAATGAAATCTTTAGAAATTTTGAATTTATTTCTGACAAAGAATAGCTAAGATTATTTTAATAACATTTTTGAATTTCTCAAAATACTGAGACATATTTATAAATATTTTTCTACTTAATAAATAACACTTAAATTGTCTATTAAACCCAATTATTGTTTCCCTGTAAGTTGAACACTCATTAAGATATAAAAGTAATTATTCAAGTTGCTAATTCAGTCTTAAAATAAAAATATCCTAGCACTGATTTTTGAAACTTCAGATCAGTGTATTTGAAGAGTGTTTACTAGATATAATGCAGGTAGTTAAAAACTTCTACTTATAAGCACTTACTTGTATAAAGATTCTCTTTCTGCTTTGCAACAACAAAGCACAGCAATACATTAGTTAATGAAGCAAACAAGACCTCTACTCTTACCTGAAATCACCATTAAAATGTGGTGCTAATCAAAACTGCATTATAGTTCCTCTAACCTCTTAAAAAATATAAAAATACGAACTTATTCATTAAAATTATATTCGCTTTTGTCCAATTTATACATAAACTTGTTTATAGGTTTTCATCTACCAACAGGGTTCATATAATCCATGAAATTAAAAACAAGAAATTAGTTGGTAATTACAGGTATACTTTGTTTTGTTGCGTGTTTTACAAATTGAAGATTTGTGGCAACCTGCGTCAAAGCAAGTCTGTCGGCACCATTTTTCAACAGCATCTGCTCACTTCATGTCTCTGTGTCACATTTTGGTAGTTCTCACAATATTTCAAACTTTTAAATTATTAATATACTTCTTATGGTGGTCCGTGATTGGTGATCTTCGGTGTTACTATTGTAATTGCTTTGGGGCACCACAAACCATGGCCATATAAGACAGAGAAGTTAATTGTAAATGGTGTTGTGTGTTCTGACTGCTCCACCCACTAACCATTCTCTCTCTCTCTCCTCAGACCAGTAAAATGTAAAAATGTGGGTAAATATTAATTGATTTGCTTCAATATATTTTATTAGTCTTGAGAATTAGTTTCTGATATTGTGTATTGAGAAAGAAGCGTCAAGAGTAAGAATGGTTCTAGTGAATGAGGGACCTGAGAATTAATAAATCCTAAGAAACGAACAAAAAGAACAAGCAATTAGGAAATATGGAAGAAAGTTGAAGTTAACCAACTATCTGTGTTCACGTGGAAAACTGTTATAAAAAGTTATTTATTTGTAGATAATGAAAATATCACTTTGAACAGGTCTTTATTTGAAAGTATTGAATGATTCTATAGGACATAATTCTTATGAATAATTTCTTAGCAAAGCAAAACCTTCAAATCTTGTTCATAAAAGGCTCTCTAAAGCAGAAATCATATTTATTTAAAGAACATAACATTTGGCTCCAAGAAGCACATTTAACTTCCCTTGATGTGGGATTTATCTGAACCAATGCTCTGGTACTTTTATTTGAAGTAGCATATGAGGCCACATGTATTTGCAGCATTAGCACGTATAACAGAGGAAAATTGGACTTTGTACCCATTTTCACTGTTATGGGGATTGTGCTGTGAGATGCCCCAGATGTTACTCTTTGGCAAACAGTTGTTATTTTTTGTTGGAGGCTCAGAAGATTATCTTATGATTCTGGATATGTCCCAAACCTACTCTCCAAGCATCTGGCCTAATTCATCCAAGCAGAAAACATAAATGGACTTCCTTTACTAACAAGGTTATGTGTAAAATGACAGTTCACAGGACTAGGGAATCCTTCACGAATAATACCACCTTTCCAATGCTGTGTGATGTACTTCACTGTTTAATGAATGGTGGGTCTTGGTTGAACAGAAGCCTCCAGATTCAACAGGAAGATAAACCTCTTAATTTAAACTGTGTGTTACAACTTCCTTTGGGCTCTACTTGCTTTCATGATAGTAGGAGATTTTAATAGATGCTGAAAAGCAGGCTGCTTCATATCCAACAGCAGTAGTTGGTTAATTTTGTTTTTCTTTTAAGTGTTTACAATATCACATTTGTTTTTGTAACTTCGATGTGTATTTTTGATATTATTTTTTTCATTTATTCATTCAGGATTCAAACTATTTGTTTAATCTTGGCAATGGACCACATAGTTGCTGTGACTATATGTGTGTTCCATCATTCTCCCATCTTATTGGGATGGCCCAGTGGCTTCCATGTTGCCAAAATATGTCAGATGTGGAAACTTTCCTTTGTGCTCTACTAATGCCCTAGGTAGATGTGGCCCCAGTCTTTATTCCAAGGACTTCAAAACTCTCTGGGCTATTGGATGGACATTTCTTCACTTGGGTCAGATGGGGGTAAATTTTCCAATCAATCACCACATTAAAAGAGCCAGCGGTTCTATTTATCTGGTTCAGTAAGGAAATCACAACCAGTGCAATATCCACTATTGGAGCAACCATGTAATTAGCATCGTGCTGGTGCCTTTTAGATTATCATGATCCATCCAGTTTTGCAGAGGTCGTACAGGTAAAAATGAACAGAGACCTGCTGGGAATCACCACTCTGTATGCACAGTATTGAGTGTGGCTCTGATCTCTGCAGTGCTACCCTGCATGTAGTACAGCTTCTCCTGACTGGGAAGAGAGCACGTCCAGGCATTTCCATGTGACTGCTGTCCATGCTTCTTTTTCTATAGGTCAGGCAAGCGAAATGAGGACTCTGTTAACTATATCTATACTAATTCTGTGCTCAGAACACAGGTAAACGATCACAGATTCTATCTCCAGATTCATTAGATTCCGTGTGAAACATATTTTGGCAACCTTGTATTTATCAATTGTATTTCAATAGAAGTATATGACTGATGTGAAAATAATTTTCTAGAAATACATTTCTAGAACCCCATGATAGTGTCTGCTTTCTAGAACAAATTCTTGTACCAACTCTCTTAGTTTGAGTTTTTCTGAAACAGAGCCTGAGATAAGCACTTAATTGCAGTTTAAATTATTTGAGAAGAGACTCCTGAAAGTAAGAGGGAGGGGATAGGGAGAATAATTGGGGAAGTAGTTAACTCCTAAGAGTGCCTTACTGAGGTACTTCCAAGAGCAGTGGGGACCTATTAATCATTCTTCCTGAGGGGACCCCTTTCAGAATGCCTCCCAGAGGTGTCTGCCTGAAGAGAGGAGTCTGAAACATTTATCTGCTGCTCCCATTACCCTTTGGTCAAGCTTTAACTGAGGGAAGTTTCATTACTTTTGCCAGTGGTTTGTTATTTTTTTGACTGCAACATCAAGGAAAGTTGTGGGAGAAAATGGAAATATATGTCTATGTCTGGTCTGCACTTTGGAATCAAGAGCAACATGAATCTGAACTTATGTACAACTGTCCGTTTTACCTGTGGCTAAAATAAAAAGTGTCTGACAATTAAGCTAGAGAACTCATCCTAGAAAAAGTGCTACATACCTCATTGCTGAATATCACTATGGTCACCTTCAAAGTACTCCCCTTGGGAAGCTGTGCACTGACGCCAGCACCTAGTCCACCCTTCAAAGCAATTTTGGAACTCTTTTTCTGGAATGACCATCAGAGCTGTCATTGTATTATCCTTGAAGTCTTGAATGTCATCAAAATGTCTTCCTTTCAATATTTCCTTTATCTTAGAGTAAAGAAAGAAGTCATTGGGGGCCAGATCAGTTGAGTAGGTAGGGTGTTCCAATACAGTTATTTGTTTACTGGCTAAAAACTCCCTCACAGACAGTGCCATGTGAGCTGGTGCATTGTCATGATGCAAGAGCCATGAATTGTTGGGGAAAAATTCAGGTTGTCTAACTTTCTCACGCAGCCTTTCCAGCATTTCCAAATAGTAAACTTGGTTAACTGTTTGTCCAGTTGTTACAAATTCATAATGAATAATCCCTCTGATATCAAAAAAGTTTAGCAACATCATTTTGATTCTTGATTTTCTACTGACGGAATATTTTTGATTGCAACAAGATGTGAAATTTTTTCAGACCTCGTATGTGAGGCTGGGATTTTACCTGTGACTAAAGAAAAATAATTAATATGCAAGAACTCAGACAATACTGTATCCTTGAGGCTTTCCTGAAGAATATTTTATAGGATGAGTTTCCATAACATAAGAGTGAAAGGTGAAGCCCCAAATTCTGATGTACAAGCTGTAGTAAGTTACTTAGAAGATCTAGCCAAAATAATTAATGAAGGTGGCTACATTAAACAGCAGATTGTCATCATAGACACAACAGCCTTATATTGGAAGAAGATTCCACCTGTCACTTTCATAACTAAAGAGATAAAGTCAATGCCTGGCCTAAAATCTTCAAAGGACAGGCTGACTCTCTTGTTAGGGTCTAATGCAGCTGGTGACTTTAAGTTGAAGTCAATGCTCATTTACCATTCTGAAAATCCTAGGGCCCTTAAGAATTATGCTAAATATGCTTTGCCTGTGCTTTATAAATGGAATAATAAAGCCTGGATGACAACACATATTTACAACATGGTTTACTGCAAATTTAAGCCCACTGTAGAGATCTACTGCTCAGGAAAAAAAAATACTTTCAAAATATTACTGCTCAGTGAAAATGCTCCTGGTCACCCAAGAGCTCTGATGGAGATGGATGAGATTAATGTTATTTTCATGCCTGCTAACACAACATCTATCCTGACACCTATGAATCAAGGAAAAATTTAACTTTCAAGTCTTATTATTTAAGAAATACATTTCATAAGAAAATAGCTGCCATCGACAGTGATTCTTTCAATGGATCTGGGCAAAGTGTATTGAAAAACTCTGAGAAAGTCTTCACTATTCTAGATGCCACTAAGGACATTTGTGATTTGTGGAAAGAGATCAAGATATCAACATTAACAAGAGTTTGGAAGAAGTTGACTCCAACCTTCATGGATGACTTTGAGGATTCAAGACTTCAGTGGAGGAAGTAATAGCAGATGTGGTGGAAATAGCAAGAGAACCAGAATTAGAATTGAAGCCTGATGTGACTAAATTGCTGCAATCTCATGATAAAACTTTAACAGATGAGGAGTTAAATGAGTAAAGAAAATGTTTTCTTGAGATGGAAACTACTCCCCCTGAAGGTGCTGTGAGCATGTTTAAAATGACAACAAAGTATTTAGAATATTATATAAATTTAGTTCATAAAACAGCAGTGGGGTTTGAGAGGATTGAATCCAATTGTGAAAGAAGTTCTACTGAGGGTAAAATGCTGTCAACAGAATTCCATGTTCTAGATAAATTGTTCATTTATCTAAAGAAAGAGCCAATTGATGAGTCAAATTTCTTGTCTTATTTTAAGAAATTACCTCATACACCCCAACTTCAGCAACAACTACCCTATCAGTCAGCAGCCATCAACATCGAGGCAAGACCCTCCAAGAGCAAAAAGGCTCGAGTGACGATTAGCACGTTTTAGTAATAAAGTTAGTGAAGGTTGATAGAGCCAAATTCCCTGCTGCTATTATTTTAACACTCACCCTTTTTTAATAGCATGGTGTAATAACTTTCAAAGTCTTTAAATTTAGATGTAGGTCATGTCAAATTCTTAATAAAACTCAATTTATAAAACACAAATTTATTTTTCATAACATGTTCTTTTTTCTTGTCTCTTTTATTTTGCCTTTTATTCTTGTTTGTTTATTCATACAATGCCAGGGTGTCAGTGTACTGACATCTACTGAATTAAATTGGAGATCAGCCATTGAATACCAGAGTCAGAAAACTTGTTTTGCCTGAACCACATTTTGCTTAATACTGGCCTGAATGCTTTGAGAGAAATATCATACAAAAAAAAAAAAAAAATGCTACTAATTTTCAAATGTTCACACTTTTAGGAAAAATGGAGGTAGTGTTGGATATACAATTGCAACAATTGTTCAAGCAGCAGTTCCCAGTCTGCACTAAACAGAGTGCCTAAAATTATAATCTAAACTGCCTAATCTTAGTGACTTGAAGAACCAGAAGATGTGGTTTGGGGTAACAACAACCCCTGAGAAAATCCTAGAAAGGAAAGAGAATTATCCCTCACTTGCTAGTGGCCTGTCTCTGTAGTTACATTTTTACTGAGGTACCCCAGGTAAAAACTGCAGACTCCAGATTATGGGCAATGGTGTGAATAGTGAACTACAAGGTTGTCATTTTCATGCCAAAGTTTGTGAGATGGATTGAAGTTAGCTGTTGGCACAAATATTTCATCACCACCTGTTTAAGTGTTCACTATGGTTTTTCTTTGGAACATACTAAGTTATCTCCAAATTACATAAGAAACAATTTCAATAAGTCTGATTTCCAGGTATATACATAAACTAATAGGAGATAATAAGGAGTTCAAAGTGTTCTCCTTAATAAAAAAAATCTACTTATTACCAAATTATACCAACATTTTAGACAGGTGAGGTAACAGACTAAAACAGGGTATAATTATAACAGAACTTCTTGACCATGTCTATAAAATATAAAGAAGAGTCATGTCATGGTGATTTATATTTTATCCTTTGCACAATTAATTGCCACACAGTTATTAGATCACTACACAATTGATTGGGTTCACCCCGTTATATTCAGAATTACAAAATTGTTTATGCAAAGTTGGTAATTTTGAAGAATTCAACAACATATTATACCAACTAGGGATAGTCACCCTGGCTTAAGAAAGCCATTACTTGTTTGTGTAAACATGGGCCTTTAAACATGGGTCACTGGGCCTTTAAATTGCAAATTTCAGAGAAATCTCTACCTACTTAGCTCTCTAAAACTTTTACTGAAGCAAGAATTTAGAGACTTGAGTTTACTGTACTTACGTATTTGTAGCACAAGTAACACTGGAGTTTGGTAGAAGTTTATTCCAATCATCATGGATGACTTTGAGGGGTTCAATACTTTAGTGGAAGAAGTAACTGCAGACCTGGGAATAGCAAGAGAACTAGAATTAGAAGTGGAGCCTGACCATGTGACTGTATTGCTGCAATCTCATGATAAAACTTGAATGGATGAGGAAGCTTCCTCTTGAGGCACAACTAAAAAGACATATTCTATTTTTATAATTATTTTAATGTGTTTAATTATTTTGTCATTATGAATGCACTTTAATAACCAGGATGAGCAATAACCAGTGTTTCCTGTTTTGTAGTCTCTTAGAAGAATCAAGGAAAACCTTTATGAGGCATTTAATTCCTTATGCCAGCAGCTAAAATAAAAGATTTTAGAAGTACCTAGAGGCATGGAGATTTTAAATTACATGCAAGGTATTACTGGAGAATCTGGAAATAAAAAGGATTTATTCTCTCCAGGCTATTTGAATGCTCCCTTCTCACAAATAAATGTTACAATGAACTAACATACATTGTTTTCACTATTTCAGTCTTACTTATTATACATGACTTTATAATAAACAACTGACTTTGTTTTTAACTGACAGATCTCCTAAAATTCAACAAATAAAACATAAAATAGAAGCCTAATAATAGCTCTTAATTAGGCTGTTGGTCTCCAAGAGCAAATTTTCTTTCAGCCTAAAGGATTGTTTATTGCTAGATTATCAGTTTTTATCTTCAGTTGGTTTTGCTAATTTGTGTGCTTGCACACACATGCACAATGCAAAAACATTTTCTTTGAAGACAACTAAAATATAAAAAATTATTTTGCAAGTCAGTTTAACTATCCAGATGTTCTTTCACACATGTCACATATATTTTCTTTACTAACATATTACTTTAGAATGAGAAAAACCTTTAAGATGTGGATTTAAAACAATGTCTTCCTGATAGAATTCCTATATTATTCTACAGAGCCCCCTTTATCCTACAAAGAGAACTAGGGCACGTTTTTTTCACTATATTAAATTTATTTTCTATCTTCTACACTGAACATAGAAGCATAAAAATATATTGTTTTTCTCTTTTTATTCTGTAATTCTTCATGTACAATTTGTGTATTGAATTAGACCTGTATATTAATATTTTTCTTAATGATCTATGCTTTTCATAATGATCTATTTATGTATTTATTTATTTTGATCTATGCTTTTACAATTAAATGCGTATTAAATAAAACGCAGTATGATAAATATTGTTAGATCAATATTATTCACAATATCCAAACACTTTTCAGGATATGAAAATAAATTGATAAATTTAGATAAAATATTCTGCTTGAACAAATTTAAACGTTAATAACAGTTCATGTAGAACTTAGTTTTGTTTTTAATGTACAGTGAGGCACAGAAAAGTAGCAGGGCTATGCTAAGGTTTTAGAAATAAGTACTATGAAACAATTGCAATTACTCGTATTGATTTTCTTTGTCTGATCTCCTCATGAATTAGCTTTCACTTTGTTTTAATGATATATAATTGACAACTATTATTTTCTAATAGCTTTAGTTTTCCTTACTGGTTAAGTTTAATAAAATGGTAATTATGGATAAGTGATAGGTTTGCATAATGAAGAGATGCTGTACTGTAAAGATCCCAAGTAATAAAATACACTGAATATATATATTTTTTACTTAGTATTTAATTTTAAGCTAAACTATTTAAAACTACTTTATCTTCATTCAAATCGGACATTGTCTATGTCATTTTCTTACATATATTATATAAATATCTATTATTTCTAGAACAGTAAAGTGATTTTATTTCTATGTAAATAAAATATAAAGTAATAAAAATTTGAAGAAATGTCACTCTGATATATAAATTACCTGGATTCTCTTTTCTTTCTGTAGTGATCAAATTCACTTTATTTCAAACTCTTTATATCCTCCCTCCCACCATCATTTCTTTATGTACATAATAGGAAATCAATATATGCTTTCTTTCAAAAAATGCAATTCAGGGGATTAACCACAAAATAACCATTGCACATTGGACTTTGTAGTATCAGCATAAGTAAGAAATAATGATAATAAATCTACTGGACAATTTGAGAATTTATCATATTTTATATCTTTTCACTAAGACACTCTATCTATCTGCCCAGTCCCCTAATTAAGGGGGGTGGGGGTGGGAGATGAGGTAAGGGGGATCAAATATATGGTGATAGAAGGAGAACTGACTCTGGGTGGTGAACACAATGTGATTTATAGATGATGTAATACAGAATTGTACACCTGAAATCTATGTAATTTTACTAACAATTGTCACCCCAATAAATTTAAAAAAAGAAACTTTTATATCAACTTTGTAACAGTGTCTTTTTTTCAGTAAAGTGAATCGATTAAAATTGTTCAATGTTAAATGAGCATAATTTATGTGAATATACTTTTAAGAATATTTTTGTTTTACATAAGTAAATTTGGAGAGCTTCTTCATAAAATCATATATATATATGTATATACATATACATGTATATGTAAAACAAAAAAAATCCTAAAAATTATGCTCATTTAACTTTGAACAATTTTGATTATATATAAAGAGAAAAATAGACAGAAAAATAATGCCCACGCAATACCCGCATATATAGCTAGAGGACCTACTTGGGAAATTCTGTCTCAGACAATATGCAATTCTTCTTCAATAAAATAAAATCGTAATTTTTTGATAAATTACTAACTTAAAAAAATTAAATTTAATCCAATGTAAAATAAGTCAATACCATACCACTTTATTATAAAACAATGAGTAGTGAAAGTTGCTGAGCTAAAGACTACATTCTTAATTTTCAAATTTATTAAGTCCTAAAATTTTCTCATTTTAAAGTCAGTCCTCACCTGTTCACCATAAATTTGCATATGCTATGTAAAGATGGGATATCAAAAAGTATAAAAGTTTATACTCTCCAAATTCAAGAGAACTGAATTAATATTACAGTTATTATTATTCATTACACAGACACAGGCATTTTGTTGATTTAAAATTAGCAATTTAAAATATAAGATTTAGAAACTCAAATAATCTGTCAAATTCTTATAAAGTGAATTGTTGAATTTTATGCTGTATTTATTTTCACTCTTGCCCATTCTGCATCCTTGTCTCACCAAAAGAAAAAAGAAAAAGGAAACATAAATGTACTAGGAATGGAATATGGAAAATTGCTATTGAAATCCCATAGCCTTGGTTTGAATAAGATTTCACCAATTACTAGCTACATGGGTTAGGCAGGTTTCTTCTTTCTGGGAATGTTAGTTGTTTTTTTTCTTCTTTATTTTGATTTCATCTAAAAAGTTGATAATTTGATACAACTGTACTTTCTAAGTTTTAGGACGGTTAAAATAATGCGTGTAAAATAAAAAGCATAGTGAATCCATTTGGTACTTATTCAATATTTACCATTAACAAAGTTATTTTTTTAAATACTCCTTTAACATACTCTAATCACTTTTCTATACTCATTTATTATAATTATGATAAGAATCATAAATTAAATTTGGAGCCCAGACCGAGCAAGAATATAAATGAAGCAATATGAATAATATAGTTTAAAAGTATACTATTCCTTATAGAATGATAGTGCATATACTGTTATGACTCCTTCTTGCATAACTTCTGTTAGTAAAGTGAATTTACAATAATTTCACAGAGGAATTTTCACAAGAAAGTGGCTTTTATTAGTAATGCAAAAAGCAAAACTCCTTTTAAGGTAGACTCAAAGTTGTGTGCACTGTGTATTACTGCTTCCTCATATCCCCATTCTTGGCAGCTTTTCCCTGCACTCCAAAAAGGCCTCTTCGGCCTGGTCTGAAAACCTCCTTACAATATACATCAAATCTTAATTTTTGGGAAATGTATAAAGTTGTAGTAAAACTTAAAAATATGTTCAAAAGAATAGATGAGGAAAAATTCTCTCAGATATAGACCTAGACATTGTGAACAACAGAAAAGATGGATTTCATTTTTTGATCTAATCATGTTTGCGCTCTTTTCTATTGTGAACAACCTTTTGGTTCCTGTCAATTGTCATTCCCTGTAGAGTTCCATCCCTAGGGGGCATGGCTAACTAATCCTTCATTAGACCAACAGTGCTGCAGATAACAATGATAAAATCGGGACAAAACATAGACAATTTCCTTCATGCACTGGAGAGAGACAGAAACAAGCAGATATTTCCTGGATTAACACATAGAAGAAGGGAATGACATGTGTTAAATTATTTATGACTCATTATGAGAGAAGTCTCAAGCCTTCACTACCCAATGTGGCCAAAGTTAACAAAAACTCTGTAGTCCTACTTGCATGAGGGACCATAGGATAGGATTTGGAGTAACTACATCACTTAAAGTAAGGGAGAAAATACCAGAAAGAAAAGTGAAACATGATCCCTAAATTCTTTGTACAATCCCTGCCCAAATCTCTGCTTAACATGTGAACTACTCATGCGTGGGGAAAACTCCAAACACACAGTTATGGCTAAAAGGGGAAATGGAGTTTTATAGTTTAACTTAGTCAAGTTATGTCTTTGAAAATAATTAAAAAAATAGTTAGTAGAGGGTCATAAAATCATCTATACTTTCTAAAAAATATTAATTGCAATATCTCAGGAGCAATCTAAAATTAGTCACTATCTAAAGAAACAGAAAAACATAATCAATACAAAAAGAAAGATCAATGAACAAAAGGTAACATTGTGAGTTCTAGATGTTGAAATTGACAGACACAATGGAGCTAATTAAAGGAGCTATTATAATGATGTTTACGGATATAAAGGAAAATATGGTCATAATTACTAAAATGATAGAAACTCTGAAAGAAGAATAGAGATTACAAAATCAAACCAGCAGGAATTTGTAAAAAATCAAAAATATAACGTGAAATAAAATTCACTGGATAAGATGGGAAAATAATAGTAATGATTGAGGAAAGAGACAGTGAACTTGAGGATAGATCAATAGAAATGGTGTAATATAAAGCATAGTATATGCATGTATATAGTATACATACAAGGTCTGACAATTAAGTTTGTGAACTTGTTGCAATGATGTTGCTAACCTTTTCTGATATCACAGGAATTATTCATGATGAATTTGTACCAACTGGACAGTTAACCAAGTTTACTATTTGGAAAATGCTGAACAGGCTGTGTGAAAAACTTAGGCGACCTGAACTTTTCCCCAACAATTCATGGCTCTTGCATCATGACAATGCATCAGCTCACACAGTACTGTCTGTGAGGGAGTTTTTAGCCAGTAAACAAATCACTGTATTGGAACACCCTCCCTATTCACCTGATCTGGCCCCCAATGACTTCTTTCTTTACTCGAAGATAAAGGAAATATTGAAAGGAAGACATTTTGATGACATTCAGGACATCAAGGATAATAAGATGAGAGCTCTGATGGCCATTCCAGAGAAAGAGTTCCAAAATTGCTTTGAAGGGTGGACTAGGCACTGGTGTCAGTGCATAGCTTCCCAAGGGGAGTACTTCAAAGGTGACCATAGTGATAGTCAACAATGAGGGATGTAGCACTTTTTCTAGGATGAATCTGCGAACTTAATTGTCAGTATTATGTATATTGAATACAGATAAGTACAATATAATATTTAAAACATCTATATTTATGTTTGTATATGGATTATTAGCCCATAGAACAATATGTGACCTAAATATATGTAATGGAATCTTAATATATTATCCAGGTTCTCCAGAGAAATGGAACCAACAGACTGTCGAGAGACAGAGAGAGAGAGAGAGAGAGAGAGAGAGAGAGAGAGAGAAAGAAAGAGAAAAAGAGAGAGAGAGAGAGACACACACATTTACTATAAAAAAATTGACTCAATCAATTTTGGAGGCTGACAGCATCACAATTTTCAGTCAGCAAGTGGGCAACCCAAATATCCTACAGTACAATATCAGTCTGAGTGAAGGTCAGAGAACCAGGAGAGCTAATGGTGTAGTTCCTGTCTGAGTGCCAGCACACTCACTTGCTCTTTCGCAACTAGTAAGAGCTGATATTACTGTTCAGTCTGAGGGCAGGAAGAGACGATATTTCAGTTCGAGTCCAACTGTCCAGTTCAAGGCAGTTAGGCAGAAGGAGTTTCCTCTTCCTCATGGGAGAACTGGCCTCACTGTTTTATTCAGGCCCCCAACTGTTTATATGAGACCCACCCACACTAGGGATGGCAATCCATTCTTATTCAGTTACCAGTTCAAATATTAGTCTTATCCAGAAATACTCTCATAGACAAACTCAGAATACCGCTTGACCAAATGTCTAGTCACCCCATGACTCAGTCAAGTTGACACAAAATTGACCATTAAAAGACCATCCCTAACATGATAGTAAGATGATACTATCATGCATGCAGTCAGAAACACACTAACTCCTTCCCCAAAAGAAGTAAAGTACTTTAATGTTTAATCTTCCCCCTTGATATCTCATAGCAAATATAATGTAAAATCAACAATGCTTAATATTATGATACAAATCAATACATCACGTGGTACCTGATAAGGGGGAAAATGGAAGAAAACAAAGATATTTGATACACACGCACACATTCATAACAAGATAAGGAGGAAATACTTATAACAATTACAGTCTTTGTTTCTGTAACTTGTCATATGGTTATAACTGGTATTTATAACTATCATTTTCACCACCTATTATGTATCCCTTTTGCCTTCAGCAAGCACCTCAGTTGAGTGGGATTCTTTAACTAGTGGGGTGACCGAAGCTTTCATTTCCAGAGAATCTGGGCCATTATTATCCTGCCTGGATTGAGTATTGCAGTTTTACATTCACCTTAATCACAGGGCATGGAAGTGATTCCCAAAAGGATCTCCTGTATTCTAGACACACTCTTCCTTACTTCTGTGGAGTAGTAGTCCAATTTCCCCTCAGTAGTCAGGAACAATGATTTAAGACAGCATGTTAACTCTCTGCCTGTTGATTTAGAGGCCCAAGGATTTCACAGTGACAAGGTAGCAGTAACTTTCAGTTCAAGAAAACCATTGTTGTGTCTTCTGGTAGAAGCATTCACCCTTTCAGTACTAAGACCACTAGGCCAATTAGCATAAGGTTGCAGATGGAGGAGGCAAACATTTTGCTAGTGGGTCACAAGAGTTAATAGTCAGTTGTTCCACTCCCCAGTTCCACTCCTTGATTCCTAGACCCACGAATCCTAGCTATGTGAGAGAAAACACCACACATTGAATGCTTATTCAGAGTATACACAGCCATTTAGAAAGTCTTGTTTAAGCCCAGCAAGGTATTGCCTCCTAGCTAGGGCTGTAAAGAGGTCTGCAAAAGCCATTCCGCCATTCTATGAAGCGAGCTGCAGATGGTAGAAAAAATGGTATGATTAGTGAATCTATGAGAATGGGACCATTTATTCACTTCTTTTGTTGTGAAGTGAATTCTTTAATCAGAAGCAATGCTGTGTGGAATACCTTGACATTGAATAAGGCATTATGCAAGTCTATGAATGATAGTTTTGACAGAGCATTGCATATAGGGAAGGCAAATCCATAGTCAGTACAAGTGTCTATTCCAGTAAGAACAAAATGCAGCCCTTTCCATGATGGACATGTGTCTGATGTCATCAATCTACTACATCTAATAGCAGGCTGATCACCCTAAGGTATGATGCCAGATAGGGGACTCAGTGTTCTTCTCTGCTGGTGACATATTGGGCGCTCAGCAGTTGTAGCCAAATCAGCCCTGGTGAGTGGAAGTTTATGTTGCTGAGCTCATGAATAACATCCATCCATGTTATTATTGCCATTTTGTTCATAAGCCCATTGTGCAATGACAGGATGGCTGGAAACAAGGCATGACTGGTATCCACAGAATGGGCCATCCTATCCACTTGATCATTAAAGTCCTCTTCCACAGAGGTCACCCTTTGGTGAGCATTCACATGGAGCACATGTTATGTCTTTGGCTAGGCCCATTCAGAGGGGTCTATCCACATATTCCAATTATGCTCCTTGCAAGTCCCTGACATCCAGCCAAACCATTGACCACAGCCCATGAATCAGTATATGATCACATGTCTGGTCATTTCTCTTTCCAAGCAAAATGAACAGCCAGGTTCAGTGCTTAAACCTAGTGAATTTACCCACTGGCAAGATTTCCCTTCCACACTCTCTTTCAGGCATGTCAAGAAACTGGAAGCAGTGCTGCAGCCATTCACTTTCAGGTGGTGACTAGATATCCTGCAGAAGCATCTTTTTGCCAGACTCGAGTCTTCTCTTCCTCTATCAATTGGAATAAGAAAATCCCCACAAGGCATGAGTGAAGGCTGAGAGAAGACAGTGTCATAGAAGGGGAACATAGGCATTTGGACACTTCTTCATGTGACGTACGTGTGCCTTTAAGTCCTGTTCAGGCCAGATCATGTCATATACCATTTCTATTTGATGATGGAGTGCTGCTGTAGATGTCCAAATTTATGTAGGTGAGATACTCAGTTCATGATGGGAGGTTTAAGTCGCATCATAACCATGGCCCATGGTTAAGTGTGTGATCTCTACTATAAAGACTCAGTGGCAGGGTAACAGCCATTTCTCAATTGGAGAGTAGTTATCCAGAGGGTGGCAAGGCTTGGCTCTAAAATCCTCATGTCTTGTGCCACAATTCACCTCGGGAACTGCTAAAGTCTCCTGACAGCCTCCCTACCTGCCACTGCCACTCCAAGCACCACTGTCTGCTCGGTCATATGAACAACTTGCAGGGCAGGATGGACCTGTTGCAAAGTCCCACTCAAAATGAGCAGCTTTTCAGATCATTCAATAAATGGGCCAAAATAACACACCTAGATGATAAATATGTTGCCTCCAACATCAAAAGCAAATTCACCAGTCAGTGTGCCTCTTTTTCCTTGTAGGAGGGGCCAGAGATAAAAGGAATATCTCTACATGCCCAGCACCCTTGGACTCCGAGGGATTTCACTAAGTAGAAGGCCTTAAGATTTGCTGGATTTATTTCCCATTAGGTTTTCCGCATATCACAATGAACTAAATATGGGATCATAAACAAAGACCTTCAAAATGATAGTGAAACAAATAACCACAAACAGAAGTCAGAAGAATCAAATGCAATTATAAACTCAAAAGAATTTCTAATATAGAAAGCATCAAAAGCAATACAATAATATCATATATTGAGTGTTCAATGAAATGAAATCTGGAATCAGAACAATGAGAAATAAACAAAAAATATGATGAGGTGAATTTTTAAAGAAGTAATCAATAAAACATTCAATAATAAAAGTTGAAAATGAAAAAAAGATTAGATACTGCAGAACAGGCAATTTATCAAGTCTGTAAGCTATCAAAGAACACAAGTATAGACAGGTAGAAGCATGATATTAAGGTTATTTTAATGTATATAGAATATTACATGAAAAATTCTAATGTACATCTGATCAAATTATCTGGAAATAGTAGAAAATAGAGAATGAGTAAATACAAAATTTTTTCAGGTCATAAAAGACATGAATTAGAAGAAAGTGGAAGCACAGCATATTTAAAAAATAAAATAAAATCTATATTCCAACACGTTGATATGGAGTTATACAATGTCAAATAAAATAGAGATGATTTTAAAAGTACCCAGAGAGAAAAGACAGATTTCACAATTAAACAACAACCAGACTCACAGAAAGCTTCAAAAAGTGAAAAGGAATCCAAAAGAGAGTAGAATAAAATCTTCCAAGTGCTGAGAGTAAATCTCAATTTTTATTTGTACAGAAAAGTTCTTTCACAAATTAGGGTAAAACAGAGACATTTCTAGATAATTATAATGGAAGTACTTCATTAATCGAAAATATTCGTTTACCACATATTTATAATCTAGTATGTGTGAGGTGCTTGCTATTATTTTTTTTAAGAGGTAAATTGCTTTGAATACCAATGTTGTTTATAGTTTTGCTCTAGTGTGAAAGTTATTTTCAAATAGTTAAATTCAAAGCCAAGTTTGCAAATAGGAAAAAATAGTGATTTTTCAATAAGCAAATTTACCATATCCCATTAAAAACATGATTTGTGAGAGGCAAGATCAAATTATATTAATTCACTCCAGGAAAGTAGATCATTGTTCATCATGGTGCATAGGTAACTGAACTGGAGCAGAGCTGAGAAATTTCTGAGGCAGGTTGTTACCATGGTAACATTTTGTCATTGGTGGCAACCTCTCGAGCATGGGGTAAGAAGACAATTTGGTGTGTGAAAGGGAGATGCCAGGGCAGGACTTTGATTTTAGGCAATAGGGGCCTTCTTCATTTCCCTAGCTCTTACTGCCTCTGCCATCTTGTTTATTCTGTCTACAATGCATTTCAGATCTCCACGATTAGAATACAATGTTTGTGATTGTAGCACGGCTATTAGGACAGGGAGAAGCAAATCATAGGAGTTGGCTATGGGTGGCAATTGGCATAGTTTTGCTGCCACTAATTAACCTGAGCTAACAACTACAGATTTTAAGCACAGGTCAGTATTATCTTCCACTGTCTCTTAAACTGTCTTTTGGAGAAAAGATGCTTTTTTTCCTTGGGTAACCACACCAGTCATTTAATGTCCTCCTCTACCATTGTACCTTTTCATGGGTTTTGCCAATTGTTTGTATCTCTCCCCTACCCTCTCTTCTTGCAGTGTCTCAGTCCCCATCTGTCTTTCTTTTCACTAGTTAGACTCCATATTTCATCATGTCAACCACTCTCAGGCTACTGGCCTCATCTCCCTGATTTTGTGGTGTGCTAGGCTCATCCATACCATTTCCTGAGAAGTGCTGATTAATATTCCGAAATTGTGTGAGCCACCTGTTAACTCATCAGTATCTTGAAACTGGCCACTGTAGGAGAATTTTTATACCATTGAAATTGACAAAAGTTACATATCATGGATTCCCCTCTTTCTCATCCCTCTAGTTTCCCATTGAACTGCCAAGTGTTTGTTTCTAGAAAAACTCACAAAACAGTGCAGATTTTTGTCACTATGAATTTATGATCTCCAACAATATAATGCAACAATTCTTTTGTGTTTTCCCAGTTAGTTCTAGTTCTTCCATACTCTATAATGTCTATCTGAAAGCTTTTCCATATTTTTGAAACCTCTCACTGTTACTATATTTCCTTCACTCTAGAATCTGCTGAATTGAAATAAGAGAAACCTTTAAATGGAATATTCTAAATGTTCTCCTCAACAAAATGCACATTTCCTTTATTCCCATCTATTCCTCGCTCAGTCCCTCCTGCTGTAATGGCAGATATGTCCATTCTTTTGAGTCTAATCACATACCTTCTCAGAGACCCGTCTCTGCCAAAAACTTCCCCTTTCGTTACTGAATCGTCAACTTTTTCTGTGGGCCTTTCCTTTTTTTTAATTGTATTTATTTCTTTGTATTTTTCAATTACATTTGACATTGAATATTATATTAGTTTCGCATAGTACAGCATAGTAGTTACACATCTATATAACTTACAAAGAGATCACCCCAATAAGTCTTGTACCCCCTTAGCACTATAACAGTTATTATAATATTATTGACTATATTCTCTATGCTGTCCTTTATATCCCTGTGATTATTTCGTAACTGCCAATTTGTACTTCTTAATCCTTTCACATTTTTCACCCAGCTCCCTCCTGCCTCTCATCTAGCAACCATCAGTTTGTTCTCTGTATCTATGAGTTTCTTTCTGTTTTGTTTGTTCATTTATTTTGCCAAGATAAAAATCTTTGAAGAGTTTTGAGTAGAAGGCTGAAATACATGATCTGAGTTTTGCTGATTATTCTAGCTGTTTTATGACAAATAGAGATAGTGAGAAAAGGAAAAATTTAAGAAAAGTAAAGGTTGAGAGAGGTGGAGGGAGAGCAGAGTGAGAGTCAGAAAAAATAAAGAAGAAAAAGGAGGGGAAGAGAAGGGGGAGGGGAGGAGAAAGAGGAAAGAGGAACTAAGAGGCTATTATAATAAGTACAACAAAAAGTGACATTGGCTTGGGTCAGAGTGGCTGCAATGGAAAACAATTTAGATGGTCTCTGAAAATAAAGTCAACCGAAATTGCTGAGAAGTATAAGAGAAAAATAATAGATGATCTCAAGATTTCTGGCCAGAACAACTGCAAGGACTTGCCATTTGCTGAGTGAGATGAAGTCTCAGGTAGAAATATTTTTGTAGGGAAATATCAGAGTTTAGATTCAGAGCTGTTAAGTCTGAGATACTTATTATACATTCAAGTAGATATTTAGAATAAGCAGATGGTCATCTGAAAATGGAATGCAAAGGAGAGTTCAGGCTAGAAAAAGAATTTGGGATTCATTATCATACATGAAGAAACTAAATAAGTTCACCAAGAGAATGAGTGAAAATGGAGACAAGAAGAGAGGTTCAAGCAATGAACACTGGGATTTGAAAATTATAATGCTGTGCAAATGCCAATGTTGTTGAATATTTAAAGGAAAAGTGACAAATTCTTGAAAAATATGAGTTACCAAAATTAACTAAGGATCTGAATAAAAGATATAAAATAATATACAAGAATGTCCAAAGCAGTATTATTCATAAAATTCACATACTGAAATAATCCATACGCTAATCCACATTTGGTAGTCTTTTAATGCAATATCATAAAGCAATGAAAATGAGCAAAATCATGCAAGATGCAACAGCTTACATGGACCCCACAGAAATCATATTAAGTAGAAGAGGCTCAACTCACACGGTATTGTTCCATTTTTATAAAGTTAATATACAGGAAAAGCTAACCTATAATTGTAAACATTGGAATATCTGTTTCCTGCGTGAGCTGATAATGATAAAGTGTGCTGGTAGTGTTTTAGATTTTGATCTGGGATTGGCTACTTGACTCTTTTTTAAAAGAGTTATCAGCTTTATTGAGATATTATTTATCTTTTTAAACGGTAATCATTCATCAAGGCATACAGTTTTAATTTTGTCCACTTTTCATGTGAAAGTTCTACAAACATTTTATTTTTTAATTATCAGAAAATCAAAAACAATCAAGTAAGCAGAAGTAACCAGAAATATATTAAAAATAACAGTGCTTGGAGTCTAGCCCTATGACTTGTTAAAATACTCTACAAATCTACCATGCATTAATATAGTTTGTACTGGTTTGACACTGGTATATGAAAAGAAAGACAAAAACGTAGGTACAGAATAGAATTAAGTAAGAGAGTTAGTAGACGACACGGGGAGGTAAAATATATATAAGCTGAACATTGAAAAGACCTCTATAAGAACGAGACAAACCCAGGGTCAATTGACGTAATGATAAATTTGACTACATATACTTTGCAAATGCCTGAATGAACAAAATAAAAACACTATGGACAAATTGGGATAATACCTCTAAAATATATGATATATAAATATCCATTTTATAGATAAGAAAAACATTAATCACCTGGTAGAAAAATATTTCAGTAATAAAAACAGAGCTCACAGTAAAGGACATAGATATATCCTTTGAATATTAGATGTTCAATTTGACTAATTATTAGATTTTGTGATTCTTTTACTAATTAATATTATAAACAAGTATTTTCTATATATACATATATATATACATATGTAATAAACATGCAAAATGCTAAACAAAGTATGGTCCATGACTGATTCAATGTGCACAATTATTTTGATACAATCTGCTATTTCCCTCATTTTCTCTGCTATGCATTTGATTCTATTACATCTGTATGCTTTTTCAGTAGATACTGTGCTTCTTAAAAGCACTCACATATTTTTCCCAAAAGGTCATTACTACATATTTTATCATGAAACAAAAACTAGCCATCTGATTAAAATTCCTTTTCTCCCAGAGTCCTTCATCCATCTGCATGGTAAGCACAATGTTTAATCATTCTGGAAGCTCAGTTGTGAGAGAATATGTTTTGATGAGACTGAAATCTTCCTTGCTGGTACTATTTGATTTTCATATTAACCTCCTTGTTTACAGAGTCAAAAAAGTCTATCTAGGTTGGTCTCCTAAGTTTTTGGTGATTTAATTAGTGATATTGTAACTTGCTACACTTCATGTACCCATTATTTTAAAACATTTTATCCATTATGATAACTGAATATCTTGATATGAAAAATACCTCCTTTAATGTTAGCCAAAAGTGTCCTATTTTTATTATTATGATTATTTAGTACCATATCACTAGAGCATGATCACTGGAACACCAATTATTATTACATTCATATAAGATAGAAAGGGATATTTTATTGTGGGGGTGTTGAAATGATAAAAGGTGATGATCTAGAATCCTTAGTGAAGGCATTCTAAGCGATACAGGGAGGAAACTAAATCAAGGCAGTTTACAAAAACATTAAACAATGTTATACTGATTCTTCTTTCAATGTCCAAGTCATAAAAAAAAATCAAAAAAAAAAAAAAAAAAAAATCTGGGCTGCAAAGAGCTTTTAAATCTTATCCAATAGTGCAGCACCAATTTAGCTTTGAAATGGTCTTTTTCCCACTTATTCCTGAGAATAGAAAGATGAAAGGGATTGATTGCAGTACCTAATGTCAGCAACTGAACACCTTGTTTTCTAAAAACTTTTCAGAGCTGCAACTTTTCCTCTCATCCTTGATCTTCACAGCAACTTAAACTAGAAGCAGCAGGAGTCCCACCATCAAAGTAGTGGGTAGCTCCTCAAGCAAGCCAAATAATACTTGGAAATATCTGACTTAAGGGTTCACCCAAACTAACCAATGGAGCAAGAAGAGAAAAATGTAGTATTCACTTTGAATGCTGAGCTCAAAGCAAAACTACTAGACCCAAATGTAAAATATACAGTGTTGTGAGTACTTGTGTGTAAAATGTCTTCCTTGAATGGATTTTCCCATTAGAGATCATTGACCAGGATAAAAATAATACAACTTTGTTAAATCCCTTGTATCTTACATCTATATAATGAAAATTTCAACCAAAGTCTCTGAGGAGATGACTCTCATAAAACATGCTCTAAATCATATGTCAAATGATGCAAATGTCATTTTATTAGAAAAATAAAGTTTATTTTCAAAATTGCATTTTGGGCTTGTATCTGATTACCAAAGCAGTGTATTATTATAGGTCATTTGGAAACTATTTTTAAAAAGCATAAAGAAAAATAATTCCAGAGTTACTTGTAGATTTCAAACTTTTTACAAAATTTTTATATACTATTAATACAGAATGGGATATCAAGTAGTAATCTGATATTTCTTAATGTAAAGTGAGATTATTTCCATGTTATTAGGTCTCCAGGAAGCTGTTATTCCAGCATATTGCTCTGTAATGTATATAAATTTTATTGTATTATCGAACTTCAAATTTTCTCTAATATTTGTTTTTATAAACAATGTTCTTATGGATGCTTAAAATATGGTGCAAATTGGTTGCTACAAAATGTATAGTAAAGCATAGGGAATATAGTCGACAATATGGTAATAACTATGTATAGTGCTTGGTGAGTACTAGACTAGTCAGGGGGATCACTTCTTAAATAATATCAGTGCCTAACCACTATGCTGTACACAAGCAATTAATATAAAGGAATGTTGAAGTTAACTGTATGTGAAAAATTAAAAGGGGGGGAAGGTGAAGTTGATTAAGAAGGTTCAAATTTCCAAATATAAAACGATAATCATGGGAATGTAATGTACAGCATGAGTCAATAGTATTGTGACAGCATGGTACAGTGTCAGATGGTTGCTAGACTTATTATGGTGATCACTTCTTTATGTATATAAATGTTGAATAACTATGGTGTATGCTGCAAACTAATATAATATTGTATGTTAGCTATATTTTAAGGACAAAAATTTTTAAAAGAAAAAATAAATTAAAAAAAGAAAAAACAGGTGGCTGAATGAATAAGAAAATGAGACTGTTATATATGCTGCTTAGAAGAGACTCACTTCGGATAGAAATATACACAGTAATTGAAAGTAAATGGATGGAAAAATGTACTTCATGAATATGGAAATGAAAAAAAATATCTGAGGTAGCAATATTTATATCAGACAAAATAAGTTTTAAAACAAGGCTATAATAAGAAATAAAGAAGGACCTAGCAATCCCACTTCTGGGTATTTATCCCATGAAACCCATAATTCTACTTCAAAGGGACAAGTGCATCCATATGTCTATTGCAGCATTGTTTACAATAGCAAAGATATGGAGGCAGCCTATGTGTCTATCAGTGGATGAATGGATAAAGAAGAGGTGTTATGTGTATACAACAAAATATTTCTCAGCCATAAAAAAAATGAAATCTTGCCATCTGCAATGACATGGATGGACCAAGAGGATATTTTTCTTAGTGGAGTCAGACAGAGAAAGGCAAATGTCATATAATTTCACTTGTATGTAGAATCTAAAGAACAAAATTAATGAACAAAAGAGAAAGAAACACATAGATACAGAGAAAATTTTGATGGTTGCCAGATGGGGGTTGGGAACATGGGTGAAAAAGGTAAAGGGATTAAGTACAAACAGGTAGTTACAAAGTAGTCATGGGGAAGTAAACTACAGCATGAGTAACATAGTCAATAATAAACTCTCTATGGTGTCAGATGGTGTGGGGACAGAGCCAGGAGTGCAGTTTCCAGGCTCTCAGCCTCACGTGGAAAGGTGCTGGCTCGGGTAGTAAATGGCCATCAACTGTGATTGGATGGCCATCAGCTGTGGCTAGTTGGCTGTCAGCTGTAACCAGTGAGCCATTGGCCACGAATATAACTGCCATGGCTAGTCTAGCAGTAAAAATGGGGGCTAGCAAGAAGATGGTGGCTGAGCTAGCAAGCAGCAGAGTGTGAATTGCGGATTCTGTGGCTCCTGCCTCCTGTGTCTCCAACCCCAACCCAGCCGCCAGTGAGACTATAGTGGTATGACTCCCCTACTTATGGCTCTGTGGGTGTTCCTTTTTGGCCTAGTCACATCCTGCATTCTTATGTGGGCAGAGGGAGCTGAAACCCCGCAGGCCACCCTGCATGACAAATGGCTCAGTGAGAAGGGTCTCCCGCATAACAGATGGGTACTAGATTTATCGGGGTGATCACCTTGTAAGTTATATAAATGTCTAATCACTGTCGTACACCTGAAACTAATATAATATTGTACATCAACTGTAATTGAAAAGTAAACATAAAAAAATAAAGTTAACTTGTTTGTAGAATTTAGAATACAAGCAGATGATATCTTTATTACAAAAGCAGATGGTGTTCAGGAAAAACCTATAACGAATGACAGGGTAAAATGAGATATTATTAACTAATTTTTTTTTGCATGTAGCTTCTTTTCTATTTGCTATATAATGAGATGATCTTATAATCCTCCTTATAAAAGAAAAGTGGTACAATTCATTTTATTCATAACAGTTATTTTATCTACTTTTTATTGTTGTATTTATTTATGTATTGGGAAATGTATTCACAACTAAAGTACTTCTAAATAGCAATCAGTATAGATTTCTTAACTACCAGTAACAAGAGTGGGAAATTGATTACTTTTGTTCTCTGGATTTTTTTCTCACTCATTGCTCATTTGAAAATTTTAGTTGT
This sequence comes from Rhinolophus sinicus, assembly GCF_036562045.2. NCBI lineage: Eukaryota > Metazoa > Chordata > Mammalia > Chiroptera > Rhinolophidae > Rhinolophus > Rhinolophus sinicus. The sequence goes on along the minus strand of NC_133753.1, from coordinate 92,228,352 downwards.
TTTCTGGGATTCTTGTGTTACCAAATTGAGCTTAAGTTTGCTTTGACTTAAAAGATACAGAAAAGAGTGAACAAGAATACTTGCTCACTAAAATAAATGCCTCAAGTTCTAACATTACTTGAATAATAATAAAATTAATGGCACTAACATTTAAATTAAGAGTAGAATATTTTAATAAGGAATATTATTAACTCACAAAAGATTATAAGATATTCATACATTTGCATTGCAAAGTACCTTATTGGATAAAGAACAAAAAATGAAAAATTAATGGCACAAAGAAAGATAAGATATGAAGCTTATTTTGTTAGTGTATTTTGTACAGAGTATAAACTTTCTAATTAAAAAAATACATTAAAATATCAGCTTTGACACTTTTAGCTGTATGATACTGTATACACACGTATTTGCCATTTTTTCTCATCTATAAGAGGGTATGTTAAAACATAATTTAAAAAATAATGAAATAACGTGGATTGTCAAGATATAGTACGTGTTCTGACTGATGTGAAACTATTGTTTCCTTTCAAAACAAAACAAGATTAGATTTCTTGAAACAGTGATCTCTGGAGAATTTGAAACATATTTAAATTCTTAGTAATGTTTTTATATGATACACTTTAGAATATATTTATTTTCACTATATTTACACTAGCAAAGTAAATTATCATATTTTGCTGTCTATAATGCACAATTTTTTTGCCCAAAGTTGTGAGGGAAAAATAAGGATGTGCATTATACATGAGTAGTACTAATTCCGTATCTATAGAAATGTTAATTTTTTAAATGTATGCTTATGAGTTAAAAGTGTAACTCTAGAAATCAATAACAATAACAATATCCGTATGCAAAATAATATCCTGGAATATGATAATTGGTTTTGTTGAACTTATGACAAACATGCAATGACGAAGAGTTCTTAGCCTTCTATGATACGTAAATGTCATAAATTTGTTAATGGTACATAAAATTTTTTGTACCTTTTGTCTTCTCTTGTGCTTTGTAATTATTTGTTACGTAAAATTTCTTGTACCATAATATGTTAAAAAATAAATGCTAAAATTCCTTTATAACACAAAAAACAAGTACCTAAATGTAAACAAATAAAAATTTGAATTAAAAAATTAAAATGAAAATTTTTCCCCCTGAAATTTTGGGCTAAAAACGTGGGTGCATATTATACATGGGAGTGCATTATATGTGGCAAAATACAGTAGATATAGTTGTTTATATCAGAAGAGTTAAATACATTATGGCAAATAGCATTTTAAAAAATTATATGAGAAGGTGATGGTTGTCATGTTTAAAACAATGCTTAAGAACTAAACTCAGACATCTTACTGTACTATATAGCCAATTTTGCTTATTTTTTGTGCCATATTGCCCTTTAATTAATCCAGAGAACCATAACACCAAAATTTTGCTTTTCTAATTAAAAGAAAAGCATAGTAAGCTGTCTTATGGTAATGTAAATAACACTATTAAGAGAAGAAAATGATTTGGGGAAGTAAACTTAGAGTAGGGTGAACTTTAGTGCAGAGCCCACAAAACAAAAACAAAGTGCATGGTAATTGATTATTTCAAGTAGCTGAGATTATTTCGTGGTTGCCATGAATGTAATGTAAACTTTGTTTTTGTTACATTTTCTAAAACCCTACGTCTCAAAATTGCAGATTGTATTCTTTACCACAAATGAGAATAATGTCATATAATAGCAAGATAATTGAATATTTGCACATGCATGTGCACATGAGAGAGAAGAATGTATATGTAAATACTCATTCATAATAGTAAAAATAGAGAAATCATTGTGGCATTATTTTTTAAAGCAATGAACAGTAAAAACAAAACAAGACAAAACAAAACAACAAAATCTGAAATTGACAACATAGACTGGTTAGTTGGGTTATAATACATTTATACAGAGAATTATGCAGTCGATAAATACATCCAAGGTGTATTATTAAGAAAAAGGGTATAATGGGGGGGTAATGTGGAATAGTTTGTATTACATATTGCTATCTGTAATATCCACATAAAATTTTAGAATCCTTTCAGGATCTGAGTAATCAGTTTTGAGGGTCACTTCAGGCTGCAGAAATTATTACAGTAAAGGCATATATACCTGCTTAATTTCTTTTTGGAATGTAGGATATGTAAGAAACTGACAGTGGGAAGTTGGAAATAAGATTTTAATATTTATTATTATTAATACTTCAAGTTTTAAAACTTGTTTAAGAATTAGTAGACAATTTAGATTTTTAAATAAAAGGCCTTATGAAAACAATATTTATTTTCATCATTAATTCAAATGTTTTAGTCTCTCCTAGAAATATTTTAATACAAATCTAAATTTATAAAGATTTAATAAAAAACTAATATCAATCAGGAATTAAAAGTTTCTCTCTTAATTATTTTCAAATATACAATACAATATATTGACTGTAGTTACCATTCTGTACATTAATGTATATATAGAGAGTGCCAAGAAAATGTATACACACTTTAAGAAAGGAAAAAACTGTATTAAAATTATGCTGATGGTAACCACTTTGAGCACCTCTTGTAATTGCAGGAGTCAAAAATGACTTGTATTCATCTTTTGTTATCAGTATATATTTAGTATTACAATTTTAATACAGTTTTCCTTTCTTAAAATGTGTATACTCGTACATTGTTTTGGCACCCTCTGTATAAAATCATTTTGTTGTACACCTGAAACTAATATGTTATATGTCAATTATACCACAATGAAAAATAGTTAAAATTTAAATAATTGCTATATTCTCTACATTACATTTGTTATATAAACACAAATTAGTTTTTACTTCTTCTTATTATTTTATCATGAAAAAGGAGGTGACTATGAGGGAAATGTGTAGTTCCGTAAATCCATAGAAAGCATCCATAATTAGATTTAAAGACTGCTTGATCATATCCTGATAGGATTCCAAATACTCTTTAGGACTAAAATACTTCTGAAATAGATGTGAAAACATACTAACACAAAAGGACTTATTTCTAACATTTGTCTGCTGCAGGAGTCAGTGTCAGGTTAACAGACTTTGGCACTGTGAAGCCCAGACTATCAGATTGATATTGACCTTTGTAGGATTTTCAAAAGTGGCTTTCATTCCTACATTCATTCCTAAAGAGAACAAAAAATTATTGTCAATACACAGACATATAGATTGTCATACAGGACTAGACTCAAATTGCCCTAAATAAATGGAAATATTGGTGTAAATCAGAAATTTTCTGCAATATGAACAGACATTTAGTATGTTAAAATGATCCCTAGAAACTCACTGAAATGCACATAGATGCAAGTCCCCAGAAGCATACATGTTTTAGAAACAGCATATTTACAAAAATATGAAAACTGAAAGTGAGCAGATAAACTAAGTGAATTTATTTATTTACAGATTGAGCACCTGCTATGTATGAAGCACCAGGTAAATCTGTGGGCATTAGGTCAGTGCTGCGTCAGGGTAGATCAACTGGAAGCAATTGCTTACTAGCTGAGAAGATTATATGCTATTGAATTCTTATACTGAATATTTGTGTGCATTTGTGTAGGGATTGTACAAATAAGCATCATGGGGCAAAGCCTCACAATATAATCTCTTGAAGTCAGAAGTCCATCTCCACAATCACAGGAATGAATTTTGCCCATTGTTAAATAACTGTGAAGGGTCTGAAATTTTACCCCGCTTGCATGTTACAAATAGGCCTGCCATGATCTCCTGGATAATAAAGGCCTTTATTACTCATGGCACAGCAAGCAATTTGAGCATCATGTGTATGTTTCTTCTCCTTGTCTCCCAAATACCCTCAAGTCACCTTCATGGAGAATGGCTCAGGTGAATGCTGCTCATACAGTGAGTTGGCCTTATAGCTGAGGAACCCTGAGCTTACGAAATCCCAGTGTTTTCAAGGGAGCTGCTAGTAAATCTGCTCATTCTTTGGCTCAGAAACTGACATTGTCTTCATTATCTTGAACAGGAAATAATTCTGAACATTGCCCCAAAAGAGTCACTATCTCTGGAAGATGTGCAGAAGCGTGAGGGGCCATTGGAGAATGATCTCCCAACACATAGTTCCTGGATAACCTTCTGGCAATAATAAAAATGCTTGCCTTTTGAAAGAAGTTTTAAACTATTTCATAATTAGAATATAATTCCACCTAAAGTTTCTCAATATTAGATTTGTCTGAGATTTCATGACGCAGATAGTTCTGGATTACCTATATACAACATACTTGGTTTGATTTGCTCTTTCAACCTCTGTAAATATCATTTCTCAAGAATCCGTTGGATTGATGATACATTGAACAGAATGGTATCAGCCTCAACTCGATTAGGATTCAATTCTTAGATTGATATTAATAAGTTTCTTTTGAGATTGATTTTTTTATAATGACACATGTACCTTTTAAGTATTGGACAGGCTTTTGTTCCAATAACAGTGTGGAAATATAATAAATAGTAATCTAACTATAGAATGTTATTAAAACCATTCCTACATTTATTCTGTCAAGGAAAACATCAAAAAGTGGAAATATATTCTAAAATATATGAAATATCTTTTAAATTTCTCTTTAATCTCTGTCTCTCCCTGGGTACACATGTATTGATATTTGTGAATACGTGACCATAAATGTCTACCTTTAAATATGTTTGTCATTTTACCCATTTTATTTATGTGAAGTTGTAAGACTTTACAATATTTAAACAAAATAGGGAATTCTTCTAATAAATACTTGCCTAAAACAAATGTTATTTTATTTTTCTCTTTGAAAAACAACGTAAACTTTGAAAAGTAATAGCAAGTGGTTAGCTCTTTATAGGTCTTATATCTTTCTGTTTCTTCTTCCATTCCTCATTCTCTCATGACAATTGCTCCAATTTACATAAATTGGTTGCCAAATGTGGTTTTTCACCTAAACTTCATACTTTCCCAGGAAAATTAATAGAATATAACACTATGGCTCAAGAGGACATTCACAGTAAAATAGATAGAATAAGGCTTGAAGTGAAGTAGTTGCTTTTTGGGTAATCAAATGAAGTATGGTGGTTATAAATTAAACTCCAATAGAATATTCCAGAGGATAAGAAAGGGGAGGTATATACTACTCTATTAGTGAATATCTTCTGCTTGAATTTGGATGAACAAACATATGTTCTATTTTAAAATGTTACATAAGAACAATAATTAAAATATTGTTTTCCTTTTTACATACTTAGAAAAAAGAGTTGTGTACTTTTCCAAACATTACGCAGATTAGGGATGGCGGTCAAACCATGCAAAATAAGGAAACTACAGTAACCTAAGTTTAATCACAGACTTTGTTCCTCAAATAACCTGTCATCCATATCCGTTTCACTTTTTCTACGGTCTTTTTATGTCTCACCATTTCATACTTTTCTACTCCGTTCCTTCTGTTTCTTCAGTCGGGGAAATTACCTGCTGGGCTCGCTGGGTTCTCAATTATACCTGCTCTAATTTCCGGACTTCATCTAAGCATTTTAAAACTAGCTAACAACTCCTTGCTTGAGTTTCAATAATTACCTAGAAAAGTCCATGGCCTTGAGATTTTCTTAAAAGAAACAGAAGAGCCTCCGAGTCCTGCTATGTGGCTCTTACTGATACCATTCAAGACCAAGTAGCCACAGAAAGTGATGACCTTAGTTTAAACTTATCTTTATCTGTAAGAAGAAATGGACTGGAATGAAATGAATACTGGATTTGGTTCCACATGGACTATAGGACAGTTTACTATTAAAGTAGACATAGTAAGATGATCAGTTTGTATAAGCAATGAGTGTGAAAATTTTGAGTTATCTCTGAAAAGTAACAAAGAAGTCATAGATAATAACTCAGAAGGAGAAAGATTGCAATTATTATATTAAGAGAAAGTCTCTTTGTTTTCTGGGTTAAAGTTTAATGCTTGTAAGGTTATCAGAGAAGCAGTTTTGAAATGTAGTACTTTCCAGTAGCAGAAGAGATCAGAGGCACGTAGATAAACTTTCAAGGTGAAAGTAGTCATATTGTATGTTAGCCTTCATATCTGAATGGCAGAGCCATTAATAAACATCGCAAAGCAAATTATTTCTTTTTTGTGTTATAAGCCTGAACCCTTAAAGGATAGGAGCAAGGCAAATTAGAGTTTTCCTAGAAGCATTTCAATCTGATTGTGGGGGCGCGATGTACAAGCTTTCTGTACTTTAATTGATCATATCCAAATCCAATCTATCTTAAACAATTTTTTAAACGTTTTAAGATGTCTATTCATTGTAGCAGATTTGAGTCTACAAGGGAAGGTTTGTAATTCTTTTTCTGATTCCTAATACAATAAAACGGAAATGAATATATTAGAAAATAAACCATTAAGTACCTAGAAGAACACATAAAAAGAATAACGTGAAAATACATGATCAACAGGAAAGAGTTCCTTGACATATTTTTCATCCTAATAATCTGAATTGTATTTTTTAGTTTTCCATATTTTATGGTTATATAATTTAAATGCATTTAATATATATTTACTATGCATTTGGGTTTTAGTCACTGTGTGTGATGGAAAAATGAACAAGGCAGAAACCCTAACCACAGGAACCTTGAAATCTAACAAGAACCATAAAATATATATGTACTCAGTACATACCAATAATAAAAGATGAATTCAAGTTTTTGAATTCAAGTAATTGACTTCTGCAATTACAAGAGGCGCTCAAAGTGGTTACCATCAGCATAATTTTAATAGTTTTTGCCTTTCTTAAAATATGTATACATTTTTGGCACTCTATATAAATATATATTTGTGATATCAATATATAATATATATAATAAAAGGTAGACTATCATGTCAGAATATTATGTTAATTGTAAATAAAGATAAAATTAATTTACATAATGTAAATCTAACATATCCTAGTAATAGAGTAAATGTAAATTAAAATAATGCTATTTACATCAAGAGCCATTAAAATTGTTGTGTCTTCCATTCCTAGGAACTTCTAACACATCTATCTAAGCAACAAAAAATGTTACATGCCTAAAATTTGTTATTCTGTAAGAGTGTCAAAAGAATCTAAGCGTTGAACGATAGCAGAAAATTTTTTATAATTCATCTCGATGAGATATAATGCTGTTTTAAAGGGATAGTTTCAAAGACTGTAGTAACAGAAAATGTATTAAGTAAACATGTTACTGGGAATGACGTTGTACCTCGGCTGTTGTCTTGACAGAGTTTGTGCAGGATAGAACAGTAAGATGTTTGTTAGTAAAAGCGAGATCACTTCAAAACATGGAGAGGGCTGATCCAAGAGAAAGAAGCAGCCTCTCCTTACATTGTGTGAGAGTTTTTATCTTTATAAGTAGAATTCTCTGTCTCTCCCTCTCTGTTATCTTTCTCTTTCTCTGCTGAGGTGTCGTACGTATCTCTGGTTCTCAAGGTTTCTTCTCAGAGTGTAAGCATAAACTTATTAATTTCCCATCATTTATTTGAGAAGCTCATTAAAAACGGTCCTGAGAACCACTAAACTACAGATTGTCTGTTGTCTATATGAGTTTTTGTTTCTTTGTCGCTTTCAGTTTTATATACCACATATCAGTGAAATCTTATGGTTCTTGACTTTTTCTATCTGATTTATTCAGTGTAGCATAATAATGTCAAGATCCATCCATTTTGTCACAAATGGCACTATTTCATCTTCTCTTATGGCACAGTAATATTCTATTGTGTATATATACCACATCTTCTTTATCCAATCATCTATCGAAGGTCACTTTGGTTGTTTCCATGTCTTGGCCACTGTAAATAAAGCTGCTATGAACATCAGAGCACATATATTTTTATGGATAAATGTTTTCAGATTTTTGGGGTAAATACCCAGGAGATAGATTGCTGGGTCATATGGTAATTCTATTCTTAATGTTTTGAGGAACCTCCACACTGCCTTCCATAGCAGCTGCACCAATTTGTATTTCCCCCAACAGTGTATGAGGGTTCCTTTTTCTCCACAGCTACTCCAACACTTGTTACTATTTGTCTTGTTGATGATAGCCATTCTAACTGGTGTGAGGTGTGGTTTTGATATGCATTTCTCTGATGATTAGTGACATTGATCGTCTTTTCATATGTCTATTGGCCATCTATATATGTCCTCTTCTGAAATGTCTATTCAGGTGCTCTGCCCATTTTTCATTTGGATTGTTTGTATTTTTGTTGTATGAGTTCCTTATATATTTCGGATATTAGCCCCTTATCAGAGGTGTTGTTTGCAAATATCTTCTCCAATTCAGTTGGTTGCTTATTTTGTTGGTGGTTTCTTTTGCTGTGCAGAAGTGGGGAGAGGGTGGTAGATGAGGGTAAACTGGGTCAAATATATGGTGATGGAAGGAGAACTAACTCTGGGTGGTGAACACACAATGTGATATATAGATGATGTATTACAGAATTGTACACTTGAAACCTATGTAACTTCGTTAAACATTGTCACCCCATTAAATTTTAATTAAAAAAAAAAAATGGTCCTGAGAAGCGGGATGGTTTCTCTCTCTCTCTCACTCTCTCTCTCTCTCTCTCTCTCCCCTTCTAACAACACATCCCTTTGATTTAAGGGCATGTATGAGCCTGTAATCTGGCCTCTAACAACACATCTGTTTGATTTAGGGGTATGTGTGAGCTTGGAATACTGCTGGGCTAGTAAGGCATCCATGCCCTAAGTGAGGGCAGCTGCAAGCGGTCTTGACCTAAGTAGGAGCCTGCAGCAAGAGGCTTTCTATCTGGGACTGGGTGTCTCCTTCTCCTGCTCATTTCTATCTACCTACCCTATCAAACATGACTTTAGTTTCACTAAATCATGGTACAATTATTTGAGAATTAAGAAACATGAAAAATGATCCTAGAAATATACTATAGCAAGCAAACAATGAAAAACACTAAACACCATTACCAATTTAAAGTAGATTACATGATAGTTATTTTTGGTATTACCTGAATATGTTGTTTTTATTTTTCCCCTTTAATAAGTAGATAAAAACATTTTGGTTCTCTCCTCAACTTTATTTTTGCATACAATTTAAAATTATTGAATTGCTTATTCTTTAGGCAGTTCTCCTAAGATTAATAGCTAGTAGTTGTTTAATAAACATTCAGGGATTGAGAAATTCTTTATTGCTGGAGAGAATAAATAAAATTATGGCTGTAATATCTTTCAAATATGTAAATTTTGTTATTTAACTTTTTCTATATCTGGATCTATAACCATAGTATATCTTTCTATATCTTTGTGACATGCTGTGAATTGTCAAATCACCATCATTCTTCCCTTCATTGCATGGGAGAAATCTTGAAAACACACTGGCCAGAATATCTTGTTAGCAGGTTATATTTTGTATATCTTGTCTGGGTTGTATTTTACCAATGACAGACACTCGTGTAAGATTTGGAAGACTGAAGAGAAGGAGAAGCTACTACCTCTTCTGGCAGTGTTAGGCAAACACACAAGATTTGTATGGACTCCCAAGCACATGTGTAATGAATCACTCACTTTAGTGTTGCCAAAAGGGGAGCTCATTAAAGCCAGTTTTGTGTATTTTCTACAGCCTTCTAATCTCTTGAAAGGACATATTTCTTTGGCCCTCACTCTCCAAGTCCTTCTGACAGTTCTGTAAGCACACCTAATTTTCTGTGTAATCCATCCATTGCTGTTACAATACCTAGGGTATTTAGAAATTCTTAGTTATTTCTCTAACACTTTAAATATGAGCAAATGCTAACTGATGACAATTTGTATCTATATCTATAACTGTATCTATGTTTAGCCATAACTGTCTATTTATACATACTCATCTGTTGATGAAAATTAGTTATTTAGAGATGTAAAAATTAATTCTAGAATTGTCTTTGAGCAATGATCTCCATGAAATCAAGGAGTTCGATTTATATATGACTAGATCTTTCTAAAATATCTATTTTGGCAAACTGTTATAGTTCACAATTTTACCCAGTGGCATGCAAAGAGGTGTTTAAAGATACATTTAAAATAACTTCTGCAATTGTAAATTTAAAATAAAATACAAATTTTAATGTATTTTCTTCTGAGTCTATTCATATGAAGGAAAGAAGCAGAATTGTTGGTCTAAGAGCATTATTTTAGTATTCATGTTACTTTCTTGGAAATCATTTGGAAATTTTTAAGTGTATCACTGTCTTTAAATTTTTAAATTATAGAATCCATTAACTGTACTCACTGCTTATGAAGATAGTATCTACATTTAAAACATCATACTGATATTTAATTCTACTCCCTAGTTTCCTTGATTAGAATTTAATGTAGTTCTTGAGAAATGACAGCTCACTGATGTAATTAATAATTTCTTAGAATAAAAATCACAAATCTCTACAACCTCCAACAGATTTGGAAATATGTAAAGTATTGGATTAAATATCAAATCTTCATAAAATATAAAATAATTTTAAAATCCTGAAAGGGGTAATTATGTTCACTTAATTGTTGCTAATGTTTTGTGTAAGTCCAGATGACGGATACTTACAGTTTCCCAAACCAGACTATCACTGGATGGCTGGGGAATAATTATCTTACTCTTAGATCTTACAGAGAATTATCTGGCCCTTTCTACTCTTTTTTACTCACATCAATGATTTTTACCTCAATTGATTTACAATTCTTCTTGAAATCACCCTTTGTTCTCCCATAGCAAAGTGAATAACTCAAATTATTTGCCAATTATCTCTCATTACCACAATCTCTTAAAATGCCTTTATGACATTCTAAGTACTTTTCACAACACAAATGATCATACCATTTCCCTGCTTGAACCAGTCAAAATTTTACCCTTTGTTTTCAATAAATGCTTGATATCTTAATATAATTTATAGACTTCGTTCTGTTCAGGTTCCCCTTTAGACACTAAGCTACATATCTTAATAGCTTCCTCTTCATTCCCTCTATTCTAGACTTAATTACTTATAATTTTCTGTTTCTGGGAAATTGTCTCCAGACAACTCCAGAATTTCACTGAGGAAAGTGAAAGTAGAGGGGATTGGAACTGAGATAAGTGGTTATCTAGAAGACACTACAACGGCTGTAGTCACTCACAACTGCACCATTTGACAGCCAATTTCAAATCCAATTCCTTAAAACAAATAAAATAGAGTTTCTCAAAGAAGTGATGGTAAAAGGATACATCTGCAGGAGTGACCACTGACTACAGAGAGAGGGTACAGATCTTCCCTCCGTGACATATAGAACACTTTGGAAAACCTTCAAGGCTGGGGTGGAAGCTCTTCCTTTTGTTTTTCTAGAATCCTTTGTATCTTCGCTCATTTGATCATACTTACCACACTGCATTATAATGATTTTTTTCAATACTTATTTTCATTAGAGAAATAATATATGGGTAATTTTGTTTTAATAAATTAAAACAATGTCTTTACTGCAGTAAAACTTTTATCCTTTAAATGTAATTTATTGCCTCTCAATTGTCATATATAGCACTGCCTACAGGTCATTTATATACAGAAGTATAAAGTTTTACTTACTTTTTGATATAATCTATCTTTATGTGTTTTAATTATGGAGTTTCTGAATAATAATTATTTTAAAAATTTCTTCTATTAAAAGTTTAAATACTAATGAATAGGGTGAAGTATGGGAGATTATATCACTAAACGTTTTAGTAAAGAACTGGTAAGTGGCATAGTCATGCAAGGTAGAGAACTGATAGGTTACAAATAAATTTGTTGTAATACCTTCTGTTGAATTGTGTCCTTTTACACCACATTTTAAAAAATACCCTAAACTATTTTATCTTCTACTAAATGATCAGCAATAATTATAATAAAACATACATATGTAAGTATGTATGTTTTTGGTCAATAATCACCAAGTTTATAACAATTTATTAACTAATGTAGTCAGACCCTTGTCTTCCTTTTACAGGTGTGTGATTTTCTTGACTCTGGATTTGTTCAGTTCTCTCCCTTCCACACTAGTATCTCAGTTCTGCTTCTCCATTTGATTTGACTCAGCTGTCTTAGTGAGTTTGTCAGCTTCGAACGCGTCTCTGTACTTACTGCTCTTGTCTCCCCAAGGAACTTGGGAAACTTTCCTACAAGCAGTTCAAGGCCTGGTCTCCCTCAAGGACTGCCTTGGATCTTGCAGAACCAGGTCTCAGGATGCAGGAATCCTTCCCTGGCTTCTTGTATAATTCAGCCTGCCCATGTCTGTATCAAGCACATTCCATATGCTTTCATCACATAATATTTCAAGGATAAAAAAAAACACAAAAACATTTTAAATGTATTAAAGTTGTCTTCCCATTGTACTTTTGTTCTTAAAAGTATCTCTTATAAACAAGTTCAGTAGTTTCATGACACAAGATCAACATATAAAAATCAGTTGTATTTCAATACACTAGCAATAATACAAAAATGGAAAGAAACCCTTCTGCACAGAAAACAAACAAACAAAAAACCAAAGAGGCAATCAACCAAATGGGAGATGATATTTGTAAACAACACCTCCAATAAGGGCTAATATCCAAAACACATAAAGAACTTGTACAACTCAACAACAAAAAAATCAAACAAGCCAATAAAAAATGGGCAGAGGACCTGAACATACACTTCTCCCAAGAAGACATACAAATGGCCAATAGACATATGAAAAGATGCTCATCTTCACTAGCTATTAGGGAAACACAAATCAAAGCCACAATGAGATATGACCTCACACCTGTCAGAATGGATGTTATCAATAAGTCAAGTAATAACAAGTGTTGGAGAGGCTATGGAGAAAAAGGAACCTCATATACTCCTGGTGGGAATGTAAATTGGTACAGCCACTATGAAAAACGGTATGGAGATGTCTCAAAAATTTAAGAATAGAATTACTATATGACCCAGCAATCCCAGTTCTGAGTATCTACCCTCAAAACCTGAAATCATTTATCCATAAAGATATATGTACCCCTATGTTCATTGCAGCATTATTCACAGTGGCTGAGACATGGAAACACATGAAGTGTCCTTCCATAGATGACTGGATATATATATATATATATATATATATATATATATATATATATATATATATATATATATATATATAATGGAATACTACTTGGCCATAAGAAAAGATGAAATACTGCCATTTGTAACAACATGGATAGATCTTGAGATTATCCTGCTCAGCAATATAAGTCAGACAACTTGACAATCTAGGTCCCTCTTATCTTGATTTATTTCACTATTCTTCACAGAATTTTTGATAGACAATATGAGTCATGTTTTAAGTCATATTTGATGTTTCTGTGCTTCTTCCCTGCTTGAACATAAGCACCTGAAGGCAGGTATCACTTTTGCTTTGTTCTTTGATAGGTACCAAATATCTAAAAGAGTGTTTCCACATGAAAATAGTTGATGAATAAATGGAAAATGAATAAATATTTGTTGAAGAAATATACAAATGAATGCAGGGCTTTAACCAGAGGAATGACATAATAACTTAGATGTATTGTGTAGAATAGCTTACAGAAGAGTGATTGTGGAAGTAGGGAGACATGCTATGAATGCCAAGAAGAGATATTGATGGCTTGGCCCAGGGAGCTATAGCGATAGTAATGGGGAGCTAAGCATCTGGGTATACTTTTGTTAATAGATTGGATATAATATATGAAATAAAGAGAAAAGGTGAGTATCGTGCTAAGGATTTTGGTTGAAATAGCTAGAAAGAGTATTTCATCTGACTGAGATAAACTGGTGGAACAGATTTGAGTAGGAAGGAAGGATTAGACATTTCATACTAAATATGATCATCAAGAGAATGAGTGTGGACAGTGAAGAGAATTCCAAAAATTGAGCCATGAGTAATCCAACATCCAGAGATGAGGGATTGAGGAGGAACTAAATGAGACTAAGTAGAAGTAACCGTTAAAGTAAGAAGGAAATTGATAATGTATGAAGTCCTGGAAACTAATGGTGGGATGCAGAACTGAGATACTCGTGTGGAGGAGAGAGAACTGAACAATTTTGTCAATTGTATTGATGGGTCAAGTAATAAGAGGTATGTAATAAATAGTTAATATTGATAGAGTAATTTGGAGGTAACTGGTAAGCTTGGCAAAGCATAGGAACATCTACTACCCCCACCCCTGCCCCCCATGCACACATCACTTCCAGCACACATCCAATCCCTCTTATTCCAGCACACATCCAATCCCTCTTATTCTGGCATACAATCACCACTGATACTCATCTCACAAACACTTATTTCCCTCCCTTATAAGTTGGAACTGGAGTTATCATCTTAGAATTTCATTCATTTGGGCTCTGGCCAGTGAATTTCCAGAATATGGCCGGTGGTTGCTTACTTTTGACTGGAAACAATAACACAAATACACAGGCAATGTGAATCAGAAAGGCCCATTTCTCAGCCTATTTCTGGAACATCTTAGCTGTGTATCATTGATCGGAGACTCTCTGGGCTTTTTACACAAACTAGAGAGAATGGATTAAATTATTTAGAGACTACCAGTCCTTTTAAGCCTGAAAGGAGATCCCTGGACATCAAGTGGCTCAAATGCTGATGAGAGATTTGATTGTGCAGAAAGGAGCCAAGAATCCAGAAAGAGCACAGGAAACCGCATGAGATAAATGTTTCCTTCAGTTAGCCACAGGCACCAATCCCCATTGACTTGAGCTGTCTCAGGAAGTTTATAACTCAGTATAAGCACTGAAGCTTCATTTCACCATGAGAGTTCACAATTTTTATGATAGTGCATATTGTTACTACTAAAATCTCATTAAGACCTGCAGTTATCTAATTGAAGTATAGAATGATGTGCAATGTTAATGAAATGACAATGACACTCAAATGTCAGTTTGAAGATTTAGAGAAATAAAAGTTTTAAAGAGTTTAAAATTTTATGCCACTATGTATGATGGGCCACTCATTTAATCAATAAATGTTTATTATCTCAGTAAAATCAACTTAAATTATTTTGGGGAATAGAACCGTAGTGTAGTATCGGAAACAGGTGGTAATTTACCCCTATATTTTATCTTGCTATTAGTGGTTATATCAATTAATTTTTTATGCTTATATATAGTTCAATTTTATTAAAAACATTGATTTAAAATTAATTAAATATCCTCCCCAATTTTCATTAATTTTAGACCTATTAAAAGGGACATTTCTGGGCATTTAATAGAAAGGAGAAAATAAGAGATACAAAAAAACCTCCAAGTTAAGGATTAATCTAATAATCTCTACTATATAATTTTATGCTTGATCTTCACTTCTGTGATCTCATTCTAACATTAAATGAATGGCCCTAACTGTGCATAAACCTGAAAAAAAAACGAATTGCTCATTCAGTTGTATAGCCCATAGTTTAATACCTTTATCCACAAGAGGTCGCAAATATCTGCTGATTGATGTATGGCACTACACCATTCAATCCTCAGGTCAAAAAATTCTCAGCATTTCCTGTTCAAACACATTTTAACTGATGACATCAGAGACTAGAGGTGACCTAGGAGCCTGTAAGGGAAAGCCTGTCATTGCCCAGAGTAATAGACGTGGTCATCTAGTACTTGTAGACCATAATGATGGAAACTCTATTTTCATTTGCAAATTTCATAAATGAAAACCAATATACGGTGTATTCTTTAAAGTTAATTTTTAGGAAACATCCATATTATATTTTAACCTAATAGATTATGAACTATCATTTTGGCTGTGAGTTATTTAAGTTTTTTGTTACATCCCAATTGAAAAAAGGTCATGAAAATCACTTCTTTTATTTTATTAATTGAAGTTTATTGGGATGACAGTTGTTAGTAAAGTTACTTAAATTTCAGGTGTACAATTCTGTTTTACATCATCTATATATCACATTGTGTGTTCACCACCCAGAGTCAGTTCTCCTTCCATCACCATCTATTTCATCCCTTCTACCCTCATTTACCAGCCCCCCCTCCACCCTCTGGTAATCACTAAACTATTGTCTGTGTCTATGAGTTTTTGTTTCTTCTATTTCCCTAAAGTTATGTTAATGACAGTATGAATATCTTATGCTGCTTGCCCCATAGACTATTATAGAGAAATGTCCACTGCTCAAAGAGACAGTAAGATATAAGGGTTTCTTTTTTTCCTGTGACATTCCAATTAGACAGACAGTAACAAGGGGTCAACCTTTTAAGTTCTTATTTTCCTCACTTATAAAATGTTAATTATTAAATTATTTAACAAAAGTTAATTTTGTGACTATCACGTGCTCTATTATTCTAGACTGTGAAACAGTTAGGAAGTAACAGTGTAAACAGAGCAGATGACATACCTGATCTTATAAAATAAAATTTCATTCTTATAGTTGGTGAAACTAATAAACCTACATGAGAAAATATCACCTACCAATAGTCCTATGAAAAAAAACAACTTTAGATGCAGTAGTAATTAAAGTCTTTTTTGAAGGCATATGAATGAGGAGAAGGCATGAAGACTTATGGTAAAAACATCAGAAAGGGGATAGCAACTATAAAAGTCCTGAATTGAAAATAATTTATTATATTTTATTAACACAAAGGCTGTTTGGCAGCAGTGAAAGGTGATAGCAGATAAAGTAAGAGCGAGAGGTAGGAAAAAGAACATGTAGGATCATGAAGGGAAGTGAATAGGGTTTGACTTTTATTCTACAACAGTAAAACGCCATCAGAAACTCCTTTTAAAAATTAATTAATTTTAGAGCAGTTTTAAGTTTACAGAAAAAATTAGTGGAAAGTGCAGAGCTCCCATATATCCCTTCAACTCCCACCTGCCACACATGTACTTTGCACTATTATTAATATATTATATTAGTGTGCTATTTGTTAAAACTGATGAAACAAATTGCATTATACTTGGTATGACAATTAAGTTAGCGAACTCATCCTAGAAAAAGTGCTGCATACCTCAAGGCTGAATATCACTATGGTCGCCTTCGAAGAACTCCCCTTGGGAAGCTATGCACTGATGTGAGTGCCTAGTCCACCCTTCAAAGCAATTTTGGAACTCTTTTTCTGGAATGACCATCAGAGCTGTCATTGTACTACACTGGATGTCCTGAATGTCATAAAAAATGTCTTCCTTTCAATATTTCCTTTTATCTTCAGGTAAAGAAAGAAGTCATTGGGAGCCAGATCAGGTGAATAGGGAGGGTGTTCCAATACAGTTATTTGTTTGCTGGCTAAAAACTCCCTCACAGACAATGCCCTGTGAGCTGGTGCATTGTCATGATGCAAGAGTCATGAATTGCTGGTGAAAATTTCAGGTTGTCTAACTTTTTCATGCAGTCTTTTCAGTACTTCCAAATAGTAAACTTGGTTAACTGTTTGTCCAGTTGGTACAAATTCATAATGAATAATCGCTCTGATATCAAAAAAGCTTAGCAGTAAGTTCTTGAACTTAATTGTCAGACCTTGTAGTTAGCTAAATTCTATAGTTTGCAATGAGGTTCATTCTTTGTACTGTACATTCTATGATTTTGAAAAATGTGTGATGGCATGTATCCACCATTACAGTGTCAGGCAGAATATTTCCCCTTGCCTAAATGTCCCAAGTGCTCTGCCTATTCATCCCCTGCTCCCTGCTCACAGCCCCTGACCATCACTGATCATTTTGTTGTCTCCATAATTTTGCCTATTCTAGAATGTCACATAGTTAGTATTGTACATTATGTAATCTTTTCAGGTTGCTTCTTCCACTTAGTAATATTCCTTTAAGTGTCCCCCATGTCTTTTCATAGTATAACTCATTTCTTTTTATTACTGAATAATGTTCCATTGTATGGATGTACTACTGTTTCTATATCCATTCACTGATTGAAGGACATCTTGGTTACCTCCAAATTTTGGCAATTATAAATAAAGCTATTTCTTTATAAACTCCCTTGTACAGATTTATGTGTACATAAGTTCTCAACTCCTTTGGCTGAATAACAAGGAATATAATAACTAGATTATAAGTTAAGAGTATATTTACTTTCATGAAATCTGTCAAACTGCCTTCCAAAGTGTCTGTATCATCATTTTACATTCCCACCAACAATAAATGAGAATTCCTGTTGCTCAGCATCCTTGTCAGTATTTGGTGTTGTCATTGTTTTGGATTTTAGCTATTCTAATAGATGTGTAGTTGTATCTCATTGTTGTTTAAATTTGCATTTTTCTGATGACATATGATGTCAAACATCTTTTCACATGCTTATTTGCCATCGCTATGTCTTTTTTGGTGAGGTATCTGTTCAGATTCTGTGTCTACTTTTAATTGGGTTGTTTGATTTCTTATTCAGTTTTAAAGTTCTTTGTATATTTGTATACCAGTCATTTATCAGACATGTGCTTCACAAAGATTTTCTCCCAGTTACTGGTATGTGTTTTGTACCCTAATTTCTCTGTCTTTTGAGAACAGAAGTTTTTAATTTTAATGGAGTTCCATATATAAGTGTATTCTTTCATTTTTGATGTTATATCTAAAATGTCATCACAAACCCAAAGTCATCTATAATTTCTCCTATGTTTTCTCCCAGGAGTTTTGTCATTTTGCATCTTACATTTAGGCCTATGATTCATTGTGAGTTAATTTTTGTAAGAGGTATAAAGTCTGTACCAAGATTCATTTTTTGTTTTGTTTTGTTTTGTTTTTACACTTGGATGTTCCAGCATCATTTGTTGAAAAGACTATCCTTTCTGCACTGAATGCTTTTACTCTTTGTCAAAGAACAGTGCAACATCAGGAACTTATAAAAGGGATAATTGAATATATAAATTCTTATTTTTCAAATATTACTCTGCTATATCAATGGATTGTAATGGTGTTGGGAAGAAGACAGAGAGATTAAGAAGGATTCTGAAGAATGAGGAAAAAAAACTTGGTATTTTTGGATGTGATGGTAAAAGAAAGTAAGAAATCAGGATGTAATAATGCTTTAGCAATCTGAATATAGGTAATGAATACAAATAACCTCATAAAATCACATTCATCTCAAGGTCCTATGAATTCAATGCTAACTGTCAAATTTGTGAGTTGTTAAAATGATGGAGGGGGTTGTTTATTTCTCTTTCTATTTTTATTATTGCTTTAAAACCATAGATTATATAATTAAAATTTTTATTTTAAATTGTATATAATTTTAATTACTATGAAGTTAGTATTTCATGAAAGTTAGTTATTCTACCAACACACCATGATCTAGGATGGTTAGAAGACATAAAAAAGACTCAGCAAAGATGTGTCCTCAAGCATCTTAAATATCTTAACCTCCTTTTCAGGATGACAGAAGCAGGAATGATGAGTAATATTTTGCCTTTAACATGAGATTCTATAATTTCTTACAATCTAGATCATAATATGTTCATTTCTTGTTAAACTTTAAATTATTTCTGGTGATTTTTCCAAATGTTAAAAAAAATGGCTCTCTATGTAGTCTTTCACAGTGTTGATGAACATTTTAAAAAGAATTGAGAAATTAAAAAGACAACAGATGCTAATAGTAGGTTCTTCACAAACTGAAACGTGGGAAGAAATTTGTCACATTAATGGCACTAATCTTATACAAAACATAGTTCACTTATATGGTTAGGTAAAATCACAAAAAAGAAAATAACAATTACTGCAATTGTAAAATAAAATGCCCATCCTTTAAGGAAGGATGGTCTAATAATTAAAACAATCTTTCCAAAAATATTGTTTTTAATTTTCCTTTCATTTTTGGATATCATAATCTTTGAAAGCTTCTCAGTCAAATCAACTTTGCAACTTTGCTACTATCTACCAAAGTGACACAGGGTTTGTACATAAAGTCAGGGAAAAATTCTACCTGGATTGTAGTATAGTTTGCCTGTATTCTTCCCCTTAAATCTTTTATATGCTTCCAAACCTCTTTTGGCAATACTTATCATTAAGCATCTGAAAGATATGTGATTGCCATATTGTGCAGACATGAAGTTTACTAAGATCTACCAACATATTTCACTTCCTGTAGTAACTGTGATCCTTTGATAATGTTATAAATAATAGCATGTCAGTATAAATTACAATATAATATTTCTATCCAAAAAGCCAGAGGAAGAAAGTGTATATTTTGTGCAAGTCATGTCTTCAAACAAAAGAAATTAAAACGTTAAGTTCTAAGTTAGTTTCATTATTTATTTATTTATAGCTATGTAAGGAAGGGATAAATACCACCATCCAAATGCCCTCAGAAAGTTTGTAATCCCAATTTTAAATATTAAGGACAATAAAAAAGTCATACAGTTTTAACTCTGAATCCAACGCATGAACCCCTGCAAAATGTCTAATTCTGTGGTTCTCAAATCTCGTTCCAATCATCCCAGGAATTTCTTTTAAAATTGCTAATTCTTAGGTCCTGTCCAGACAATTGAATCAGAATATTTGGACTAAGGCCTGTTCATCAACATGTTTGTGAACGTACCCACTGTGGGATAATGGGCAACAAGGATTGAGAAACACGGTTCCAGCTTATACAAGAGACAACTAGTTAGGATCATTCTTGTGACTATTCTCTAACATATAAACAAGACTAATTAGGGAACTTTGAAATTGCTGAAGATCAAAAAAAAAAAAATTGCCCTGAACTTCTGGAATGGCAGTGTGAGGAACTCAGTGAATCCTGTCTCTCCCCAGGAACTCAGTGTCTCCCCAGTAAAACAATCACTATCTGGTGAAAGATATTTAAAAATAATAATAATTTCAAGTTTCTGGAAATTGTCCTATGCATAATTTGAGATACATCTATCAAAGAAAATCTACTAAATCTGGGTAAGAAAAGCAACACTGTGACCTTTGAACCACAACCTGCTTTCATTTCACCCCTACCATGCCCCCATCCTTGTTCCAACTCTTTCTTATTGAAACTGCTCCCAGCTGTTTTCCTTCAAGTGAATATGGCAGGAAGACAGAGGCTCCCACTTTCCTCAGCTCCTACTCCGGTGATATACTTTCATCGACTAGAGGCAGGGTGCCCAGCAGTGCTGTGTTGGGAAAACACTCTTCCATTCAGGCACCATGAGTAGATCAGGGTTCTTCACTGGGAAAAATTCCAGAAGGAAAAGCTTCTACTTGAAACAGACTTTTATAGCAGTAGGGCACTGAGGCAGCCATATGTTCAATGAAACACAAGTGACCAGAAAATTAATGTAGCTTCCTAAACTGACTTAATCTCAGGGAATAGTTTAGAATTTGAAAGTATTTGGAGGTGTTGATAATTATTTTCCCAAGCATGTAAAAATACCGGAGGTGCCAAAAAATATATGCAAGTGGACAATTTGGTCAACGTAGCTCAAGCAGTAGTTTGCCGTCATCACAAGTGTCTGGACACTGATGGTAACCACTTTGAGCACTCTTGTAACTGCAGAAGTCAAACTTGACTTGTATTCATCTTTTGTTATCGGTATATGTGGGGACAGAGTCCCAGAGAGTATTTTCCTGGCTCTCCACCTCACATAGAAAGGTGCTGGCTCAGGTAGTCATCAGCTGTGACTAGTTGGCAATCAGCTGTTACTGGTTAGCCATTAGCCACTGATATAATTGCCACGACTAAGCTAGCAAGGTAGTATGGTAGTATAGTTGTGGCGTGGTGGAGTGTGGATTACGGATTGCATAGAGGCGGATAGCAGCTAGCAAGTGGGGTTAGTTGGCAGAGACAAGTGGACGGCAGATTGCGGATCGTGTGGCTCCTGCTTCCTGTGTCTCCAACCCAGCCGCCAGCGAGACTGTAGTGGTATGACTCCCCTATCTATGGCTCCGTGGGTGTTCATTTTTGGCCTCACCATGTCCTGTGTTCTTATGTGGGGAGCGGGACTAGAGACCCTGCCTGACGCCCCACGTGACAATATATATTGAGTATTACATTTTTGATACAGTTTTCCTTTCTTAAAATGTGTATACATTGTTTTGGCACCCTCTTTATATATCTAGAAATGAGATTCAAAAATATTTTAAATAGGGGCAGACAGATGGCTCAGTTGATTAGTGCATGAGCTCTCAACAGCAAGGTTGCCGGTTCAAAACGGTTACTGGATTTGGAGCTGAGCTGCGCCCTCCGCAACTAGATTGAAGGACAATGACTTGGAGCTGATGGGCCCTGGAGCAGTGCACTGTTCCCCAATATCCCCCCCCCCAAAAAAAAAAATATATATATATTTTTTAAAGAGTTTGAAAACATATATTAACACATGTATTTATATATAATAACAAATTAAAATGTTTATTTTTAATCTATGAATTAACTGTACATATTATGAAACTGCTTATGTGGTTAATATATAGAGGGAAGAATAATTATGTTTGCAGCATAAGAGAATATCTTAAAGAATATATCTTCCATTGGAATTTTATTTTGAATTTACTCTATTTATTCATATAGCTTCCCTGTAAAATAAACAAAATGGCCACAGAAACTTCAAACTTATATTTTTCTTCATCTTTTTACCCTAGAGATTCTTCTTTTTTAGGTATTACAACACCCAAATTGTTTTATATCACACACACACACACACACACACACACACACAAATGTACACATATTTTCAAACTCTCTCCTTTCCCAAGGGAGAGTCCCTCTCTAACAACCTAATGTTAGTTATTCCAAATCAGAATCGGAAAACAGAAAACAAAAGCAATAGAAGTGAAAGGACCGTCACATGGAAATGTAAAGTGAAATTTTACTAATCTATATAAGAAAGGGCAGGAAGCTGATAGACACTGTAGGAAGTGTCTGAGAGGATTTGGGAAGAAGAGAAAAAGGAATATAGAAAGTATTTATCAGTGTTTTAACTTAAGAGTTTTGACAATATTTTTGGAAGATGTGAGTAAAGTTTGAAATTCCTTTTAAATTATCTTTATGGCTGTGGCATCATATTTCTCTGAAGGTAACGCCACTTTAAAATTGAATCACACACACACACATAAAACTGAATCATTGGTTGTTGGTTTCAATTGGATGACAGACAAAAAAACAGGTCTTTGTGAATATGGGTGGGGAACAGGAACACTTATTGGCATGATGCTGTTGAACTTATTTCACTTACTCTTTAATTCTCTTTTAAGGTACCATACGTTTGTTAACATGGAGACAACAGAGTCTTTCAATTCAGATGGGACTCAGTTATTATCTAAAGTTTATTAACTGTGTGACATTGAGCTTGTTAACTCATTTTTATTACCTTAAAATGGATTAATGAAAGAATTAAGTCTCAGACTTTCTTTAAGTTTCAAATATGAACTGTTCACAAAAGTTCTGGAACATAGTAAAAGAAAAGTAATAGCTGGTTATTATTGGCTATTAATTGTATTTTTATGAAAGAAAATAGTAGCAGAGAAGAGGTAAGACTGACACAGTGGGAGAGACAGAGAGGAAAACCTTTCTGAGAAATTACACACAAAAATGCTTACTGGTTGGGAGATGGATATAAAAGGGGAAGGAATTAAGAAGTACAAATTGGTAGTTACAAAACAGTCATGGGGATGTAGAGTATAGCATAAGGAATATAGTCAATAATACTTTATTAATTATGTATGGTGTCAGATAGATACTAGATTTATTGAGGTGATCAATTCGTAAGTTATATAAATGTCTAATCACTATGTCCTACATCTGAAACTAATATAATATTGTATGTCAACTGTAATTGACATTACATAAAAGAATTCTTAATGGATGTCTGAAAAATGCAAGTTTGGAATAGGTAATGATTGGTTGAATTAATTCACAGAAATTTTTTACAATTCTGTTTAAATAGAGTGTTTAATGTCTATGATGCTAAAAATATTTCAGAGGA
The DNA here is from genome assembly GCF_036562045.2 of Rhinolophus sinicus. Classification (NCBI taxonomy): domain Eukaryota; kingdom Metazoa; phylum Chordata; class Mammalia; order Chiroptera; family Rhinolophidae; genus Rhinolophus; species Rhinolophus sinicus. The sequence continues at coordinate 92,204,480 of NC_133753.1, read as the reverse complement.
ATAACTATATTCATTAAGTTTCTCTCTTCTATATCCCATTTTTTTTCACATTTAAACATCTTTCATTATCTGGAAATACTAATGCTCTTCACAATTTAATGAATGATTAATGTAGCTAAAGTATTCATTCAATGTACTGTTAGAAGAGACATCTAAATAAAAGGCCAGGGTATTTTTTTTTTAATTATAGTTTTGTTGCCAACTGAATACATAAACTATACTAATCATCCTTAAAACATATATTCTGTAAGTTTAATGTAAATTATTTATTACAAAATGATATAACTAATTGTAACATATGGTCTAGTCATGATCTTGTTATTTTTGGTGTCTTGAATGACTAAAACTAAATGATTAAATATGGCTCATGTAGATGACTATTTATGGCTTGGTGCATATGCATTTACTTATTTGTTTCAGATGAACTTGTTAGTTATCTAATAAAAAGTAGAATACATTAAATAAGAATCACATATTTAGTAATAAGACCTGAATGGTATTTGGAATAATTCTTCTTCTGAAAACAACTAAAAATGCTGAATGACACATATTTTAAAAGCTCCTTAAAGCATCTAAGGATAGATAAAGTGGAAAGAAATAATTGTGCCAATATCTAAGGTAAACTGGGAGTCTAGGAAGTAAGGAGAGGATTGAATTCCTTTAAAGCATTTTTTTGAACCGCGAAATCACCAGTTTGGGTGCGTGGATTAGAAGAGGCAAGTAAAGGTGTTTATCTAGAGCATACAAAAGGCTGCATACTCAAGTTAAGGGTGACCTGATAGCAAACAGGCAATACATCCGCACCCCAAGTGACTGCAAGGAAAGTTGTCTAGGAAAATGCTGTGAAATTGTAATTCTTGCTCACCCCTCACAAGGATTTGCCACCCAAGTTACCGTTACCTTGGCATTCTAAAACCTCAAGCCACAGATTTAATCTATAGTTTTCTAGATAGATGATCCCGTTGTTTTGCACTGAAGAAATTTATGTCTATGCTAAATGAATTTTCTATCATATACCTAAATAAATTCCCACAGATATTGTTAGAAATAATAATAAATATTGTTTAAAATATTAATAAATATTATTAACAACACATTATGGGTGAAAGCCTGCCTAACAAGAGATATGATAAATAGAACAGTAAAATTTTTAGATACTTTAGAAATAAATATTATCATATAACTATAACAACAATATTCACTATATTTAAAGATATAAAATGTATGTTTTTGAACACTTATAGGAATTTGGAAACATTGAAAATTATTAGATTTTAAAGAATCTTATACAATTTCCAGAAAAGAAAATATAATCAAAAGTATGACATTATGAACTGAAATTAAAATATAAAAACCTCTATTTAATGATATAAAGAGAGAATTAAGAAACTCAAGGATTGATCAAAATAAATTATCCAGAATGCAACACAGAGGGACAAAGAAATAGGTCCAATTTTGAGAAGTAAGGAATTTGGATGAAGGAGTTTGAAGATCTGACATATGCCTAACAGGAATTCCAGGAAAGGGGAAAGAACTGAATCTGTGAAAAGACACCTAATCACATTTCATGAAACCCAGTGACTCTCAGGCAAAAATAAAAAAAATTCTAACCTTAGAAGTATATCATGAAACTGTAAAAAGATAAGATAGAAAGAAAAATCTCTAAAAGTATCCAGAAGAGAAAAAATACCTTCAAAGGAGTGACAGTTTGATTGTCAGAATGGACGGTAGAAGCCGGAGGGCAGTGGGAATATATATCTAAACCATAGCATGGTGCATCGCAACTAGCTGAAGATTTAGGTTTAAACAAATTTTATAACACATTTCAAAGAAACTAATTTGGTAACTGTTATGGGTTGAATTGTGTCCCATACATTGACATCCTAACATGGAATTTTTGGAGATGTAACTAGTTAACATGAGGTCATATTGGAGTAGAATGGACACCAAAGTGACTAGTGTCCTTATCAGATGACCATGTGAAGATACTGAGACACAGGAAAATACCATGTGGAAGACGGAGATTAGATACAAAGTCAGAGATTTGAGCTAATGCAACTGCAACCTAAGAAATGCCAAAGATTTCCAGCAAAGCACCAGAAACTACAAAGAGGCAAACAAGAATTCTCTTACATGCTTCAGAGAGAGCCTTTCCCTGTCAGCCTTGTGATTTTGGACTTCCAGCCTCCAGAACTGTGAAACAATAAATTTTATTGTCTTAAGCCATCCAGTTGATGACACTTTTTTACAGCTGCCCTGGGAAACTAATACAGTAACTTGGTCAATTACAGAGATATTGAATATCTCTATTACAGCTCTGTTGTAAGAGATTTCTTTTTTATTGAATGGAATTGATGTTATGTCGCTAATGATGTTAGGAGAAATTGCTAGAATGGAGGCTACAAAAGGTCTGATGAATGTCAGCTTAATGGCATGAAGGGGCATAATTTAGTCACATACAGTTTAAACTAAAGATTGCACTAACTTTTCTAAAACTCAACAAACAAATTGGAGTATATTAGATATATTAGTTAATTTAAATTGCTAAATTATGATGTCATCAAAATGGCGGCGTGAGGTGAGCCTCTGTAAAGCTCCCCTGGAATTTACCACTAATCAAAGAACAATAACTCCACAAAGGACTCCCTGCAGAGCAGACAGGCAAGACGAAGAGGCCCACTACTGAATTCACCTAAGGGGGGGCGAATCATGCAAGCAGAGGAGGAGGGAAGGGAGAAGTGCGGAGACGGAGCCGTGCGGGCGCAGGACGCAGACCCAGCTCAGTGCTCCGAGCTCGCTGCTTCCCGGAGCTACCGCAGCTGCGGGAGAGGGAAGACCTCGGACTGCTAGGGCTCCGCTTATGGCCCACAGGGCTGAGGGGACAGCATATAACACGGCTGAACCCAACGCTCACGGCAGAGACCTCAGAGAAAAGACTGAGGGAAGAAGGCTGTAAAGGGTGGTTTAAGCCCTCACTGCAGAGCACAGAACCGAAGCCTTAGGCACTGAGACCAGCCGCCCCCTCCCTCCCCTCCCAGAGCTCGCCCCACCCCCACCTGCCCAGTGCCAGAAGTGGAAAGGTAGCAGTGTCAGATCAAAAGAACAGAATATTTGCTGTTCTGAGAACTGTGGACTACAGACACAGTTTCGCAGCCCAACTAGTTCTGGAAAAGGGGAGGGAGCTGTGGAAGCAGGACCAGCTGTGGTGGTGGTCGTTGCCAGTGCTTTGGGCCACCTCTCACAACTCACCCCACCCCTGGCCCCACCTATCTGGGCAGATCCCTGCAGGAGTAAACAGAACTGCTGAAACATAAAGGCTCTGAATCTGGTGCAGGAAGAGCTTTGGAACTTCAAAAGCTCTCCGCATACCCACACGGACACTGCGCTCTGTGACCCAGGTGAACTATTAACAGATGAGAAGCCCATCTCCCAGGGAATTCCCTTCAGTGTGTGAGAAGCTGGAATAGTGCAGAGAAAACATAGCACTACCGTGTGAGAGAGAAAAAAAGGCTGCAGTTGGAGAGAAAATAAAACATTCTACCAACAAGTACTGGGAAACCAAAGAAAGACCTCTTCCTATCAACCTGTTGCAGAAGCCACTCCTGTAGATGTCTAGGAAGAGAAATAATAAATCAGTAATGGCGATGAATAACCAAGGCAACAAGACAGCTCAGAAAGAAAGTGAAAGTCTCCAGAAAAGGAACTTAAAGATATGCAAATATGTGACTTAAATGACAGAGAATTGAAGATTGCAGTTCTGAAAAAACTCAACAAGATGCAAGAAAACACAGAAAGGCCATTTCTAAAGACTCCACCAAAAAGCTATTAGAAACAATCAACGAATACCATGAAGTTGCTGGCTACAAAATCAACGTACAAAATTCCATTGCATTCCTATATACTAACAATGAAATCTCAGAAAAAGAAATACAAAAAACAATTCCTTTTGCAATTGCAGCAAAAGGAATAAAATACCTAGGAATAAACTTAACCAAGGTTGTGAAAGACCTATGTGCTGAAAACTATAAGACATTTTCAAAAGAAATTGAAGAAGACACAAAGAAATGGAAAGACACTTCGTGCTCGTGGATTGGAAAAATCAACATAGTTAAAATGGCCATATTATCCAAAGCAATATATAGATTTAATGCAATCCCCATCAAAATACCAATGGCATATTTTAAAGAAGTAGAACAAAAAAATCATCAGATTTGTTTGGAACTACAAAAGACACGGAATAGCCAAAGCAATCTTAAGAAAAAAGAACAGTACTGGAGGTATCACATTCCCTGATTTTAGCTTGTACTACAGGGCTACAATAATCAAAACAGCCTGGTATTGGCAGAAAAACAGACACGTAGACCAATGGAATAGAATTGAGAACCTAGAAATAAAATCACATAAATATTGACAGATAATTTTTGACAAAGAAGCAAAAAACATACAATGGAGAAAAGGCAGCCTCTTCAAAAATGGTGCTGGCAGAATTGGATTGCCACATGCAAAAGAATGAAACTGGACCTGTCACCATGTACCAAAATTAATTGAAAATGGATCAAAGACTTAGGCATAAGACCTGACACAATAAACTGCACAGAAAAAACATAGGTACTAAACTTATGGACCTTGGGTTCAAAGAGCATTTTATGAATTTGACTCCAAAGGCAAGGGAAGTAAAAGCTGAAATAGACGAATGGGACTATATGAAACTTAAAAGCTGTGTACAGCAAAAGAAACCATCAACAAAATAAAGAGGCAACCAGCTGAATGGGAGAAGATTTTTGAAACCAGTGTCTCCGATGAAGGGCTAATATCCAAAGTATACAAGGAACTCATGCAACTCAACAACAACAAAAAACAAACAACCCGGTTGAAAAATGGGCAGACGACCTGAAGAGACATTTCTCTAAGAAGACATACAAATGGCAAATAGACATATGAAAAAATGCTCAACATCACTAATCATCAGACAAATGCAAGTAAAAACCACAATGAGATATCACCTCATACCAGTTAGAATGGCTATCATCAACAATACAAATAGTAACAAGTGTTGGAGAGGCTGTGGAGAAAACGGAACCCTCATACACTGTTGGTGGGAATGCAGACTGGTGCAGCTGCTATGGAAGGCAGTGTGGAGGTTCCTTTACCAAAAATTACGAATAGCAATCCCTATCTTGGATATCCACCCAAAAAATCTGAAAACATTTATACATAAAGACACATGTGCTCCAATGTTCATTGCAGCTTTATTTACGGTGGCCAAGACATGGAAACAACCAAAATGTCCTTCGATAGATGAATGGATAAAGAAGTTGTGTTATATATACACAATGGAATACTATTCAAGGTAAGAAAAGATGATATAGGAACATTTGTGACAACATGGATGGATCTTGAGAGTATAATGCTAAGCGAAATAAGTCAGACAGGAAAAGGAGAGAACCATATGATTTCACTGATATGTGGTATATAAACCAAAAACAAAAGAACAAGACAAACAAATGAGAAACAAAACTCATAGACACAGACAATAGTTTAGTGGTTACCAGAGGGTAAGGAGGGAGGAGGGTGGGAGATGAGGGTAAGGGGGAACAAATATATGGTGATGGAAGGAGAACTGACTCTGGGTGGTGAACACACAATGGGATTTATAAATGATGTAATACAGAATTGTACACCTGAAATCTATGTAATTTTACTAACAATTGTCACCCCAATAAACTTAAAAAATACTAAATTATAGTGCTAAATTAGTAATTTATGTTACTAAAAATGAATATTTCAATGTGTCATTTATTTATGAATATGTTTATGTTGTTTTTATTGTAGTGATGTATTTGGATATCATTCCTATATACTATTAAAATATGTATACCATAATTTTCAAATTTAGAAGAAATATTACCTATAAAATTACAATAAGAAATAGAAAACATAAGTAATATTATAACTATGAAAGTAATTGAATAGTAAAAAATTTTCCCTAATAGAAACCTGAGTACAAGTTGGATTTTGGGTGATTTTAGCAGAATACGCAAATAAGGCATAATTCTAACTTACAGAAACTTTTCCAGAGAACAGAAAATGAGAGGAAAACTCTCAGTTAAATATCAACTGACACCAAAATCCAACAAGGATAATTCATTATGTCCAAGTTTGTTGTTCTCCCCTAGAAATTCAATGTTAGTTTAACATTAGAAAATTAATATAAGTAATTGTAACATATGGTCTAGTCATGATCTTGTTATTTTTGGTGTCTTGAATGACTAAAACTAAATGATTAAATATGGCTCATGTAGATGACTATTTATGGCTTGGTGCATATGCATTTACTTATTTGTTTCAGATGAACTTGTTAGTTATCTAATAAAAAGTAGAATACATTAAATAAGAATCACATATTTAGTAATAAGACCTGAATGGTATTTGGAATAATTCTTCTTCTGAAAACAACTAAAAATGCTGAATGACACATATTTTAAAAGCTCCTTAAAGCATCTAAGGATAGATAAAGTGGAAAGAAATAATTGTGCCAATATCTAAGGTAAACTGGGAGTCTAGGAAGTAAGGAGAGGATTGAATTCCTTTAAAGCATTTTTTTGAACATGAAATCACCAGTTTGGGTGCGTGGATTAGAAGAGGCAAGTAAAGGTGTTTATCTAGAGCATACAAAAGGCTGCATACTCAAGTTAAGGGTGACCTGATAGCAAACAGGCAATACATCCGCACCCCAAGTGACTGCAAGGAAAGTTGTCTAGGAAAATGCTGTGAAATTGTAATTCTTGCTCACCCCTCACAAGGATTTGCCACCCAAGTTACCGTTACCTTGGCATTCTAAAACCTCAAGCCACAGATTTAATCTATAGTTTTCTAGATAGATGATCCCGTTGTTTTGCACTGAAGAAATTTATGTCTATGCTAAATGAATTTTCTATCATATACCTAAATAAATTCCCACAGATATTGTTAGAAATAATAATAAATATTGTTTAAAATATTAATAAATATTATTAACAACACATTATGGGTGAAAGCCTGCCTAACAAGAGATATGATAAATAGAACAGTAAAATTTTTAGATACTTTAGAAATAAATATTATCATATAACTATAACAACAATATTCACTATATTTAAAGATATAAAATGTATGTTTTGAACACTTATAGGAATTTGGAAACATTGAAAATTATTAGATTTTAAAGAATCTTATACAATTTCCAGAAAAGAAAATATAATCAAAAGTATGACATTATGAACTGAAATTAAAATATAAAAACCTCTATTTAATGATATAAAGAGAGAATTAAGAAACTCAAGGATTGATCAAAATAAATTATCCAGAATGCAACACAGAGGGACAAAGAAATAGGTCCAATTTTGAGAAGTAAGGAATTTGGATGAAGGAGTTTGAAGATCTGACATATGCCTAACAGGAATTCCAGGAAAGGGGAAAGAACTGAATCTGTGAAAAGACACCTAATCACATTTCATGAAACCCAGTGACTCTCAGGCAAAAATAAAAAAAATTCTAACCTTAGAAGTATATCATGAAACTGTAAAAAAGATAAGATAGAAAGAAAAATCTCTAAAAGTATCCAGAAGAGAAAAAAATACCTTCAAAGGAGTGACAGTTTGATTGTCAGAATGGACGGTAGAAGCCGGAGGGCAGTGGGAATATATATCTAAACCATAGCATGGTGCATCGCAACTAGCTGAAGATTTAGGTTTAAACAAATTTTATAACACATTTCAAAAAAACTAATTTGGTAACTGTTATGGGTTGAATTGTGTCCCATACATTGACATCCTAACATGGAATTTTTGGAGATGTAACTAGTTAACATGAGGTCATATTGGAGTAGAATGGACACCAAAGTGACTAGTGTCCTTATCAGATGACCATGTGAAGATACTGAGACACAGGAAAATACCATGTGGAAGACAGAGATTAGATACAAAGTCAGAGATTTGAGCTAATGCAACTGCAACCTAAGAAATGCCAAAGATTTCCAGCAAAGCACCAGAAACTACAAAGAGGCAAACAAGAATTCTCTTACATGCTTCAGAGAGAGCCTTTCCCTGTCAGCCTTGTGATTTTGGACTTCCAGCCTCCAGAACTGTGAAACAATAAATTTTATTGTCTTAAGCCATCCAGTTGATGACACTTTTTTTACAGCTGCCCTGGGAAACTAATACAGTAACTTGGTCAATTACAGAGATATTGAATATCTCTATTACAGCTCTGTTGTAAGAGATTTCTTTTTTATTGAATGGAATTGATGTTATGTCGCTAATGATGTTAGGAGAAATTGCTAGAATGGAGGCTACAAAAGGTCTGATGAATGTCAGCTTAATGGCATGAAGGGGCATAATTTAGTCACATACAGTTTAAACTAAAGATTGCACTAACTTTTCTAAAACTCAACAAACAAATTGGAGTATATTAGATATATTAGTTAATTTAAATTGCTAAATTATGATGTCATCAAAATGGCGGCGTGAGGTGAGCCTCTGTAAAGCTCCCCTGGAATTTACCACTAATCAAAGAACAATAACTCCACAAAGGACTCCCTGCAGAGCAGACAGGCAAGACGAAGAGGCCCACTACTGAATTCACCTAAGGGGGGGCGAATCATGCAAGCAGAGGAGGAGGGAAGGGAGAAGTGCGGAGACGGAGCCACGCGGGCGCAGGGCGCAGAGCCAGCTCAGTGCGCCGAGCTCGCTGCTTCCCGGAGCTACTGCAGCTGCGGGAGAGGGAAGACCTCGGACTGCTAGGGCTCCGCTTGTGGCCCACAGGGCTGAGGGGGCAGCATATAACACGGCTGAACCCAACGCTCACGGCAGAGACCTCGGAGAAAAGACTGAGGGAAGAAGGCTGTAAAGGGTGGTTTAAGCCCTCACTGCAGAGCACAGAACCGAAGCCTTAGGCACTGAGACCAGCCGCCCCCTCCCTCCCCTCCCAGAGCTCGCCCCACCCCCACCTGCCCAGTGCCAGAAGTGGAAAGGTAGCAGTGTCAGATCAAAAGAACAGAATATTTGCTGTTCTGAGAACTGTGGACTACAGACACAGTTTCGCAGCCCAACTAGTTCTGGAAAAGGGGAGGGAGCTGTGGAAGCAGGACCAGCTGTGGTGGTGGTCGTTGCCAGTGCTTTGGGCCACCTCTCACAACTCACCCCACCCCTGGCCCCACCTATCTGGGCAGATCCCTGCAGGAGTAAACAGAACTGCTGAAACATAAAGGCTCTGAATCTGGTGCAGGAAGAGCTTTGGAACTTCAAAAGCTCTCCGCATACCCACACGGACACTGCGCTCTGTGACCCAGGTGAACTATTAACAGATGAGAAGCCCATCTCCCAGGGAATTCCCCCCAGTGTGTGAGAAGCTGGAATAGTGCAGAGAAAACATAGCACTACCGTGTGAGAGAGAAAAAAAGGCTGCAGTTGGAGAGAAAATAAAACATTCTACCAACAAGTACTGGGAAACCAAAGAAAGACCTCTTCCTATCAACCTGTTGCAGAAGCCACTCCTGTAGATGTCTAGGAAGAGAAATAATAAATCAGTAATGGCGATGAATAACCAAGGCAACAAGACAGCTCAGAAAGAAAGTGAAAGTCTCCAGAAAAGGAACTTAAAGATATGCAAATATGTGACTTAAATGACAGAGAATTGAAGATTGCAGTTCTGAAAAAACTCAACAAGATGCAAGAAAACACAGAAAGGCCATTTCTAAAGACTCCACCAAAAAGCTATTAGAAACAATCAACGAATACCATAAAGTTGCTGGCTACAAAATCAACGTACAAAATTCCATTGCATTCCTATATACTAACAATGAAATCTCAGAAAAAGAAATACAAAAAACAATTCCTTTTGCAATTGCAGCAAAAGGAATAAAATACCTAGGAATAAACTTAACCAAGGTTGTGAAAGACCTATGTGCTGAAAACTATAAGACATTTTCAAAAGAAATTGAAGAAGACACAAAGAAATGGAAAGACACTTCGTGCTCGTGGATTGGAAAAATCAACATAGTTAAAATGGCCATATTATCCAAAGCAATATATAGATTTAATGCAATCCCCATCAAAATACCAATGGCATATTTTAAAGAAGTAGAACAAAAAAATCATCAGATTTGTTTGGAACTACAAAAGACACGGAATAGCCAAAGCAATCTTAAGAAAAAAGAACAGTACTGGAGGTATCACATTCCCTGATTTTAGCTTGTACTACAGGGCTACAATAATCAAAACAGCCTGGTATTGGCAGAAAAACAGACACGTAGACCAATGGAATAGAATTGAGAACCTAGAAATAAAATCACATAAATATTGACAGATAATTTTTGACAAAGAAGCAAAAAACATACAATGGAGAAAAGGCAGCCTCTTCAAAAATGGTGCTGGCAGAATTGGATTGCCACATGCAAAAGAATGAAACTGGACCTGTCACCATGTACCAAAATTAATTGAAAATGGATCAAAGACTTAGGCATAAGACCTGACACAATAAACTGCACAGAAAAAAACATAGGTACTAAACTTATGGACCTTGGGTTCAAAGAGCATTTTATGAATTTGACTCCAAAGGCAAGGGAAGTAAAAGCTGAAATAGACGAATGGGACTATATGAAACTTAAAAGCTGTGTACAGCAAAAGAAACCATCAACAAAATAAAGAGGCAACCAGCTGAATGGGAGAAGATTTTTGAAACCAGTGTCTCCGATGAAGGGCTAATATCCAAAGTATACAAGGAACTCATGCAACTCAACAACAACAAAAAACAAACAACCCGGTTGAAAAATGGGCAGACGACCTGAAGAGACATTTCTCTAAGAAGACATACAAATGGCAAATAGACACATGAAAAAATGCTCAAATCACTAATCATCAGACAAATGCAAATAAAAACCACAATGAGATATCACCTCATACCAGTTAGAATGGCTATCATCAACAATACAAATAGTAACAAGTGTTGGAGAGGCTGTGGAGAAAAAGGAACCCTCATACACTGTTGGTGGGAATGCAGACTGGTGCAGCTGCTATGGAAGGCAGTGTGGAGGTTCCTTTACCAAAAATTATGAATAGAATTACCATATGACCCAGCAATCCCTATCTTGGATATCCACCCAAAAAATCTGAAAACATTTATACATAAAGACACATGTGCTCCAATGTTCATTGCAGCTTTATTTACGGTGGCCAAGACATGGAAACAACCAAAATGTCCTTCGATAGATGAATGGATAAAGAAGTTGTGTTATATATACACAATGGAATACTATTCGGCGGTAAGAAAAGATGATATAGGAACATTTGTGACAACATGGATGGATCTTGAGAGTATAATGCTAAGCGAAATAAGTCAGACAGGAAAAGGAGAGAACCATATGATTTCACTGATATGTGGTATATAAACCAAAAACAAAAGAACAAGACAAACAAATGAGAAACAAAACTCATAGACACAGACAATAGTTTAGTGGTTACCAGAGGGTAAGGAGGGAGGAGGGTGGGAGATGAGGGTAAGGGGGAACAAATATATGGTGATGGAAGGAGAACTGACTCTGGGTGGTGAACACACAATGGGATTTATAAATGATGTAATACAGAATTGTACACCTGAAATCTATGTAATTTTACTAACAATTGTCACCCCAATAAACTTAAAAAATACTAAATTATAGTGCTAAATTAGTAATTTATGTTACTAAAAATGAATATTTCAATGTGTCATTTATTTATGAATATGTTTATGTTGTTTTTATTGTAGTGATGTATTTGGATATCATTCCTATATACTATTAAAATATGTATACCATAATTTTCAAATTTAGAAGAAATATTACCTATAAAATTACAATAAGAAATAGAAAACATAAGTAATATTATAACTATGAAAGTAATTGAATAGTAAAAAATTTTCCCTAATAGAAACCTGAGTACAAGTTGGATTTTGGGTGATTTTAGCAGAATACGCAAATAAGGCATAATTCTAACTTACAGAAACTTTTCCAGAGAACAGAAAATGAGAGGAAAACTCTCAGTTAAATATCAACTGACACCAAAATCCAACAAGGATAATTCATTATGTCCAAGTTTGTTGTTCTCCCCTAGAAATTCAATGTTAGTTTAACATTAGAAAATTAATATAAGTAATTCAAAACCTGTGCAGAGTAAAGGAGGGAAATCATATCATCTCTCTAGATACAGAGAAAGCATTTGATAAAATTTAGTATTTATTTGTTTGTTTGTTTGTTTGTTTATTTATTTATTTATTATAAAACCTCTTAGTGAAATAGGAATAGAAAATGACTTGCTTAACTTGATAAACCAAATCCCCAAAACTATGATAAACATCAAAGTGAATATAGAAATATCAAAATATTTTTGTCTCTCCATTTGGGTGCAGGACAGATATGTACACCTCTTCATCTGCCTTTGTAAAATACATGCCTGTTTTCCTAGGCACATCTGTATTAGATTTTGCAAAAAAGAAAATTACCCAGAAAGAGATTGGGAGGAAAGAGACATGCAAGGGAAATCCCTTCTTGATTCTATCAATAAACATTAATTAGGCATTTACTACATGCTTGGCCTTTTTGCTCTAGCAATCTACTTATTGATGTTCACACCAATTCCATGCAATCTTGATTAGCATAGTTTCATATTAAGTCTTGATGTAGAGTAGTATAAGTCTTCCAACTCCATTCTCTTTTAAGTTGCTTTTACTATTCTATACCCTTGAGTTTCCATAGAAATTTTAGAATCAACCTCTTAATTTCTACTTTTTAAAAAAGCCTCTTGCAATTTTGATAGAAATTTTGTGGAATTTATTGATACACAGGGTAGAAATAACAACTTAACCATATTAAAATTCCAATTTATGAACATGACTAACTTCTTTATTTAAGGCTTTAATTTCTCTCAATAACATTTTACAGCTTTCACTGTAGAGGTCTTGTGTTTTATTAATCCTATTTTTTAAAAGATTTTGATGATGTAAATAAAATTTTATTGCATATTCTATTTATTTGTTACAATTCTACAGAAACACAATTCATGTCTATATTGACTTTGTATTTTGCATTCTTACTAATGTCACTCTAATTCTTGTAGTGGTTTTGTAAGTTTATTAAAGCTTTTTAATGCAAAAAATAAGGTCTCCTGTGATAAGGACAGTTTTAATTCTTTCATTTTAATCTCTATGTTGTTGTTTTTTTTTATCCTTGCCTTATTGCCTTAGCTAATACCCCTCTAAACGATATTTAACAGAAGTGACATTAGGCATCCCTGCCTTTTCCTCAATCATAAGGGAAAATATTCAGTATTTTATCATTAAATACAATATTCTTTATTTTTGTCTGTTTTTAAAGACATAATTTTTCAGATTGTGGAAATTCCTTTCAAGTCCTACTTTGCTGAAAAATTTTATTATGATGAATAGGGATTGAATTTTACCAGGTGACTTTTGTTCAGTCTTTGAGATCATCAATGTTTTTTTCTCTTTTATTTTTTTTTTTGTTATAATGGAAAATTACAATGATTGTTTTTTGTTTGTTTATTTGTTTGTTTTTTGATGTTACAACAATCTTGACTTCTTGGGTTAAATTCCAGTGGTCATTATCTATTTTCTTTTGTATATTTTGCTGGATTCTACCTGTCAAGCTTTGCAAAGGATTTTTTGGGACTACGTTTCCGAGGGAAATTGGTCTATAATTTTCTTGTTTTGTCATGTCTTAGTCAGGCTTTATTATAGAATATATTCAGATGCTAAATGTGGCACAGTAGAAATGAAAGAGTACAGATTTTGTCAGCTAATTCTAAAAATCATAGTTACAGTACCTACTAGCTCCCTGATCTAGGTCGATATTCTTCAACCACTAATAGATTTCCTGCTTGCAAGTATCATTCTTTTTGGTGTCTGCTTTCTGGGACAATAATCTGTGACAGGAAATGAACCTAAGAAGTTTCTTTATGTACCTTAGCGTTTGTGGAAGAGAAGTCTAATCGTTTTCGTGTACTATGTGAAGGAACACAAAGGTGATGAGAGGAACAGGAGTCAGAGACACTTCAAAGTCTGGGAAAGAGGTTGGGATAGTTATATTGGCAGATATGAGAAGCTCTCAGTGGTGGAGCTGAAACTGAACACCTCTTTCAGGACAAGCCCACTTGCCATCTGCTCATATGTGAAACAATGACCAGCAGAGGCTACCAACCAAGTAGACAGAAACTTGTGAGTGCTAGAATACTTCCCCACCATGACAGGTTATGGAGAGTGAACCCTGCCTCTCCTGTCCCCCTTTAGTGCCTCAGCAGCTCTTAATTGGGAGTGAGAGGATCTCATAGGCAATTCACACCACCTACCTACTCAAGCAGAGATGACCTGTGCTGCAATAGAAAATAAGGGATAGTCTCTGAATCAAGGTCAAGATTGGAAATATTAACTGAAAAAATACTGAGTTCTGAATACTTAAATTAGACCACAATAGTAACCAAGAATAACTGAAATTGGGTGGAATCTTGTTAAAATGGTGTGATGAAGGAACCTGGCATGTATGAAAGATGATGGAGGTTCAACAGTCATTAATGAGGGACAGTTGTTAAAGAAAGCTTTTTCATAATTATATTTAAAATCATTTGGTAGTGTTTTGTTCTTCCTTTTCTAAGAATGTTTATTTAAGATGGGCATTATTTCTTCCATAAATATTTCACTAGTAAAAGCATCTTTATCTGGAATTTTCTTTGTAAGATTTTATTTTTTTAATTTAATAATGCAATATGTTGTTAGATGTAAAACTACTAAAGCCATTCAGCATTTCCATTTCTTTTTGTGTTAGTTTTGTTAATCTTTGTTTTAAGAGATTTTTTCTATTTCACTTAATTATTATTGTAAAATACTTGGTATTACATTATTAATCTTTCAATGTCTATAGACCTATAGTGATAGATCCAATTTAATACTTTCTTTTTTCACCTTCACTCTTTTTGAAGTTGCCCAATCTTATTATCTTTTCAAATAACTAAATTTTGACTTCATTAATTTTTCTCTGTGGTTTCTGCCATAACCAATTACTTATATTTCCTTTTTGTTAAATCACACTTTATAATGTTTTCATATAATTGGCGACATTTCAGTTAGATAACCACAGCCCATGCAAAAACTAAAGGTTTACTAAGGCAGATATCACTAAATTTACCTCAAATTCTATCTCCCTCCAGGAGTTCCATATTGCTTCGGTCTTCCTCAAAGGACTTCTGCAATAGGTCACAGATCTTCTGCTCTGGGTCCTTGTAGAGGTAATCACTGCTCCTGGTATTTCTGAAAAGAAAAAAAAAAAATGATCTCACAGAGCTCAGCTTCCTCCAAAACTTTAATCTTCTCATGAGTCCAGGGACAAAAGTCATCGTCAGCCGTGTCTCTCACCCCGCGGTAGTTGGGTGCCCACCGAGTTCCACTGTCCAATGCAGCGCACCGGATTCCCAGCATGGATAAGCAATCCTGGGTACGGAAACAGCTCAGGGAACACCACCAGGTCAGTGGAGAAGGTGAGGCCCATGTGTGTGATGAACAGCACAACCACAGTGTGCCTTTCAGATAGCTGGAACTGCTGGCACAAATCTGTCAGATTAGTCGTCGTTGCTTTGTTGTGACTTTTTGTTCTTTCGTTTTTTGTTTTCAGTTTTGTTTCAGGAACTGTGTTTCCAAACTCTGCATTGCCCAAGCGCATTGACTATAAGGAATTACAAATTAAAATATTAAAAAAATAAATATCACTTAAGGAACTAAGCTATAAACTATAGTTATTTTAAATAAAATATATTGCTGTGTTTGAATTCTCCTTTTTTGTTTTTTTTTCAAGAAAGAAATGGGCCGTCATAGGTGGCTACATGACTTGAGTTCAAAAATTAATGATGTGTGTTATCTGAGGTAATTCATACATTTTACATCAGTCATTTTCAAATTGTAATTCCAGAACAAATTGTTAACTAATTACAAATATATTAATTGGCATTCTGTTTAATGAATGAATTAATGTAGCTAAATAAGGATGGGGAATTCTCATACTACATAGTCTATATTTGTTCATATACAATGCTAGTTTGCTTATGAAAGCCTCTGAAATCTCGTCAAGTAAATAATTTTAATTTGGCTTAACTAAACAACTACTAAATTCATGTGATTATGGATGTCTTTTTTGACTTCAAAAAAACAGATTAGGAAACACAGCTCTATTTTTTTATTATTTATATTTTACAGAGTCTTTGACTTAAAAAATCTATTTTTTAAATTAAATTTATTGGGGTGACAATTCCTTGAATTTCACATTATTTTCTTTCATGCATTATTATTTTGAAAAAACACCTTTTTGTTATACACGTATCAAAAGTACCTATAATTTTTGAGATTACATAGAATAAGATATAGTTGCCTATAGTTTTGTTTGATGAATTTTAATACATTATTTCATTGTTCTCTAATCAGTTGCAGATATATTATATAAACAACTGTATTTTGGAGAGGCAAACGTAATTTATTGGCTTAAATCCAGTTTTTTTTGTAAGTAATCTTATGTAAAATATGTGGTAAGATTATGTTTCAAAAAATAAATCTAGATATCTGTAACATAGTATTTGATCAATTAAGTTTAGGTAGATTATAAACTAGTCTATATCTACAGATATCAACTTCAAAATAATGGATTTTTTTTCTTTTCTGTTTAACATTGTTTGGTACCGTCAAAGCAAGTTAGATTAAAATGATAGTCTCTTCAAACTTCTAACATGGGAAATTTTAATATCAATTCATGAACTCAATTAAATGCCTCAGTGAACTCCCTGCTTCTCTACGTCCCATAATTTTTGGATGGACAGTGGAGGCTGAAAGCTGATGAAAAGCAGCAAGTCTGGGACCAACTCCAAATTCCTGCCTACTCCTTTAGTTGTGTCTTTTCTCAGAGGTTTGCCTTCTCTCTCAGGCGCTGTTTTCTTTCAGAGAGAGTTTCCTTTTCTCTTAATCTACTACTTTCTCCCTTCTCAGAGGCCTACCTACACTAGTCGCTGAGGGGTATCTAATTCCAAATACTACTGTCTACTTAACAGATATATTTACTTACTTTCCAGGTCTTTTCTGCTACTCTTGACTCCTTCCTACATCCCTGCTATGTCTTTTCTATCTTTTTACTTTCCTGGAATCTGAGTGGCAAGTTCTACATATGGGAAGGTGGGCGAAAAATATAAACTTGTATTTATTCCTGAGTTACTTCTTTTAAGGCAAGAGTCAGATACATGGAATTTACTTTGTGTCTCCTCTGCCCTTAAATTTTCAATATGATTGGGTTTCAAAATTTTAGACAATGGTAATGAAGGTGAAGAAAATTGAGCAAAGATAGAGGAATTTTAATGATTTTCCATCTCTCTGATTTTGGAAGTGTTTTTGAAAAGGTATTCTGAAATACATTTAGAGTTTACATTTTATTTTGTTTTAAATTTTGCTCTTCAGAAAACTTTTCAAAATGTCATCTTTTGATTATGGTGAGATGGCTATACCTGTGTAATCTATCTAGCCAGTATATTCTGTCTTCAGACACAATTTGCCTCTTCAGAGGAAAGATATGATTAAGTCCTTAAGTTCTTCAATTTTGTGTCCGGTAGAGTTCACTTATGGCAGCAAGGTGTACTGGTGCTATTCTTCTTATGTGTGTGTTTATTTTCTTTCATTTTTCTTTAAAGTTATAAAAATGATATACACTACTATTCTATAGATAAGTTTTCACTCTGTTGATTGTTTCTTTTGCTGTTCAGAAGCTTGTTAGTTTGATATAGCCCAACTTATTTATTTGTTTTCATTGACTGTAATTTGGTGTCATGTTCATGAAATCATTGTGAAGACTAATGTCATGAAGATTTTCCCTGATGTTTTCTTCTAAGAGTTTTAGAGATTTCAATCTAAAGTTTAAAATTTTAATCCATTTTGAGTTTTTTGTCTATGTATAAGGCATGGGTCCATGTGGGTATCCATGTTTCTCAGCACCATTAGTTGAAGAGAGTATGCATTCCCATTTTTGTATTCTCGTCACCCTTGTCAAAAATCATTGATTATATGTGTGTGAGTAGATTTATAAGCTCCCAATTCTGTTCCATTGGCCTATATGTCCATATTTATGTCAGTACCATATGATTTTACTTTTCATAGCCTTGTAATATATTTTGAAATAAGAAAGTGTGATGCCTCCAGCTTTGTTCTTATTTCTCAAGATTATTTGGGCTATTTGGAGTCTCTAGTTCCATATGAATTTTAGAATTTCTTTTTTTTTTCATATTTCTGTACAAAACGCCAGTGGGATTTTGATAGTAATTGCACTGAATCTTTAGATTGCTTTGAGTAGTATGAGCATTTTAATAATATTAAATCCAACATCCAATCCACACACATTAAATTTCTTTCCATTTGTTTGTGTCTTCTATAATTTCTTTCATCAGTGGTTTATCGTTTTCAGTGTACAAGTCTTACATCTCTTGCTGAAAATATTTGTGAACCACATATCTGTAAGGGGTTAATATTTAAAATATGTAAGGAACTGTTCTAACTCAATAGAAAAACAAACAAACTCAAATAATCCAATTTAATAATGAGCAAAATAACTGAATAGACATTTCTTTAAAGAAAATATACAAATAACCAACAATTATATGAAAAGATGCTCAACAAACTAAACATCAGGGAAATCCAAATCAAAACCACAATGAGATATCACTTCACACCTAGTAGGATATATATATATATATATATATATATATATATATATATCTGGGTCTTATATTAATTTATATATATATTTATATATATATATTTATATATTATATATAAATATATATATTTATCCGTGTCTAATATTTATATATATATATATATATATATATATATATATATACCCTATTTCCCTGAAAATAAGACCTAGCCGGACAATCAGCTCTAATGTGTCATTTGGAGCAAAAATTAATATAAGACCTGGTATTATATTATATTATATTATATTATATTACATTATATTATAAGACCCAGTCTTATATTATAGTAAAAGAAGACAGGGTCTCATATTAATTTTTGCTCTAAAAGACACATTAGAGCGGATTGTCCTACTAGGTCTTATTTTCGGGGAAACACGGTATATATATATGTGTGTGTGTGTATATATATATATATATATATGTGTATATATATAGAGAGATCTATATATCTATCAATATATGTATATATAGATAGATAGATCTATATGTGTGTATATATATATATCTACTCATATACACACATATCAATCAATAACTGTTCCAGTTGTTATATATATATATATATATATATATATATATATATATATATATAAAACAACTGGAACACATTGATTTGGTGGGAATGAAAAATGATGCAGTAAGCTATGGAAAACAGTACAGAGGGTCCCAGAAAATTTAAATGCAAAACTGCAGTATGATTCAGCAATCCAAATTCTGGGCATATGTCAAAAAAAATTGAAACCAGGACCTCACAGAAATATCTGCACTCCCATGTTCATTGAAGTATTATTCACAATAGCCATGGTGTGGAAACACCATAAATTTCCACAACAAATGAATGGATAAAGAAAATATGCTGTTTACATACAATTAAATATAATATTATTTAACCTTTAAGAAAATGTTGCCATTTGTTACACTATGGATGAACTTGGAAGACATTTTGCTACCTAAAATAAGCCAGTCATAGGAGGACAAACACTTCATTTATATGAGGTATATAAAATAGTCAAACTCATAGAAGCTGAGAATATAATAGTGGTTCCCAGGGCTTGGGGTGGAAGAAATAGGAAGTTGTTGTTTAGTGTTTATAAAGTTTTAGTTATACATGATAAATAAGTTCTACAGATCTGCTGTACAACAGAGTACCTAAAGTTAATGATAATGTAGTGTATACTTTAAAATTTAAGAGGATAAATCTTATGTTAAGTGCATTGACCACAGAATAGGGAACACAGGAAATATTGGGATGTGTTGGATATGTCTATTTCCTTGATTGTAGTGATTATATAATAGGTATCCACATATGTTCAAACATCAAACTGTACACATTAAATATGTACAATTCTTTATATGTCAATTATACCTCAATAAAGATGCTTTTTCGAAAAAGAATGAGAAAAAGCAAAGATGCCCACAGTCACATATCTCACTTATATTCAGTCTTACAATAGTCAGGTAAAAGAAATGATAAACATAAAGTTCAGAAAGAGAAAAGCAAATTTTTCTCTTTTGCAACTGGTATGATTGTTTACATAGAAAGTCCTAAGGAATCTACAAAACAACCAGTACTGATAAGTCATTTTTGAAAGATATACGGATGCAAAAATCAAGTGTAATTTTATATGCCAGCAATAAAAATTGGAAAATTAAAATTAAAACAATTCAATTTACAATAGTATCAAAACCCAAAATATTTAGAAATAAATATAAAGTTGTATATACTAAAAATAACAAAATATTACTTATAAAATATAAAGACTCAAATTGTGAGACATACAATATTTATGTGTTAGAGAACTCAATGTAATTATCATTTCAATTCACCTTAAACTGATTTATGCATTTAGTGCAATTCCAGTCATAACACCAACAGGCTTTTTTGAAGAAATTGTCAAACTGATTCTAAAATTTATATGGAAATTCAAAGGACTTATAATATCCAAAATAATCCTGAAAAATAATTTTATTGCCTAACTTTAAAACGTAATATAAGCCTGTGAAGTAACCAAAACTCAAATACATTATAGTGGGGGCATAAAAGGTACAACCACTATATAGGAATATTTTTATTAGGTTGGTGCAAAAGTAATTGAAGTTTTTCCAATTATTTTTAACATTTTAAACTGCCATTACTTTTGCAGCAACCTAATAGAAGCTTAAAATATAATATTGAAAACCTGGAATTGCCCCACATGGACATAAATATGTGAAGGGAAAAACAAAGTGTGGAAGATTCATACAATGGAATTTTAGTCAACAGCAAAAAAATAGAGTATTATTGATTTATGCAATATGGATAAATCTCAAAATACTTTGATACTTTGATAAGTGAAAAGGTCTAGACGCAAAAGCCTCCATATTGCATGATTCCATTCATATGAAATTCCAGAGCAGACAACACTCATATATGATAGAAAAATCAGAATGGTGGTTGTTTAAGAGTGGAGATTGACAAGAAAGAAGCAAGAAGGAATTTTCCGGGATGATTGTTAATATTACCTATATATCTTAAAAATAATTTTTATTACATATAAGGTCAGACAAATAAGTTCACGATCTTGTTGCAACGATGTTGCTAACCTTTTTTGACATCAGAGGGGTTAGTCATTATGAATTTGTACCAACTGGACAAACAGTTAACCAAGATTACTATTTGGAAGTGCTGAAAAGGCTGCGTGAAAAAGTTAGACGACCTGAACTTTTCACCAACAATTCTTGACTCTTTCGTCACGACAATGTACCAGCTCACACGGCACTGTCTGTGAGGGGAGTTTTTAGCCAGTAAACAAATAACTGTATTGGAACACCCTCTCTACTCACTTGATTTGGCCCCCAATAACTTCTTTCTTTACCCAAAGATAAATGAAATATTGAAAGGAAGACATGTTGATGACATTCAGGACATCAAGGGTAACATGACAACAGCTCTGACGGCCATTCCAGAAAGAGTTCCAAAATTGCTTTCAAGGGTGGACTAGGCACTGGCATTGGTGCATAGCTTCCCAAGGGGAGTACTTCGAAGGTGACCATAGTGATATTCAGCAATGAGGTATGTCACACTTTTTCTAGGGTGAATTCATGAACTTAATTGTTCGACCTCATATGTGTATACATTTGTTAAATTTCACCAAATTATTTGATATATTGTTATACTCTTATTATACTAATTTTGTTGTATGTAAGTTTTAACTCAAAGGAAACAATTCTATGAAAATAACATTAACTATAGTTAGTGGTATTTCTGGTGAAGTAATTTAGGGGAAAATGAACTGATACCTGAAACATACTTGAAATGCATAAAAACATAAGATGGTTTGATGGATGAGTAAAGAAATAATTAATGGATAGATAAATGATAAAGCAAAGATAAAAAAATAATGATTATAGTATTTAGGTGGTGGATATATGCTGTATATGGTTGTTAACTATAAACTATTTTCAAAAATTTTTAACATAAAGTTTCACAACAAAATATTGCAATAAGTGTTTTAAACCATAAGCTGGTTTGAACCATAAGTTTACAATTAAGTTTAAAATTCATATAAAAAATATAAGATATATCATCTACAATAATGATAGATTTTCTAAACAATCCATAAAAGTGGGCATCATAGAAGAAAATATTGAAACATTTAATTTTATTTTGAAAACTTCTTTGCTAATAAAATCATTCAAAATAAAGTTAAAGATAAAAAAAACAACAACTTCCTTGTTTAGAAATAATAGGTTTTAAAAACAGTAATGCCTCAAGCCACAAATAAGAAAATATTTTAACTAACAGATACCCAGAATTTATAAGTAACCCAAATATCAATATGAAGAAAATAGCCCAAAAGAAACATGATTAATTATTTAACAGAAGAGGGAATAGAAATAGAAAATAAATCTATGAAAATATGTTTAACCTCATTATATTGCACATTAAAATCATAAAGGAAAACATTTTATATGAACTAAATTAGTAGGAGGAGGGAAGGCATTATGAAGATTACAAGCTTTTGTAAAGTGTCTAAGCAATAGTATTCTTACACATTGCTGGAAAGAATGTAAATTTGGTATTATCTTATGAAATTGAATGTACTTATACCTTCAATCTATAGTTCACTTCCAGGAATATAGAGACACTCTTGAATGTGTGAACCAGAAGGAAATATTTTAAGAGTAATTTTAGAATAACAAAAACTGGAAGCAACCCAAATATTCAATGGTGAGAAAATGGATATATAAATTGTGGTTTATTCTAACAATGAAATATTTTTAAATGGCAAAAAGTAATAGAGCTATAGAAACTTGGAAGAAACTCTCAAACAATTCAATTTAAAAAAGAAGCTCAACTTCACTAGCTATTAAGGAAATGCATATCAAAACCAAAATGAGATATCACCTCACATTTGTTCGAATGGCTATCATCAACAAGACAAATATTAACAAGTATTGGAGAGGTTGTGGAGAAAAAGTAACCCTCATACACTGTTGGTGGGAGTGTAAATTGGTACAGCCACTATGAAAAACAGTATGGAAGTTCCTGAAAAAATTAAGAATAGAATTACCGTATGACCCAGCAATACCTCTCCTGGGTATCTACCCCCAAAATCTGAAAAAATTAATCTGTAAATCTATACGTACCCTGATGTTCACTGCAAAATTATTCATGGTAGCCAAGACATGGAAACTACAAAAGTGTCCTTCAATAGATGATTGGATAAAGAAGATGTGGTACATATACACAGTGGAATATTACTCAGCCGTAAGAAAAGATGAAATACTGCCATTTGAGACAACATGGATGGATCTTGAGATTATCATGCTAAGCGAAATAAGTCAGATAGAAAAAAATCAAGAACCATTTGACCTCACTCATATGTGGGATATAAAACTGAAAGCAACAAAGGAACATGGCAGACAAAGAAATAAACAAAAACTCATAGACACAAACAACCATTTAGTGGTTACCAGAGGGTAAAGGGAATGGGGAGGTGGTAGAAAAGGAAAAAGGGGGTTAATATATGGTGATGGAAAGAGAACTGACTCTGGGTGATAAACACACAATGCAATATATAGATGATATTTTATATAAATCCTACTTCTGTCAGTTAGTTATCTTACTCATAGTTTTGTATCCTTTTGTTTTTTTGTTTCAGGTCAAATAGCCTCCTTCAGTATTTCCTGTAATGCAGGCCTTGTGGTGGAAAATTCCCACAGCTTCTGTGTAGCTGGAAAGGTCTTTTACTCCTCCTTCATGTCTAAAGAATAACTCTGCTTGTTATATTATTCTTAGCTGGTAATTTCTCTCTTTCAATTGTTTGAATATTTGATTCCAGTCTGTCCTGGCTTGTAGAGTTTCTGCTGAAAAATCTTATGATAACCTAATGGGCTTTCCTTTGTAGGTTATCATCTTCTTTTACCTGACTGCCTTGAGAATTCATTCTTTGTCATTAATTTTTGACAGTTTCAATATCATGTGCCTTGGAGAAGGCCTCCTGGGACTGAGGTAATTAGGTGTTCTGTTTGCTTCTTGGATTTTAGGACCCAGTTCCTTCTATAGGTTTGGGAAGTTCTCGTCAACTATTTGTTTGAATAGGTTCTTTGTTCCCTGCTCCTTCTCTTCTCTGGTATACCCATTATTCTTATATTGCTCTCTCTGATGGAGTCAGATAGTTCTTGTAGAGTTCTTTCATTTCATTTAACTCGCTAGTCTCTCTCATTCCATTTTCTATTTCTGGTATCACTGATTCTTTCCTCCATGTGGTCAGCTCTATTTCCTAAGTTCTCTGTTTCATTAATCATTTCTTTTATTGAGTTCCTCAGCTCCAGGACTTCTAGTTGGTTCTTTTTTAGCGCTTCAGTCTCTTTGATAAAGCATTCAATTTATTTGTTGATTTTATTTCTGAGTTCATTAAAATGCCTATATGAGTGTTTTTGCATCTCATTGAGTTTTTCAAAACTGTAATCTTGAATTATCTGTCATTTAAGTCACATGTTTCCATGTCTTTATGTTTATTTTCTGGGGATTTTGTTTCATTTTCTTTCTGAGCTGCCTTATTACTTTGGTTGTTCATAATATTTGATGGATTATTTCTCTTCCTGTGCATTTATGGGATTGATATTGGCTGCAGGTTGATATAAAGAGGTCTTTCTTTTTCTTCCAGTAGGTGGCGCTGGAGCATTTTATTTTCTCTTGCACTGCTCTGGCTGGCTTCTGGCATCTCTGCCAGGCATTGGGAGATACTTTGTATTCCTTGGGGAAGCGGAGAATGTGGTGGGTAAGGGGGTTTTGAGCCTCTGGGAATTCCCATGCTACCTCTGCAGTCAGACGCAGCGCTGCACTCCTGAGCTGCCCCAGGTGTCTGCTGGGATCAGCCATGAAGGATGAGGGTGGGATGGGGTGGAAGCCGCTGCTGGTCTGTTTATGGCTGTATTCCCCTTTCAGTAATGGTGACTGCCTTGCCTCTGTATCTCCACCCTTGTCACTTGGCTTACCTACAGTGTGAGTCTGCCGCTCAATAACTGTTTCTCCATTTCTCAGGGCTGTAGATATTCTGCTTTGTAACCCAACACTCAGTGCTACAGTTTCTTCTGGGGTCTGCTGCTAGTTCTAGAAGGGTGTGGGAAGACAAGCTCTGGGAAGGTCCCGGGAGACAGCCAGGCTCTGTGGCTTTGTTTTCTGCCTGGCAATGGTGGCTGCTAGAACACAGCTGATGCACTTTTGTGTTCTGTCTCTGCCTCAATCACTGGGTTCAGCCATATTATATGCTAATAGCAGCAATGCTCAGGGCCACAGAGACACACCTGCTTCTGGAATCCTCCCCTCTCCTGGGACCACAGTGAGCTCCAGGCTGTGTCAGTGGCTTGTGTCTCTGCTCTTCTCTCTTCCCTCCCCCCCTGTTCCCCTTGATTCACTTGTCTTCAGATGTTGTGATATATGGATCTCTCAGTGTTTGTGTGTTACACAGGGAATCCTGTGTTGAATTATCATTGTTTAACTTGTTGTATCTTCAGGAGGAGAGATCAAGGGGACAGCTCATGTTGCCATGCTTCCGACATCACTCTGAAAATGTTTAATATTCTATATTATGCTAATTGCACTCTGTAATTAAAAAATAGACTTGCTTTTTTCTTCCAACCTCCTGTTTTATACAGATTTATTTAGGTATAAGATATAATTTACATACCATAAATTCATCCATTTTAAGTGGGAATATCAATGACTTTTTAGTAAATGTAAAGAGTTATGCTGCTATTATCACAATGCAGTTTTAAAATTCTTCCATCACCTCAAAATATCCCTCATGACCCTTTGCAATCAATGCCCATTCCATCACTAAGCACTGGCAATCACTAACATATTTTATTTATAGATTTTTAAAATAGATTGACTTTTTTTTTTTTACTTTTCAAATAAATGGAATCATAAATTTATGAAGTGTTTTGTGCCTGGCTTCTTTAACTTATCCTAGTGCCTTGAGGTTCATCTTTTTTGTAGCAACTATCAGTACTTTTTTTCCCTGTTTATTGTTGAATATTTGTTTATTGTTGAATATTGTTTTCCCATATCATTGTATGAATATTTCACATTATATTTTTTCATTCTTCAGTTAGTGGACATTTGGATTGTTTCTAAATTTGGGGCATTGTGAATAATGCTGCTATGAACATTCACTTACAAGTCTCTGTTAGGATATAAGTTTTCATTCCTCTGGTGTAAACACTCAAGAGTGGAGTTGCTGAGTGATATGTTAAAATTAAATAATTTTAATTTTATAAGAAAGTGCTAAGTGTTTTCCCCAAGTATCTGTACCATTTTACATTCCCATCATTAATGTAATAAATATCGAAAGGTCTGATTGACCTTTTTTAATCCAGTTGATTCTCTATCTCTTCAATATTATGAATAACAAATATATCACACTCCTTCATTACTCTATTATCTGGTGTTACACTTGGAAATTAAGAGGGTTTACTTTTAACTTCAAATGCTATTTTTTTTGGTGGGAGCATACTTTTTTCTGTATTAAATGTTAATTCACTAAACTGTACACTCTATGAGGACAGATCACTTGTCTGTGTGATCACTGTTGTATATCTAGGCCAAAGTTTGGCACGTAGGCACTCAATAGACACCTGTTGAAAATAAATGAGAAAAATTATTTTATTTAACCATCTTATTCTTCCCTTCATACTACCTCTGTAGCATGAATTTCCTATGCACTACTCAGTTAAATGCATAATTTTATGCAATTAGAAATGAATTTAGCTATGACCACCAATGATCATAGTTCATTATTATTTGACAAAGCATGTAAAATAGCACATGTCACCCTTTTTCCTACTAATTTCCTTTCTGATTATCACTTTCCAGAAGAGTGTTGGCAAGCTGTGTTATATCTTAATTATATTTATAGGCTTTCATATTTTTACATGCATGCTTTTTTATGTAGTAGTACAATTTTTTCCCTATTTTAGTGCATCATTGTATCATGCATTACCAATTTACAGTGAGTTCTAAATATAGCCCTCATTTTTATGTGTCTCTAGGCGCTAAAAAATTTCCTTGGCTATGCCAATCACCTTATTTTGCAGGAGAAAATAAAAGGAAGCAATCATCTTAAACTTCAATAAAAGGTTTTCATGTACCAAACTTAGAAAAAAATAATTAAGGTAGTAGCAAATAGAAATTTCTGTCTGCACAGACTCACAGAATTTATTAATAGCATATAAAAATTGCTAGGCAGCAGAATGATATTCTGTTTCTCAGTGATTGTTTTTATTGTGCTTACACTGCTCTTCAATATTATAGCAGCTGTACTATAGAAAAATTCAGAGATTTTTTTTCATTCCTCAATGCTTGATAAGTATTAGGTCAGGTTATAAAATGGCCCTTGAAATTTTGCATTTTAAAACACACCATGTTGCATAATATATTGAGAGTATAGGTCTGCAATTAAGTTAGTGGACTTGTTGCAATGATGATGCTAACCTTTTTTGATATCAGGGAGATTATTCATTATGAATTTGTACCCATTGGACAAACAGTTAACCAAGTTTATTATTTGGAAGTGCTGAAAATTCTGCATGAAAAAGTTAGATGACCCAAACTTTTCACCAATAATTCCTGGCTCTTGCATCATGACAATGCACCAGCTCACACGGCACTGTCTGTGAGGGAGTTTTTAGCCAGTAAACAAGTAAGTGTATTGGAACACCCTCCCCACTTACATGATCTGGTCCCCAATGACTTCTTTCTTTACCTGAAGATAAAGGAAATATTGAAAGGAAAACATTTTTATGACATTCAGGACATCAAGAGTAATATGACAACAGCTCTGATGGCAATTCCAGGAAAAGAGTTCCAAAATTGCTTTCAAGAGTAGCCTACACACTGGCATTGGTGCATAGCTTCCCAAGGAGAGTACATTGAAGGTGACCATAGTGATATTCAGCAATGAGGTATGTAGCATTTTTTGTAGGATAAGTTCACAAACTTAATTGTCCAACCTCATAATACAAATTATCCATGAAGGGGAAATGTTAGATTAGAGAACAATATCACAAGTTCTCTCCATAATTTGGACATGCTTTACTCAGGGTAAGAATATATCTCTTGCTTTTGTCCATGTTGCACAATATCCAAGACATAATTAAGGGTTGATAGATGTTCTCTCACCATATTCTAATTTCAGCAGAACTAAAGTAAATGTTTGTGCCTTTTGTTGTATAACAATGGTTTAAGTTAGGACTAAGTAAACATACTTTAAACAATACCAAAATATCAATAAAGTTAAAGCAGAAACTTACTTAATTGGTTAAATGTGGCAACCAAATGGAAATTTTATATTTATCTATGGTAAATATATAGTATGTAAGTATACACTATGGAGATAAACACATACAGTAAGTCTAAATTTAACTGTGAACCCATCTAAAAAATCAATCAATGAGTCTTGTTTTTTACTTATTAGAAACTAAGTATTAACCTGGTTGGGGCTAAATTGTATACTGTACACTTTTTGCCTTCAAAGAGCAGCCATCTAAATTGAGAGGGTAAGAAACAGAGAATGGAATGGGCCCAATTTAATGTCCACATCATTAGTCCCTGCCCCAGAGGGCAATTATTCATCCCTATTCTGTTTAACTCAGGTGTGGAAAAGTAACCTGCTTTAGCTAATGAAATCTAAGCGGATGTTATGTGTGTCACTTCTTGTCAGAAGCTTTAAGAACCAAAATGTGGCTTGCTGTGATTTTATTTTCCTCTGCTTAGAAAAGTGTATATTTTCCAGCCCCAAGCTCTTCTATCATCCTAGACAATGTGTAGCAGATAAACAGCATGGAAGAGACATACTTTTGGTTTTAAAGGCCACTGAGATTTTAGGACTCTTTGTAACTACAGAATAACTGAAAATACCATGACTAACAAAATGAATATGAAATATATAAATAATCATGGAATTCTTGCTAACATTTTATATCTTCATTATTTTTTAAATTTCAAAAGAAACATGTTGATGGCAATAGATTTAAGCAACACAGATAGGCTTCTGTTTTACCGTAGGATAAAGGTAAATGAGATTGATTTCTTTATCTAAAGTTTACTCAAAAGTAAAAACAGTGACTCAGAATTCATCTTTCCAAATATATGCTATACTTATACAAATATATATATACACAAATATTTATTTACCAGAGGGTATTTATTTACCCAACATTATATCATATTATTTATACTGACCTGAAACGGTTCCCTATTCATGTGTTTTAAGAGATGTGTATGCTTCTCCACATGAAGTATTCACTGTAACTAGGTCTTAGCATTGGATCTTTCTACCAAATTAATAAGTCATTTTCTATAGAATGTGGGTATCAATTCATATTTCTTTGGACAGTCATGTATACATAGATTCATATTTAAATATATGAGAACAGAGACTGAATTTTCAGTTAAATTTCACATAGTTTACAGTCTCCAAGGATCAGAATGTCATAATAGATTTAATAAAATGATAGGATAATTTTCTTACAAACCTTGAGTAGCATTTTATCCTAGAATTATAACTTGATTCTTACTATAAAATTATGAGTGAGACCTGTAGAGAATATGAAGCATGCACACTCCCTACCATTGTTTAGCAAAAGTATTGAAATTTGAAATAGGCGGCATTTGAAAATAAGAATAGAGGGTGGAGTAGAAAACCAAAGGTAATTTTTATACTGACTTTAAAATAAACCATTATTTAGCAAACTTTTCAGTCAAGACTTTCAGATAGAGAAAAATCTGCTAGTGATGCAAAGAAAAGTAGAAAGATTTGGATTAAAAATAGCTTCTATTCATTTATCTAGAGAAAGTAAGAGTGTTGAAAGAATGGACTGAGTTATTGAGTTATTGATTAAGAAGCTTGAATCTAAGTCCAGAAACTATATTACAGAGTGACTTGATGTGGAAGATAGAGAAAAGCATCAAAAAATGAACAAGAGTCATGAAAAGAAAGATGAGATTCTAAAATTACGGGAATCAAACACTAAAAGCATGGTATATCAAGGAATGTTACAGATTGTTTATAACTGGAATGCACAAATGCTCAAAATTAATAAAATAAAATTTATTTCTAAATCAATCTTTGAATCATTTTAGAAAAAAAACTCTCACCTGAAGGAGTAGGAGGTCTTATTAATTAGAAGATGAACATCATACATATTTACTTAATTCCTATTAATTTTGTTTTGAAGCAAAATCATTTATTTATTTTAGCAGCAATATGATTATTGCAGGGATAGAAATGTGTTGTGATTGCTGAAGAATGCCATAATTCATTTGTAAAAGCTCAAAATTAATGTCTGTAGGGGAGACAACAATTAAACTGCATCTATATTTTTCTCTCAGCAAATATCGAGATTTGTTTTGTGAAATCTTCTAGAACAACTCTGAATATTAAAATTTCTGGCTTAGAAATAATCTCACATGACATGAGCAAACGTGTAAATTAGTTGATAAACTACTTATCACATAATTGATACCAAATGAGTGGCATTACTTTTTACAACTACTGACATTACCAAATATTTTAGAGTCATGCACAGGTATAAATAAGAAAGAGCAGTGGAAAAGGAAGAGCAAGTAACTCTTCCTGGGATTTTTAAATCAGACCTTTACTTTTCACTATTTCTATAATAGACTCACTAGTTCAAAATGCTGCCCCATCAACAATCCTAACCAGCTGTCTTTGGCTGTAAAGTAATGTGGTTTCAAGGACACTTGAAAAACTAACACACTGTAGATACTGGCACCATCCTAACATGACTAAGATACCAACATATCATACAAAACTGGTGA
Organism: Rhinolophus sinicus; assembly: GCF_036562045.2. Lineage (NCBI taxonomy): Eukaryota > Metazoa > Chordata > Mammalia > Chiroptera > Rhinolophidae > Rhinolophus > Rhinolophus sinicus. Next base: position 92,173,352 of record NC_133753.1, on the reverse strand, counting down.
TTCCTGATAAATGACTACAGTGTAGTAAAACAGAGCTGAAGACACTGAAGTTGAAGACACTGAAGATCTGGCAGGCTTCAAACATAGGTGGGGTAATCAAGGCCTCTACTGAGTCAAAGAACCTTATCAATTTGATATCTGGCAAAATCAAATCAGCGTTTCAAATGCTTCTAGAGTCTAATTAGTTCATTCTGCAGCAATGGAAAGAATATCTAGTTTTAGTTTTCACTGTCAAAGCCTCAGTTCTCAGTATGCTTGATGTTAGAATTTGTAGAGGACACCCGTCCTCTGGGTCTACCTTAAGACACTCAAGTTCACTCTTGGCTGGTCGTGGGGACTTCTTAGGGCCATCAGGTTGTCATCACAAGTATTCCTCCTCTAAATCCAATGCAAGTTCTGCAATTCAAGTGAATTTGAAGATAGATTGGACTCCAAATGGACTCTGTATAGAAGTCAACAAAACTTCTAAAAGAAATTATGGTCTCACAAACTTAAAATGTGACAGAAGTTTCTCAACTTTTGCCAAGTATGTCCTACATTTTTTTTCTTCTGCTGTGCTTTTTTATTCTTTTTCTTGGATAATTCTTTTCCAAGATCATCAGTATTAGATGTCCATTTATCCTTTAAATCTGTGCTTATATTGATTTCACCAATTAGTTGTTCTTTTTTAAATTTTGTACTTTTTTCCTAATTCTAATATTGTTTCATTCCATGAAGTTTCATTTTGTTTAGTCAATTTCGATTTATGTATATCAATTAACTCTAACATCTTTAATGCAAAGCCTCTCATTAATTATTACATGTTTCCCATATAACTCTTTAGTGCTAGAAAATCATGTGGCCACTGAATAACTACTCAGTAAATATTTTCCCTGGGTGGGGAGAAACAACCTTATTTCTTATAGAATAAACATTTTTGATGAGTGTAGAGTACCTTTTCTCATAAGTTATTAGCTCTTCAGTTCTGTTCCAGGTTTGCATACTGCTCTGGCTACCTTGAAATCTGACCTCTGGCCTTTGAGGCATGATCTGAGTCACATTCCCAGACTTCAGATTGACCTTGAGTAACAAACAACTAAACCAGCTGTCTACGTGGCTTGCATCTGGCCTATCTTCGATCAATTCCCAGCTACTTACTGACATGCCTCACAGTATCTCTTTTCTACACCTGTCATCTCCCTGGCTGTGCCAAGAATTAGCAGCATGATTCTTCAACGAGTTTCCAAAATTTATCATAAGTTTTGACCTTAGATATTAGTTCACTTTTCTTTTGATTAAGTTGCCTCTGTTCTTTTAAGTTTCTCCATAATTCACCATTTCTAATTGTGAACAGAATTTCTAATTATTTCTCATTGTTCCTAAAAGATCTGGTACAGTGATGATTTTGTATGGCCCAACTAGTCAACTTAAATTAAATGAGATCAAAGATCATACAGTGTTCAAAAACTAGAATGCTTCATTTAATATTCTTATATTTTATGTTTGCCAAATAATTAATCTGGTCTAAAATTAGCTTCCTTTTTCTTTCTACTTGCCTCATACAGCTTAAAGTATCCAATCACACTTTGCCAAATATATATAGCAGTTGCTTCATTAGAGTTTATTGAGTTGACTGAGTTACTTATCTTTGTCTGGAACTATACAGAATAATAATTAAGAGTTCATGCTTTGCCTGTAAACTACTTGGTTTGACCACTTACTAGCTATTTAAACTCTGTATTTTAGTTTATCACATGTAAACTGCGCGTAACATTAAAATACCACCTATCACACAGGGTTGTTATACATATTAGAATGAACCTTATATGTATCCACTGGGGAAGGAGGAAGTCAAAGTTATAAGTCAAGAGACTAGTAAGAGTAGTCTAGATGCATGCTGATTGTATGTGTGAATAGTAATGCTAGGTGTAACGAGAAGCAGCTGAACACAGGATATATTTTGAAGGTGGAGCCAAGAGGACTTTCTGGAAGGATCAGATGAGGGAATATGATAAAAAGATGAGAATCAGGATGACACCAAAATTTTGACTTGAGCATTTGGAGTATAGAATTTTAATTTACTGAGGTGAAGAATAATGTGACAGTATAGGTGGGGGATGGGGGGATAGGGGTGTGTTGGTTAAATATAAGAATTTTAGTGTTCATATGTTAAGTTTGAGATATATTTTAGCTAATCATCTACTTACCTAATAAAACAGTAACATCTCCAGGACCAGAAAAATTTTCAGTAAATCCTAAAGAGTTGCATTCATACTTTCTGTGGTTTAGTGTTTAGATGTGAGTTCCAGAGAAACATTCTAAGGAGAATGATGTATAGAATCAAATCCACAATTTCAACGAAGCTCCCCCAAATTGCCATTTTTTTCTTTCCTCTTTGACTGTAATCTTGATGTTTAGTAGTGGGAAATGTCATGTAGCATTACTTAATCATCATGTATCTTTTTTTGTTACTTCCATGTACTTCCAATTATTTCTAAATTGATCTCATGTTTACTATGATAACTGATATATTTCATGGTTTCCATTTTCCCTTTTGCATACTTTATGTACTTAAATTGTATTCTATAATTCTTAAAGTTAAAACTGATTACTTTGTGATAACATCAATTTCTCAAGTACCCAAAGATTAATTCATGAAGGCCTTTTTGATTTGAATACATTCAGCTTTACAAAGATCCTAACTTGAATGAGAAAGGATAAAATTGGACTCCTCATTTTCCATTCCAGGTAATGTACTCTCACTACTTATTTTTAACTCCAAAATGTGAGTTGTGAGGCATAAATAGGAGGCATGTACATGGGTCTTGTTTTTTTATCCATTCTGCTACCCTATGTCTTTTGATTGGAGTATTTAATCCATTTACGTTTAAAGTGATTATTGATACATACATAGTGATCTTTATTTTATTATTCACACTTTTGATATTTTATTTGTTTGTTTCCCCTCTTTTTCTTCTTAGAGAAGTTCCTTTAACATTTCTTGTAATACTGATTTGGAGGTAATTCCTTTAACTTTTTCTTGTCTGGAAAGCTCTTTATTTCTCCTTCAATTTTAAATGATAGCCTTGGTTGTAGGCCCTTATTTTTCATTACTTTGAATATTTCCTGCCACTCTCTTCTGGTCTGCAAAGTTCCTATTGAGAAATCAGCTGATAGTCTTATGAGAGCTCCCTTGTAAATATCTAGTTGTCTTTCTTCTGCTGCTTTTAGGATTCTCTCTTTGTCTTTACCCTTTGCCATTTTAATTATAATACGTCTTTGTGTGAATCTGACTGAGTTCATCTTGTTTGGAACTCTCTGTATTTCTTGGCCTTGTCTGTCTATTTCCTTCACCAGGTTAGGGAAGTTTTCAGTCATAATTTTTTCTAGTAGGTTCCCAATTCCTTGCTCCCTCTCTTCTTCTGTTACGTCTATGATGCGAATGTTGTTATGCTTGATGCTATCCCAAAGATCCCTTTAACTAATCTTCATTTTTTTTATCCTTTTTCTGTTTGTAGTTCAATTGGATGTTTTCTGTTTGTCTTCTAAATCACTGATTCGATCCTCTGCTTCATCTAATCTGTTGATCCATTCAAGTGTATTCTTCATTTCAGTTATTGTATTCTTTATTTCTCACTGGTTCTTGTTTAAGGTTTCTATGTCCTTTTTCATGTTTACTATCTCCTTGTTGAAGTTCTCACTAAGTTTCTTAAACATTCTTATAATCAGTGTTTTAAACTCTGTCTCTGGTAGGTTGGTTGCCTCCATTTTGTTTAGTTCTTTTTCTGGAGATTTTTCTTGTTCTTTTATTTGGGACATGTTTCTTTGTTTCTTCATTCTAGTTGCCTATCTCTGTTTGCTTCTATGTATTAGGTAGATCTCCTATGTCTCAGTCTTTGCTGGGTGGCCTAATGTGGCAGTTGTCTTATGTGGCCCAGTGGCACAGTCTGCCTGATCACCTGTACGTGTGTTCCAGGAGACTCCCTTGAGTGTGTTGTGCATATTCTCCCGTCGTAGTCGAGGCTTGATTGCTTTTGTCACATCAGTGGGTGGTATTGGCTCTCAGACTGACTGGCTGTGAAGATTGGCTATGCCCACAGCATATGAGCTGCTGGGGCCTGACCCCTCAGAGAAGGATTTGCCCCAGTAGGCTCTCATGCCTTTGAGACCATCCTGTTGCATGTGCCACTTGTGGGGCTAATCAAGTAGTGCTCTGGTGTGGTCTGAGGCCAGCCTATGGGTGTGTTGTTTCTGGTGTCTCTTTGCAATAATTCTCATGTAGGCCAGTTTCAGCCTTGCCTCTGACCAGCCTGGGGCTACCAGGTAGGGTCTACTGAGGTTGGAGCTATATGAGGTTGATTGCTGCCTCTGCTGAACCTGGAGTCATGTGGGGGTGGCATCACTGTGAACTGGGCCTGACTCCTGCCAGTATTAGGCCTGAGACAGCTTAGCAAAAGGCCCAGGCTCCCCTAAACCTGTTGTCACCTGCCGTCTGCCCATAAGGCTCAACCATTGAAATAGCCTCCTTAAGTTCACAGGTTGAGCTGGCTGACCCAGTGCTGACAGTGACCTTGGTGATGCCACCCAAGTTGGGCAGGGCTGGATCCCAGAGAGTCACCTGGAGGTAGGAAGGGGGCGCTGATGGTATTTACAAAGTTAATGCAGATTCAGTTCTTGTGCTATTGCTGAGTTGTGGCCACTCTGCAAAACGCTCCAAGAACACTGCAGGCAACCACCACTTGCCTTGGGCCCGCAGATCCCTGAGAGACACCCAAAAAAATTTGCAGTGCAAGCTGTAACTAACCACCTGGAATGTGGCCTAGATTTAAAACGCCCTTCTTAATCACTTTCCTTTAATCCATACTTTAATCTTAATCTTTAATGTTTTATCTTATTAATATCAATTTCCACTTTCTAGTGGTTCACTAAAGTAGTTAATCTCTATAAATCGTCTTTTATCTCTCATAGATTTTGTTTTTAATTACTAAAAAGGAAACACAGAAACTGGGTATGTTTTCTGAACAAGTAAATTCTACATACCAATAAACTACATGTATTAATTTTAAATTAATTTTTAGAAGCATAAAATAATCAATTTTTCATTAATAAAAACATAATTGGACCATAAATAATAATAATAATAATAATAATAATAAAAGGGCAAATTTCTTTGTATTGGAAGTAAATTTTGGCAAAATTTTTACTAATTGTGATATGTTTAAATAATTCATTATCTTGAGAGGAAATGACATTTGTGTTAAATGGAAATTATGGGAAGATATATTCATTTAGGTTTCATAGATCCTAAATTTACATGGTAGGAAAAAAATTAAGAAAGAGAAGATATTTCAAAGTCAATTTAAATAATAATAAACCATCAATATCAAGTTTATAGTAAAAATTTCCATATAATTCAAAATATTTATTCTGTGTTGCCTCTGACTTAATGTAGGAGCTCACTCTCCTAGAAATCAGCAAGCATATGTAGAATTCTGCAGCCAAGGTCAGACACCTAAGTGGGCCAAATGATGCCAAGATACTAGATCAAATCCAGAGAGGACAAATTTAATTGATTAAAGAAACAGATATGTACTCATGAAGAAAGATTAAAAAAGAATATGCAGCAAAGAACAAATGTGACCTGGCTTGTTAGTGAGCAGAAAAAATCCATGACTCCTTTTTCCTTCTGGTGTTCCTTTTTCAACCAGAATCTCTATAATTGTTATCTTAATGCCTGTCTCACCACTGTATTTTGGAAACATGGGACTTGTTTTTTACAGTTTTAATGTCCACAGATGAAAAGGATTTATGCACCAATGTAGATTACACCCAGGGTCTCACCCATATCTGATCAAGATGATTTACATGATGAGAATTGGTGCCTCTGTGTTGAAGATATTTAGATGAGATTTTAGATTTTGAGTTGATTATTTAATAGACTGAGATTTTTAGAGACCTTGAAATACGGTGAATGTATTTTGCATGTAGGTTGGACACAAACCTTTGGGGACGAAATGGAGGACTGTGTTAGGAATAATATTGCCCATTACAAAAGATGTTTATGCCTTAATCTCTGGAAACTCTGAATATGTTACCTTACATTGAAACTGGACTTTGGAGATGTGATTGAGAATATGAACTTTGAGATGGGGAGATTGTTCTAGATCCAGGTCGGCCTAATCTAATTATACAAGTCTGTAAAAGTGGAGAACTTTTCCTGCCTGGGTGAGAGAGATAACACAAGAGAAGGATATTCAAAGGGTAGGAGGCATTTAACATGGTGTCGTTGGCTTTGAAGTTGAAGAGGCCATAAGTCCTCTTCAATTTGGTCCCATCCATTTTCAAATCCAGCAATGGTGAAGCTCTCTTTTATTGATTCTCTCTCACTCTCTTAATCTTTTACACCAGGAAAAGCCCCTAGCACCTTTTGAAGTCTTACCTAATTAGTTTCGGCCCACTGACTTTAAACTTAACTAAATTGGGAATTTAATATCTTCAAAATCCATCAAAGAAACACCTATGTTAGTGTTTTCTTGAATAACTGACAGAAAGTATATGTACACCAGGAGATAAGAATCTTGGGATCATTTTATAATTTTGCCAGAACTCTGTGTAAAGTCTAAAAAGGTATTTTTAAAAATGTCTTAGTTATTCTCATGGTAATTGCTCTTATATTTATGTTTCAGATTTCAGGGATAAGCCTATGGCAAGAGTTCTTAATGTTTGATACCAGGGTCCCACGTATCATTCATCTAAAATTATGTAAAAATTTAATATTTATGATGGAAGTGAATATACATTCATTATACTACACATAAAATTACGAATATATGTTGACAAGTTGTAAATTCTAAATGTAATTTGCAGTCAACAAATAAGAAATACTTAAGCTCTGCTGATTCAAATAACAGAAGAATAAGGAAATAATAACTCTGTGATGGATATAAATGGTAGATACAGATCCACCATCAATGCTTTCTAAAATCTCAGTCCTCCTGAAGTCAACTGATTCTGTACACTAATCAAAATGTTGTTCTTGGACTGCCCTCCATGCAGGTAAAGGTGTGTAACCAACCACAAGAACAAATTAACTAGAGTCATGTTTTTTGTTAGACCCTCTTTGGCTCTCTAACAGATAGTGCCGTCAAAAATTAATGTCAGTAGTTTGACCTGGCACAGGAGACAATTTTCACCCACATGTGTTTGTTTGAAGCACAATCTGGCTATCTGAAAGATTTCCCCCAGGAGGGCAGTTTTAAAATGGCTCCACATAATGTATAGACCCTGAAAAAAAAAAAAAAAAAAATTCCTCTGTGCTAAATAGTGTTCTAATCTTTTGACAGCATTTTAATGTTCTCTTTCTGATGAACCTCTGAAGGAGGTCCTGTGGACAGAGAAAGCGGGTCAAAAGGAAATTAAAAGTGAAGATCTTATTTTCCCACAACTAGGATAAATCTGTTAATTAATCCAACCCAGAAAAAAATGTAGGCAATTTTTAATTTTTAAACTGCTGAAAGCTGGTTATCAAATAAATAGATTAGCAGTATTCATAATCCAAAGCTCCAGATTAGTAGTTAATTTGTGGAATCAATTAATAGGAGCATTTATCAAATAATGTTGGCCTCCAGAGAATAACAGCTTCATTGTCCTGTGTTCCTGGAGATAAGAAACCCTGGACTCTGAGATATGCAATGATTCCTGGGGATATGGCTCTTATGTAAGTTTGTTTTTCTTGTTTCAAGAAATGCAGTCTTGAATATCTGGACTTATTTATTTTATTTTTATAAGCATAATATTAATAAATGACATGGAAAATTATTTACCAGTTAGAATATTTTTCATACTAATTTAATAAAGTATTCTGTCAGACTGTTTGTCCTAGATATTTATAACTAATTCATGTAACGCTGGATAAATATTTTTTCTAAATTAATAAAATTTCAAGTGTCTTAAGGCTTAATTATCTGTGGTTAACCCTCAAACGAAATGGGTTCCTCTAATTTAGAATTTAGTGTTTGCAAGTTTTCCTTTTTCTGAGTATAAAGGTTTCATGTAAAAGGTTAAACTATGTAATATACTATTCTAATTTATAGGACTTTTAAAATAAATATTGGGTATGTTACTAAAGAACCACTTTTCAGTGTATTCATCAGTACATATTCCTAAAAATGTTTTTAAACATATTTTGTAAATCAGTCATTTCCTTAACTTAGATTATCATGCAAATTAATCCTGCATTGTAGCATTTTATTACACAATAAAATAAAATAGAGCACTATTACTTGACCAATGAGGGTAATATAATGAAATAATTATTTAGCCCTTACTTTAAAACTTCAAAATAAATGTGTTTAATTTATGCACTCTTTTTTAAAAAGAAAATATACCATGCCTATATATTTTCTATTATTCAATTCTTATCTGCAAAGATAATTTGAAGCAGTGTCTGGTAGAAGGGTCAGGTATACTTCATTTTTCTTGAGCCAATATTTTTTAAAAATCATATTTAATGAATTATGAAGCAATATAAGCAATATCATATTTCTATCTAATTCCAACCCTCCTTTCATTTGGAATATTATAATGTTATAGAATCATGTCTGAAAATACTCATCACAATTTTAGCTTTCTTTGTTGTGTACATAAATATCCCACAGAAGTACAAAACTGCAATTGCTTATTAAGCCAGAATAGAGGAGTTTTTTAAATAAGTTGACATTTAGTCATCATCAGTTCATTCTGTCTAAATAGTCTTTGGTGTCATATTCAAATATGGTAATGGCTCAAAATGAGCAAGCAGAAAGTTAGAACATTAACTAGGAACAGAAGGCCCTGATCATTTAAAGTCAAGTTCTGCTAATTTTAAGGGTTATATATAATAACAGAGACCTCTCTATTAAGTCTACACATATTATATATATTACATGAACTTTCTTAACTTACATGAAAATATTTATTTAAAAATAAATAGAGATTGATTTTTACTCTCAGACAAGCTGAAGTAACAGGGGCTGACTTGATTTTCTATCTGAAATAATTGAAAAATAAAATATAAATATATAAAAGAAGACTACAGTTTTTAAACCTGGGGACATCAGGGAATTAAGGTCAGTGATCCGTGAGAGAGAGAAAGCAAATGAGCCCTGTGATTGCACTAGCTTATTGCCTAAAGAAAGTTTCCACCTGGGGCAAAATTAGTGGAGCCCAGGGATAGATCTGAGTGGAGGAGCTGAAGCTAAACATCCTGAGAAACCCAGAAGGCTGAAGTTCACAGGGCGAAGTACGGAAGAGTGAGCTGCACAGATAGAGGATTTTGAGAGTCTGCAAAGCAGACCTCTGAAGTCTTCAGCTGACTACTAATACATATATGAAGTTGAGAAAACTACCACCCAAGATCAGGGAGTGTGATACCTCCAGCCATGTTCTTCTTTTCTTTTCTTTTCTTTTTTTTTTTTTTTTTTAAGAATTGCTTGGCTATTTGATGTCTTTTGTGATTCCATACAAACCTAATGATTTTTTTTTTTTTTTGTTCTATTTCTTGAAAAAATGCCATTGGGATTTTGATGGGGATTGCAAGAAATCTGTATATTGCTTTGGGTATTATGGCCATTTTAACTATGTGGATTCTTTCAATTCATGAACATGGAATATTTTTCCATTTCTTTCTGTCTTCTTCAATTTCTTTTAATAACGTCTTACATTTTTCAGTGTATAGGGCCTTCACATTCTTTCTTAAGTTTATTCTAACATATTTTATTCTTTTTGTTGCAATTGTAAAAGGAATTGTTTTTCTCATTTCTTTTTCTGAAATTGTATTATTAGTATATAGGAATGCAATGGGTTTTTGTACAATTTATTTTGTATCCTGCAACTTTACTGTATTTGTTTATTGTTTCTAACAGTATTTTTGGTGGAGTCTTTAGGGTTTTTTATATAAAGAATCATGTCACCTGCAAAAAGTGACAATTTAACTTCTTCATTCACAATTTGGATTCATTTTATTTCTTTCTCTTGCCTGATTGCTCTGGCAAGGACTTCCAATACTATGTTGAATAGCAGAGGTGAGAGGGGGCATGCTTGTCTTCTTTCTGATCTTATAGGAAAAGCTTTCAGTTTTTCACCATTAAGTGTGATACCAGCTGAGGGTATATGATATGTAGCATTTATATTGAGGTACTTTTCTTCTATACAAATTTTATTAAGTGTTTTAATCATAAATGGATGCTGTATCTTGTCAAATCCTTTCTCTATTGCATCTATTGATATGATCTTATTATTTTTATCCTGTAGTTTGTTTATGTGGTGTATCACATTGATAAATTTGCATATATTGAACCATCCTCATGCCCCTGGAATGATACTTACTTCATCATGATGTGTAATCTTTTTAACGTATTGTTGTGCTTGATTTGCTAGAATTTTGTTTAGGATTTTTGCATCTATATTCATCAGAGATATTGGTCTGTAGTTTTCTTTATTTGTGTTGTCCTTACCAGGTTTTGGTATCAGAGTAATGTTGGCCTCATAAAATGAGTTAGGAAGTGTTGTCTCTTCTTCAATTTTTTGGAAGAGTGTGAGGAGGATAGTACTAAATCGTCTTTCAATGTTTGGTAGAATTCATTAGTGAAGCCCTTTGGTCCTGAACTTTTGCTTTTGGGAATGTTTTGGTTGACTGTTTCAATTTCCTTATTGTTGATTGACTTATTTATATTTCTAGTTCTTCATGATTCAGAGTCGGAAGGTTATATATGAGGTGTGATCAAAACATATAGTGAAGGTTTAAATTAAATATATATAGATAGATAGATAGATAGATAGATAGATATAGATATAGATATAATTTATATATATTACAGTAAAAGACACACTGCCATTAATCCTCCTCAAAATACTCCCCCTCACTTTGAACACACTTATCCCATTGTTCTTGCCACTTTCTGAAGCAGTTCTGGAAGTCCTCTTTTGTGAATGTCTTTAGTTGTGTTGTTGTGGCTACCTTGATGTCCTGAATCAATTTAAAATGTTTACCTTTCATGGTCATTTTGACTTTGAGGAAGAGCTAGAAGTCGCACACTGCCAGATCCAGTGATTAAAGTGGATGAGGACACACTGTAATGTTTTTATTTTACAGAAATTGCAATACCAGAAGTGATGTGTGACATTGAGACTTTTCCCCACTGTGATAAAAAACTATGGTGAATGCTGCTGCCAAGTGCCATCCAATGGAAAGGCAGGGATCTTCAATATAAGAAGCAGTGCAACAAACCTTAATAACAGTGTGTGACAAGTTTCAACTTGTTTGGTGAAGTCACTCAGGTGTGAGCTACAGTTGAGAGAAGTTGTGTTTAAAGTGTGCTGTAAATCATCCTCCATCATGACAATGCTACATGCCATACTTCGCTTCTGGTATATGGCAATTTCTATCAAATAAAAATGTTACAGTGTGTTCTCATCCACCTTATTCACTGGATCTGTGACCGTATGACTTCTGGCTGTTCCCCCAAATCAAAATATTTTAGGACATCAAGGCAGCCATGACAGCACAACTGAAGACGCTCATGAAAGAGGACTTCCAGAACTGTTTCAGAAAGTAGCAAGAATGTTGGGATAAGTGTGTTCAAAGTGAGGGGGAATATTTTGAGGGGGATTAATGGCAATGTATCTTGTACTGTAAATGTTTTTTATTTAAACATTCACTGTATTGTTTGATTATACATTGTATTTCAGAGAATTTGTCCATTGCTACTAGGTTATTGATTTTGGTGACATATAGTCCTTCACAGTATTCTTGTATAATTTTTTTGTATTTCTGTGGTATCCATTGTAACTCCTCTTCTTTCATTTCTGATTTTGTTTGTGCCTTTTTTCTTTCTTCCTTAGTGAGTCTAGCCAATGGTTTGTCAATGTTACTAATCTTTTCAAAGAAAGAGATCTTTGCTGCAATAACTTTTTCTATTGTCTTTTTGTTCTTTATATCATTTAATTCTGTCCTAATTTTTATTATTTCCTTCCTTCTGCTGACTTTGGGTTTCATTTATTCTTTTTCTAGTTCTTAAGATGTAATGTCAGGTTGTTTATTTGGGATTTTTCTTTCTTGAGATCAGTCTGCAATCATATAAATTTCCCTCTTAATACTGTTTTCACAGCATCCCAATAATTTTGAAAAGATGTATTTTCATTTTCATTTCTTTTTATGTATCTTTTGATCTTTCCTTTTATATCTTCTTTGACCTAGTCATTTTTTAGTAGTATGTTATTTAATCTACACACATATATATATATATATTCTTTACTTTTTATGCTATGTTTAAATGTATAGTGCCATATTCTGTGTACGGGTTGCCATTTCCTACTTCTGTCTGTCTGTCAGTAATCTTACTCATAGTTTTGTATCCTTTTGTCTTTTTGTTTCAGGTAGAATAACCTCCTTCAGTATTTCCTGTAATGCAGGCCTTGTGGTGGAAAATTCCCTCAGCTTCTGCATTATTGGAAAGGTCTTCATTCCTCCTTCAGATCTAAAGGATAACTTATTCTTTTCTGGTAATTTCTCTCTTTCAATAGTTTGAATATTTGATTCCACTCCCTTCTGGCTTGTAGAGTTGCTGCTGAAAAATCTGATGATGATCTAATGGGAGTCCTTTGTAGGTTGCCATCTTCTTTTCCCTAGCTGCCTTGAGATTTCTTACTTTGTCATCAATTTTGACAGCTTCAACATAATGTGGCTTGGAGAAAGCCTATTAGGATTGAGGTATTTAGGTATTCTGTTTGGTTCTTGGATTCAAGGATCCAAGTTCTTTCTATAGATTTGGGAAGTTTTCATTGACTATTTGTTTGAATAGACTCTCCATGCCCTTCTCCCTCTCTTCTCTTTCTGGTATACCCATTGTTATTATATTGCTCTTTCCTATTGAGTCAGATAGTTCTTGCAGAGTTCTTTCATTTCAGACATGTTTGTGTGTTGCATAGGAAATCTTTGTTGAATTATAGCTACTCAACTTGTTGTATAGTCAAGGGGAGATTTCAAGGAGTGCCCCTGCTCACAATTTTCAAGTGGTTTCCTCTTAATTTTCTTCTCTGAAGAAATTTATCTAAAAAATTATTTTCATCCAGAATACTTAAGAAACATTAAACTGCACACTAACATAACTAATAAGCCACTCACTACTCATAAATCTATTGCTCGGACACTGATTATATCAGACAGTACAAAATTGTTTTTAGGGAGATTTCTCTTACAAAAGGTGAAATTTTATGTAGCATATCTAAAATTATTTATGAAAAATAAATTTCCATGTGACTTTGTATCTGCCATTTCTTTCCAGCTTTTTCAATGAAAATGCTGTCAAAGGGACCCAGAAATACCCAGAAAATGTTCATTAAAATTGATTTTTCTGTCCAGTTTCATTGCCAGTGAAAATGTATGAAATATATTTGTTTTATTTAGAGGGCCAGTTTTCTTCTCCTATAATGGAAACTACTTAATAATATATTTTTTATAGGATAATGTCTCTAAAATGGGACAAGACAAAGGAGCTCTGACTTTTTCATGGAAATAATAAAAACCTTTTGCACAGATGAACAGTAATGCTTGAAGTTTCTGATTCTTAGTTCTAGTCTTTCAAGAGGTGTGGAACATATACCTATACCCAATAATTGTCTTATTTTTCTTGATTTTAAAGATGGGCAAAAGTAAATGTATTCAGAAATTAACTAATAGACAGATGGAAAACTATGGAAGTAGAAGATAAGAAGGAGACTAAATGACACTCCACTTGTCACCAGGTGGGAGATTAAATAAGGACAAGAGAGGGAAGTTGACAATGGAGATTATCTCTTAACCAGATACATTATAATGATAATTTTATATTTTAAAACCATGTATGTGTACCCATAAAAAGTTGAGTTTTACAGTTCTCATTTTATGTGTGAATTCCTTGATCACAAAGATAGGGATAGCATAAAATCACTAATTGCAAACTCACCTCAGCAATTTATTCATATACAATGTGTGAATTCTTAGAAGTTATCTTGATTAGAGAGATTTAGCTTCCTTCTGATTTCTGCTATTTACCTACCCCAAAACAAACTACCATTGCATAGTAATTATGCTGTATAGTGTTTTTCTATATTTAAGAAATTGCAGTAAAATTGGTCCTATTAATGGGTTGAACTATTTCTATATTTCATGTAAATTTGTTCTTTTCAGACATGGAGGAGCTTCCTGATGAAAATGGTCTACAGGTGAGAGATCACGTAAGAATAAGAGGTGTTCATTTAACAAGAGAATTTGATTTACATGATAATAGCTTTCAAGGAAACAAACTGCTTAAAGCATCTATGTCCAGTATTATAAAAGAGTAACTTCCAACTGATCTATTATGAGATTCAGTTACAGAAGATAAAAATGTAATGTTTTTTATGTTTTATTTATTTTTTATTTAAAATACAATAGTATTTCTTTATTGTATTTGCCCCAGGACATCCTGTTTCAAAACTGAAAATAGTAAGGTGATGGTGTAGTTCACCAACATCTTCAGCTTCATTCCACAGGCTGCTTGTTTAGAGTTTTATCCCCTGGCAGTTTGCTTTGGCAAAATGCTTTCAAGATTGTGTGTCAGCCACAGAGCATAATAGGAAAAGCCAACATGGTGGTTTACAGAATTAACAAGAGCAGCTATCTTCCTTGACAGCTTGCTCTGTTTAATTATAGCTGTTGGGGATTGAGTCAGCTGCTGGAACAACAGGGAAAATCAGAGGGTCATTAAGATGGTCTATTAATTTTCTGTCATGAGTAGCTGCATCTCCATGATCTGCATATGGAGTATGGCAGAGCACTTTCCAAATTACTGGCCTTAAAACTCCTATGGTAATTGTGAAAAATCCCTGTGGCAACTTAAGAAATGAGAAAAATGTGGTGATTTTGGATGCAAATTTATAGTACTTAAAATTCATCAGGTAGAAAATTTTCTGTTCCAAAATTTGATCTGAAAATATATTTAAAAGAAGAAAGGAAAAGAAAATAAATCCACTATATCACCTTTTTCTGCTAAAACTATTGCTTGTTTCTCCATGTAACAACAACAACAACAACAAAACACAAAACAAACAAACAAACAAAAATCAAAAAATCCCATTATATTCATTCCTTGGCCCATGCTTTTCCTTTGGGAGAATAGACATCTTTTATAGATATTTTAAAAAATATTTCTTGCAAAGCAAAACAAAACAAAAGAAACAAAAAAACATACCTCTACTTTTTGTCTCAGGTGAAATAAAAAAAAATAAATAATCAAAGCATCCATTGTATTTCAGGAAAATCACTGGAACTGGAGCTGAAATGATATTCATTTAGTGGCAGTGTAGACTCTTAAAGAACTCTAAAACAACAATGTATGCAATCTTTAAGAACATCTTCTAGTACACCACCCTCAAGTACTTAGCAATCTATAAGAACATCCTCCAGTACCATCTCAGCAGTCTCAGGGAGCTGTAAATATTTCCAAGTCCCACATACCAATATGGGAAAGGAACTGGAACTGGGTTGATAATTTATGACTAACACACATTACCCTGAAAGTTCTCAGAGCTTGAAATTTCTGGAATACACAACTGTTAGAATCTTAATAGTAGAAAAGATCACTTTTATGCAAATTGCTTTCGGAACCTAGACCTCTCTTCACAGATGCCAAGATTGGATAATTAGCTTTACTAGAATTGAGAAAGGAGTTGTATATCAATTTAAGGGGACTTTCTAATTTATGTGTCTACCTGTAGAACAGAAAATGCAGTCCTTATAATTAAGACCTGCAGTCCCTATAATTAAGGCTCTCAGGAATGGTAGACTATTTAAATAATAACCTTGGAAAAGAAAAAGAGAAAATCAAGAACAATGGTACTACTGTGATGGTCTCATTATATCTGGTACATGGAAGAAAGGGCAGACCTGAAAAAATGATCTAGGTTCCTAGAATTTAATCTGTGAATGAAGCAATACTACATTCTCTAATAAATAAAATCATACTGAATGTAGTGAAGTCTTCTTAAAATATAATATATATTGCATTGAAACTGGGCTGACTATGCATGAAATAATATCAAGGAAACCTTCCACACCTGTCGTTTCAAAATGGGTCAACTTTGTTATTTATATCCAAGTTTAAATGACACATTCTTCCTATTAAAAATAGCTCCAAAATGAATTTTAATTACATTTCTTCTTTTTATGCATCCACAATGGAAGTTACTTGTCTTCATAAATAGGTTAACCCTCAATGAATTGAAAGTCATAAATAAGCCAAACACCTTAATAGTAAACACATCTGCCCAAAGAGGTATAGATGTTGAACACATATTTATACATGTGCATATTTACTTGATGCAACTCCATGGTATGAAGTTATTTAAAAACTCAACATTTTAGAATATTTTTTAATTAAATCTAGGGTTAAATCAAAATCAGAATGAGGAGAGACAAACTCAGATGCCCTAAAGGCTTACCACTTTCCCCTTTTGGTAGATTGGCAAGGAACTGCCCATGTTACCTCCGTATAAAATAGGCTGGTACAAATGCCAACTTTCAGAAGTTTCCCTTTTTTTGATAAGCCACTTTCTCAACTAAGAAGCTCCCAGTCTCCCAGGTTCTTCCTTCCCTAATGTCCCTATCGACATGCAGAGCCATGTGGACTCAGTCACTCTATTGAAGCCTTCTCCATTGTGTATCCAGTTCAGTGATGCCAGGTTTAAGTACACCTCTGTGTGCAATAATGGGACATGAGGGAATGATATGCATTCTGCTCTTTTACTGCTTTTGTATTTTCTTCAATAAACCCTAATTCACCTTTACATCACATGTATCCAGTTGCTTCTTTTTGTATGACACAGAAATATTAAATATATGTTTTGGATGTACCCGCCAGATTACGTGATAGAAAATTTTATTTCTCAGGATCTTAACCCACAGAACTCACAAGAACAGAGATATTTGTATTGAACATCACATTTGATTTTACAGACTTACATGACACTTAAAAGAGGGAGAATTTTAACATCTTTGGCAACTCTTCACACTTTACCAAGCGTGACTTGAACTCCTTATACCCAGACATAAAAATTAGTCAAAGTACAAGGCTCAAAGCACAAAGAACTAAAAAAATAGATCAATGGACTACATATAAACTGGCTCACAGGAAGGACCAAAATGAAAACATGTGAAAAGAGTGTAAAGACATGTGTTAGGTATGGTTAAAAAAGTTCATACATATGTTTAATTGGAATCACTGAAAGAGAGGAAAGAAAGAAGAAAAAAATGGGATAGAAACATTGAGTAGATAATGAACAAGGTTTTTCCACAATAGAATAAAGATACCATGAAATTAAATATCTCCATATACTCAAGGAATGAAAAACATGAAGTAGCTCAAATAAAACAAAACAGTATAAGATTAATAGACTAACTACTCCAAATGAGAGGTTAAGACTTTGATAGCTGATTAAAAGAAATAAAAAACAACAAAAAAATGAATACAGTCAACTAATATTTGACAAGGGAGTAAAATATACTCAATAGGGAATGGATAGTCTCTTTAATAAGTGGTAAAACTGGATATGCACATGCAAAAGAATGAAATTAGATCCCTGTCTTACACTACTCACAAAATGTAACTTGAAATGGATTTAACTTAAATATAAGACCAGATCCATAAAACTCCTGGAAGAAAACACAGGAGAAAAGCTCCTTGACATTGGTTTTGGCAATGATTTTTGTTAGATTTGCCACCAAATGCACAAGCTACAAGAGCAAAAATAAATAAGTGGGACTAGATTAAATAAAAAGTTCTGCACAGCCAAAGAAACAATCAACAAAATGAAAAGGCAATCTAAGGAGTGAGAGGAAAAATTTGCAAATCGTTTATCTGATAAAGAATATTATCAAAATTATATAAGAAACTTGTACAACTCAATAGCAAAAAAAAAAAAAAAAAAAAAAAAAAAAGAACCCAATTAAAAATTAGTAGAGTGTTTAAAATAGACATTTGTCCAAGGAAGACATAAAAATGGCCAACAGATACATTGAAAGATACTCAACATCACTAATCATCAGGCAAAAGGAAATCAAAACCACAATGAGCAATCACCTCACACCTATTAGAATGTCTATCTTTAAAAAGATAACAAATGTTGGTGAGGATGTGGAGAAAAAGGAATACTTGTGCACTGTGTTGTAGGGGTGTAAATTGTTCAGCCACTATGGAAAACAGTTTCCTTAAAACAGTTTCCACTATGGAGATCTTTTAAAAAATTAAATATAGAACAACTATATGATCCAGCAATTCTACTTTTGAGAATATAGCCAAAGGAAATTAAATCTGGATCTCAAAGAGGTATCTGCACTCCTATGCTCCCTGCAGCATAATTCATAATGTCCAAGACATGGAAACAAATTAAGTGTCTATATATGGATGAACTGGTAAAAAAGATGTGGTAAACACATACAAAGGAATATTATACAGACATGAAAAAGAAGGAAATCCTGCCATTTGCAAAAGCATGGATGGATCTTGAAGTGCTAAGCAAAACAAGCCAGACAGAGAAAGACAAATACTGTATGATGTAACGTATATGTGGGATATTAAAAACAGAGCCAAAGTCACAGAAACAGAGAGTAGGGTCATGGTTACCAGAGGCTGTGGGGTGGGGGAAATGGGGAGATGTTGGTCAAAATATATACATTGCCAGTTATAAGGTGAATAAGTTCTGGTGATCCAATATACAGCATGGTGACTACAATTAACAATACTGAATTATATACTTGAAAGTTGCTAAGAGAGGAGATCTTAAATGTTCTCACCATACACACAAAAAAATGTAATTATATTACATGGTAAATATTAACTAAACTTTGTGTGGTAATCGTTTCACAATATATAATTGTATTCAACCATCATGTAGTACAATTTAAGTTTACACAGTGTTATATACCATTTATAGCTCAATCAAGCTGGAAAAAGTTCAACTACATTTTTCTTACTTGTATAAAGATAAAGAAAGACTGAAAGTAAAAAGATGGTAAAACCTACACGATGCCAACAACCAACCAGAAGAATGTTTTGATAGCTATATATATATATATATATATATCAAACAAGATTTTATGTAAAAAATCATTAGTCAAGGTAAACAGCCATTTCATAAGGATGAAGGGTTGGTGCAATAGGAATATATAATAATTGAAAATCTATATACAAAATAAAATAACTTAAGTATAGATAGTAAAATAGAAATTGGTGAGATTTAACACACTTCTCTCAATAAGTGATAGAATAAGTAAACAAAGTTCTTGTAAAGATTTCAGAAATTTGAACACTAAAATTAACAATTTGGTCTAATTACACTGCACCTCAAATGCAGAATGTAAAATACACATTCTTTTAAAATGCAAAAAGTGTACTCAAGCTGATTTGAAAATTAAAAATCAACAACAAAAAAATGACTTGGGTTTTTGTGGTTTTCCATTGACTTTAATCACAGGGCATGGTAATAGTAAGAGATTCCCTAAGGGATGCCCTGTACTCTAGTTATACCTTCCTTACCTCCATTGTGGAGTAGCAATCCAATTTTTCCTGGTAGTTAGGATCCCGAGGCAGTGAAGAGGATAGACCATATGGTGACACAGCAAGAAGACAGCCACCTGCAAGCCAAGGAGAGAGGTCTCAGAAGAAACTAAACCTGTGGACATCTTGATCTTGGACTTCTAGTCCCCAGAATTATGAAAAGTGAAATTTCTATTGTTTAAGCCTCTCTGTTTCTGGTATTTTGTTATGGCAGCCCTAGAAAACAAACACAGATTTTGGTACAGGCTCTAAAGCAAAAAGTAGACAACAAGCAAGTATTGATGAGTGATATAAGCAGAGTGATGTAATCTTTAAGAAAGAATCATGAAGAAACAGTTAAAATTAACAACAACTAGTTAACAGAAATGAAAAATATCTTTAATTGACTATCAGTAGACTGGGAAACAGAATTATTAAGATTGAAGATATGTCAATAGGAACTTCCAAAACAAAAATGAAAAGAGAAAAATGAATTTAAAAAAAATGCAACAGATTATCCAAGAACTCTGACACAATCACAGAAGACATAACATATAGGTAATGGGAATACCAGAAGGAGAAAAAAGTAGTA
Source organism: Rhinolophus sinicus (assembly GCF_036562045.2). NCBI lineage: Eukaryota > Metazoa > Chordata > Mammalia > Chiroptera > Rhinolophidae > Rhinolophus > Rhinolophus sinicus. Next base: position 92,153,192 of record NC_133753.1, on the reverse strand, counting down.
AATGAAATAGAAGAAATATTTAAGTAATGATGGCTGAGGAAATTCCAAAATTAAGGAGAGACACCAAACACAGATCAAAAAGGCCAGACAAAATAAACAGGATAAATACCAAAAATTAGGGATATCATATTAAAACTGCAGAAAATCAAAGACAAAGAGAGAATCTTGAAAGAAGCCAGATGTATCAGGGAGAACAACAAAAACCTTATCTATGAAGGAATAATATAAGTATGTACAGGATGTCAAAGGGACATAGGAGCCAACTGATAGAGTTCTCAATGGCCCAAACTGAAACAATTTAAGCAAAAAAATATATTAACTAGTATTAGATTGTAACCCAAAGTACAAAATAAATATTCATAAGCTCATATCTATATAAATAAGTGATCAAATAAATAAACAAGCAAACGAATAAATAAATGGGAGATAATAGATGAATCTTCTGTGCAGAAGAATCCCAAGTAATATATATGGATATTCTTCCCTCAAGGGTTAGAACATAACTTTCTGCTCCTTGTGTGTGGACTGCACATAGTGACTTCCTTTAAAAGACAATATCACGGAAAGGGGAGAAAAAAGGTGTAATTTCATGCAGAGATAACCTGACAAACACTCTCCCACCCAGGTGATCAAGGTTAGCATCAACAATGATGCAATAAGAAAGGCTCCTTATTTCTATGGCTTCCTCCCCAAACCACATAACCTCAGTGTCATCATGAAAAAATAAAACTAACCTCAGTTGCAGGATCTCCTATAAAGCACCTGACCAGTATTCCTCAAAAATAGCCAACGTCATCAAAGTCAAGGAAACTTTGAAAACTGTTACAGACAGTAGATAAATAATAAAACATGACAATGAGTTATAATATAGTGTCCTGGATGAGATCTTAGAAGAGAAACATGACATTAGGTAAACGTTAATGATATCTGAAAAAACTATGGACTTATTTAATAATGCTTTTTTAACATATTAATAATTTTGAAACAAAACTGTTGCAAGATTGTTCAAGAAAAAAGAAATACAAATTACCAAAATAGATGTTAAAAAACATAGCATTACTATAGATGATTCAAACATTTAAAAGATAATAAGATTATTTATGACTATATGTAAATAAATTTGCCAATTTAGATGAAATTAACTAATACTTAAAAGATAAAACTGACCAAAACCTGACTGAGAAGACACAGAAATTCTGATTCTATTAAAGGGATTGAATCAGTTATTAAAATATAGCCTTCAAGAAAAATTCTAGACTCAAAATCTCCACATGGAAAGACAGTAGAGAAACAATTGTATCAGGTAAATGTTAAAATATTTCCACCACAACGCTTTTTATATGGTAAGGGCTGATTTGAACCAGTAGATTAATACATCATTAATGTATTAATGATGTATTAATTTCTTAGTTTCATGTCTTAGTTTCAAAGCACATATATTCAAAAACATTTGTACCAACGGAATAAAATAACAAACATCTACTCAAATCATTACTGATAGGTAAAATTAAGAAGCTGCCATATAACAGAGTGAGAAAAAGATATGATTACATTTATTTCTTCAACTCATAGAGATTTCTCTTTTTCTTATAAACTTACCAATCACATCATGAGGATCCTACCCTTGTGACCGCATCAAAATCTAATTACCTCCCATAGCACCACCTCCAATCACCATCCCATTGGGGACGAGGGCTTTGACATATCAATTTGGAGGTACACAAACATTTAGCCCACGACGGTTACACAGAATCCCAATGCACTTAATAAACAGTGGTCAATAAGGAGCATTAGGAAAGAGGATGAGAAATAGGAGAGAGAACCCAAGTTCACCAACAATGCCCCATGTTAACCTGTTCAGGAATCATTTGCTCACATTTCTCAATCTTTAACAGTCACTTTAGTCCTTTTACATAATTATTAAAGAAACACGTGGTTCAATAAAAAATTTATCCTACTATAATTTAGAAATGTACACATTATATATCTAGAAACTAAATCCCAGTGAGCATATATGATAATACGTAGCAACATACCTGTGCAAGAAAAAAGAGCTTTACTAAGTTGAATTCTGTAATGTGTGATGTTTACCTGCCTTGATCCTCTCTTGGAAACAGAATTTTTAACTTAATGGTGAGTTAATATCTACACACCTCAGATATGCAAAACATAATAATAATTGGAGGGTTTTTTAAAGTCAGATTTTATGAGAGAAAGCCACTTCATTTATGTACTTCCAATTTATCCTCACTACAGAAATTGTATAAATCCATAGTCACTGCTACTATTTTTAAGGTTCTGCTTATATTCTTCTTCGGTTCTACTTGCTCTATCAGAACTGATTCGAGACTCATCCATAGTGTCTTCAGAATGAGCTTTCTGAAGTAAAAATCTGTTCACAAATTTTCCCAATACTTGCCATCAGAATAAAATTAACATTTCTTAGCATGCAAACCTGCTAACAACATGACGTTTATGATTAAGACTTTGCCTACTGTCGTGTGGGAGACCCTGCTCGCTGCGCCATTTGTCGTGCGCGGAGGCCTTCTCACCGCACCATCTTTCAGGCGGGGCAGCCTGCGGGGTCTCTGCTCCCGCTCCCCACACAAGAACGCAGGATATGGTGAGGCTGAAAAGGAACACCCACGGAGCCATAGGTAGGGGAGCCATACCTCCACGGTCTCACTGGAGGCTGGGTTCACTGGACACGTGACCTGCCGTCTGCCTTTCCGCCAACCTACCGACGACTCTCCTCCACTCTCTCCTCTGTTCCTCTCTCTCGGCTCTCCTCTTCCGCTCTCTTCGGCTCTGCTCGGCTCCTCGGCAATCCTCGGCAGTCCTCCGTAGGCGCAGCAGTTATACCAGCGGCCAATTGGCTAACCGGCCACAGCCGACGGCCAATCAGCCACAGCACACGGCCATTCACCACCCGAGCCAGTACTCCTTCACGTGAGGCCGAGAGCCTGTAAACTACTCTCTGGGGCTCTGTCCCCACACCTACCTTTGTTGGACTGGTTTTAATGGTATGACTGGTACACACCCCCTGTCTCTAATACATCACTGCAATGCAATTCCTTGAACTCAACTCGGTGCTATTTTGCCTCAGGGGCTTAAATGTACTAATTCTGCTGATCATAATATCTTACTCTCTTCCCTATTTGTGTTTCAGAACTGAAGTTCAAATAGTCTTACATAAAGTTTGAACTTAAATAAATCATAAAGTGTGTACTCACCAAGCTTAATGGAACTCTTTGATTTGTTATCGTAGACTGTAGAATGCTCCTCAAAGCTTCTATCTGAGAATATAATCCACATGATACAAGATAGGTGTAGCTTTATTCTTAGATATCAGCAATCACTTCCATCTTCAGCTGTGAATATTAAACAGAAATGTTTCATACAAACTATTTGCGTCTTTGGTGTCAGGCATCTTTAAAATTTGAAAGGCTTCAGAAAGTTTGAGGACATTTTCCAAATATGAAACCATATGCACACTCTTTGAGTAGTTGTGACATATTTCAGAGTCATTCAAGAGGTTAATAAACAATAAAAACAAGAGGAAGAAACATAGTTCAAAGCAACCAAAATCTGAAAAGGTCACTGAAAGCCCCAGGATTTAGAGAAACAAGGCATTAATGCCAGTAAATCCATTTAATTAAATCAGTGTGCACATACACTTTCTTTTCAATTTGTGAAACTGAATAGATATTTCTAATCAAAAAAACAAACAAACACTCAGATGTGGGATATAAAACTGAAAGCAACAAATGAACAAGACAAACAAACAAAACCTCGTAGACACAGACAACAGTTTAGTGATTACCAGAGGGTAATGGGGGAGGGGAGGTGGTAGAAGAGGGTAAAGGGGGTGAAATATATGGTGATGGAAGGAGAACTGACTCTGAGTGGTGAGCACACAATGCAATATATAGAAGATGTATTACAGAATTGTACACCTGAAATCTATGCAAATTTACTAACAATTGTCAACCCAATAAACTTTAATTTAAAAAAAATGTGTGTACAGGTTTTTTTGGGTGACATTTGTTAGTAAAGTTACATAGATTTCAGATGTACCATTTTGTATTACATCATCTATATATTGCACTGTGTTTACCACCCAAAGTCAATTCTCCTTCTATCAGTGTTTGCTAGTCTGGTGTTGGGGGCAGCATATTCTCTGTTGTTTTGTCCCAGTCTCGCCTTTTGGAAATTCCTATGTATATTGCCAGTGTCTGGAAGTTGGATGTATGTCTGCTTTGAGGGGGCGGGGGGGGGGGGGGTATTGCTCTTTTATCAATCTACTTCCTTCATCCTGAAAAACATTTTTAATAGTTTTGGCCCAGGACAATTTCCTGTCTTTCATTCATAGAGATGTATTACAAGTGGATATTTGTTTTTTCTTTTTTATTCTCCCAGGTACAATTGGCCTTCATCTTTGACTTGTGGTTAAATGGATATTCTGTCCTTCCCCTGGCAGCCTAATACCCTTGTTCCGTAGGAGTGAGAGACCCACATGGGGAACATCATGAATCAAGCTCTCCTAGTTTCCACCTCCAAAGGGACTTTTCTCGTTTCCGGGCTGCCCTTAATCTTTTTCATAAGTAGTATTTTATATTTTAAATGGCACTATAGTAATCATCTTTTTATATATGATGTTTTGAATTACTGCCAGAATGACATGCTAAAAGAGTGATAATGCATAGGGTCAAAATGGTATATGGCTATATTTAATGAGAACTGCTTCAAATGATATGTACCACATGATGAAAAGCTGTGAGATTTTTGAGAAATATAGTGCATCCGTACATGTTTGATTCACTATATTTGTTATCTCAATAATCAAGTTCAATATTCAAATTTGATTATTTGAACAATCAATAGAATCTCTCTAAAAGTCCAAATTTAACTTATATATTTCTTGTTTAAGAATTTTTATATTCCACTTTGTAGAATTTATCTGAGTGGTGTCAAAAACACAGTGCATGCTTATTGTCATCATTTTAGATATTCCCAGTAAATAACTGGAAGTGGATAAAATAAATTGAATTACTCTATACATGGGACCCCAGAATCAGTTAATCCATAAAGCAGTTGATTCAACATGTGTTGGTTCATGGTAGAATTGCAAACCTGAATGTTTGAACACCTGTTCTGGGGTTTTCTTTTTTCTTAAGGAGAAGACATAATTTTGAAATAATAAAGAAAACTTTAATTGCTGATGCACATAGTTTTGTGTATACATGGGATTCTAACTAGCGCTGGAATAGTCGTTACTAATAATGAATGAATATTATGATGCATTTATCTGAATACTATGATGCATTTATTTATGGACTTCAGATTTATCATTTAATTTAACCACCTTAGGAGTTATATACTATTGTTATCCATATGTTACATAAAAGAGAACGGAAGCATATAGATCTTATATTATTTGCCCAAGGTCACAGTTAATAAGGATCATAGTCAAATTAAAATCTGGGTATAATCTAAAGCTCAGTCTCTTAATCGTATGCTTAATGGAGAAAATGGAACTTTAATTCTTGATTCCAATATATTTTAAATAAAAAATAGAATTTCTGTGTGTTTATTCATATTTGTTTAAATTTATTTCTTACATTTTAAGGAAATTTTATATTGGAAAAATTCATTTGGAACACAACATGAAAGAAATCAGTAACTATATTTCTTAAACCCATCTGTAACAATTTCACAGGTAATAGAAAGAATTCATAAGATTTCTGAGGATGTATTAATAATAAGCTTTAATAAAGGTCATAAGTAGGCTGTAGCAGGAAAAAATACAAAAGCATGGACAAGCATCTGGGATCCAAGAAACTCCCAGGCATAGCCCCATAGGCTGCTTTCTTAGTTGGAACAGAAACACTTTGAGGTACCAACCATCAATACATGTGTGAGAAATCTTGGTTTCAGAAGATGTGAGTGAGATTTGCCAGTGGGCTTTTTTATGTCCAATTGGTTATATAGCCAAGTCAGGTTTTGTACCTGGTTAAACAAGTTTTAAGTCATCGATCTACATATCTCTAGCTCTCAATAAGCTGGCCCTGGGGACTGTCTTGGAGTTTCAAACTTTAAACAACACTTTACAAATTATGATATACTTTCATGATAGATTTCACATAATCGCCTACTGAAGATTTTGGCAAATCTAGTTAAGTTTTTGAGGATAAAGCAAAAAGTTTCACTATTTTACTACTTCTTAAAAGCTGTATTTCCCTATGGTAGTATAAAAGATAAAAATATCTCTCTTAGTATAAAAGATAAAAATACCTCTCTTAGTGACAAAGTTAGGAATTAAATATGATAGAAATGTAAGCCTACTGTGCCAGGCAAAATGTACCCAATGTCAAAATTCAATGACACTGTGTTCTTCTGGATTTTTTTCTATTTGACTGTATCTTAGTACTTTTGTGAATTCCTCCTGTTGTCCTCAACCTCTTAAAATTGAAGTGCCTTGGGGGTTAGTCCTTGGTGATGCTCTATTCTCAACCTCCACTCACTTTCTTGATGAACTAATTCATTATCATAAATTGAAATTCCATCTAAGGCCAATGATTATACTTACTTTTTTCTAGCTCATACCTCATTCCCAAAGTCTGACCTCTTAAAACCATCTGCTTTTAACACATCTCTAATTGGATATTTAGTAGATAGTGCAAATCATCTTATACTGAATCAAACTACTGATCTTTCTGGCCAAATCTGCTCCTCTAGAAACATTCATCCTCTCTTTTGATATCTTCATTCTTCCAGTTTATAGGCCAAAAAGTTTGATGTCCTCCTTCAGTCTTCTGTTCCTCTCACATCTCACACCCAATTTATTAGGAAATTCTACTGGCTCTATCTTAACAATAATACACGTAGAATATAACATTCCTTACCACCTCTGTTGCTATCTATGCTCTGAGACATTACCCTTACTAGCATGGATTACTGAAATAGCCTTCCTTTGCCCTTCCCTTAGTATTTTCTATGAAACACAATAGCTAGCGTGATCATTTTAAAATAGAAGTCAATTTATCTCACATCTTTGCTCAAAATACTGCAATATTTTCACTCAGTACAAATGTCAAATTTCTAATAATGACCTGCAGTGTCTCCCAATTACTCTCTAACCTCATATTTAACCACTGTCCCTCTTGATCACTCTGCTTCATTCAAAATGGCATCATTGTCCTTCCCTTCAATTTACCAGGAATATTCCAGCCATAGAGTAATTTGCACTGATTGTTTTCTTTGACTGGATTCTTCTTTACTCTGTTCCTTTGTGTCTACCTCTCAAACTTTTTCAAATGCCAAATTTTCAGTGAGGGTTATCCTGCATCCTGTTAAAAATTGCAATCTATTCCCTCTCTGACATTCCCAAATGCCCTCTATCCTACTGACTCTTCTTTTTCTATAGCATTTATTGATGTGCTGTCTTTATCTAAGTAATTTCTATTTTGTATTATTCTTATTTTTAATGTCTGCCTCTTTCCATTGGAACTCAAACTCTACAAGGACAGGGATATTTTTGCTTTTTGTTCATTATTCTATCTTAGAGACCTAGTTGAGTACCTGGATGTATTCATTGCTTAATAAATACTTGCTGAATGAATGAAATATAGAAAGTTTAAAAGTAATTGTATCAGAAATTGCAGATACAAATATACATTTCCTTAAATTGTATTTTAATATATCTCCACACAAAAGCACTGAAATTATTTTCAGTGTGTAATGAATTAATTACCCATTTGTAATGAACCACTCAGTAACCACTCAATTGAGTCAAAACTAGTCTGTGTATAGCGGAATCTGTGCTGATTGAATAAAGTAGCAAATATGTATGACATAACAGATAGTCAAATAAAACTAAGTTAGCTGATAGCTAAGGTATTAATCTCTATAGCTATAAAATTATTACAAATAAAATATGGTACAGGGAAATGTCATTTCATTGCAGATATACAAAGGCACTTTTTCATTCAAACATATATATTAGTATATATGTTTAAAAGCCTTCCAAGAAGAATTGATGAGACAAAAACAGAAGGAAACATAAAAGGAGTCTGCTGTTTTATAAAAAGAGAATAGTAAAGGGTGAGGACTCATAAATCAGATGACCTTTCCAAGATGTATCTTTTGATCTCTGTCTCCAGAGTAAAGTTAAAAGTGTCTTATTATAAAAGTGTACATGAGAGAATAAATAATTTAATTTATTTTCTGCTGTTATAAAAATTCATTTCAGTAATTTGTCTTGTTAACAGAACCTTAATATTGTTTATGTATCATTGAGCCATCAACCCCAGGGGATGAAATTTGATTAGCTCAAGCTAACCTGGTAAATTCATTACCATGACAGGGCTAATATTAGTGAAAAACCATCCTGGTCAATTATAGAGAAGAGTAATTCTATTGATATCTTCTGATAAATTTCTCTCACTCTAAAAGTGGCTCAGGAGAGGGAGATTCAAGATAGCAGAGTAAATACTGTGCCTCCTTCCTTCCATGAACACATTAAAATTACAACTAAGTTATAGAATAATCAACCTGGAGAACCATCTGAAGTCTAGCTGAACATAAATTTTATACTAAGGATATAAAGAAGAAGCTACATTGAGACTCGTAGGAAGAGTGGAGATGTGGAACAGGCCCCAAAGCTCTGTGTCATAGTTGAGAATAAGGAGGGATATCTCAGCCATGGAGGTTCCCCCCCCCCAGAAGAGCGAGGGACCCCAGCCACACCCCTGCTCTGCTCCACAGCCTAGAGCACTGGTGCCAGGAAGAGGAGTCACCACAACATCTGGTTGTAAAGAACAGTGGGGATTCTGACCATCTGGGAGTGACTGAAGGCTATGGAAAACACAGATGTCCTCTTAAAAGGCCATGCACAACTCATTCACTCACAGGTACACACCCTGGGCTCCGGAAGATGAACAGTGACTTGTGGGACTTCAGAGGCATATGGTGGGTGTACAGACTGAGGTATATGGATTTGAAGCAAGGGTTGGAAGACAGTCATCATTTTTCCTGGTGGGGGCTTCCTCCAGTGCAGCCAGCAGGCAGGCACCATCATTCCTGTGTTGAGCCTGCCCCCACGCGGCCAAACCTGAATCTGATTGGCCTGGTGCGCTCTGCTGCTCAAAGATTTTGATTCACTGGGATCCCAGTGAATCTGCAACTCCCCCAATGCTTCTGCAACTCCCCAAATGCTGGAGGCATTTTCTCAGCAAGAAGCCAGCCCCATCCCCATTGTACTCTTTCTTGGAAAACTATCAGAGGCAAGGCACTTGGTGACTGACCTCAGTGTGCTCTGAGACTTTTGATGAGTAGCTCCAGGTTCAGCACTGGCACGAACCAGAATCTACACTAACTTGATGAACATAACTCTTCTCGCTCTAGTGACTCCCTGAGACCCAGCCTCACCCAACTTGTGTAGCGTATGAGGCTTTATCAGTAGCTGAACCTTTGAACTGGCAGGTGGCAGCAAGTCTGGGGGTGTCCTGGCTTTCTGCAAAGCTACCCCAGGCCTGGTAATGATGGCAGCCATCCTTGGTTCAGTGTGGCCTCTCCCATGCACCTCCAGGTTTAGCAGAGACAGCAAACAACCATGGGTCACTTTGTAGTTCCTACCAGGTAGTCCTTGGCCAGCCACAGGCAGTAGGTGACCTGGGCCGGCATTGTAGTACTCCCAAGAGGCCACAGAAGCAACATACTTGAGATTGGCTTCAGACCACAGCAGAGCACCACCCAGTTAGCCCCACAAGTGGCACATCAAAAGAAGATGTCCCAACAGGCAAAAGAACCTGCTGAGGTGAGTCGTGCTTGATGGGTAAGCAGCCCCAGCAGCAGGCAATAAGCTACAGACAGGGCCAAACCCCACAGCCAATGATCCTAAGGGTCAATCCCACCCACTGATGTGCCCATAGCAATCAAGGTTCAACTATAAGAGGAAAGCACACACAACCCACACAAGGGACATTCCTGGAGCACCCAGAGCAGGTGACCAGGGAAATTGTGCCAGGACACCATAGGGCACGTACTACATAAAGCCTCCCGACAAAGACTTGGAGACATAGCAGATCTACCTAATACATAAAAACAAACACAGAGAGGCAACCAAAATGAGGAAACAAAGAAATACATCTCAAATGAAAGAACAGGAGAAATCTCCAGAAAAAATTCTTAATGACATGCAGGCATGCAACCTACCAGACATAGAGTTCAAAACACTGGTTATAAGGATACTCAAGGAACTTAGTAAGAACTTCAACAAAAAAATAGCAAGCATAAAAAAGGACATAGAAACCATAAAAAAGAACCAGTCAGAAGTGAAGAATACAATAACTGAAATGAGGAATACACTAAAAGGAATCACTAGCAGACTAGAGGAAGGAGAGGATCAAATCAATGATTTGGAAGACAAGGTAGCAGAAAACACCCAATTGGAAGGCCAAAAAAAGAGAAAAAAATCCAAAAAAATGAGGATAGTTTAAGAGACGTCAAGTGTAACAACATTCGCATAACAGGGGTTACCAGAAGGATAAGAGAGAAAGTAATGGGTTGAGAACCTGTTTGATGAAATAATGATTGACAACTTTCCTTACCTGGTGAAAGAAATAGATATACAAGCCCAGAAAGAGCAGAGAGTCCCAAACAAGATGAACCCAAAGAGGCCCACAAAAAGACACATCATAGTCAAAATGCCAAAGGTTAAAGACAAAGAGAGAATCTTAAAAGCAGCAAGAGAAAAGCACTTAGTTATGTATAAGGGAGTTCCCATAAGACTGGATGCTGATTTCTCAACAGAAACTTTTCAGACCAGAAGAGATTGTCACAAAATATTCAAAGTGATGAAAAGCAAGAACCTACAACCTAGATTACTCTACCCAGCAAAGCTATTATTTAGAATTGAAGGACAGATAAAGAGCTTCTCAGACAAGAAAAAGCTAAAGGAGTTCATCACCACCAAACCAGTGTTACAAGAAATGTTACAGGGAGTTCTTTAAGATGAAAAAAACATATGAATAATAAAATGGCAATAAGTCCATATCTATCAACAATTACTTTAAATGCATTAAATACTCAAACCAAAAGACAGGATGTCTAAATGGAAAAGAAAACAGGACCCCTACATATACTGCCTACAAGAGACTCACTTCAGATCAAAAGACACACACAGACTGAAAGTAAAGGGATGGAAATATATATTTCATGAAAATGGAAACAAACAAAAAAAACCTAGGGTAACAATACTTACTACACCAGACAAAGTAGACTTTAAAACGAAGGCTATAACAAGAGACAAAGAAGAACACAGTAATTCCACGTCTGGGTATTTGTCCAAAGAAACCCAAAACACTACTCCAAAGGGACATGTGCATCCATATGTTCATTTCAGCATTATTTACAATGGCTAAGATATGGAGGCTATCTAGGTGTCTCTGAATGGATAAAGAAGAGGTGGTATATAAACACATTGGATATTACTCAGCCATTAAAAAAAAAAGAATGAAATCTTGCTATCTGTAACATCATGGATGGACTTAGAGGGTGTTACACTGAATGGAGTAAGTCAGACAGAGAAAGACAAATGCCATATGATTTCACTTGTATGTGAAATTTAAAAAACATGATTAATAAACAAACAAAACAGAGACAAACTCAGAGATAGAGAACACTTTGAGGTTGCCAGATGGAAAGGAGGTTGTGGGGATGTGTGAAGAGGGAGAAAGGATTAAGAAGTACAGATTGGTAGTTACAAAATAGTCATTGGGTTGTAATATATAGCATAAGGAATATACTCAATAATATTGTATTAACTATGTAGAGTGTGAGATGGGTACTAGATTTATTGGGGAGATCACCTCATAAACTATATAAATGTCTAATCACCATGTTGTACACTGAAACTAGTACACCATTGTATGTCAACTGCAATTCAAAAATTAAAAAAAAAAATTATTTAAGAAAAAAAGCTTGTCATATACAAAAGTCACTGATTAAAACATCCCATTCTCTGGAAATAATTTCTTATTCTTTAAACTTTCACGGCATTGGTGGCGGCATTGCTTAAACTCTTGTACACCTTTTTCTCACTCAAGAAAGACTCTAAAGTCCTGAAGAAATCCAGTTGTCTGAGAACTTACACTTGGACAGCTTTCACTATAGTTTCTATTCTACCATAGAGTCTTTTCTCTGGGCCTCATTGCTTTAAATTGGAAATCCTAGTCCAGCTTCAAGCTCAACTGCTTTAAGGACTCAGTAATGTTATCAAGGATTAAAGTTCTTTCCATTTCTTTGCTCTGACATGTGAAGTGTGGCTTCACCCTCAGGCTGGATGCAAGATGACTCCATCTAACTCAGACATTACATCCAGGCACAACAGGGGGAAAAGAAAGACCATCTTTATCTGCACTCCCTCTAAAGAACTCATCATCATTTTTTTTTATTGGAGTATTGCAATAACCTAATAACCAGTTTCTACCTATATAATATTGCCTTCTCCATTCTAATATTTGTCCATGGAATAACTAGACTAAATCGCTAACATATAAATATTTTCATCTCACTTACTTGCTTGTAGTCCTTAAATGTCTTCTCACCGCACTTTTCAAATTCTTAAAAGGACTAAAGATACCTTTGAAACATGCCTCCTGCCAAAAACCTCAGTCTAATCTTAAAACAGTCTTCCTCTTACTTACTATCCCCACAAGTTTGTTTTGTTTATTTACTTATTTGTAGACAAACTCATTCTATTTCATTGCCCTCTTACACGCTAAACTTTATTGCTGAAACAATTTCTTTCTCCTGCCCCATGGTTCTTTTTTTACAACTGGCAATTTTTTTTATCATCGTTTTACAGGAAATTACTTCAGATAGGTCAAATATCTATGTTTTATGCTGTCACTATACAGTCAGCCTTTCTTTAGAGGTATTTACAAGTAAATAATTTTTTGTGGAATTTCTATCCTTTAAAAATATCCATCTTTCCCCATAATTTTAAGCTTCTTGAGGTCAAATGACATCTGCCTGTCTCATTTTATTGTGTCTCAGAAAACAGCAGTATATGGTACATAGTAGAACACACATATACAAACACCCCAACACACACATATTGAAAATAGATGTAAAAATAGTCAAAGCTAATTTCTATTTTATACAGAAATGAAAAGATAATTTCTATTTCTCCCATATCCATTTTCTATTTACCACACTTTTCATACTCTTTCTATGAAAAGTGTGGTAAATAGAAAGCAGGTGATTTGACTTATATTTCACATAGAAATGAATAGGCAACTGAGAACATAAAGTTCCCCCCCCCCCACAGAAAAGATTACTTGTTTTTACATTTCTTCTTTACTATTTTCTTTTGAGGGTTAGAAATCATATTTTAATAACACCAAGTAAAGATAATGTATAATTTTCTCCAGCTGCATTTATAATTTACCTGTAAAAGTAGAACTGATGAAACTTGAATCAATCAGGGATAAAGGTTCCTTGGTGAAATAACGGGAGACCAGAGAGGTTAAGGAGAATAAGCTATCAGCAAAACAACAATTGGATTGATGGTATACTGGACCTTGTGTACATAAGAAAAACAAACAAACAAGCAGTCCATTAGTGGAGTGTAGGGGGTAGTGTACAAGTATAATTGGAATGAGGGTGAGACTGATAGATGTAATAAAAATAGTTTTAGAAATGAATTTTTAGGGACGAAACAATTCTGGATGTTGTTAGGACCTATTATTCTACCATAGATGTGTAGGCTAGAGAGGAGTGGGTTAATTCGTCAAATGGCTATATATATATATATATATATATATATATATATATATATATATTTATAATATTCATAACATTATATTCAATGTAATATATATATCCAATATTTTGTACACATACACACACTTTCAATTATATATATATATATATATATATATATATATATATATATATATATATATATAATTATATAAGTCCAAAATATTGAATGGACTTAGAACATGAAAAAATGCCAAGTCCTTGAAATAATACTGGGGATTGATGAATTAGACGATTTGGGAACATTGGAACTTTATTCCATAGTTAGGACAATATTTTATTCTATAATTACCAATGTTTCTGTTGCATATAGAAAGAAAAATCTCTAAGAACTTCTCTTTTACCACTTTAAAACAAGAAACAATGTCTTTTTTATTTTTTTGGGGGGTGGATGATTTGCAATTGAGAAACCTATCTTTATGTTGCAATACTCTTCCTTTATATTGATATATGTCTCTAGAACTCACCAACAGAGTGAGCTGCTATATTTGTGTTGAATGGTGTTACCATACCCAATTGTCATTGTATTGACCTTACTGTGTTATGATGTGAGCTGTCATCATAGCAGAAGGGGATAATAGAAGAATACTTTGTGTATAAAGACATCAGTATGAAAAAGTATGAGTTATATTCTGTGATTAAATTAATACTATGTGGTTGGAAATATTTGCCTCATAACAAACAGCTTCCATTTAAACACCATGTAATCACCTACATCAAATGTGTAAAATCCTTTATGGAAGCACTCTCCAGCTACAATGTCAAAATACCACGTGATTTGTTAATAGAATGGGAGTAAATGGAGGACACATCTTCTGCTAGGTTTTAAGGTGAATCGATGTGGAAAAACACATTCTCCATTTCAGAGAGCTTCAGAGGATGTAGACACTCAGCATATAACTAGGGTTCAGTTAGTTCCAAAAGTGAAGGAAACTTTCAGAAAAGAATTTCAGGACACGTGATGCCTTTAAGGATGACAGACCATGTACTTCAGAGGTCAGAGCTCAGAGTGAAAATATTTGGGCTAATAGGAAATAAAGTTCCATGACATCAGACGAATGGAGGCAGCGAGGTGGTCTCCTTGAGTTCTCCTCCGGGACTTACCACAAATTGAACATCTATAACCCCTCAAAGGACTTTTTGTTCATCACACAGAACAGACTCTTACAAGGATTACTTGAAGGTGAGCAAACCACGCGAGCAGGGGAAAAGGGAAGGGAGTGGCGCAGAGATGCGGCCCGCATCTGGGGCTGCGGGGACAGGGATGTGGGGGCCTCAGGACACAGAACAGAGACCACAAGAGCCAGGAGGTGGGCTCTTTCACTGCATCTCACAGCTGACCTCTCATGTTGAGAGAGCAGCATATCCAGCTTTGAGGCAGTAACCTCAATGGAGATCTCCAGCTGGTCCCTAGGTACGACAAAAAAAACAAACAAATGCCATACCTGGGACCCTCCCTCTACACTCTCACAGCAATCCTACCCCAGCCCTTCCCAGGTCTCAAGCTGGTCCCTGAACCGGAGAATAGTGTCAGATTACAGAGATACTGTAGTGCTCAGGACCTAGAAAAAGCCACTTTACAGACATGATCCAAGGAAGAGGCTGAGAAGAGTGTGACACTACTGGGCAGGGAGATGGAAGACACCTCCCTTCCCTGCCCCCACCTTTTCTGGGCTGCAGCGCAGAATACTTACAGCTACAGAGATACAGGCAGAGGTCAGCAGCAGGTGGCAGAGGCAGCTCAGGGCTTTCAGCAGCTCAGAAATCTCAAGCCCTCCCACCCCTCTGGAAGAAGAAGTTCCCTAAGACTCAGGAGACCTGGGCACAGGGAATAAACCCACCTCCCAGTGGCTGGCTTTGGTGCTCTCAGAGCGTGTTATGTGCAGGCAAGAGCAGAAACTGCACTGACTTTGTAAAAACTACCATCCACACCCCATAGCCCCACTCATCTAGAACTGCAGTGCC
This sequence comes from Rhinolophus sinicus, assembly GCF_036562045.2. Classification (NCBI taxonomy): domain Eukaryota; kingdom Metazoa; phylum Chordata; class Mammalia; order Chiroptera; family Rhinolophidae; genus Rhinolophus; species Rhinolophus sinicus. Next base: position 92,137,400 of record NC_133753.1, on the reverse strand, counting down.
AGGGACACTCTGGATGCCAGGTGGCTGGCTCTGCCTTCACAAGACACAGAGGACTCTGTGCAGCAGAGGACAACATGGAGATTGTTTGGGGGGCTTAAGCCAAGACTTTTTTTGTATTTTTGGTATTTCTGCCTGTGTTGAGTGTGGGTTATCAGTTGTTTTTACATGTGAATGTATCTGGTTTTTCCTTTGTTGTTGTGCTTATTGATTTGTTTTGTTCTGAAATTGCCCTACACCAGGGCCCAGCCCTAGAGGCACAAGATTCAACACCCAGAGGCCAACTCCAGACCAAACCAGAGTATTACTGGGTTTGACCTACAAGTGACACACCCAGAGGGAATTTTCTACAGGCACAAGAGCCCATAGGAGTCAAGTCTCATTTGAGCTGTCAACACTCGTGCAGTAGATCATCCACAGTGGGCATAGCCAATTCTCACTACTAGTCAGCCTCGGAGTCAATCCCACCTACTGACAAGCCAAAAGCAATTAAAGCTCAACTTTAACAGGACAATATACACAACACCAGGGTCACCTTTGGAGCACACACAGGAGAATAGGGAAGTGGTGCAAGTCAAATATAAAGGACACATACTACATAAGCTCACCCAGCAAAGACCAAGAACCCTAGGGAATTTACCTAATACATTGAAGCAAACACACAGAGTCAGCCAGAATGAACAGAAAGAAACATGTCCCAAATAAAAGAACGGAAGAAACCTGCAGAATTGGAACCAATAGAAATAGAGGTAACCAATCTATCAGAGACAGAGTTCAGAACACTGATGATAAGAATGTTTAAGCTGCTTAGTGACAACATAAATGAGAATAGAGAAATCATAAAGAACAACCAGTTAGAACTAAAGAATGCAATAACTGAAATAAAGAACACACTTGAAGAAATTACCAGCAGGTTAAATGAGGCAGAGGATCGAATCAGTGATTTAGAAGACAAGTTAGCAGAGGTCACCCAAGAGGAACAAAAAAAAAAAGAATAAAAAACAATGAAAATTGTTTGAGACCTCTGAGATAACATCAAGCGCGACAACATGCGCATCATAGGAATACCAGAAGGGGAAGAGAGGGAGCAAGGGATCGAGAACATATTTGAAGTAATAGTGAACAAAAACTTCCCTAACTCGGGGAAGGAAACCAACATACAAGCCCAGGAAGTGCAGAGAGTTCCAACCAAGATGAACCCAAACAGGCCCACACCAAGACACATTATAGTTAAAATGGCAAAGGTTAAAGACAAAGAGAGAATCCTTAAAGCAGCATGAGAAAGACAGTGGGTTACATACAAGGGAACTCCTATAAGACTATCAAATGATTTTTCTACAGAAACTTTGCAGGCCAGAAGGGAGTGGCAGGAGGTATTCAAAGTGATGAAAAACAAAGGCCTACAACCTAGATTGCTTTATCCATCAAGGCTATCATTTAAGATTGAAGGAGAGATAAAGAGCTTCCCAGAAAAGAATAAGCTAAAGAAATTTATTACCACCAAGCCAGCAATGCAGGAAATTTTAAAAGGGCTTCTGTAAACAGAAGAAAAATGAAAACAATCTAACTAATGAAGACCAAAAATACAAATAACAAAATGGCAATAACTATGTATCTATCAATAATCACTTTAAATATAAAAGGATTGAGTGCTCCAATAAAAAGACATACAGTGGCTGAGTGCATAAGAAAACAAGACCCTTGCATATGTTGTACACAAGAGACTCACCTCAGATAAAAAGACACACACAAGCTGAAAGTGAAGGGTTGGAATAAGATATTTCAAGCAAATGGTAATTAAAAAACAAATCGGAGTAGCAATACTTACATCTGACAAAATAGACTTTAAAATGAAGAATGTATTAAAAGACAAAGATGGGCACTACATAATAATAAAAGGATCGATCCAACAAGAGGACATAACCCTAGCAAACATCTATGCAGCCAACGTAGGAGCACCTGAATATATAAAACAGATATTGACTGACATAAAGACAGAGATCCATCAAAAGTGACACTATCATAGTAGGGGACTTCAACACACCACTGAAAACAAAGGACAGGTCCTCCAGATGGAAAATAAATATGGAAACAGTGGACTCAAATGACACATTGGACCACTTGGATTTAATTGATTTTTCCAGAGCATTTCACCTTAAAGCTGCAGAATACACATTCTTCTCAAGTGCACATGGAACATTTTCCAAGATAGACCACATGTTAGGCCACAAAACAAATCTCAATAAATTTAAGAAAATTGAAATCATACCAAGTGTCTTCTCTGACCACAGTGCTATAAAATTAGAAGTCAACTACAGGAAAAACAAACAAACAAACAAAAACAAAAAAACTGGAAGACACACAAATACATAGATGCCAAATAACATATTACTAAATAATGAATGGGTCAACAATGAGATCAATGAATAAATCAAAAGATACTTCAAGAAAACCGAAAATGAAAATACAATGACTGCAAATCTATGCAGCAAAAGCAGTCCTGAGAGGAAAATTCATAGCAATGCAGGCCTACCTAAAGAAACAAGAAAAATCACAAATCAACAGGTTATCCTTACACTTAAGGGATCTGGAAAAAGAACAGTAAAATAAACCCAAAGGGAGTACAAGGAAGGAGATAATAAAGATCAGAGTGGAAATAAATGGAATAGAGACTAAAACAAACAAACAAACAAACAAAAAACCCACAAAAGATCAGTGAATCCAACGGCTGGTTTTTCGAGAAGATAAACAAAATTGACAAAATTTTAGTCAGAGTCATGAGAAAGAGAGAGAGAGAACCCAAATTAATAAAATCAGAAATGAAAGAGGAGAAGTGACAACAGACACCACAGAAATACAAAACTTTTAAGAAATTATTACGAGCAACTATATGCCAACAAATTTGACAATCTGGAAGAAATGGACAATTTTCTAGAAACATACAACCTTTCAAGGCTAATTCAAGAAGAAACGGAAAACCTGAATACAATGATTACTACCAGGAAAATTATATCAGTAATCAACAAGCTCCCATCAAGCAAAAGCCCTGGAACAGATGGCTTTATAGTAGAATTTTACAAAACATTCAAAAAAGAATTATCACCTAGTCCAAAAAATCCAGGAGGGAAGTCTCCCAAACACTTTTTATGAGGCCAATATCACCCTGATCTCAAAATCAGATGAAGACATTACAAAAAAAAGAAAAAGAAAAAGAAAAAGAAAACTACAGGCTGATATCCCTAATGAACATAGATGTAAAAATCCTCAACAAGATATTAGCGAACAGAATTCAGCAATACATTAAAAAGATCATACACCATGACCAAATGGGATTCATTCCTGGTATGCAACGGTGGTTCAACATCCGCAAATCAATTGTGTAATACACCACATTAACAAAATGAAAAATAAAAATCATATGATCATATCAATAGATGCAGAAAAAGCATTTGACAAAATCCAGCAGCCATTGATGATAAAAAACCTTAAGAAGGTGGGAATAGAGGGATCATATCTCAACATAATAAAGGCCATATATGATAAACCCACAGCTAACATCATACTCAATGGGGAAAAGCTAAAACCATTCCCCTTAAGATCAGGAACAAGGCAAGATTGCCCACTTTCTCCACTTCTATTCAACACAGTTTTGGAAGTCCTAGCCACAGTAATCAGACAAGAAAAAGAAATAAAATGCATCCAAATTGGTAAGGAGGAAGTAAAATTGTTATTATATGCAGATGACATGATACTATATAGAGAGAACCTCAAAGACTCCACCAAAAAACTATTAGAACTGATAAATCAATTTAGTAAAGCAGCAGGATACAAAATTAATATCCAGAAATCAGTTGCATTTGTATATACCAATAATAAAATATTAGAAGGAGAAATACAGAAAATAGTCCCATTTACAATTGCTTTGAAGACTGTAAAATACCTAGGAATAAATTTAACCAAAGAAGTAAAAGACCTGTACTCAGAAAATTATCAGGCACTGAAGAGAGAAATTAAAGAAGATTCATATAGATGGAAACATATACCATGCTCATGGATAGGAATAATTAATATAGTTAAAATGTCCATACTGCCTAAGGCAATATACACATTCAGTGCAATTCCTATAAAACTACCAAGGACATTTTCCACAGAAATAGAACATATAATCCTAAAATTTATATGGAACCATAAAAGACCGGCAATCTTGAGAAATAAGAACAAAGTGGGAGGTATCACGATACCTTACATCAAATTATACTACAAGGCAACAGTAATCCAAGCAGCATGGTACTGGCACAAAAACAGACACATAGGTCTATAGAACAGAATAGAGAGCCCAGAAATAAATCCATGACTATAATCCATTTAATCTATGACAATGGAAGCAAGAATTTACATTGGGGGAAAGACAATCTATTCAACAAATGGTGCTGGGAAACCTGTACAGACACATGTAAAAAAATGAAGTTGGACCACCTCCCCACACCATATACAAGAATAAATTCAAAATGGATTAAAGACTTAAATATAAGATCTAAAACCATAAAACTCCTAGAAGAAAATATAGGAAGAAAGTTTCAGACATTACCCAGAGTAATAGTTTTACTGATATATCCCCTCTGGCAAGGGAAGTAAGAGAAAAAATAAACATATGGGATTACGTCAAACTAAAAAGTTTTTTTTTTTTTTTTATTTTTTTTTTATTTTATTTTTTTTTACAGCTAAGGAAACAATCAATAAAACAAAAAGGGAGCCTACTGAATGGTAGAAGATATTTGTCAATGATATATCTGATAAGGGGTTAATATCCAAAATGAATTAAAAAACTCATTCAACTCAACACCAAAAAAACAAACAATCCAATTAAAAAATGGGCAGAGGATATGAAGAGACATTTTTCTAAAGAGGACATACAGATGGCAAACAGACATATGAAAAAATGCTCAACATCACTAATCATTAGAGAAATGCAAATAAAAACCACAGTGAGATACCACCTCACCCCAGTCAGAAGGGCTATCATCAATAAATCAACAAAAAACAAATGCTGGTGAGGATGTGGAGAAAAGGAAACCCTCATGCACTGTTGGTGGGATTGCAGATTGGTGCAGCCACTATGGAAAACAGTATGGAGGTATCTCACAAAATTGAAAATGGAACTACCTTATGACCCAGCAATTCCACTCTTGGGTATCTATCCAGAGAATTCCAAAATGCTAATTCGAAAAATTCTGTGCACCCCTATATTTATTGTAGCGCTATTCACAATAGCCAAGACATGGAAACAACCAAAATGCCCATCGGTAGGTGACTAGATTAAGAAACTGTGGTACATTTATACAATGGCGTATTATGCAACCAAAAGAAGAATGAAATCTTACCATTTTCAATGATATGGATGGACCTAGAGAATATTATGCTAAGTGAAATAAGTCAGACAGTGAAAGACAAATACCATATGATCTCACTTATATGTAGAATCTAAAGAATAGAATAAATTGACAAACTAATTAGAAAAAGTCTCAGAGACATAGAGGAAAAACTAAGTGTTGCTAGATGGGAAAAGTGGGATGAGGAAGTAGTTGAGGGGATTAGAAAGCACAATCGGTAACCACAGGATTGCCATGGGGATATCATTAATGTTGTAAAGATTTTGTAGTGTATCTGATGGACACTTGTCTTATTAGGGAGACCACTTCAGGGATGATGTAGATGCCTGATTACTGCACTGTACACCTGAAGCTGAATAATAATGAATGTCAACTATAATTTTATATATATACATATATACATACAGTCACAAGAAGTGGAGTACAGCATAAGGAATAGAGACACTGGAAATGTAATGGCTGTATGTGATGTCAGAGGGGTAGTAGATTGGGGGTTGGGGGGTTATCACTTTGCATGGGGGGAAATGATAAATGTCTAACTATTACAGTGTTTTATACACATGAAACTAATTTTTAAAAAGAATAAAAATAAAATAAAAATAGAAAAAAAGCTTAATAGGACTAAATTAGATAATACATAAAACAGTATGGTGGCAAGTGTCTTTGTGATAATAAATGATCTAGGGAACTTTGGCTTCTGATTACAACAAAAGGAAACAGAAATGTGAAGGATCAGTCTTTTAGATCTCTAAGGTAAGCATTGTTAATTAGTAAAAATGAGAGGTCAACTTCCATAAACAGTTCAGGTTGAGATAACCTCTTGAGAAAGACAGGTGCTCTTATCAGGCTTAACCAGTGAGCTCTAATTAAATACAATCCTCATTTTCGAACTGATACCTGGTATGATTTTGATAAAGAGACCCAAATTTTAAGTCCAATCATAAGTCTCTCTCTCTCTCTCCTCTGTCTCTCTGTCTCTCTGTCTCTCTGTCTCTCTGTCTCTCTCTCTCTGTCACTTTTATAACTTCACTTTTGCTGATGCATACTCACATATGCTTCCTTAATAGAAAAGGTTATAACTGAGGAATAGAGTATCATTAATACTCTATTGTACTCATGGAAAGGGGCTTAATTGTGGTAAGAAAGCCCTTTGGATGTAGAAAATTAGATTGCCTGGGTTCAAGTCCTGTCTCTTCTACTTAATAGCTACATAAATTGGTAACCATTCATAACCCTTTTAATGACTGACTGAGTTTCCTCTTCTATAAAACAGTGATGGTATTTCCAACCTGTTAGTATTGTTGTTAGGACTAAACAAAATAAAACATATGAAGCATGTTGAAAAGTGTCTTGCATATGTTTATGTTCAAGAAGTAGTAGCTCTTGTTTGGTTTTATTTATTTATTTATTTTTGTTTTTTGTTTTTTGTTCTTGTATGCTGGAAAAGATTGAAATCTTTTCCAATTAATATTTTCAGTGACATGGAGGGAAGGTATATAAAAATTACAGAGGCTAAAGAGTCAGGAAAGTTATTTTGCCTATTTTCACCTTGATTTTGTCAGCTATATAAGGAGCTGGGATAGATGATTTCTATCAATTTTAAGATTGTATTATTCCATCACTAAGTTTTTATATACAGGTAAAATAAAGAGATGATTTTTAAAATTAGTATTTATTTTGGATTTGAAAATACTCATTCAAAAAAAAAAAAAAAAAAAGAAAAGGAAGGAAAGGAAAGCTAAAGCAAAATACATAGAGATAAATGTCATTTCCAGAGTCATGTGGATAACTATTCAATTATCACTTTAACTTTTTTATAGGAATAATAAATGCCACAGTATTGTAGTAAGCTGTAAAACTTTGGGAGAAAATAGAGAGTTTATTAATGCATTTATCAGACATAATTACACCTTATTTTTATAACTTGCATGTTAAACAAGTCCTGAGGCAAGCCTTATGTTGGCCTAAATCTTTCATCATCAATTGAGGTGAAGTAGGTGAATATTTTCCTAGTTTTATTTTGGATTTATTCTCTTCAAGCTATGTACTAGCAACCATTAATAAATTAGTTTTCTTTCCCTTTTTATATACACTAGTTAAGGATTCATTTCCAATTTGTCTGTAAGATGAGTATTATTGCCTTTAAGCTATGCCTCTGGCTTGATCTTTTTAATGTTTTTTAAAATATAGTCTTGACAATATTTTTACTTCTTTGGGAAGTATCTTATGTATTTCTTTATGAAAAGTTAACTAATAAAAATATGTATATTCACATACACATATAGAATCATATAATTTTAAACGTGCATCACTGCTCAGTCATATCTAATAAACAGGTATCAATTAAGGGAATTTTTAATTTAAGCATAGAGAAATATATTTAAAAATCAATGACCATTGTATAACATAAAGAAGCAAATTAATTATGTATAAATTTAGACTACCTTTATATGGTAAATCAGTTTTTCAGTTCCCCTACAGTAGTACTTCCTGAACTTTTATACATTATGGAACAAAGATAAAATGATGAAGATTGTTTGACCTTGGGCTGAACTGTAAAAGTTGTCTACATGTGGTTTGGCATTAAAATTTATTTCATTTTGTGTATATTAAATAATTTTAAGAAAATAAAATGTAGAACATATTATTGGGATAGTTGTATATGTGCCATGAATATAAACATAAACCTTTAACATCCAGTTTTAACCTTGAATTGGCTATATTCAATGTTTATCAGATTTTAGGTGATTATATCTTCAGATTCTTGTTGGTAACTATCTTCAATAAACTCTGCATAAATAGATTATAAAAAACTATAAGTCATATTTTGCTATCATGCAAAATATATGAGGAAAAATGATATTTAAGGAATCCATTATTTCTTTTTATTCTTTAGTTAAAAAAGGAATGTGAAATATTGATAGTATGATTAGTCTTTGAGTGCAATGAAAGCATTTCATTTCAGGAATTTTAAAATAGTAATGGTGCCCTAATGTAAGGAATCAACCTGTATTTGTAGAGTAATACTTCTAAGAACCATCTACTTCCCTTGCCCCTTGTCTGTCCTCAATCCTATTGACAGTCAGTTGAATAGTGCACCATGTTTTTCATGTATTTAGGACCAGGAATATCCTCTCTGGCAGCAGCATAGACTTCTTGCTCATGAGGAGCAATGGAACATCTGAAGTTGATTGATGAGATAGGTGTCTAGTTCATAGAGTCTCTCTGGCCATGTACCAAAGTGGTAGGCTCTGGTTTGACCCTTGTATTTGATACTTACAGATGATGTGTGTGGCAAAATCGGCTTGAACTTCCCTCTGTGAAACTCCTGATAAAGCTAGAAGAAATTGGCAGAGGTTTGTGGTGACTCTTAAAGAGAGGTGACCCTGTGACAACATATTTGTGGCATCTTAGTGGGGAAGCTCTGATTCACAGTATAGATATTTATCTAGTCATACTTCATATCTGTTCTAAGTCAGTCATGGAAGAGAAGTTCTACGAAAGAAATGATGGGTTTAGTTATACTTTATTGGTAGAACATGTTTTCTAAACTGATTTTGTCAATTAGAACAGAATAGTCTTAGAATAACGGACTTTCTTATTCTACCAATCTTCAACATTTGACAAGTATTTGAGTCATTACATACTGTATACTAAGTACTATGCTAGTTGCTGAAATTAAAATGATAAGCAGAAAAAATCATGATGGTGATATATTTACAAGGTGTTTTTCTAGCTCATTTGTAGTATGTGACTATTAAAATATCATAAAGCTAAATGTTGCATAAAAGAGAGAACTCTCAGTCTTACTGGATGGTGGTAGAACCAACTAAATTAAATAGCACAGAGACTATTTGATATTACATTAATCACAGCACAACTATTTTCTGTATCAAGCAGGGAAAGCCATTCATTTACTTTTTATTTGGTTAAATCTTTGTATGGAGGGATAAAATACTGTAATTCAATTCAATTCTGACACTAATCACCAATGATTAATATCAGACTCCACGGGTTAAAAATAAAAGTTCTCCATGAGACTGCTTTCACTCCAGATGCCAGTTGCAAGGTCAGGAGTCCCCTGTCCACCTGCACTTCTGACCAAGTGACTGCAAACATTGGAAGTTCCCACTAGGTTCTATAGTTCACTAGAACAATGTCAGAACTCAGGAAAGAGCTTTCATTGTAATTACAGTTTATAAAAAAAGACTACAATTGAGGACCAGCCTAAAGGGAGAAACATAAAGAGTGGGTTTAGGGGGGTCCTGAACAGACCTTTCCCTGTGCAATCAGAATACATTGCTGTGTTAACCCTCAGGGAGTACCACCCAGCTCCAATTGCCAGAGTGTTTATTGAGGTTTTGTACCCAGGTATGCTTGATTTAATCACTGACCATGTGTTTGAACTCTATCTCTAGCCCCCACTCCCTCTCCCTAGAGGTGGGGAGGTTAGATTGATATCACATGACTCAATGCCCCACCTTTCTAATCACATGGTTGGTCTTTGTGACATGACCTGCCCCTATTCTGATTCATCTCTTTGGCATAAATATCAAGAGGCCCATCAAGAGTTACCTCATGAGCATAAACTTTCAGAGTCCACCATATTAGGCTGGTGCAAAAGTAATTGCGGTTTAAAAAGTTAAAAATAATTGCAAAAACCACAACTGTGTTTGCACCAACCTAAACAACAAAGGCACCCCTATTGCTCAGGGAAGTCCAAAGTTTTGAGGTTTCCTCCAAGGAACTCAGAACAAAGACCAGACAGATTTTATTATTATTATTATTATTATTATTATTATTTTACTATTATTATTCCATAAGGATTTTAGGAGTATGGAAGCAAAATAAAATTATTGTCCTTTAATCACAACTCCAACACTTTCATGTTCACCTATTCTTGTAAAACAGCTTTGGGACCTGTAAAGTTGCATGTGCCACTCAGTACAGGTAGAGAACTATTGTAAGCTGTTTTCTTCTCTGGACTAGACAAGAGCATAGGGGGTGTTATAAAGGGACTGTGGTGTGTGTGTTGGAGGAGTGATTAGGAGCAGAACATTGTAGATTCTAAGAAGAACTCAGCCCTGGGAAATTCCTAGGGAAAAATAAAAACAGTCTTCATAGAGCACGTCCATTTTTTCTTGCTCCAGGTAACTGAGCAGGAGCCAAATAAATGGGTTGAGCCCACTTCAGCCCAGAGGAGACTGGGGAAGCAGAGCTGGTACCTGGGTAGGAACCTGACAACCTGATTGTGCTGGTGTCCTCTAATAAGGAAAACACATCTGGGACACAGCTGAAATTGCATTCATCACATTAAATTTTCAATAGTCAATATTACTCTCCAAAAAACACCTGTCTCCTTTAAATATAAATACGGTATTTAAATATAGATATGCTAAGAATCACTACACCTGCATGATTCAATGTTTTATCGGTGATCCCAATATCTTTGATATCTAACAGCACATGTTGTATCTTTTGAATAATCATTATGACAGGAAGGAAATGACTCAAGGGCTTCCACTTGAGTTTTCTTATCCTGATGGCCCTCGTTTCCTGGCTCAGGAAGACTGGGTGAGTACTCTGCCATTTATTGTAAATCTGTATGTTCTGTGCTAGTTACTGAGGAAACAACTCAGTAACAAGATGAACAGGATGGGTTCATATTCTTATTGATGCCACTGGAACCAACGTGAGAAAAGCTTAGAACAAAACTACACTTATTACTTAAATGCCATAAGCCCCCTCTCTGATGAGTACATCACCATAACAATTAGAATCTCTCTACTCATCCCCTAAATTTTGCTTATTTATCTTACATCGGTGCATACTCTCATAAAGACCACAGCTCCCTTTGAAGATGAGAAAGAGGAATATTTACAGAATGCAGGTATGATATCATTAAGGCTATATCTCAAATATAACTGTCCTACCCTTCCTTCACTCAATGGGATCTTGATGTCTTAAGAGCTGATGATTTCCTACACTGCATCCTTTGTCCAAGTTGAAATCAGTAAATTGATTGCAATGGCAGCATCTCTTCTCCTCATCCCCAGACTACAGAGGATGAATGCTCTTTTCCGTGTTATTGAAGATCCTTTCAAGGATACCTGTACTCCCTTTTCCAGTGCTTTTCTCAAGGGTTTAGTAAAGAAAATTTTATCTGAGTTTTCCAAAGAATACAGCTAAGTGGTAGAAAAGAGGGTATTGCTGATAAATTGAGTATAACATTGCCATGTACACAGGGTGCAAAAAAAGTGTATACACATTTTAAGAAAGGAAAAACCTGTATCAAAATTGTAATACTCCATATATACTGATAACAAAAGATGAATACAAGTCATGTGTATACATGTTTTTGGCACCCCTGGTATATACTTTTACAAGTTGATTCTTTAATTGGCATATCACAACCTTTCTCACATCATGGTAGCACACATAGAAAATGATAATATATCTTGTCAAACTGGGCCTCCAGCTACCCCAAGTTTCACTTTACACTCTGTGGTTTGAGTGAATCTATATATTTGTATACCTGGATTCTAACAGGAGAAAACTTGTGCTCTGCATTAAAATAAAACCAAATAATTCTATAATCTCAAATTCATTCATCAAACTCATAGATATCCACAAGTCTAGATTTGACCAATCAGTAAAGCAAATCATGAAACCCATTCTTACCACCTAGGTTAATCCAGAGTCTTTGGTAAATGCATCCATATTAATAAATTCAGTCTCAACTAGGACTTTGTTCCATCCTGGTTTGACTAGTAAACTCAAAATTCATTTTTTTGTACATAGTCTTCAGGTTCAGAGTGATATAAATCTCAGTTTTTATTTTCCAAAGTGAGTATAGCTTATAGTATGTCTCTGGGGCACGCAATCATCTGACTCGAGTTATACACATGGAGATAACGGTAAGTGGTAGCGGTGGGATTCAAATGAAGTTGTTGGTATTTTCTTGCAAGGTTACTGACTTAGGTGTGGTTGTTATGTGATCTTCCAGCAAGACAGGACCAACATCCTGCAGTAGGTGAGGAAGGGCCACTCCACAAGGGAGTCTGGGGATATGGGGTACCTGGAGCTGTCTTGATTCTTTTAGTAAGTGTCATGATTTCAGTTCTGTGGGTTGCAATGTTTTTTATTCATTTTGCATTTTTTCATTTAAGGAAACAGAAGTAATTGAAAATTAAACTTCATGCATGAAGGATGAAAACTCTCTGATTTTAGTTCCAGTACCTCTGAAATAAGTGATGATTTTCATTTAGGATAATTAAAACAAACAAACAAACAAACAAACAAAAATCTGTCTCATTCTGTGACCACAGTAAGCTAAGAAATTAAAATCCTGAGCCTAGCAAGTTCCTCATATAATGTGTCCAATGCAGGTAACAGTACAAACTCTTCCACCATGCCCCATTACAATCCACCAACAAGACAAAGGAAAGAACAAATATGCACAATAAGCCCTTATCAGCAGATGTGAAATGGCTCCAGCACACTCCTGATTCCCAAAACCACACTATTCAACTGGCAAGACAGGAGAACCATAATCAAGGACTTGAGGAATCGTGGAGGTGCTGCCAAAACTACAAACTCCAAAAGCTTACTGCCCTTGCCCTGAAACATGCCAGCAAAATGGTTGCTTTACACCAACTTCTCCCACATGTAGAACACTAGCTACAGAGGAGTCAGGAAACTATAGGATTAGCTCTCTAGCCTCTTTATTACAACACACAATGTGATATATAGCTGATATATTACAGAATTGTACACCTAAATCTATGTAACTGGACTAACAATTGTCACCCCAACAAACTTTAATTGAAAATAAAATTATGGGGGCTGCAGGATGGCTCAGTTGGTTAGAACGCTAGCTCTCAACAACAAGGTTGTCGATTCAATTCCCGCATGGGATGGTGGGCTGTGCCCTCTGCAACTAAAGATTGAAAATGGCAACTGGACTTGGAGCTGAGATGTGCCCTCCACAGCTAGATTGAAGGACAACGACTTGGAGCTGATGGGCCCTGGAGAAACACACTGTTGCCCAACTATTCCCCAATAAAATTTATAAAAATAAATAAATAAATACATAAATAAATACATAAATAAATTTATGCTTGAAATATGTTAGAATTATTGCAGATCTCACTAATGTATATTACATGCCACACTTTTAATAGCAGTTTAGATTGTTTTACATAAGGTATTATACAGCAAATAAAAGAAATATGTGTGTGTGTGTGTGTGTGTGTGTGTGTGTGTGTGTAGATATATGAGTATGTTGAAAAGTACCAAAGAATATACACTGCATTGTTAACTCAGATTAATTAGCTTGAAGGAGGATCAAGAAGGAGACAAGAGAGAGGGTGCTATTTTAAAAAGTTAAAAAAAAGAAATAAAAACTAAATTCATCAACATATGTAATACTCTCTATATGTGCACAAGTAATTAGAAAATATTGAGCTACATCTCCATCTAGTAACTTTTAGGGATATCCATGAAAATGTGATAATATAAAAAAGTAATATTCAGGTTATGGTTATAGTATAATTTAAAGTGAAATAATAATATAATATAACTTGGCTTTGGAAAACATAATCCACAAATTTCCGATATAAGTGTATGTGATTTGAGTATGTCTGTACAAGTAAAGAGAAAGGCATGGAAAAACATAAAATAAGCCTTTATCATTATTTGAGTTAAATTTTTATTTTTACTACAATAATAATATTAATGCTATAACTTTTTAAAATGTAATTTAAGTATAGATGATTTGAAATTCAAAAGTGTCTTATGGGATTCAGTCTCCATGATTGGTTGAACCACACAGATGAAATAATGTTTCCAACCATTAATATCATTTGACTATTTTGCAAATAGAGTTTCAATAATATAGACATCTGCACTTTCACAAGAATGAGTCTTATTTGAGCCAGCATATAGTAAGAACAAATTGTAAATAGTAAGAATCAAATAGAATAAATTGCATCAAGAGAGTTTTGATGAGGTAGAGAATGAATATTCTTAGGGTAAGGGAGGTTAACAGCTTCTATTTATGCATATGAAATATGTTCAGCAAATGACACAGTTGGAAAAGAACCAAAATTGCTTTATAGGAATGAACAGTGACATGGGCAATCTTTTTTTTAGCTTACTATTTATTGTGTTACATTACATCTTCACTATATTCAGTGTTACAACTATTGATGGGAATGTTTTATTCTGGATGAGTATGATCCTGCTGAGATATTTGAATAAAGAAATAAGTAAAATGCTTATAACTATCAGAGCCTCTTTTCCATTATTTAGAGAAGATACAATGGAACAAGGGAGTCCGTTGCAGTCTTATCTGCCTTTCCTAGCATGATATGGGCAAGATGTCAACTTCCCCAATCTCCTTCTCACCTCTTTATTGCAGCTGATTGAAGTTTAAAGCCTTAGAAATGCTGGGGAAAGGGCATATTATATTGAATGTGCCATCTCAACAGAAAAACTGGCATGTTCTTTGGATGTAGAAGCTGTTCTCACCTCTATTAATTCAATTAGTGCTTCCTACAGTCTCATAATCCCAAAGGTAAAATATAAACCCATTTTATAAGACATGTTTGGGATTCTTTAACTTTTAGGATAGCAGGCCCTATGGCATTCTCTGGTTTGACTTAAAATCAATAATGAAACATATTATTTTATTTTATTTTATTATTGTCTTCTCATACTTTTCGTCTAATGTTGGCCCATTAGGAATGTTATGTCTGTGATACCTCGATAACTTTGAGTTAAATATATAATAATAAAAGAATTGACAGCGATAATAATGATAAACATTAAGTACTGTAACAGACTGTGTTTGAGAATAATAAAGACAGGCATATGTCTTACAATTTGTGGAAAAAATACATATACAGCATAGCTTATTATTTTTCAGCAAACAAGGGAAATAGCACAATCTTAATAGAAAGCACTTCCCCAATATTTCAGGCAGAGACCAAACTGTCATTTGTTATACCTCAAGTTACTTGGAAACTCATGTGAGGGAGGTTCCAAAGAATTAAAAGTACAGAAGATGCTCAGATGATAGTCACATTTTTCAGGTGGGAAATTGCTGTTCATATGTCAAATGTAGGCTGTGAGACAGAAGTTGATAATGAAGCTTTTTATTTAAATGTGGTTAAAATTTGATTTCCTTAATCTTCTAGTGTTCTTGGAGTCTTTTCTGCTTAAAGTGTTCATTTATTATCAAATATACATACATATGTGTGTGTGTATACACACACACACATATATATATATGTTTACAGTCTCTTTTATGTTTCTTACCTAATCTGAATATAGGTGAATGATAAATGATAGATAGATAGATAGATAGATAGATAGATAGATAGATAGATAGATAGATAGATGATAGATAGATATGGGTACATAATTTGAAATTCTTTCCCTTTCATATGTAGAAGCAAATTACGCATATATAAATAAAAGATAGGTCTATAGCAGATGTATTGAGAAAAATGAGAGTAATTCAAAGTAAGAAAGTACTTTTCTCTAAGACTAAAAGTGTGTGCTGGTTTGGGGAGGTTATAAATAAAGGTTTGAATTCTGTCACGGATGTGACAGATGGAGTTTCGGCATCAACAGAAACGTTTGGACCAAATAACCTCTAACTCCCACCCCTGCATGAAATTCTGTAATTATAATTTCTATTCAATTAAGTTATCATAATTCAAAATCTATCTGGCTATTATTATAAGCCAAAAGTTATTTGGGCCAAAAGCTATGTGGGAAATGAATGCATCATGCTGTATGTCACAGAGACATGCAGTCTTAGACCACAGAGAAATAAACCTGAGTCCTAGATTTGGGTCCAGAGGTTTTCCTCCACCAAAAAAGCCAGACAGAAAAAGTCGAGAACCATATAGTTTCACTGATAATGTGGGGTATAAAATTCAGAGCAACAAAGGAACAAGACATACAAACAAATAAACAAAATTTCATAACCACAGACAATAGTTTAATGGTTCCAGAGGGTAAAGGGGGAGTGGGGTGGTAGAAGAGGGTAAATGGGATCAAATATATGATGACGGAAGGAGAACTGACTCTGGGTGGTGAACACACAATGAGATATATAGATGATGTATTACAGAATTGTACACCTGAAACCTATGTAAATTAGTAAACATTGTCACCCCAATAAACTTTAATTTAAAAATATTCTGAGTTTAGGCAAGTGTCTACAGTATTCTGAAGCTTATTTTAACACACACACATGACATTATAAATATATATATGTATATATATATATATATATATACACATATATACATATACATATGTAGATGAGAATTCTGGGTTAACCTAGGCAGATTCAAGTTTCTGTTGTTTGAAGGTGTGAGGACAGAGCCAGGAGTGCAGTTTCCAGGCTCTCGGCCTCACGTTGAAAGGTGCTGGCTCAGGTAGTAAATGGCCATCAGCTGTAACCAGTGAGCCATTGACCACTAATATAACTGCTGTGGCTACGCTAGCAGTAAAAATGGGGGCTAGCAAGAAGATGGTGGCTGACCTAGCAAGCGGCGGAGTGTGGTGGAGTGTGGCTTGCATATTCTGTGGCTCCTGCTTCCTGTGTCTCCAACCCAGCCGCCAGCGAGAGTATAGTGGTATGTCTCCCCTACCTATGGCTCCGTGGGTGTTCCTTTTTGGCCTCACCATGTCCTGCATTCTTATGTGGGGAGCAGGACCAGATACCTCGTGTGACTCCCTGCATGACAGAAGGGCAGGCAAGCAAACTCCAAACTGACATCATAGCCATGAATCAATTCACCAGGATAAATGGCTGGAGTGACACAAGCTATAGAAAATAAGAAATGCAGGTCCAAATAATAGGTCCAGGGCAGCATCTGGAGAGAGCAGGCTGATACTGAGCAATACTTTTGCTAAAGTGGGTTTTCTCGTTACCTAACCAGGATTGTAATTGTTCTCAGCAGGTGAGTGGACCTGAGTTGTCAGGTGAAAACAAGGAAGGAAGTAAAATGTGCTCCTAAGGGATGTGAATTGCTCAGCCTCTTTCCAAGTAACAGAAGCATTTTCAACTCTACGGGTACATGTTTCTTCAATTAACTACATTACAGCAATTACAATAACCTTCTTTCTAGTGACCAATATTTGATCAGAAATGGTGACGTAATCTGAGACGCTAGTAATCAATAACTAGAAAAGCCAGGAAGGGAAAAACTGAATGACTTATAGTTAGCCTTTAAATTAAATTATCTTTCACACAGACCATCAGGTGTTTGTTTAGACACGGATATCTATTGCAGATACCAGGAGAGAGTTATCAAATATCCTAATATCTGGAAGGAAAAAGAAATGAGGATGTTTGTAAATTGGTTAAATTATAACTGCAAGCAAAGTAAACAATGTCTATGTAACTGCTGATAATCATCTCTAACAATTACTAAGGGTGTACAATATGCTAAATATTATACAGTGTGTTTTACATTAAAATTTTTATGTAATACTAACAACATATGATACAGTCATATTATTTTCTTCATTTTACAGATGAGGAAAATGTGGTTTTGAGAGGGAAATCAGCAAGGTTATAAATGGCAGAGACTAGTCTCAAAGGATATATATCAAATATCAAGTTAATGCTTTTAGTGGCTTAATGAATTCATAGGCTCATGATACTGTATTTAGAAAATTCATAAAAATAAACTAGAAAATGATAAAACTTCTAGGTATTGCCCAAACCACACAGGAAAACCATGTTTAATCACACAAAGTATGAGTAAGGTTAGAAAGTGTTTGAAGAACAATACAAAAAATATCTTAAAAGGTAACACTAATTTTGCCTTACTTTCAATACTGCTTATGATATTGATTTCATATGTAGTGCCTAGTTGTTCAATTAAAAACACACATTTGATAAATGTTTAAAGCCTTATGACTGATATCTCACAATTTCTTTTTTTGTCTACATTTTTCTTTTCTTTAAAGAAGAATATTTTCCACCACATGAATAGGCTGAGAGCACTTCAGGATAACAACTGTGCTGTATTTACCATCTTTTTATGATGAGACAATAAATCAAATGACTTTTTGATGTATTTTTCCTAATATTGAAATTTTTCTATTTAAAAAATATACAAAATATAGTATATATATTACATATATAAATATAGGAAATTTATAGAATAGTATAACTGTAACCTTTACCTAGATTCAGTAATTGTCACCATTTTGTGGTATTCACTCTCCTCTTTCTCAATGTATGTACATGCTTGCACACACACACAACATACATACACACGTACTTTTTTGTTGAATCATTTAATAGTACATCTCAAATACCATGGAACATCATTCCTTGATACTTCAACATGTATTTCCCAACAAGGACATTATCCTATTTGCTTACAATCTGTATTCTATATAATCACATTCCAAACAAAAATTAACTCTGATATGACACTACCTAATAGGAGATTTATATCCAATTTCTCAGATTTTCCCAAATACACCGTTTATATCTGTTTTTTTTTGTTTGTTTTTTTTTTCCCTCCAGGATTCAACCAAGCTTCATTCATGATATTTGGTTTTAATATCTCATTTGTTTACTTTGATTTAGAAGGGTTCCACCATAATTTGTATTTTACATCTAAGATAATGATGACATTGACCTTTTTAAAGAGTTTAGTCCAGGTATCTTGTAGATGTCCCAGAGTCCGGACTTGACTGATTTTTAATACTTTGCTTCAGATTAAATGTTTTGGCAAGAATGCCATATAGGTGTTATGCTATCTTGCACTTCACGTTGCATTTCACCAGGAGCTACACAACATCAGTTTGTCCTATTTTGATAATGCTAAATTGGGTCACTTGGTTTAAGTGACCAAAAAGGCAAGGTTCATTTTTGGTTTTAAAATTAATTGGTGATTTTTAGGTAATAGCTGATACCGTTTGAGTGTACTTGGTCCTACAAGCTTTTATAAAATGGCTTAAGGATCTGTTGATTTTCCTTACCTGTATCCTGTTGATTTTCCTAACCTGTATTCCTTACCTGTATCCTTAACAGTATCAATTGTTATGTTGGTGAATATGAAATGATGATTTTCTGACTTGCTCATTCCCTTGTAAAATTTTTGGTATTTGTCTAAAAAGGGGATCTTCCCAACTGTGATTTTGAGAATTGCAATGGAATCATGAATTATTTTCTTAAGTGCTAAAAATCCATTATCATTTATGCTTTTGGATACACCGAAGTGCAAGAGCTGATGTAGAAGCTGCAACAAGTTTATTTTATTCTATAGGATAAGTTTTATGCAACCAAACTTGACTGGGGAAATTTGAGCAAAGGGACTACCAGTGAGAATTATACAGATTTAGATAGTAGGAGCCATTCAAGTCAGTTCAGCTAAACGTTTGACAGGCCTCTGTCAGTTTTTAAACGTGCTCTTGCTTTCTCTCACAGGATATTACAGACTCACCTTGTTCTTTCTCTATCTTAGACCTGGTATCATTCATTTTGCTATAGAGTTCTGTTTTTTTGTGTGTGTATTTTGGAAGATCTGGGCACTAGTTATGATGTTATTATGGTATTTTTGCTTTTATGTTTTGTCGTTTTTTTGGTGAAACAGTAGGATTTTGTGCGTGTGTGTACATCATATATGATTTTATTTGTATATACACACAAGACACATCAAATAATTCATATAATCAAAATTATATATATTCAAAATGACCTTTCATGGTCATTTTGACCTTGGAGAAGAGCCAGTAGTTGCATGGTGCTAGATTCAGTGAATAAGGTAGATGAAGACACACCATAATGTTATTTGACAGAAATTCCTGTATACCAGAAGTGATGTGTGACACTTTGTGGTCATAAAATACGGTGAATGCTGCTGCTGAGTGCCATCCAATGGAAAGGCAGGGATCTTCAATATGGGAGGTGGCACATCAAAACTTAGTAACTGTGTGCAACAAGTTTATTTGGTGCAGTCAGTCGGGTGTGAGCTGCAGTTGAGAGAAGGCGTGTTTCAAAGTGTGCTATAAATCATTCTGCATCAGGACACCACTCCGTGACACACATCACTTCTGGCATACTGCAATTTCTGTTAAATAAAAACATTGCTGTGTGTCCTCATCCACCTTATTCACCAATCTGGCACCATGTGACTTCTGGCTCTTCCCCAAAGTCAAACAAATTCAGGACATCAAGGCAACCATGACAGTGCAACTAAAGACACTCATGAAAGAGGACTTCCAGAACTGCTTCAGAAAGTGGCAAGAATGATGAGCTAAGTGTATTCAAAGCGAGGTGGGGGTATTTTGAGGAGGATTAATGGCAATGTGTCTTTTACTGTAAATACATTTTTTTTATTTAAACATTCACTGTATTGTTTGATCACACACTATATATGTATATGTATATGTATATGAGAGAGAGTTGAGCTATGACTTTTTTGAGCCAATTTGAGAATTTTTCTTTAATATGTGAATAAAACACATTTACATTAATGGAAATGACTAAACTGCATGAAATTCTATTGTAATATTCCTTATTTACTTTGATTCTTTTACTGTGCATTTTCTCTCTCTTTTTTTAAATTGAAAGTATTTCTAGTTTTGTCCTACTTGTTATATTACATTTTTGCTTTTATAATGCTATTTCCAATTTCCTTAATTTGCCATCTACAGTTCGGATTGCCATATTTCAATGATTTCCTTTGACACTCATCTGTTACATAGTTATGTTATTTTACATTTGTCAGGATATGCAATATTTACATACTACTTTTCAGCCTTTGTTCCCATCTTGGTGTTAGTCTTCGATATCTAATTGAGTACATATAATTCTCATTGGCAGTCCCTTTGCTCAAATTTTCCCAGTCAAGTTTGGTTGCATAAAACTTATCCTATAGAATAAAATAAACTTGCTGCAGCTTCTACATCAGCACTTGCACTTTTATGTTATGGAAACTCATCCTGTAAAATATTCTTCAGGAAGGCTGCAAGAATACAGTATTCTCTGAGTTCTTGTATATTGGATTTTGGGGGTTTGTTTGTTCATTTTAGGCTCAAGTAAAAACCCAGCCTCACACACATTGACACACTTTCTATTTTAGCCACAGGTAAAATGGACAGTTGCATACAAACTCAGACCCACCTTGTACTGAGCATTTGGTCCCTAAGTGCAGACCAGGCATGCATTTTCATTTTCTCCTTCAGACTGTCCTTGATGTTGAAGTCAAAAGAAATAACACCTCCTTCAGTTAAAGCTTGACCAAAGGGCAATGGGAGCTGTAGATAAATGTTTCAGGCTCCTGTATTCAGGCAGACACCTCTGGGAGGCATTCTGCACACCCTTCAGGAAGTGTGATGAACAGGTCCCAGAGTGCTCTTGGAAGTACCTCAATAAGGCACTCTTAGGAGTTCACTACTTCCCCAATGATTCTCCTTATTCCCTCCCTCCCACTTTCAGGAGTCTCTTCCCAAATAATTTAAACTTCAATTAAGTGCTTATCTCAGGCTCTGTCTAAGGAAAACTAAAAACTTAGAGTGTTGTTATTGGATATTGTTCTAGAAAGCAGCTACTATGATGAGGTTCTAGAAATGTATCACTCGTCAGTCATGTGACAATCAGTACTGCCTTGTCTGTGGCGATAATTCCTAGAGTGTCATTAAAGACATCCAAAGGCTCCGGGTGGCAAACCTGTTGGAACTGCTATTTATTTATTTTGAGACCAAAATTCACCAGATACTGTGTTCACCAGGAGGTCTCAGGGGATACTCCCTTTATTAAATCAATAATGAATGAATTAATGTGGCCGCTTATGTGAAAAACTCTGTGGTAGCTGCATCCTACAGTCCTGGGTTGACAGAATGAGACAATGCCATGGAACTGATCTCCCTGTTCAACACGAGTAACAGCATTTTGGATAAGAAAAGAGAAGGCACTGGAACTACGAATATGTCAGAGGTAATGTGGATATAATTGACATCATGAGTAGCAAGGGTGAAATGGAAACCAAGGATCTATAAACAAACACGGTACAAGATAAGTGAATAGCAAACAAGGGTGACTGGAATTGTAGAACAGAAAAACACAAAATCTACTGAAAGAAGATCCATCCAGTTACTCAGAAGTCTTGGTCAGTTCTGAGTCAGACAGCATGAGTTGAAAGGAAGGTTGACTTCCCTTGAAAAAGAACCCTGCGATACCACCACAAGTAAATATTCTTCCAATACTTCTCCAGAGCACTGCTTTCATTTATCAGTCTAACTGCTTATACTGGGGAGGAAAGAATAGCCGGATATTTTAAAGGTCAGGCATACAATGTGCAAACTAACAGCAATGCTAGATTTTATGAAACACTATTATGCCCACCGAGTTAGATTGGCAAAATATGAAATACAATTGATAAATGTACTGTTGTCAAAATTTGTATCACAGGGAGTCTAATGAATCTGGAGATAGAAACTGTCATCGTTTACCTGTGTTCTGAGCACAGAATTGGTATAGATATACTTTGTAGCTAATGGAGCCCTCACTTCGCTTCTCTGACCTATAGTAAAAGAAGCATTGACAGCAGTCACATGGAAATGCCTGGACGTGCTCTCTTCCCAGCCAGGAGAAGCTGTACTACGTGCAGGGTAGCACTGCAGAGATCAGAGCCACACTCAATACTGTGCATACAGAGTGGTAATTCCCAGCAGGTCTCTGTTCATTTTTACCTGTATGACCTCTGCAAAACTGGATGGATCATGATAGACTAAAAGGGACCAGCATGATGCTAATTACATGGTTGCTCTGATAGTGGATATTGCACTGGTTGTGATTTCCTTACTGAACCAGATAAATAGAACCGCTGGCTCTTTTAATGTGGTGATTGATTGGAGAATTTACCCCCATCTGACCCAAGTGAAGAAATGCCCCTCAAATAGCGTAGAGAGCTTTTTAAGTTCTTGGAATAAAGGGCGGGGCCACATCTACCTAGGGCATTAGTAGAGCACAAAGGAAAATTTCCACATCTGACATATTTTAGCAACATGGAAGCCACTTTGGCCATCCCACCAAGATGGGAGAATGATGGAATACACATATAGATACAGAAACTATGTGGTTCATTGCCAAGATTCAAAAAATAGTTTGAATCCTGAATGAATAAATTTAAAAAATATATCAAAAATAACATCGAAGTTACAAAAACAAATGTGATATTGTAAACACTTAAAAGAAAAACGAAATTAACCAACTACTGCTGTTGGATATGAAGCAGCCTGCTTTTCAGCATCTATTAAAATCTCCTACTATCATGAAAGCAAGTAGAGTCCAAAGGAAATTGTAACACAGTTTAAATTAAGAGGTTTGTCTTCCTGTTGAATCTGGAGGCTTCTGTTCAACCAAGACCCATCATTCATTAAACAGTGAAGTACATCACACAGCATTGGAAAGGTGGTGTTATTCATGAAGGATCCCCAAGCCATGTGAACTGTCATTTTACACATAACCTTGTTAGTAAAGGAAGTCTATTCATATTTTCTGCTTGGATGAATTAGGCCAGATGTTTGGAGAGTAGGTTTGGGACATATCCAGAATCATAAGATAAGCTTCTGAGCCTCCAATAAAAAATAACAACTGTTTGCCAAAGAGTAACATCTGGGGCATCTCACAGCACAATCCCCATAACAGTGAAAATGGGTACAAAGTCCAATTTTCCTCTGTTACATGTGCTAATGCTGCAAATACATTTGGCCTCATATGCTACTTCAAATAAAAGTACCAGAGCATTGGTTCAGATAAATCCCACATCAAGGAAAGTTAAATGTGCCTCTTGGAGCCAAATGCTATGTTCTTTAAATAAATATGATTTCTGCTTTAGAGAGCCTTTTATGAACAGGATTTGAAGGTTTTGCTTTGCTAAGAAATTATTCATAAGAATTATGTCCTATAGAATCATTCAATACTGACAAATAAAGTACTATTCAGAGTGATATTCTGATTATCTATAAATAAATAACTGTTTTTATAACACTTTTCCACCTGAATGAAGACAGTTGGTTAACTTCAACTCTCTTCCTAATTGCTTGTTCTTTTTGTTGTTTCCTTAGGCTTTAATAATTCTCAGGTTCCTGTTTCACTAGAATCATCCTTACTCTTGACTCTCTTTCTCAACAGACATTACCAGCAACTAAATCTCAATACTAATAAAATATATGGAAGCTATTCAATTAATAATTACCCGTGGTTTTACATTTTCTTATTTTTGTCATCATATATCATGTCATAATACTCTCTTTACCCCAAAAATCTGAAAACGTTCATCCGTAATGATATATGTGCTCCGATGTTCACTGCAGCTTTATTTACAGTGACCAAGACATGGAAACAACCAAAGTGCCCTTCCATAGATGATTGGATAAAGAAGTTGTGGTATATATACACAATGGAACACTATTCTGCCATAAGAAAATATGACATAGTGCCATTTGCGACAACATGTATGGATCTTGAGATTATTATGCTAAGCAAAATAAGTCAGAGAGAAAAAGTTGAGAACCATATGATTTCACTGATATGTGGGATATAAAACTGAAAACAACAAAGGAACAAGACAAAGAAACAAAACTCATACACACAGACAATAGTTTAGTGGTTACCAGAGGGTAAGGGGAGAGAAGGGTGGTAGATGAGGGTAAATGGGATCAAATATGTGGTGATGGAAGGAGAACTGACTCTGGGTGGTGAACACACAATGTGATATATCGACGATATATTACAGAACTGTACACTGGAAACCTATATAACTTTACTACGCACTGTCATCCCAATAAACTTTAACTTAGAAAAAAAAGCAAAGGAAGCTATTCTTCCAATAGCTCAAACTCTCAATTACTGGACTTTCTCACTATTAACAGTCTTGTCTCCACCCCATCTCAACTACCATGCACTAGATTGTATTGTAACTGTATCACCTCAATCTCAATTAATGTCATTCCTAGGACTCCTCAAAAATAATTTTCATTATAGCTTACCTCATGGTCTACAACTTTGTCAGACCAAGTCCTCAAATACCCTCCAAATTTGGAAGGATTTTATAACCACTTTGCAAAATACAGGATCAAAAAGCACTAACAGATAATTAGTGATTGTTTATCCAGTAGTTGATATAAGCCAAGCTTTGTATCTTAAATGTAGACAAACACAAGCGTAAACTGTTTGTATATAGTATTTGTATTTGTTTTTTTTTATTTTTTTTTTATTTTTAGTCTTAGAGTACGCAGTCAAAACACTGATAAAGTTACTTAGGCCATGTGTAATACAATTAGATACATTTGTCACAGTCTGCATTCCATCTTTCTTCTATGTCTTAGTTTCTTTTTATTGTTGTTTACATACACTAAAAATTACTCTGTGGTGTACAGTTCTGTGGCTTTTGACAAATGCATAGAATCCTATATCACCATCATTGTCACTTTCACAACACTCCCATAATAAAGGCTATGCCTTTATAAACAATTGTATCCCCTGCTACCAATCTTCTTTCAGTATTGTAAAGATATTTCCTCAGTTTTCTTGCTTGCATTATTTCTCATGAAAAACTTCCCTCATCTGCATAGCTGTTCTGTATATGTGTTGTTTTTCCTCTGGGTGCTTTAAATTTTTCTTTTCATCACTTGTTTTATTGATTTGATTATGGCATGCCTTGGTATAGTTTCCTTCATTTTTCCTGTGCCTGGGGTTTACTGAGGTTCTTAGATAAATGACTTTATAATTTATGTCGTTTGAAAATTTTGTGGCTATTATTTATTTATGTTTTTTTTTCTGTCCTGTCCCTCCCCCTGAATAGCTACAATTTCTTATATAATGGTCTACTTGCAATTGACCCACAAGTTACTGATGTGGTTTTCATTTCTCTAAATGTTTCTCTCTCTCTATTTCATTTTGAATAGTTTCTACTGATATGTCCTCACAATCATTAATATCTTTATAATATCTGATATGAAATTTATCTTATTGAGAATTTTTACATCTCAGATATTATAGTTTTCATCTTCAGAAGTTTGATTTTGAGCTTTTAACAATATCTTCCATATATATAATGTTGAATTACAATTTGATAACTGTTTTAATGATTTTTTTCTGACAATTCAGGCATCTGTGTCAGGTCTGGGACTTGACTGATGTTTTCCCCCCTTATTATGAGTTGTCTTTTTCTGCATCTTTGTACGCCTGGTGATCTTTGAAAGATTCCTGACTGTGAATTTTACTTTATTCCATGCTGGATAATTTCTCATTTCTAAAATTCTTCTGAGGTACAGTTAAGTTGGAAATGGTTTATTCTTATAGTTGATTTTACTATTTTCAAATTCTTCGTAGACAAGGAACCATCTTTTTGACTGCACCTAGATACACAGCTTTGACTGTCTTGTCTTTGGCACAAAACTGACATTTATGAAGAAAAACAAAAACAAAAACAAAAACGTATGATACTACTATTGGCTACACAACAATGAAACTTTTGAAAACTGCAGAAATACCTACAAAATTATAAATTATATTATACTGAACTCAACAACAGCAAATATAAGCACCAACAGTTTGAATTCTGGAGCTCTATATATTGCATTTTTCAGCCAATTTGCAGTAGTATAATTGGGAATATTGGACAATTGAATTACCCATGCAGGGATGCCTCGTATGGTTTTGCTGGTTATAGACTTCAGGAGGGTTTCCAGTTTATGACCCAGTTGGGAAGAAATCCAGCCCACACTTTGCTTGGCAAGCTGTGAGCTCAGACATATGACTACATCTGCCCAGAGGTAGTGGCACATTTTTCCAATTAACATAAAGACATCTGGTTTCTTAAGGTGCATCCCATAGTGCTGAATTTACCCAGAGGGAGTACCATTTTCTGCTTTGTACAAACATTGTTTCTACACTATTGAAATATGTGTAACTAAGAGAGTTTATTTTAACCTTTACTTTTCTCCAGATTAATTTCTTTGACAGAAATTCACCTAGTATTTTATTAAATCTTTCAACTTCTTTTTCCTATCTAAATAATATATAAATAATATATGTACATAGATAAAGAATCAAAAAATACAGGTCTCTTCCCTATCTCTCCAATTCTAGAGAAGCTTTTTAACACTTCTAGCGAGTAACATCATATCAATAATATTTCTTTTTTTCACATTTGCTATTACTTGTTATGTAATGCATGAGACTGTGCACTAACACGTTAATATTTAGATAGTTATTTTTGTACATTTCTTTTTTGCCACCTGAGTATTTGACCTTCTTCCTATTAAGTAGAGACATCTATCTCACTCAGAGAAGATGAGTATCTGTCACAGAAAAAAATAGCAAAGAAAAACAATAAGGTAATAATCAACTTCTTATCTGCAAAATAAGGTTATTCAAAAAGATAATCATCTGGCAATCTATGCAATTTTCTTTAAATTTTTTCTAAATTTATTTACCTCCTTCTTGTCCTAACTTTGCATTCTTTCTTTAGATTGTCAAATAGATTTCTCCAAATGTATAGAAAAAATATGCCTGCTCATCATTGTGGCTCAACAGTAAAGGTGAAGGAAGGAAGAAGGAGAAAATGACCTATAGGAACTCACCCCTTTGAATTCTGGGAGTCAAAGGGGTCGGGGACAAAGAGAGAGTGGCAGGAAAGCAAGGCTGTCAGTTATCCATACTTGCTGTAAAGGAGTCATATTAGAAATATAATGGAGACACTTAGCACAGAATGGATTTTTATCTTTGGCTCCTATGGTAGTCAGGGTGGCCCATGAAAGATGTCCACATCCTAATCCCTGGAACCCATGAAGATGTTACCTTATGTGGAAAAAGGGACTTTGCAAATGGGACTAAAAAAGGGTTTTGAGATGGAGAGATCATGAGATCATCCTGGATTATCTTTGTGGACTCACTGTATCTGTAATATGTTATTTCTATCACATAAAAAAAAATCAAAGAAATAATTATAAGGAAAACTACCAAATGGTTATTGCTGTTAATTATGTTGAGTACATAGATGTTTTAAATTTCATATTTATCTATTTTTCTGAATTTTATATGTTATCCTAAATTTTATAACTTACAATTTTTAGAAACATAAAAATATATAATGGTCAAAGACATCCTTTACATTTGTATTTATTTTATCATTTATGTTTTTTAATAATCTTAACAATGTAGAACCAACTTTAATATGTAAAAATAAGAGATTTGTTTGAATTATGGTGTAATCATACAGAGGTAGATAGCTTTAAAATGATATTGTTGGTTACGGAAGGAGAACTGACTGTGGGTGGTGAACACACAATGCAATATAAATGATGTATTATAGAATTGTACACTTGAAACCTATGTACTTTTGTTGACCATTATCACCCTAATAAATTTTAATAAAAATAAATAAATAAATACTATTGCAAGGAATCACTTAAATAACACAGAGAGATTTTCATAATATATCATATAGGTGGTCACCCCTCCAAAATTTAATTAGCAGCAAGAGCACGAGACTTTTTACTTACTCTCCTTGATGTTGTTGACAGCTAATCTGAAAGGAGATGCATCCAAAGTAGGGAATGCAAGGTAGGTGATGGAGGATTGAAAAAAGGAAGTTTTATAGTTATTTCCAAGTATATTTCTAGGGATAGAAAATCTGTCTTTGAGTTTGTAATGACTGTGTCCTTCTTATTACCTGGATGCTTCATACTATTGTGTTTTCTAAAGCTCTTAGTGCATTTTCTATTCCATTGTGAAAGATTAATAGAGGAATGCAGTTTAAAGGAGGAGGTGAGTACTCTGAAGAGAGACTAGGATGAAAGGGAGTCTAGTTTAAGATTGTTCTAACGCAAATTGTCATCATGAAGATAGAAGAAAAGTTTGTCAATTGCCAGGAAAATGTCAAGATTAGTGGGCAATATTATAAGAGTTGCCCCCTAAGACTCAAGGTCTTCTGCCTGTAGCATCCAGGTGCTAAAATGACATACCAGGGTAGGTGATACGTGAATGTGATTTGACCCTGGTCAGTGATTTAAGACCTAGGTTGCTGATTTACCTGGTCATCAGATGAGTTGCTTCAACTTCCAGCCTGTGATTTGAGATTTCACATGCCAATCATCGTGCTTCACAGGAAAGATATACTAGTTAAACTTCAGGATACTCGTAAGTTCTGGGAAACCACTGTGTGCCTCTCTGTAAATTATTTTTGGGGGAAGGAAACTGCCTGTTACAAAATAAGTCCCTTCTTTGGAGAGTCATCTTTATAGTCACTTGGAAAATTTTTGAAGTTCATAAAATCAGGAAACATTTTTAATCCTATTGTTCATTTGCTGAAAATGTGCAACAATTATGCATTCTATATTTTAAGAAGTCTCCTCTCTTGTTAGTCTCATGAGCAATTTAAATTCAATATCTTAAGAGAATCATGGTTTTGCCACTGGAAATGTGATATGATTCAGTGCAGAAACGCAGAAACTTCAAAATGGATTTTTACGTTAACTCTTATGGATGCAGATTTATTTAACATACCAATGAAAAGCCTTATTATAACCGAACGTGATTTGAGGTGCATGATAGGCTTTCAACAGATAAAGAATTCCATGAAAAAGACAGTATTTGAACCAAATCAGCAAGGACATTACAACCTACCATTATGAACGTTTAAACAAAAGCAAGAAAGAAGAAAGGCATGTTTGTGAAATCAGTTCCAATTTTTATGAATGCTAGAATAAATTCCTGTTTTCTCTTGTATAATCATCAGATTCTAAAGTCTTTCTAATGTTCGAAAATATTTTGAATAGTGCATTTAATGGATCCATCTTAGGCATATAGCCTTTCTAAAAATATATCAATCTCACTGGCAAATAAATCACTTTGTATTTGCTAATCAAGTGCTCTATGATTTTTTAAGTCTCATGAAGGATTGTATTTGGGCAATATTACTCTTCATTTTATACAGGAGGAAACTGGCTTTGAAATATAGTTAGAGATGTATACTTGTTATTGCTATACATTTCTAGTTTAATTATTCTTATTGGGTAGCATTCCATTAAAGAACTGTGCACCAATACCTTGATCTCTTATACTGTTGACTGGCATATGAACAGTTTCCAGTTTGAGGGAATTACAAATAGCACTGATATCAACGCTCTTGTTCTTGTATCCTGGTGTATAATAGTACTTAAGAGTGGAATCAGTAGGTCTTAAGATATTCATATATTTAACTTATACAAAAATATCATGATTAAAATGTTAAAAATAAAAGAAAGACAATATTTTATAATTTCAAAACTGAGCCAGGAATTTACATTAAGGCATTAGTGTTTTGAAAATTTTAATAAAGATTTAAAACATGACTTTCTTAAGTCATATGACTACGAACTGTCAAACATAAAACCCAGGACTTCTTATTCCAAGTCCAGTCGCAAAATTGTGTCCAATTCCTCTTTAATCAAATGTTATACCAATGAATGAAAATAGCATCAGGATACAAAGAAAATTAAAATTTCCCTACAAATTCAGAGTGGTTATTGAGCCAGTTACAATTCATTTGAATTGATTTTTTAAACCTAAATATGATGTACATTGCTTTGGAAAAATAGCATTTAACTATCAACTTAATTCCATTATGTACATAATCATAGTTCCTCAATTGATAGGATATTTCAAACAACAAATGATGAATTATTATGTTATATAAAACAATTCCCATCACTTATTGATCACTAGAGAAAAATAAGGCTATTAGAGGACTATGAAAATTGGTTCATGATTGACAATTTTTATTTAAAGCCATGAAGTTCTAAAACCACAGAGGGGGAGGAAAAAGAATATTTTGCTTGTGACTGAGTTACCAAATAATAGAATAACACAGAGAAAAAAAAGTCACATTTTAAGTAAGTGAATCAATGAAATATAGATTTTTTATCAGAGTACATAATTTCACTAATCGATTTTTGTTTTTTCAAGCAAGATTGAATTTAAGAACCGGAAAAAAAACATGTCACTAGTGTTTCCTTTAAAAGGCATATTTTAGTCCTTATGCTTTGTCTCATTTTGTCGTTACAGAAGATGGGCTTTATGGAGAGCAGGAAAACTAATGTGAGATACATCCATTAGGAAGGACTAAAGTCTGACAATAATTTCTCCTCTCATGTGGCATTGTTGGTACCATTTGTTTAAGATTAAGGGAGCCCAATGTTTGTAAACATTTCTGTAAAAGAAAAAAACAAGGAACTTGAATTCTTTGGATAAATATTGTGACTATAATCTAATTTTACCAAGGATAGCTATCTATAGTCTCTGTTCACCAACTGTTATCCATTCAAAATACTATTTTCTGTTTTAAATTTTCAAGTGTCTATTTAAATCCCTTAACTTTCTCCATAAAACATGCCTATTATAAAAGCATGTGAAATAGTCACAAAGCTTATTAGGGGAGAGATCTACTTGTGAATTTTAGTATTTAAAGCCACGAAGTGGCTTTAGATTTAGGCATTTGACTGAAATTCTGTGTTACCTAAGCAACATTCTGAATATTTCCTAATTCTCATTAATAGTTTTTCTTCAGTTCTTGCTCCCAATTAACCTTTATAGTTTATTTAATACAAAAACATTGCACTTTCCACAATTTGCATTTTTATCTTACTAATAACATTTTTCATCTTTTTTATTTCAAATCTTATTATTTTGAGATTACTATCACTTAAATGTTGTAAAGTCACTAAGTTATCAGTAACTTCCTGTCATTAAAAAATTTAAATTCACCTTATCATTGTTCATTGCTCAACATCCTGTTATATTCAGTGACCTTGATTGGCTTTGTAAACATGTCTGTTATTTTGGAAGCCTCAGCCCATGACTCTCAAAATGTCCTGATCAAACTAGGTGAATTGCATTTAATCAATCTGAAGAGTTTTAACCCAGAATTGAAGTATTTTCCTTTCGAATATGTCTATAAATGTGCATATTATTAGTTTCAGGTGTACAAAACAACACAATGAGTAGACATTTACACCCCTGACAAAGTGTTAACTGCAACAAGTCTACTACCCATCTGACACTGTACATCGCTGTTATAATACCGTTGACTATATTCCCTATCCTGTACTTTACATCTGGGACTATATATTTTTTAAAAATTATAGTTGACATTCAATAACATTTTATATTAGTTTCATGTGTACAGCATAGTGGTTAGGTATTTATATAATTTATGACGTGATACCCCCCCGATAAGTCCAGTACCCATCTGACACTATATAAAGCCTTTACATTATTGATTGTACTTCCCATGCTGTATTTCACATCTCCATGACTATTTTGTAGCAACAATTTGTGCTTCCTAATCCCTTTACCTTTCTCACCCATCTCCCCTACCCCTATCCCTCGCATCTAGCAAACATCAGTTTGTTCTCTGTATCTATGAGTTTATTTCTGTTTTGTTTGCTCATTTTTTCTGTTCCCTACATTCTACATATAAATGAGATCATGTGGTATTGGTCTTTCTCAGTCTGACTTATTTCACTTAGCGTAATAGTCTCAAAGTCCATCCATGTTGTTACAAATGGTAAGATTTCATCTTTTTTTTTTTTTTATAGCAGAGTAATACTTCATTGTATAAATGTACCACAATTTCTTTATCCAATCGTCTATTGATGGGCATTTCAGTTGTTCCACATCTTGGCTATCATGAGTAGTGATGCAATAAACACAGGGGTGCATGCATATATATTTTCAATTTAGTGTTTTGGATTTCTTTAGATAAATACCCACAAGTAGAATTGCTGGGTCATAAGGTAGTTCTACTTTAAAAATTTTGAGGACCATCGATACTGTTTTCCATAGTGGCTGCACCAATTTACAAGAGTGCACGAGGGTTCCCTTTTCTTCACATCCTGGCCAACACTTGTCGTTTGTTGATTTACTGATGATGGCCATTTGGACAAGTGGAAGGTGATAGCTCATTGTGGTTTTTATTTGCATTTCTGTGATGTTTAGTGATGTTCAGCATCTTTTCATAAGTCTATTGGCCACCTGTATATCCTCTGGAGAAATGTCTATTCAGGTCCTCTGCCTGTTTGTTAATTGGATTGTTTTTTTTGGTGTTGAATTTCATACATATATATTTTTTTGGGGGGGATATTAATCCCTTGTCAGATATATCATGGGCGAATATCTTCTCCCACTCAGTAAAACATCTTTTTTATTTTGTTGATGGTTTCCTTTGCTGTGCAAAAACTCTTTATTTGATATGGTCCCATTAGTTCACTTTTTCTTTTGTTTCCCTTGCCCAAGGACATATATCAATAAAAATATTACTAAGGGTAATGTCTGACCATATACTTCCTATTTTCTTCTAGGAGTTTTATGGTTTTGGGTCTTACATTTAAGTCTTTAATCCATTTTGAGTTTCTTCTTATATGTGGTATAAGAAGGTGGTCCAGTTTCTTTCTTTTTTTTTTTTGCATGTATCTGTCCAGTTTTACCAACACCATTTATTGAAAAGACTTTTACCCCAATGTATATTCTTGCTTCCTTTAACATGAATTAAATGACCATATAGAGAAAGATTTATTTTTGTGATCTCTATTCTGTTTCATTGATCTATGTGTCTGTCTTTATGCCATTAGCATGTGTTTTTGATTACTATGGTGTTGTAGTATAATTTGATATCAGGTAGAATGATACCTCTAGGTTTGTTCTTCTTTCTCAAGATTGCTGTGGCTCTTTGAGGTCTTTTATGGTTTCATATAAATTTTAGGATTATTTGCTCTAGTACTGTGAAAAATGACGTTGGTATTTTGATAGGGATTGCATTATATCTATAGATTGCTTTGGGTAATATGGATATTTTAACTACATTAATTCTTCCTACCCCTAAGCATGGTATATGTTTCTATCTATTTGTATCTTCTTTAATTTCTGTCTTCAATATCTTATAATTTTCTGAGTACAGGTATTTTACTTCCTTGGTTTAATTTATTCCTACTTTTTTTTTTTTTTTTTTTTTTTGCAATTGTAAATGGGATTGCTTTTTAGATTTCTCTTTCTGATACCTTCTTATTGGTGTATAAAAATGCAACAAATTACTGAATATTAATGTTGTATCCTGTTACTTTACTAAATTTATTTATCAGGTCTAATAGATTTTTTGTTCAGTCTTTGGGAGTTCTCTCTGTATCATGTGTTTGGCAAATAATTACAGTATCACCTTTTCTTTTCCAATATGGATGCCTTTTATTTATTTTTATTGTGTGATTGTTGTGGTAGGATTTCCAGTACTTTCTTGAATAAAAGTGTTGAGAATGGACAACATTGTTTTATTCCTGATCTTAAGGAGAATGCTTTATCTTTTCCCACTGAGTATGATAGTAGCTGTGGGTTTTTCATAT
Organism: Rhinolophus sinicus; assembly: GCF_036562045.2. NCBI lineage: Eukaryota > Metazoa > Chordata > Mammalia > Chiroptera > Rhinolophidae > Rhinolophus > Rhinolophus sinicus. The sequence continues at coordinate 92,102,589 of NC_133753.1, read as the reverse complement.
ATGGCTTTTTAATTTTTTTTAACACTTTGCCACTTTTGTTTTATTCTTTTTTTTTTAATTGTTATTTTATTATTTTTCAATTACAGTTGACATTCAATAGTATGTTAGTTCCAGGTGTACAACATAGTAGTTAGACATCCACACAACTTCTGAAGTGATCCCCCAATAAGTCTAGTACCCCATGACTCCATACATAGTTATTACAATATTATCGACTATATTCCCTATGCTGTACTTTACAGCTTCATGACTGTTTTTTTTTTTTTTTTTATTTATTAGTTTCAGGTGCACAAGACAAAGCAAAACTTAGACGTTTATCATTTATATCCCTCACACTGTGTGAACCCCCCTCCCCCCATCCACTATCCCTCTGTACGTTCCCCAAATTAATTTTCAAAACCCCATGACCATCTTGTGGTTACCGACTATTTTCTAAACCTCTCACCTTCCCCCTTATCCCCACCCCCCGCCCCTCTAGCAACCCTCTGTTTTTCTTCCATGTTTCCAAAACTGTCTCTGATTAGTTCATTCACTTATTCTTTTCTTTAGATTCCGCATTTAAGTGAGATCATATGGTATTTGTCTTTCTCTGTCTGACTTATTTCACTTAAAATAATGTTCTCTAGGTCCATCCATGTTGTTGCAAATGGTAAGATTTCTTTCTTCTTTATGGCTGCATAATATTCCATTGTATAAATGTACCACAGTTTCTTAATCCAGTCATCTGCTGATGGGCATTTCGGTTGTTTCCAGGTCTTGGCTATTGTGTATAGTGCTGCAATAAACATAGGAGTGCATAAAGATTTTTGAATTGGAGTTTTATTATGTTGAGATATATTCCCTCTTTGCTGAGAGTTTTTATTATAAGCGGATGTGGGATTTTGTCAAATGCTTTTTATGCATCTATTGATATGACCATATGATTTTTATTTTACATTTTGTTTATGTGGTGTATCACATTAATTAATTTGCAGATGTTGAACCAACGTTGCATACCACACATGAATCCCACTTGATTGAGATGTATAATCTTTTTAAAGGGCAGCTGAATTCAGTTTGCTAATGTTTTGTTGAGGATTTTTGCATCTATGTTCATCAGGGATATCAGCCTATCTTTTTCTTTTTTGTAATGTCTTTGTCTGGTTTTGGAATCACGATAATGGGGCCCTCATAAAATGAGCTTGGGAGCCTTCCCTCTTCTTGAATTTTTTGAAATAGTTTGAGCAGAATATGTGTTAATTCTTTTTTGAATTTTTGGTAAAATACCATCTGGTCAAGGACTTTCATATGTTGGTAGCTTGTTGATTACTGATACAATTTCATTAGAAGTCATTGGTTCGTTCAGATTTTCTGTTTCTTCTTGACTCAGTCTTGGAAGATTGTATGCTTCTAGGAATGTACCCATTTCTTCCATACTGTCCAATTTGTTAGCATATGATTGCTTGTAATAGCCATTCAAAGGGTCTCCTTAGGTGTGCACGCTAGGCTGGTTGACCAAGTGTCGATTGTTTCCCTGGTGATGCAGCACTAGTTAAGCAGGGTTGGGTCCCAGGGAGTCACTAGGTGTGGCTGGTGGTTTTTACAAAGTTAATGCAGATTCAATCCTTGTGCCAGTGCCAGTCCTTGACCAATCACAAAATACCCTGAGAAAACTATGGACAGACCCCACTTTCCTCTGGCTTGCAGATCCCAGAGAATGGCTGAAGAGAGGCTATAGGGCAAATTGTGGCTCACTGTCTACCACCAAAATTTCTCCAGATAAGTGCAGGCCTTCCACTGCTGTAAAGTGCTTCTGCAGCTTGTGGGGCAGGGCCAGTCATGCAGGAGCCAAGAATGCCTTCAGCAATGCAGCACGAGCTCAGCAGGGCAGGGACCCAAGGTGTCACCAAGGTGGTGTGCACATGCGGATTTTCCAGACCGATGTAGTTTCAGATTTGGCCCTGTGGGGAGGGTTCAATGTAGAAAAAATGGTGCCCTCCTCTAGGCTACACGTGAGGCAGGCTCCACACAGGAAAAATGGGAGCTGTTCCTCCAGCCTTAGCCCTGAAGTCACTCAAGTCAATCTCTTCCCATATGTCTCCAGTGCCTCATGTGTTGCTGTCTCTCCAATGGAGCCCAGTGAGTGTTTGTAAGTGAGTGAATCTATGTGTGGGCCTTTTAAGGGACATGTGTGTTTCCAGCCACCCTTCATCTCACCAGTATGGATGGACAGATTTCTCACTGATTTTCACTGCCAGATATTGTGGGGACTCCTTTTCCCAGCCCAGGACCCCTGGACTGGGGAGCCCAGTGTGGTACTGGGACGCCTCCCTCTTCTGGCGGGACCTCTGCCACCAAGGTGTCCCTCCTGGTGTTCAACCACTATCTGTGAGTTTAGGGTCAGACTGTTTCCGTGTCTCTGCCCCTCCTCAGTCTCAATGTGGCCTCTTTATATTTTTAGTTGTAGGGGTTCTGTTCAGCTAGTCTTTAGATGATTCTTTTGGTTGATTGTCCTATGATTAGTTGTAATTTTGATGAGATCCTGTCAAGCAGTAGGCATAGCATTTACCTAATCCGCCATCTTGGACCTCCTCTATGCTAAGCTCTCTGAGGTAAAGAGGGTTACCTTACTAAATCATCACAAAACTCCATGCCAGAGGCTCTATGATTAGTCCTATTTTACAAATAAAGGAACTAACACTTTCTATTATCTGTGGTCACCACCTCTATTCAGTTCCTTCTCTAAATGCATGTCCTTCTACCCTCTTTCTCCTCACAACCCATAGCCCCCAGTTCCTCTCCGTGCCCCAATGCAAGCACCAGCACACTGTTCCTCAAAATATCTAGGCATGTTCTCACCTCAAGGTCTTGCGTACTTATTCCATGATTTTCAAAACTTAGCATCTGGAACAAAATCTACTTCACAAATGCCTCTTGCTGACTTAATATACTTATCATCACAGTTTGAAAAAGATATTCCACTGTCAACATACTGTCTTTGAAATGCTATAAAGGAGATCTCAAAGACATCTCCCTACTACAAGCAAGAGGGTCATTTACCATCACAAAAGAATACAGGACAAAGAAAAACCTCAATTTGAATACAGTCATCCCACTTAAATAGGATTTTATCACCAGACAATTATTAGGAGTTAACTGCTAAAGGCAAATTTAATTTTCCGATCTAGGGAATGGGCCTCTTAGTGTTAGTTTTTAAATAAAAAAATGACAATAAAATTGACAAAACTAATCACTGATTTACATATGATTTAGCTCTATAACAAAAAATAGAATAATTTTATAAATGTGCCAGCAATGACTAATGAAAAAATCAATTGTACGCAATTTGATTTAATATATTACTGTATCTATATTTTTAGAAATAGTAATCATTTACATAATTCTTACATTATTTTACAGCAAAATTAGTGAAGAAAGCTCTGTCAAAATCGTGGAAGGTATTTTTGTGCAGTGTTTAACTGTTCTCTTCAAGGAATTTGAAATAACAATTTGGGTTAACTACTTTAGAAACAGTTCCATGATTTTCTATTGATTTCTTTTTCATTTTGCAAATTTCCATGATGGCACAGCAATAGAGTATAACTTATTGGTTATACAATGACTAAAAATCATGTTTTATTTTAATGTGAGGAAATGGTGCCCATTCCAATGAAAACACAAACTCTATTGTAAGAGTTTTATATGAACACTATAGGGTCCCTTCTGCTACCCTATAAGCACCAATAATTTTAGAAATACAGAAACATTATATTTCCAATGGTAGCAGGTATTTGAAAGTAACAGAGCACATTAGGGCAGATTGTACAGAATGAAAGATAATACATATGACTATCATTACCACAGAAATGAATACAAGTGGAGTGTACATCTATAGTACCATATTTAAGAAAACCACACAGAAAAACATGGTCTATGAATGAATGCTTGTCAAAACAAAAATTAGTGACACTATGATTATGACGAAAAAACAGGGGCAGAGTTTGGTCTATTTCCCAAATATTAAAAAATGATCAATTAAAATGAGAGCTAAAAAACTATTCTGTTCATTTAGCAAATGTCCATAAAATAGCTATAGAAAACACTGCTAGGTCCTGAAAGGATCCTAACAGATAAGAAACAGTTCTGAACTTTAAAGAGCTTTGTTTCCACAGGAAGTGAACCGAGACACAAGCACAAAGATACTTTCATTACAAAACAGCTCATTACAAAGTTTAGAGAAGCACACGGCAATACAACGTCCCGAGAGTTCGTGTCTCTCCTTTTCTTACTAGCAGCAACGGCTTTGATGTGGGTCCTGATTAGTGAAAGCCATCGTTAGTAACCCCTAATTCACTGCTCGTCTAGGAATAGAGGGCTGGGCCAGAACATGGGATCTGTATAAGGTTTACCCCTAGTGCTGGTTATTGGTTCAGTAGGGCATGTGAGCCATCTATAGAGGATTCGGAATTCTGATAATTTCCTAAGTATTAAAAAAAATCCTTTTTTAATATAATATTATTATTTGATAACAGTGAGTTAAGTTGTAAGACTACATTAGTAAATCCTGGTAGAGAACAAGAGGTTTTTCTATTTCTGCATTCCAAAACAATACTGAAAATAAAGTAAGATAAATGGTAAATGCATTAGTCAATCCCACTTTTAACATTTTTAAATATTTGTGACTTCTAAAGGATAAAAAAGAACAAGAAACTTAAGTAAGATAATAAGAAAAAATAATGGGAGAGATTGAGACCAACATCATATCATAGAAAATTATTCTCCATAAAAATTAGAATTGGCAAGTTTCCAAAGCGTATTTAATAGGAAAAAAACAAATTTATTCACATTCTATGGGAATGAATCATAAATTAGCCCTTCTAGAAAAATCATCATTCAAACATACAAAGCCAAAGATGTATGTTGAAGAAAAGAAGATAAGTGTTGATGGCCAGTAATAAAGAGCAAAACTCTCAGGCATGCTGAACTATACAAATATGAATAGGACAACCAAATTAAATACGAGATATGAGCAGTAACTCAATTAAAAAAAAATGTATTTAAATAATATTTGTATGTTTGAATTCACAATTTACTTCACAAAAAGTTATCAAAGCATCAGGAATAAATATAGAAACTACTAAGTAATTTAAATCAAAGCTGAATTTATTTGGAAACACACAAACAAACAAAAAAAATATTGAACTCTGATTATTCCAACATCTAACCCTTCTATATAATGCCTCTTTATAAAAACAATAAAGTTTTAATTGAAGTGAATTTTAGATTACTATAAAATGTCGGTAGTGGAAATACCTGTAGCATTTCTGGCCTGATGGGAAGACAATGCTGTAAACACTTCCCCAAGCTGCAAACAGTGACAGCATCTCATGGGCAGGCTTAGACCAGGTCCACATGCCAGAAAGCTATCAATAGCGTAACTAAGGGAAGGTCAGAATTGCCAAGTTTATACCACAAAACCAAATTCAGTTATATCACTAAGAGGCATACATTTTATTGAGGAGAGTACTTCAGTCTCATTCAATTTGTGACATTTTACAGTCTCAGGCATATATGGTAATACACATGATAAAAAACAAATGCCTCCAAAAGTGAGCAAAAGAGAAGTAGGGAAAGAGTTATTTTACATTAGAATACTGTAGGAGAGAAAATTCATTAAAGAATTTTATAATTTCTTTATGCTCTTACTTGGTATAAGTTCTTACTTCTGAATTGACTTTTCATTACTTATTATGAATAAATAGAATAGCATAATTATTTGCAGTGCCAGTGATAGAACTCTGTGTGCAAATTCTATTTGTTAATGCAACAACCTTCGGAGTGGTCTATTTTAAGGATGGCAAAGTGAGCAGAATCAAATTTCTGAACTTAATGACAATGTCAGTGTAGCTTACGAAACCATAACATTGTAAGAAGAGACATCTGGTGTGCACCATGCATGTAATGTACGGTTAGCTTCAGTGATTCCTCCAAGTTCCCCTTGTGCTGTAATATATGTGTGGCAGAGTGCCACTCAAACTAAGTAGAATCATTCAACTGTCTTGACTACAAAGTAAAGAATACAATGCTTGACTAGGCAGGATAGTTGCACATGAATTTTGATGCAGATGCCCAGTAAAAATTTTCCTGATAACCTGCAGTAGAAAGCATCTGAAAGAATCAGTAAAGAAAGGTTTGTTTCTGGAGAACATACAGCTGTGTTTATGGTGCAACAATTTCTAACATAAGCACAGGTTTTTTTTGTTATGTTCCATCAGTACACTGGAACTGATGGCTACAAGCAATATGGTAATCAATACAATCAAACTACGATGTGGAGTAGTATGTGTGTGTGTATATATATGTGTGTGTGTGTGTGTCTGTGTATGTACATGTACTCATGTATATATACACACACAAATATATGTATATATAATAAAAAATATGTATTATGTCTGTGCATATATTTTCTTGCATGTTTTGAAATAACACCACCTTATTTATACAGTGCCCAAAAAAGGAAAAATGCATTTGTCTAAACATTGAGTAAAATGGCTATTATTTTTTAAATATTCCTTGATTATAACATATAGTTTTTTCCTGTCTCATATTTTTTCTTCCTAATTAGTAAAATCATGGATTAGAATATTTGCAACAATAGCGAACTTGATTTTTCTCATTCCTCTCCCTCCCTAATCTGTATTCCTTTCCAGAGCAAAGAAGCTACTGGGCCCGCTTACTGACTATTGGCAGATAATGGAGTCTAGGGCTCTATGGGAATCCCAGTAAGAAGATGTCTATGGCACTTTCTTCCCTCTGGGTCAGCCAGTAATTGACAGACAACACTTTGTTACTAATGAAATCTGAAGTATAGATTAGGATACTGGGGATTCTGAAAAGAGTGTGACCTATAAAACCATCATCATTTGTAGGTAAAGTTGTCACTCACTGTCCAACATGAATGGGTCTGGTCTCATAAGCTACCAAGAACCCAAGGAAGTTCTGAAAGACAGTGCTAGGCCCTTGCTGCTACTGGAGCTGGGAAAGTCCAAGAAGAATGGGAGCAGTATGACTTTCTCCTGGTGTTTTCATGGAAGAATGGCAGCTTGCCATGAGGTCACTCCATTTCAAGTCATCTACCAGACGACTCAATAAACAGTATTGGTATAATTGACAACTAATCTGGGGGAAAATGTTGGGTCCATCTCTCACATGGTGTACAAAAATAACTGTAACATCAATAAATCAGTGTTTGGAAAACAATAGGAGACTACAGGAAAAATAATCGAGTTATACAAGGTTATGTACATAGATTTTCCATGGCGTTTTGAGTGAGAAAAACAAGATAGAGAACAGTGCATACAGTAGACTCATTTTTGTCAAACACTGACCTCCAAATCCAATATATACATGGAATCTTCTATAGCGTTACATAGGTAAGTAAAAAAATACATAAGGGTAGATACTCTATTATTAACATGGGCAACCTGATATGGGTGGAGGGAAAAATAATGGTAAAGGAGAGAGAAAGGAAAAAGAAAAAAGGCTGCTGTAACAAAATTACCTCACATCTGTTATAGACTTCATATATTTAAAATTTTAAATTGTATGATGAAATTTAAAAAAGTGAAAGGAAATGGTAATTATGTATAAAATATTACAGTACATTTTTTATTTTTAACTAAAGAAAGATAACATGCATAACTAAGACTTACTAAGAATATTAATTAAATCACATCATTAGAAAAGGACCTCAGAAGATATCTGTGATATTGATAAATACATAAAATAATATCTAAATTAATAAATACACAAGGTAATATCTAAAATCTTTTCAAGAGCATTATTGGTTTTAATTTCAGAGCTGAAAATCTTCAAACATTAATTCCAAAATAGGCATTAAGAAGAAAATATTGCTAGGACTAAAAGCGATAAAGATAAAAGCATGAAAAGCAGTCAGAGAGATCTTAAAGATACATTTTATTGCCACATTTTTACCTCTTAATGTTGATAGTATATTCTAGCTCTTCGAAAGTCTGTTACATTTTCCCTAGCTCCTTTAGCAGTGCCAACATTGGTAGACATGAAAAGAAATTTGCCTCCCCACCCTTCATTCTACTTCTACAATCAAAATAATTATTTTGAATATGTTCTGCCAAGAATTGTTTGCTAATTTCTTTCTGGTCAATCACCCATATGACTGATGAGCTTAAATGTAATTAAGGTGAATTTTCAAGAATGTGTTTTTTTGCCCCCATAGAAATACTAGTTACTTTGTTCTATTCAAATGAACCAAACAACAGAATAATTTCCAATACTGATGATGGATGAAAGCTTGGTCTCGCTTCTCATTTTTGCAGAAGTTTAAAATAATTTTAAATAGAGGTAAGAATTATTTTAATAGTTTTTAAGTCTACACACAAAAGGGTGTGTGCTCTTCATCCTAAATTCTATAATATATAAGAGGGAGTAAGATAGATATGCCGTTGGCCTCAGAGAGCTTAGTGGGTTATTCACAGTTAAAAAAAATAAAGAAAGCTATGATTACAATAGTGATAATTACTATGAAAGATTCAAAAGCAGGTGCTATGATAAAATATAACAGGATAGATGTTATTGGACTTCATTTACCTCGGGTGTTCAGAAGTAATGGTTGCCACAAGGTATAGGAGTTATCAAACATAATAATATTACTTAGACTATCAAGAAGATAAAATTGTTATGCCAAAATTAAGTGGTAAAGCAAGCATCCGACTGCAATTCAATTTTAACAGTTCTCCCTTAATCTCTATCCACAGAAAATTAAGTGGTTTGAAGTCAGAAGTATGAAATATAATGTTACTAATTTCCATATTAATGGATATTTTTAATAAATCTCAATTTAACGTAACATCACAGACAATACAACTAATTAAATTTGATTAAATTTTATATCTAAGAGCTTATTTTGATTATTGGTATATATATGAACTCTAATAAAATTCTCATAAGAAAAAATATTTTCAAATTTTGACACATTTCTAAGTTTACTCCCATGTTATAATATTCATAGAAAAATCACTATTTTTTTCTTAAATTAAATGTTGATATTTGAGTTGGCTTAATCCAGTGTTGAAAAATAGAAAGCATTTTGAATTCTCCTGCTTATATTTTATTTTAACTATTATTCACTAGGCTCTAAATTATTCATATAGGAAACCAGTAGTTCTTAAATTCATAAAGTTAAAATAAAAATCATTTACCAAAGAAAAACATCAAAGAAATATTTCATAAATTCATGACAGAAAAAGACACACACTCATGAAGCAAATACACGTAAAACATTTAAAAGGGAAAAACATACCAGAGGCGTGGCAGTACATTTCTGTCATCTAAGACTAATAATGTATTACTTTGCAATATAAAGATATTTTAGTCATTGAGGAAATTTTCCATTCAAATAGGTAATTTTGCAATAATAATAAAAAGAAATGTATATGTATATTTACAGGTAATTCTCAGTTTAAAAAAAACAAAAACAAAAAACTCAGTAGTGACAGGAATTCAGAAATAGAGTTAGTTCTCTTAAACTGCTTTTAAGAGTGGGATTTAATCCAACTTTAGCAAATTGTTTTAAAAATCTTAATTCCAATAATATCATTTCTGAAAATAAATCCCCAGAAGATAATGTAGGATAGTCACTGATCAGTAAAGTACAACAGAAATGCCCAAATTAAATAAATAATCACACTGTAGGATACTTTTCATGTATTAAAAATATTTTGGTTATTTATATTCACTGACATGAAAAGACCTTCATGACGTGCCCCACCATACATATACAAGTATGATCTGTAATTATGTATACCAACTCTAGTTATCGTTGAACTGGGAATTAAAAGTGTTTTTTCACTGTTTTTAAATTATCTATCTGACTTTTAATTTTTGATAAAATTAACATATATTGTTTTATAAGGAGGAAGCTGTTCTTAACTATACCAAAAATAATTGATGATTTCTAATGGTAATAAAGTCACAATTCTCCTCTTTTGTTTATGCTAATGAAAATATTTGTCAGTAAATTGATAACGTAATACATAGGTAATTATTTACAAGACTGGAAAATAAGTTTAACATAAAGGAATTTTCTATTACCTTTTGCTTTGTGGAGGGGAGATGGTGTTTGCTTTTCTTTCCTAAATTTTAAACTAAAGAATTTCCTACTTTCTTTTCATTTTTGGCCAATTGCTTTCCCTGTCTAGTTTCCAAAAAAAAAAAAAAAAAAAAATATATATATATATATATATATATATATATATATATATATATATTTTCCTTCATTTCTTTCGTGTTTTGTTTGAAAGTTTGATTTCCTTTTCAAATTTTTAAGCAATTGTTTTTAATGTTCAAGAATTTCCTCAAAAAACTGTTAAATGGCCACAGGCTTTAATCATTCTCTCTGAGAATAATCTTTTCTCTCTCTTTTCTCTTAAGCCTTAGATACATATTTCAGAGAGATAATATTGCTCCTCCATTTACACTAATTTATCAGTTTAGGTGAGGTATCATTCCCGTTTTGCTATTTCTCTGGTTAAATTTTTCATCGTCAAATTAATTTCTATTCCTCCTCTTCACATCTATTGTATTTGTTAAAGTCTTTGAATATGTATGCATTTTAAAAATGTATAAAATAGAATTAGATGTGTGTTTTTAATCTCTTTTATTCTTGGTGTTATTGTGAATTATACATTCAAAATGATTAAAAGTCACTATCCATTAGGCCAATATAAAAAATATAAAATTTTATTCATAAAATACATGGCCTAAATAAGTATCACAAATATTATAGAAGTATAGTAACTAACCAACAAATCTGTTGTTTTGAGTGTTTTTGACACAATTATTTCAGTTATTGTTTCTTTAAGCATATGTAAGTATATAGAGGATTTGAGTCATGTAATGAAGCAATTTTATTCAATGGACATTTGTAAAACCCTGCATCCAAATACTGTATAATATAAGTTTGTTCAAAAGTACATACAGCATTTAAAAATATTGATTATATAAAAAGGCATGGCTTCTGATCTTGAAATACAGGGATCTGAAAGATTTAACACAATTCCCTTAAATGGAAACTGATTTAAGATTCAGGGCACACAAATAATTTTTGTTACAATTAAGACAGATTTACAAATCATTTTTAAAAATCTTGCCCCATTCATCTAACAGTTTTGGTTTTTTTTAAAGAAAAGTCATGAAACAAAATCTAAACAAAATTTTTCAAATGTGTCATACACACTGTTCTCTGGCCACAATGACATAACATTTATTATCAACAATTAAAAGGCAAAAAAAAGACAACCATAGTTTTGGAAAATTAAACAATAATATTTAAATAGCTCATATGTTTAATATTTCATACTGAATAAAAATTAAAATATATATCAAAAGTACAAATTTTATATTGTTTTTTGAGGAAATTCTGAGTAAGAGATATCTTGAGGAGAAATAATGTGCTTACATTCTTACATTTGAAAAAGAAGTCTGGAAAACAATAAACTGAGTATGTAAATTAAAAAATAAGAAAAAAACTATTCAAGAAAGTTTGTCTTTGAGTAAAAGAAATGAAAGAATGGAGCAGAAATTAATGGATCAAAAATGTTACAATATAGATGATTAAAATATATATAGGTGGTTTTCTTACAGATGAGTAATAAAGTCCAGTATCTGGTGTACTGATGAATGATTGAAGGTACAATAAACCACGTTGAAAATGAAAAAGTTATCGAAACTGAAAGAAATTATGGACAACAGTAATGAAAACCTCTGAGTCAGTAAATTTAAAAATATATGAAAAAAATAAATTTCTAAAAACATAAATTTTAAAAGCTAAAAAAGTATTTTAAATCATAAACAGTAATCCAGATACATTAATGAATTAAAGAAAACAGTTAATATCAACTGAGATGAGTTTGAAGGTGAAGTCTAGCAAAATATCAAGAAAGAGATAATTCCAGTCTTATATAAACTCTTCCAGATAACAAAGAAAAATAGGAACTCTATTTCAACTCTTCCTAGGCTAAAATAACTTTGAGTGCAAAAACAAACAAAATTATAAGCTAATCTCACTACTCAAGATAGATGAAAAACTTTTAATAAACAATAGTCTACCCATTGCTTTACTTTCAAAAAACAATGAAACAATTAAAAACATGAAACTGATTACATGACAAGCTTAAACAGAAAAAAAAATATTTTCATAGACTTAGAAAAGGCATCTGAAAAGTTTCACCATTCATTCTTAAAAATAAGCAAACAAATGAAAACTTAGAAAAATAGTAACAGGTGACATTCTTAATCTGATAAAGAGTAACTACGAAAGCCTACAATTATTGCCCTTAATGAGGAATATTAGATGTTTTCCTTTAAAATCAGGATAAAGTCAATGTCCCACAATTTCTATTGAATATGTATTGGTAGACCTAGCTGAGTAATAATTTAAGAAAATTAAATAAAAGTCATAAAGCTTAGAAAGGAAGTAACAAAATAATCATTATTCACACATTATGTTATTTTCTTACCAGAAAACTTCAAGGAATCTTTGGATTTTATTAGAAAGTACAGTAATTTTATGAATTATTGAATATATTATCAATATATCTATTTCACATTTCTAAACACCAACGGAGACATTTTAAAAATGTAATTAAAATATATCATTTTAAATGTCAATAAAAATTTTGTAGCATTCTTGTGTTCTTGGACATATTTCTTAATTAATAGTTCTCTTAAATCCCTCTAGATATTATTGTTTCCAATATTTCTTCTTCCACATTAAATCCAGAGAGATGTTATTAAGATTTTGAACAAGGTTCTTATGTGACATGTTGTCTCCAAACAGGATAATTATGTAACCCTTTCCCTGTGATTAAATCTGCCTGTGACAGTCCCCTAACCCCCATACATTTCAACTCATGTCTATGGAAATTATAATCTTGGCAATCATTGACTTCTTCCTACTGTTTTATAGGATGATTAAACTTCCTGATAGCCAGTAACTCTAGACTTATAAAACTCTAAAAGTCCCTTTCTAAGGGGCCAAGCATGTCACTAGAACTTTTTGTGAAATAATCATTTGCTGAGGAGCCCATTCCAGTGTTGGACCATGCCACTTTGGTTCATTCCAAGTAGCCTATATTATCAGTCCCAATTACAGAGTTCATAGTTACCCTCAAGTATATTCAGCTTGTATTTCACTCCACTCTTCTGAACCTAAATTTTTGATTCACTCTTTTGACTACCCTGCCACTAACAATCAAGATTAAAAATTAAAAAAAGAACTAGAGTGCTCCATATAGGTGGTTCTTGCCTCATGTTACCACAGATGTCAGTTCAATTCTAGCACCAAGGAGAGTTCATATTTCATTCTTAAAGGATTTTTAAATGTGCTCCAGCCTTTGAAGGAACACATTTAGAAGTGTGCAATAAAAAAGAGTCTTAGTAAACTCAAGCTAACTCCAACTCAATGTTTAAATAGTTGTACTGACCCATCCATACCAAAATCCAGTGTGTAGGCACCATATAAAAAACTATACTATGATATAGCCCTGCTGGATGAATGCCTCAAAGTGCTCCATTGGATTCATACCTTGCCTTTGTTTCTCTGTTCCTTGACTTTCCACGCTCTGACCTCACTGCTTATTCTGCTGTTTGCCTTCCCTCCATACCTCTGCACATAACTGCACTTCTGTTTTGGAACACGGCAATGCCCTTGAATAAAGTCTTGTTTCAAAAACACACTCTTAATTTTTTGGGGGGAATGGTACTCCATATCTGACTTTATCCCCTGTGAACCTCCAAAATCACAAGTGACCTTGAGGCCCGTTCAACTGGTCTTTTTGTCTCAGAGACAAATTTTAAATAGGGAGAAACAAGGCAGCCAGAGTAAACACAGGTAATTACTAATGGAGAAGATTGGTGGGAAAGGGACTCAATCTTTGATGTCCATTTCTTGCTTTGAGAAGTAACTTGGAGCTTAACCCTGATAGCAATGAGAACAATGAGGCTTTTGAAAGATGAAGAGTTACTTAGTCAGACATTTTTATAAATCCAGTCATTCTAGAGGTGATGTGCAAAGCAAATTAGAAGACAGAGTTAAAGGAAAATGGAATCAGAAAAACTAACAGTTACAAAGGAAATGTTTCTGCTGATGAAGGAAGTGTTAGACTAACAATTCACTCAATGACGAACAAAGAATTAGGAAATTTATAATTTTCCCAAATTATATTTTTGAGAAATGCTAAAATGAATAATGTGTTTCTGTGGACCACATAAGCCATTACTTTGAAAAATATAGACACATTATGCCTGATATTTTCACTTATTCAAAATATGTGGAAATAAAATAGAAATCAATCTTAAGGTATGTGATAATTTTGAGCATCTAAAAATAATACAAGGAGAGTTCTTCAGTATATGATCTTCCACTATATTGTATAATTTTGTATGATGAAGACAATGATTAGTTGAGTGTTAACCAACTTACCCTTAACAATCTATTTACCAATAGAGCTGCATCATCAGAGGGAAAACAAGAAACAAATACTGCCCTGCTAGCTAATGGGTGACAATGATTCCCATCAGAGAAGATGATAAGCCAGCAATTACTGCCTTCACTCATTCGCCAAAGTGCACTCAGGCTCTAAATTTATATTCTAAAACAAAGCTTTTCCTTCCACCAAAGAGAAATGAGTAAGAGAACCTATTGCAAAAAAAAAAGGAATAAAAGGACTGTATAATTCAGTTTTTTGATTATTGCAATAATGTGTTAAATCCCTCTAAGCAAATCTATTTCCATCTAAATGTATAACATAAACATGTATGTATATGAATATATGTGTTGATGTATACATTTTTATATGTATAATTCTGAGAAGTCTTTTAATTATATGTCTCAACCTAGCTAATCAACACATTTATATAAGGATCAACAAATATGTCTTAAAAAAGTCAATGTTTACAAAACAAAGAGCGAACCGTATGGACTTGAGGATGATCATGATGTGTCAATGTAGCTTCATTGATTGTTAACAAACGTACGACTTTGGTAGTGGGTGTTGATAGTGGGGGAGGCTGTGCATGTGTGGGGGCAAAGGGTATATGGGAAATTTCTGTAGCTCCTCTTCATTTTGGCTGTGACCCTTAAACTACTCTTAAAAATAAAGTCTTAATAAAAACAATTAGGAAAAAAGTCAGTTTCCAAAGACATCATCATATATACCAGCTACTCAGCAATCAATAGATCATTTGTTTAATCATCCAATCATTTAAGTATATTGAATGTCTACTCTTATTTTAAGCATTATGCTAAGTATCTGGATTACATAAATCAATAACTTGATGACCTTACAATCAATTCTATAAAGTAGTTCTCTGGGTACTAAGGTTCAATGAACACTGACGTTGTGGCTTTGAGCAGATGTATTCAAAGAGAAAAATAGCAGAGTGCTTAAAATTATGGGTTTTGAAGTCAGACAGCCTGAATATGAATCCCACCAGCATGATCAACTAACTTTAGTAGCACTTTGCAGGAGATTAATTCATCTCTACATTTATCTATCAGTAAAATATGGCATAACAATATCTCTTCAGTTTGTTTTAAGTATTTAATTACATAATCTAGGTAAAATTCTTAGTAATAACTGATACATTCTAATAAATAATGTTTATTATAGCTATTGGTCAGAACTATTTTGTTCTATTTTAGATATGGTTTTGTACAAATGTCTCACTAGTAATGATAAAGGAAATAGACATCCTTCTATTGATTAATATTATATTGTGACTAATAATTCTAATAGCATACTTCCAGTGAGTATCCCAATGAGTTATCAGACATACTCAAATACATATCTCCATGACCCATCTCCTTTGGTGTTTATTGCTTAGTACCAAGTAAAATGTGCTCAATACCAAAGATCGAATATTATATGTCTGCATCTGCTTGTTTATACATACAAAGCAAACTATGTTCGATGGGCACCATATGTTAGGGTGAACACCAATCTGTTATGGTAATAACTTCATTGTTGGCTGTATTACACAGGCCTCATCTATAATGTCTTTTATTAAGATGGATGTGCTTTAGTTTTTTCAACCAGTCATGGTAAAATATTTGGCTAACATTTTTATTGCATGCCATCTGTGTGGGCAGTAAGGTTGTCCAATAACACGTGAAATGTCACTGTTTTCAACAGACATCTAATTGAGATTTAATCAGATGAATATTTTACATTAATTAAATACCAGCTGATTAATGAAAACATATTTTTGATATTTAATAACTATGTGGAAATGGAACACGATTAACTCAAAATTTTGTGCATTATGCACAAAACATCGACTTTCTCATGAATACATGCATGCAGAACAGTGTGGTAGAATCCAGATGCATTTAAATAGTATTAAAATAAATGTCACCCTGCTATTTAAGAAATAGCAGGCACTATGTATTTGGAAATGATTCTCTCTAATATCTGGATCTCTTTGACCCCTTTTTGTACTGTCATAAAGCAGCACATTTTTTTCTTCACAGCCAGGAAGAAATTTAAATGTACCTACTCCCACTGTGACAAATAATCAGTTCCATATATGTAAACCCAGAAGCATCAAAACGGTTGTAAGAATCACAGAAAAACAAAATCAGGCAGATGTTTTGAAAACAAAACAACTTGCTAAAATTCTTCTTTCAAGAACATTCAGAAAAATGAATCTGCTTAACTCCATTTGTCTTCCCTTATCATTTTCCATCTTATCTCCTGGCAAAGCCGTTTTTTTCAGTCTGAGTAAATTTCACTGTAAGTACCCTTCTCAAGTTTATCCAAAACTAATTGTGTGTGTGCTTTCTCCCTTTACCCTGAAAGATATTTCCTTGCTTGAGACTATAAGAAAATTCTGTTCAGAAAAGAGGGCAGCTCTTACATTCTCTTATCATTTGTATCAGCGCAATTCATTTCTCCCCTCTTTCTCGGATTTGCCCTGGAGACTAAAGAGAAACCAAGGTATGGGATGAAGAATTGGATGTGTCTTGGACAGAATCAGGCCCAGGACTTTCCCTAGAGTGGAGCCAGCTAGCTAGTGCCCCCAAGCTCTCTTCCTTTCTGGGCAACATTAAGTAAAAGGCAACTTGGGGCTTTTATATTTAGTTTTTGTAGGCCCTGGTCAGGGTTAAAGCCATAAATAAAGGGATATTGTAAGATATACCTGGCTGTTGGCCTCATTTAATATCTAACTGTGTGACCCTTGAGAACCAGAGCTGTTTCTTATTTGTTGTCTGTCTTCAGTAACTAACTCACCAAATGATTATTTAAATGATGATTATTTAAACATATTACTGTTTAAATATTCAATATTCTCCCCAACTGTTAAGACTGATTTTCTTTTCAACATCGTTGTGATGAGGTGATAAAATTAGTTATTAGACAAATGTATCTGTATGACCATATAAATAAGTTTGTTAAGGGTATCCTGTTTCTAATCAATAATCCATCTAGCCCAGAAAATTTACAAAGTTTAAGAATTTTCAAACACCCCCGACTTTGTGAAAAAAAGTAATTCATGAATTAATTTTGTGGTTTTTGAGTCTATATTTTCAGCCTTCAGTAGCACTTCAGATAATGGCAGTATTAAGTTTTCCACCTACTATAGTTTCATTTGACTAAAAATTACTTCTTGCAGCATGAGATTTTAGTTCTGCTATTCTGCAGTGTGAATGTGTGTGTGTGTGTGTGTGTGTGTGTGTGTGTGTGTTTGTGTATGCATAAAGCCATTTGACAATGACTTTTATAACATTAAATGTATCATCTAATCTCCAACACTTTTTAAGTTATTTTATACCTAGTATTTTTAGCATTGTATACTATTTTCCTATTAATGTTTAAAATATAGATAGGGCAAGAAATCACGATATACAGTGAAGCATCCCTACTGACACCTTGACATCTAGATGCATGAACTCTTATAATTCCTGTCTCTAAGCACACATGATAAAAATAATCCCTCCTAAATAGAAATATTTAATAATCTTTGGCAGAAGAGCATGTCAAAAAGACTTTTGATATTCTACATGATTTATCATAAAAATAAAAATTTTAGTAAGGTTTATTTTTGATTATAGAATTCAAGTTGCTTTTTCAAAACATAAAAAAGATCTATAATCCACTCTTTTAAAATATATATTCTCTTAGCTTGAGCACCAAAGGATCAAATCTCAACATTTGTATTTGCAGTGTCTTCTACATGTCAGTCATATTGGCAGGCTCTTTGTACTCTGGCATTTCAGTTTTTGCTACAACTGGTAATGCACTTTGGTTAACAGTTTCACAAATTCTTTGAATTCTTTCAAAACTTAGGGATATTTTCTGGTTCTGAGAATTTCTTTCAAAACTCTTAAGGAAATTCTCTGGTTGTGAGGATTTATTTAATCAAGTTTCCAGATTTATTTTTCTGATTTTGTTACTTTTTTTTTTTTTAATTTTTATTTATTTATTTATTTATTTATTTATTTATTTATTTATTTATTTAATTAGTTTCAGGTGCACAAGACAAAGCAAAACTTAGACGTTTATCATTTATATCCCTCACACTGTGTGAACCCCCCTCCCCCCATCCACTATCCCTCTGTACGTTCCCAAAACCTCTCACCTTCCCCTTATCCCCACCCCCCCGCCCCTCTAGCAACCCTCTGTTTTTCCTCCATGTTTCCAAAACTGTTTCTGATTAGTTCATTCACTTATTCTTTTCTTTAGATTCCGCATATAAGTGAGATCATATGGTATTTGTCTTTCTCTTTCTGACTTATTTCACTTAACATAATGTTCTCTAGGTCCATCCATGTTGTTGCAAATGGTAAGATTTCTTTCTTCTTTATGGCTGCGTAATACTCCATTGTATAAATATACCACAGTTTTTTAATCCAGTCATCTACTGATGGGCATTTCGGTTGTAATCTTTTTTCCTGTTTGTTTTCTTTCTTTAATATTTATTTATTAGGCAGTAATATGGAGAAACATATGATGATGGTGTCAAAATAATAACTTTCAAAAACATAATTTATTAGAGCAGCATGAAGCCCTCCAAACCTATGGCATTTTACTGGTATGTTTTCAAATTTTTGAATTTTTCAAGTAGAAATGGAAAATGCCCATATATTTGGGGGGAAGGGAATTTCTTCCCCCAGATATAGATATAAGCATGCACAAATAAATAGGCACAAATTCAAGACAGATTTCTACAGAAGGTGTATAATAGACATAGTATGATATTTGACAGAGGTCAGTAAAATAAGTTTGAATATATTAATATATTAACTATCTAATTTTAAGAGACTCTTATACTTCTTATTCAATATTTGTAAATAAAATGCACAACAAAGTTCACTTATTTATTAAACATAGACAATTATTCTTAAAGTTAAAAATAATTTTAATTTTCGACATTTCAGATCTAGAGTGATTTTGATCCTAAATGATCCTTAGTGATACATCCTTTAACAGTTTCCCTTTATGTTCTTTACTGTATGATTCATTCAAAGATGACATTTAAAGTAAGGTTCTAAACTAATAAAGTTATGCTTTATATGAAAAGGTGTGAATTAAGTAAAAACACTTAATGATATTAACATTTTGATAAACAATAAAGTTCTCAAAACATTGACTTAGAGACCATTTGTGTTAGATCAATCATTTTATGAATGTTCCCATTAGATTATTTTTCATTTTAATATCATTAAATTTAAGATAGATATTTAATTTCATTGACCCACTAATTCTAAGAGTGATTTTACATTAGCTCCATTTTACACATGAAGAAACCAAGTTTGATACGTGATCACCATCACATAGCCACAGCGATCGAGTCTAAATCTGAACCCAGATATGTCTAAAGGCTGAATTCCACACTCCTTCCATCATGATGCATGCCTCCCTCTTTTAATCTCACATTTCTTTTGTATCCATTTGCTACATTAGAGGCCCCTTATCTCCATGTAAGCATGGAACATGTGGAGCAGGAGACAGCAAGAAAATTAGAAATTAGGTAAGATGGAACTTTTTATTTTTCACGAATAGAATTAGAACAAATAAAATTGCTTTTCTGTTGGGTGGGTGTGAGTGTGGATAAAGGTGGATACTATAACTATACTGGAAGACACATTAAAAGACCTCTCTCTGTCAGAATGTGGTTCTTTAGAAAGGAGACAAATTGGTAGCTAGGACACACAGCCAATCTCATCATCCTTTACACTATTCAATATATTTTGAACACTCTCATTCATGCAGTATTTTCAATCCTGTGTTTCTGGATATCAGATTCCCTCCACAGATTAGAGCCAAGCAAAACTGAAAGATTGATAGCTTGCCTCTAGATTTGTTTTGTTATAGAATCCCCTTGAAATGTTGAACAAGAGGCTGTCATAAAGAGCCTGGTTAGATTATTCAGGTCATCAGCTGTGAAATTGGTGTATTTAGTTTAAACCACTTAGTTGTCCTAAGAGGCTCTCTCCTTCATTCATAGAGATTTCTGTAAAGCGTAAATATAACATGACAAGTCCCATACATATCTAAATTGATTGGCTCTATTGGCCCGGTTTAATAAATAGAACATTATTTCAGAAAGAAATGTAAGACATCAAACTGGAATCACTAGTTTATTAATTAAGGAAGATGTTCTATGTTTCTAAGTCATTGTACTTCCTCTTCTTGTATTATCCATTTCAGTGAATCACAAAACCCTTCAGCCCAAAAAATCAACAACGTATGAATCTGATCTCATGTCTCCCATGTCTTGTCTTCGTACATTTAAACATCAAGTCCCGTAGCTCAAATCTCTGAATAATCCTCAGTCTTCACCATTTCCCACTTTGTTTCCACTACTCCTGACTTGGTCTATTACTTGCTTGGCTTTCTTCCATCAAATACAGAATATCTTGGTTTCAAGTAAAATTTAAACTACCTTTGACAGTCTGGTCAGTGAACTCTTAAATCACGTCACTGATACATCAAATTTATAATACTGCCCAAGTGACATCAAAAGCATGGTGGTATGGGGGTACTCCATGAAATCTGCCCTGGAACTTACAACAAACTGAATAGGTATAATTCAACAAAGGATACCTGACGCAACACACAAGCACATATGAAAGATCTGGAGGTGGGTGAATCAGGGCGAACAAGGGAGGAGGGAAGAGGGAAGTAAAGAGACATGAGCTGCAGGACATAACCTGGAGCTCACTGCAGTCCTGGGAGACAAAAGGATTCAGGCTCGAGGAGCACTCCCTGTGGCCCAAAGTCCTGCCTGAGGGATTGGAATATAATATGGCTGAACGCAATGGTCGGACAGAGACCTCTGGGCAAAGACTGGACCCAGAAGAGTGAAAACTGGTTTAAACCCTCACTGTAAGGCAGAAAACAAAGACACAGAGCCTGGCTGCCTCCGCCCACCCTCCTGGATCTTGCGCTCTTCACCTCAGCATTAAAAGCGGGCTCCAGAAAACACTGTAGTACTGTCAGATTAAAGAACAGAATATCTATAGCCTTGAGAACTGAAGAGACAGTCCTGCAGCAGCAAATACACAGTGCGGCTAATTCTGGTGACAGGTAGGAACTATAGGGGCGAGATGGCTGTGGGCTGGAAGTCGTAATTGCTCAGAGCCACAAACATACATACCTGCTGCCTCTCCAAGACCACCCCACCCCCCCCTTTCCAGGCTGATCCCTGTGAGGGCAACCAGGGCCACTGAGGCACACACTGTCTGCATAAGGCTGCAGGGGCAGCACTGGAGTTTCAGAAGCTCAGAACCCTATCTCCCTCCACATCCTCCCATGGAGGTGTGCCTTAAGACCCAAGCGACCTGATTACAGAGGAGAAGCCCACCTCCCAAGTAATGTTCCATCATGAGAGAAGCCACAAAAGTGCAAGAGAAAATATAATGCTGCGGCATAGGAGAAAATAAAATGCTGCAGCACAAGAGAAAATAAGGAAAAATAATATGAAATGGCTATAGGAAATCTTCATATATCAGAAATATATGACAGGACTGAACTCACCAATAAAAAGGCACAGAGTAGCAGATTGGATCAAAAAACAAAATCCCCAAAATACGCTGCCTCCAAGAAACACATCTCAGCTATAAGGACAAATACAGACTGAAAGTGAAAGGGTGGAAATCGATACTAGCTGGTGTAGCCTTACTTATATCTGATGAAGCAGACTTCAGGATAAAAAAAGGTAACAAGAGATGTTGATGGACATTTCATAATGATAAAGGGGACAATACAACAAGACATAACATCAATATATATGCTCCCAATCAGGGAGCACCATAATATATAAAGTAACTACTAACAGAACTAAAGGGAAAAATCTGACAAAAACACAATTATAGAAGTGGACCTAAATGCACAATTGACAGCTATCGATAGATCATCCAAATAGAAAATCAATAAGGAAATATCAGCCTTAAATGACACATTAGATCAAATGGACATAATTGACATTTACAAAACATTTCATCCCAGAACAGTAGACTATACATTCAATTCTAGTGTACATGGAACATTATCAAGGATAGACCATATATTGGGACACAAAACTAGCCTTAGCAAATTTTAAAAGACTGAAATCATACCAAGTGTATTCTCTGACCACAATGCTTTGAAATTGGAGATCAACTGCAAAAAGAAAGCAAGAAAAACCATAAATACATGGAGATTAAACAACATGCCATTAGATAATGACTGCATCAGAGGAGAAAAAAAATCAAGAGATCAAAAGTTACATAGAAAGAAATGAGAATGAAAACACTTTGTGTCAAAATTATAGGGATGCAGCAAAAACAGTATTAAGAGGGACATTTATATCATTACAGGCCTATCTCAAGAAACAAGAAAGATCCCAAATAAACAACCTAACATTAAATCTTAAAGAACTAGTAAAAGAAGAATAAACGAAATCCAAAGCCAGCAGAAAAAAGGAAATAATAAAAATTAGAGCAGAATTAAATGAAATAGAGAACAAAAAGTTAATAGAAAAAAAAATGCAACGAAGAGTTGGTTCTTTGAAAAGATTAATAAAATTGACAAACCCCTACCTAGACTTACTAAGGAAAAAAGAGAAAAGACACAAATAAAATCAGAAATGAAAGAGAAGTTACCACAGATACCACAGAAATACAAAGGATCATACAAGAACACTATGAAGGACTATATGCCACCAAATTCAATAACCTAGAAGAAATGGACAAGTTCTTAGAAACATATAGCCTTCCTAGGCTGAACCACAAAGAACCGGAAAATGTAAATAGACTGATCAACAGTGAGAAAATTGAAACAGTCAACCCAAACATTCTCAAAAGCAAATGTTCTAGACCTGATGGCTTCCCTAGAGAATTCTACCAAACATTCAAAGATGATTTAATACCTGTCCTCCTCAAACTATTCCAAAAAGTTGAAGAAGAGTCTATACTTCCTAACTCATTTTATGAAGCCAACATTACCGTGATACCAAAACCTGGTAAGGACAACACAAATGAAGAAAACTACAGACCAATATCTCTGATGAATATAGATGCAAAATCCTAAACAAAATTCTAGCAAATTGAATACAACAATACATTAAAAAGACTATTCATCATGAAAAGTGGGGTTCATCCCCGGGTCATAAGGATGTTTCAACATGTACAAATAGATCAATGTGATACACCGCAGAAATAAAATAAAGGAGAAAAATTATATGAATATGTCAATAGATGCAGAAAAAGCATTGGACAAGATACAACAATGATTTATAATTAAAACACTTAATAAAATCTGTATAGAAGGAAAGTACCTCAACATAATGCAGGCAATATATGAGAAACCCTCAGCTAATATCATACTTAATGGTGAAAAACTGAAGCCTTTTCCTCTAAAATTAGGAACAAGCCAGGCCTGTCCCCTGTCACCACTGTTATTCAACATAGTATTGGAAGTCTTAGACAGAGAAATCAGACAAGAGAAATAAATAAAGGCATCCAAATTGGGAATGAAGAAGTTAAATTGTCTCGTTTTGCAGATGACATGATTTTTTAATATAGAAAACCCTAAAGACTCCACCAAAAAACTATTAGAAACAAATGGAGTAAAGTTGCTGGATACAAAATCAATGTAGCCAAATTCATTGCATTCCTGTACAGTAACAATAAAATTTCAGAAAAAGAAATTAAAAAAAAAACCACACAAACAAAAATTTCCACTTGCTATTGCAACCAATAGAATAAAATACCTAGGAATAAACTTAACAAAGGATGTGAAGGACCTATACACTGAAAACTGTACATCATTCTTTAAAAAGAAATTGAAGAAGACACACACAAAAAAAAGGAAATAAATTCCCTTTTCATGGATTGGAAGAATCAACATAGTTAAAATAGCCATATTACCGAAAGCAATATACATGCAGTCCCCATCAAAATCCAATGACATTTTAAAAATAAATAGAACAAAAAATCATCATGGAATCACAAAAGACCCCATATAACCAAAGCAATCCTAAGAAAAAAATAACAAGGCTGTAGGTATCACACTCCCTTTCTGCAATTTGTACTAAAAAGTGGCAATAATCAAAACAATATGGTATTGGCAGAAAAACAGGCACACAGACCAATGGAATAGAATTGAAACCACAGAAATATATATATATATATATATATATATGCAGATAATTTTCAACAAAAGAGCCCAAAACATACAACGGAGAAAAGACAGCCTCCTCAATAAATGGTACTGAGAAAACTGGAAAACCACGGGCAAAAAACTGAAACTGGACTTCTACCTGTCATCATATAGCAAAATTAACTCAATATGCATTAAAGACCTAAACATAAGACCTGAAATAATTGCATAGAAGAAAGCATAGGTACTAAACTTATGGGCCTCAGGTTCAAAGAGGATTTTATGAATTTCACCTCAATGGCAAGGGAAGTAAAAGCAAAAATAAATGAATGGGACTATATCAAGCTAAAAGCCTTCTGCACAGCAAAAGAAACCATCAACAAAACAAAGAAGCAATCAACCAAATGGTAAAAGACATTTGCAAACTCTGTCTCCAATAAGGGGCTAATATGCAAAATATAAAGAACTTGTACAACTCAACAATAACAAAACAAAGAATCCAATTAAAAATAGCAGAGGACATAAAAATATTTCTCTCAAGAAGACATACAAATGGCCAACAAATATATGAAAAGAAATTTCTCAATTTCACTAATAATTAGGGAAATGTAAATCAAAACCACAATGAGATATCATCTCACACCTGTTAGAATGGCTACAATCAATAAGACAAATAAGTGTTGGAAAAGCTATGGAGAAAATGGAACCCTCATACAGTGTTGGTGGGGATGTAAATTGGTACAGTCACTAAGGAAAACAGTATGGAGTTTCCTTAAAAAATTAAGAACAGAATTACCATATGACCCAGAAATCCCATTTCTGGGTATCCACCCCCCAAAATCTGAAAACATTTATCCATAAAGATATATGTACCCCTATGTTCATTTCAACATTACTCAAACAGTGGCCAAGATATGGCCAAAGTGTCCTTCAATAGATAATGGATAAAGAAGATGTGGTATAGATACACAATGGAATACTACTTGGTCATAAGAAAAGATGAAACACTGTCATTTGCGACAACATGGATGGATCTTGAGATTATTATGCTAAGCAAAATAAGTCAGACAGAAAAGTCAAGAACCATATGACTTCATTCATATGTGTTATATAAAACTAAAAGCAACAAAGAAACAAAATCTCATAGACATAGACAATTTAGTGGTTATTGGAGGATGACCGGGTGGAGGGGTGGTAGAAGAGGGAAAAGGGGGTCAAATATATGGTAATGGAAGGATAACTTACTCTGGGTGGTGAACACACAATGCAATATATAGGTGATGTATTATAGAATTGTACACTTGAAACTCATACATTTTACAAACCAATGTTCCCTCATAAATTTAATTAAAAAAAATATTGCCATAGTTTCTTATGACCTTTTGGATAAACTGCAAGTTTACAAACTTTTCCTATAAAGTGTGACCTGACCTGGTGCCATTATCTGGTACCTAGCCTCATATCTCAGAATTTTCTTTCTTTCCACTTCCCCACAGCCTTCACCCCACTTCACTTTAGGCATTTAGTGCTTGCTATTTCAAGAATCTGTGACATACCAAGTATTCCTGTTAATTGGTGATAGAGCGAAGATTATAAAACAAAATACTTCCTTTTTAATTAGAAGGTTGCGCAATGTACTTTCCACACTTTAGTTGATTTTTTTTAAATTAAAGTATAGTGGACATGCATTATTATGCTAGTTTAAGTTGTTCAACATAGTGATTCAACATTTATATATGAAGTGATCATGATAAGACTACTTGTTATTTTTCACCATACAAAGTCATTATGATATTATTGACTGTATCTCATATGCTGTATATTACATCCCCATGACTTCTTTATATGATGAGAAAGTTATACCTCCCAATCTCCTTCATCTTTTTTTGACCTTCCCCCCCACTGTCCTTCCTGCTAGCAATCATCAATTTGCTCTCTGTCTCTATGAGTCTGCTTCTGTTTTGTTTTATTAGTTTGATTGGGTTTCAGTTTCCAAATATAAGTAAATTCATACGTATTTGCCTTTCTCTGCCTGACTTCTTTCACTTAGCATGATACCCTTTATGTCCATTCATGTTATTGCAAATACCAAGATTTCAATTTTTTATGGCTGAGTAATATTCTGTTGTGTGTGTTTGTGTGTGTGTGTGTGTGTGTGTGTGTGTGTGTGTGTGTACCTTATATCCTTTATCCATTTATCCATCAATGGACACCGAGTTTACTTCCATATCTTGGCTATTGTAAATAATGCTGCAATGAATATGGGGGTGCACATATCTCTTTGAATTACTGTTTTAATTTCCTTCTAATAAATGCTGAAGAATGGAATTGCTAGATCAAATGGTAGTTCTATTTTTGTAAGGTTTGAGTTATGTTTCCTCCACTCCCACTTTTTTGAGGGTTTTATCATAAATAGAAGTTGAACTTCGTCAAATGCTTTTTTCTATTATCTATTATGATGATATGAATTTTATTCTTTACTTGTTAATGTGGTTTATTACACTGAATTGTGAACATCAAACTATCCTTGCATCCCTGGAATAAATTCAATTTGATCATGGTGTATTATCTTTTCAAAGTATTGTTTAATTCAGTTTGCTAATACTTTGTTGAGAATTTTTGCATCCATGTTTATCAGGGATATTTGTCTGTAATTTATTTTTGGCATTTTTTTTTTTTTTTTGTCTGGTTCTGGTATAAGCGTAGTGCTGGACTTGTAAAATGAGTTTAGAAACATTCCCTCTATTTTTTTTGAACAGTTTGATAAGTTAGGTAAAAATTCTTCTTTAAATGTTTGGTAGAATTCACCTCTTAAGCCATCTCATCCTGGACTTTTGTATGTAAGGAATGCTTTTATTACTGATTCAATTTTGTTATTAGTAAGCAGTCTGTCAGATTTTGTTTCTTCCTGATTCAGTCTTAAAATATTGTATGTTCCCAGGAATGAACCCATTTCTTGTAGGTTGTGTAATTTGTAGGAGTGTAATCGTCTGTAGTTGTCTCTTATGATCCTTAGTATTTCTGTGGTGTCAGTTGTGACCATTCCTCTTTGTTTTCTGATTTTATTTATTTGGACCTTCTCTCTTTTTTTCGCAATTAGTCGGGCTAAAAATTTACTGATTTTCTTTTATCTTGAAAAAAAAGAAAGAAAGCACATCTTAGTTTCATTAATCTCTGGGTTTTTTTGTTGTTGTTTTGTTTTGTTTTCTGTTTTAGTCTATTTGTTTCTGCTCTCTGCTTTATTATTTCCTTCCTTCTATAATTTTGGGTTTGTTTGTTCTTCTTTTTCTAGTTCCTTTAAGTATAAGGTTAGATTTTATATTTGAGGTTTTTCTTGTTTCTTCAGGTAGGCCTGTGTTGCTTTAAACTTCCCTCTTAGAATTGCTTTTACCATGTCACATAGATTTTGGAATGCTGTGTTTCCAAAATTTCTTGTCCCATAAAATTTTTATCCTCTTTGATTTCTTTGCTAACCTATAGATTGTTAAGTACAGTGTTGTTTAGCCTTCATATGTTTGTATTTATTCCAGTTTTTTTCCTTGTAATTGATTTCTGGTTTTATGCCATTATTGTCAAAAAGATGCTTGATTGCTTTTGGTCTTTTTAAATTTATTGAAACTTATTTTGTGGCCTAACATGCGATCTACCCTGGTTATGTTCCATTGGCATTTGAGAAGAATGTGTAATGTGTATATATATATATATATATATATATATATATATATATATATATTGATACTATATATCGCATGACTACCATATGTAAGTGTAAATATACATACATACAAAAGTATAAGTATGTGTATCTCAAACATATTTGTCAAGCATAAATAGTTACCAGTATAAAGATGAGGAAACTATAGGTCAGAGAGATTAACTAATTTCCCTAGGTTAATAGCAAGCTATTAAATAGCCAACTATCAAAAGCATAAGGATTAAACACACATTTTCCTGTCCCAAACTCATTACTACTTCCACCATTCAATATTTTACCTATTTCACTTCTTATATTTCATAACAATTGCTGATTTCTATGTATTATATTTCCTTCATTCTAGCTTTTCCTGCATTATTAATTCCCCTAGACTTTTTCTGGAATCAGTTCAACCCTTTTTACTGCCTAGCTTTATTTTAGGCATTATGGGGCTCTAATGGCCAGGGTGATCCTCATGCAAGTGGAAAGCTGCCTCTTCTCATTAGCCCCTGCTGTTTATCACAAAACAAACTCCAAGGTTAAGCAGTATACATAGTAATAGCTGAAGTTTGCCTTTGCTTTTTGCATTTGATGGTAATTTTATGTACATGAACCAAACCTAGGCATTAACTATTATCTTACTATTTCCAAACCACAGGAGGAGTACAATTGAATAAAACCAATAAACTAGTATATTTCAGGTATAGGGACACTCCTCCATCTTTACAAAAAAAAAAAAAAAAAAGGATCAGATTTGTTATAATTGCATTTGCAACCCTGATATACTGAGCATGTTACAGTTAAGCAGCCTGTTTAACCAGGTCTGACAAAATACGGTAAGCCTCAGCAAATCAAGATGACTGCCGCACAAGAAGGATGTTGATGGCAAAAGACAAGAAAAGCAATAAATTGGGATTATCGCTTTAAATGCATTCAGTTTCCAAGCAATTATCCATCATAAAAGGCCAAAGCAAAATGGTTTGGATTGCAATAAGTGGTAGATTCTATAGTGGACTTTGGAGCTCATGCCCTCATTACCGTGGCAGTCACAACCCATGATCAAATGTGGCTAGTACTATTTGACGAATTCTAAATTTTGTGGGGAAAAAACAGAAATCCTTATTTCTGGTAAATCACCCAATTTTTTAATGTTGGAGGTGGATTCAATTTCTTTTACAAAAACAGAGACCAAGTCTGACACTTGTGATTGTTATACTAGAATAGTGTTTTGAAGTCGCTAAAAAGTGTGAAATATGTCCAGTTTCTTTCCAAAACCCCACAAGTACCTACAGACTCAGTAAAGGCTTGTATATCATGAACAAGCCTGAAGTAAATCATAATGCATACAATCACATCTGATTTTCCTCATTGTAAAAATTTGGGCAATAGGAGTTATAAACTGAAGTATTGACTGTACACATGATAGATATAATGGGATACATTTTTAAAAAATAGAAGAAATCCTAGACATAAAAACTAGATATTTCATTAAGAGAATTTACACATCTGATAGTTGAATTTAAGCACTTATATTAAAAATAACTATAGCAACATGACAAGCAGGTAACTTGGGAAAAGGCAAAGATAGCAATTCCAATATAAGAACTTTATCTATATAATATACAAATATAAAACTTGCTCTACATGTCAAACTTTTATAATCATTTACCAATGTATTTAAAGTAATGCTTTACATTACAGGAAAAATAATCAATCTCAAATGATATATAGCAATTGTTTATAATTTATGTTGTTTTTGGTGTTTGCATTTTAATTATTTTTCATATTTGTAGTTGCTACTTTTCTAGCTTCATTGCCAATATTCTTGAACTCTTAAATTGCTTAGTTTTCCTACTTTTACTCTGAATGTATATATTTAAGTGAGAAAAAAATAAATAAATGAAATTATACCAAGTGCTTTCAAACTCTGAAAATAAATATTTAACAAGAGACAAAAAGCAAACCATTTGGCAATTTGGGTAATTTTTTTATTTTAAATAAAGCGAATTACACAAACTGAAAGTTATGCCGCATCAAAAAAGACACTTCATAAATACTAAGACAGAATGTTACATTCAGCATATAATACAAGTGAATTAAAGTCATGTACACACAAGACGATTAATCAGTGCTTTCCCTCAGGTTACCAAAGATCACAGTAAAAAATAGTAAGAATTGAGTAGAAAATGTCTGAAGAGCTAGACCCTCAGCCAGAACTTGGCTCTGAGAAATTTCACAATTAAGGGCAGGAGGAAAACATCATTGGAATCATTATACAGTAATAGGACAGGTGTTCCCCTGTTTCCTCATGGAGCAAATGAAGAAGTCTGCATTCTGCTAGTAGCCATATTTTGACAGCTCTTCCATAGTTATGGGCCTGTGGTCAAAGTGTGAAGTGGAAACCCTTTCTCCACTAGTTGTGTAATTTTAATGAGCCCGTTGACTACAGGAATCTTCTGGAAAAGGTTGTTCCACTTTTATACAGATTCTAAATGTGTTGTCTAATGAGGTAAGACACTGAGTATAGAATGCTCAAAACTCCATAGTCTTTATATCAGATAGATTTCAAAGCACAGGTACCTATAAAAATATTGGCTGGTGTATATCAAGACAAAACATGGTAGACATTCACGTGGCCTATGTATGCTGAATGCATCATGAATCTTTGGAAAGGATCTCGAAGTAACTAGCAAATCTTCTTTGTAACCCAGGGAAATGATACTTTGTTTTGCTTGCTTGCTGCATAAGAGAATTACCATATGACCCAGCAATTCGTCTCCTGGCTATCTACCAAAAAAATCTGAAAAGATTTATCCATAAAGATATGTGTGCTCAGATGCTCATTGTACCTTTATTTATGCTGGCCAAGACATGGAAACAACAAGTGCCCTCGAGTAGATGATGGAATACTACTCTGCCATAAGATAGATGAAATAGTACCATTTGGGACAACATGGATGGATCCTGACATTATTATGCTAAGCAAAATAAGTCAAATAGAAAAAGTCAAGAACCATATGATTTCACTGATATGTGGGATATAAAACTGAAAACAACAAAGGAACAAGACAAACAAATAGAGAAACAAAAACTCACAGACACAAACAAGAGTTTTGTGGTTACCAGAGGGTAAGGGGGGAGGGGGTCACCAAATATATGGTGATGGAAGGAGAACTGACTCTGGGTGGTGTGCACACAATGTGGTACATAAATGATGTATTACAGAATTGTACACTTGAAACCTATGTAATTTTACTAACCATTGTAATCCAAATAATTAAAAAGAAGGAGGAGGAGGAGGAGGAGGAGGAGGAGGAGGAGGAGGAGGAGGAAGGATTTATTGCAGAGCCCTAGACATAGAACTTCAGGGATTAGATGGGATGAGGGAAGTAGTGTCACATATCTCTTCTGGTACGGCAATTTCTATCAAATAAAAACATTATGATGTGTCCTCATCCATCTTACTCACCAGATCTGGCACCATGTGATATCTGGCTCTTCCCCAAAGTCAAAATGACCCTGAAAGGTAAATGTTTTGAATTGATTCAGGACATCAAGGCAGCCATGACAGTGTAACTAAAGACACTCACAAAAGAGGACTTCCAGAACTGCTTCAGAAAGTGGCAAGAATGGTGGGATAAGTGTGTTCGAAGTGAGGGGGGTATTTTGACGGAGATTAATGGCAATGTGTCTTTTACTGTAATAATTTTTTAAATTTAAACATTCACCGTATGTTTTGATCACACCTCATAGAGTCCAGAGTTAGACTGAAATGAGAAATTGGATTTTTTGAAAACCATCAAGTCTCTGGATTGGTCTTCTCTGTTTATCATAGAGCAAAAATATTACCTTTCATATTTATGATTAGATGGTCCTGCACAATTTATTTTCACTTTTTTAAAACTAAAACTATTGTATAGATGGTTTCTTTTCTCTTTTAAGATATGTTTACTAGATTAGTGTTAAGACCCAAAATGTGACAATTCACCCTTACACACCTAGCCTTTTTGACATTAGGATTGTTACATTCTGTTTTGTTTCTTTTCTCATTATTCCAATTACATGAGAGAAGGAAGCAAGGTATTGGGACAAGAGCACCTCTTTTCAGCAACTGTCTGTGTTTTTCTTTCCTTGCCTCTTCTCTTCTGCACACAGATGTCTGTTTCTTTCTTCCTGATGCACAATTCTTGCTACTCTGTTCATTATTTCATTATCTACTGATAACACCTGGGGAGCAACACATTGCTCCTAATGGTGCTTTTTAATAAATAATGACAGTAACCAGATAACTGGGGCTCACCAGCACCTAGAGGAGTGATGAGCTGAGAATTTGTGGAAGGCACAGAATTATTTTTTGAAAGGAATTTTCTTTTTTCATTAGTGTAGTGCTGTAGCCTTGGGCTCCCTTATTCTCCCTCACAGGGTTCCATAAGCTTTGGCTCTAAAGTTTTATTGAGAAACACACCTGGGGAATTCTCTGCGATCCACACTGATCTTTTCAACTGCCTGGGCTGTGAAATTGGTGAGGGAGAAATGACAAGAGGGTTGTCAGCAGCCACAGTGTCGGCTAAATACAAAGCGAACAGGCATGTTTGAATCAAAAGGGTCATGTCGCTGACTAATATAACCTTCGACTGATTTTCTAACATCTTATTCATAGCACTGAAACAAGGAATAAATGTTTTTATTGACTAGGCTCCATTTGCAATTTGTTCGGCAAAGGAGTGTCTGATTTGGTGGTGAGCATTTCAATACTGTTTCATATTCTCTAATGACATCATTCTGTTGATTTAAAATATGAATATTAATTTGTATGTGCTTAATTACAATATATTCCCACATATTACACTCATATATAAAAAATATTCAGACATTTTATATCTCTAAAAT
The DNA here is from genome assembly GCF_036562045.2 of Rhinolophus sinicus. Lineage (NCBI taxonomy): Eukaryota > Metazoa > Chordata > Mammalia > Chiroptera > Rhinolophidae > Rhinolophus > Rhinolophus sinicus. The sequence continues at coordinate 92,069,343 of NC_133753.1, read as the reverse complement.
TTCACCAGAAACTACATAAGAATGAAGTAATGATAGGAAATCAAAGAAGGAGCTTCTGTATTTGCAAATTCTTATCACTATGCACAACATCTACTCACCACTCATCTTGTCATGTTTTATTTATCATGTTCTATTCATCAAGAGATAAAAGAAAAAAACATAGCAGGAAATTTTGAGAATAAAGCTAAAGGAATTGTTAATATATACCTTTGTTTTGAAATAGGGACTGCACTCAAAACTTACTGAGGGAAAAGATAGCTGCTCACCTTTGTTCTGAAAAATAAGAAGCAATTGAAAACACACCCATTATTTCGTTTTGCTATTTATCTTAGCATCTCGCAGCTTTTACAAATCATGATTTGCTTCCTAAAACAAACAAATAATCTGATGAGATAAATAAAGGATCTACTGTTCTTATCTTGGTTTTTGTTTGAATTAATGTAACAACCAATACTTCGGCTCCCATATAAGATCATATTATGTAAGTTCTAGTACATCCTTCTGGGAGCCTCATGGCCACCACCACCGTCACCTTCTCATCACCTCTGTGTGTTGCATCTTTAATTTCTGTAGACTGAGACGTTGGCCAGGACAGAAGTCACTAATCAGTATGACCTAGGGAGTTTAGACCACCTCCTGGATGTACAACATATTGAAATGTTACCCTAAGAACTCTGTGCATGTTTCTGACTAAAACCCAAAGTATTCATGTTAGAAAAGATGTGATGTACCTTAGTCTTACCAATCATTTTCCTAAATTAATTTGTATATGGAGAATATGGAAGAAACGAGGATGAAGGAGTGACGCTTAATTACGCTTTAAGGTCATCTTCTGGTAAAAACATGGGCTTTGGAGGATGATGACTTGAGTTTGAATTCAGTTTTGCTGTGTCCCTTGGGTAAATTACTTAAATTCTGAGTTTAAATTGCCACACTTTAAATGGAGCTAAATCCATCTTGCATGATTCCTGTAAATTTTAGGAATAATTCACATCAAACCCCTAGTGCGGACCTTGGCTTCTAGCAAATGTTCAATAAATTGTAGCTAAGCTTGTTATTCATTTTATCATCCCTTTAGAATATTATTAATTTACCTAATTTCAGCTACCAATCTGAAATACATAAACATTTTTCTTTTTAAACATGTTTTAAAATGCTTTTATATATATATATATATATATATATATATGAGAAATAACTGAACAGTGATTTCCTTATTTTTAAAATGTCTGTCTCCATTACTGATATTTTCTCAAATAGCAACTTAGAAGAACAGACGTATGATACTTCTGCCTTTTCTCCAAGCATTTGCTACATTTGTCCATTTCAACAATTATCCAGGAAAGTGATTTATGTGAGTTGAAAGTTAAAAGCGATAGCTTATTTTCTCAAAATTAAACAATCATTCAAATATATGCAAATTGAAATGTCCAAATGTAATGGGAGATGTAAAATGCTATCTGAAAGTTATTAAAGAGGCTATTATTTTAATAAATTAAAAACTGATGCTATTAGCATTGTTAACAAAAGATATTTAAGAATAGCTTTTTCCACACTTTGTTTATCTCATTTTTGATAAGATGTGGTACTGACTAGCCCAACTTAGTTCTCACCATATTGCTTCAAATAACAGTCCCTAGTACATGAAAAAGACTCCATAAAAAATAACAAATGTTGCAATCATCTGTATATTCTTGTCTTTTAATATGTACTTCCTCTGGCTCCCATTTGTTCATTTCATGTACATAGCATAAATATTTTACACAACAACACATAGCAACATTGTATTGGAGACAGTTTTATTCATTTCAGTAGCTTATACTGACATTCCTATTGGAAAAACAGCCATTTTAATGGCTAATGTAAAAAAAAACAAACACATATTAAATATGAACATATAAGCAGCTGAAAGCAACCTCTGTGTCATATTTATCAGGAACTGAGAGTTGCAGTTGGAGTTCTTCAAGCTCAGGGCAGGCGGAAATATACAGTTCCTTGGTGAGCGAAGCCATTACCGTGTTTCCCCAAAAATAGGACCTTGCTGGACAATCAGCTTTAATGCATCTTTTGGAGCAAAAATTAATATAAGACCCAGTCTTATTTTACTATAACATAAGACCAGGAATAGAATAGAATAGAATAGAATAGAATAGAATAGAATAGAATAGAATAGAATAGAATAGAATAGAATAGAATAGAATAGAATAGAATATCAGGTCTTATATTAATTTTTGCCCCAAAAGACGCATTAGAGCTGATTGTCCGGCTAGGTCTTATTTTCGGGGAAACACGGTAGTGTTTAAACCTGTCATGGGTATTAAGAAACACTACAAGCTAAGATTTGGGCCATTTGTACTAGAAGTAGTTTAGATTTTTGGAATGCTGTTATTAAGGAAATGTAGAATCCTGAAAAAATTCATGGGGAGAGAATACCAGAAAAATAAGATTGAATTATGCCCACATGTTAAACTTGTGTTTACTTTTTTAGGGAAATTTTGTACAAATTAATCAGTAGATTTTTTAGTGTTTTCAATAGCCTGAGAAATAGAAACTGAGGAATGTCAGCAGCTCCCCTATATTTGAACTATTTTAGAAAGGCTTATCTTACACCCAGGATGCTCTAGTTTCTTGAGTTATTTGAATACAATTTTACAGCTCAGCCTCATGCAGAAGTCAATCATACTGGGAAATGAGATCATATGTGAGAACACACAAATACAAAAATACACAATTTTGTAGAAATGTATGACAATTGTTTTAGTTTATTTCTTCTGCACTCCTCTATCATCTGCCTCAGTGAATGCACATTCAAGTGGAATCTAGGAATGCTCCATTCTACTGTAAGTAATGGCTAAGAGCATAGTTGTGAAGCTCTTCAGTGTATATATGCCAGAAAAAACACTAAAGCATACATGACATCAGCCAAGTGGTCATAAGAGCCAACGTTACAATTCTTAATTTGTTTCTAAAAGCAAAATGAAAAAAAGGTCAAGATAATTGCAACAAAAATTTTAATAAAACTAGAATAGGTCAACTGCTGGGGAAAAAACATTTCAAAATATATATGTCATAATTTTCACAACCATCATTCCAAATTTAGCCATTATTTGAAATAATTGCCTGAAAGACAAGCATATGGGAGTTTTTCCAGTGTATCGACAAAATAATATAATACTCCCATACGCTCTCATAAAGAAAGAAACAACATTAACACACAGGAAGACATGAGTTTAAGGGGGCACACTATTTTGCACAGTTGAGACATATTTTTACATGACTTTTTATATTCAAATTTTAATTAATTCAGGTTTAGTAATGAATTTCTGCTTATATTTAAGTTAACTGACACTGCATTTCAAGTTTACATAACCATAAGATAAAAAGCTTTATATTATTTCAGGAGATCATTTGTGGGAGGATAGGGGAAGGAAGGAAGAAAAAAGACAGAAATGGAAGTTACCTCCAAACTAAGTATATATAAGAAAAAACAAAATGTATCATGGAAAGAAAATGTTAGCTTTAGGCTTTATAAGATAGTTAAAGGTGAGAATATCACTTGAATTTTAAAAAATTGTCCAACAAGACCTTACTTTTTAGCCTGCTTCCGTATATTAAAAAAATAAGTACAAGAAAATAAATTTTATAACATTCTTAAAAATACATACCAGATATTTAAAAAACCTGTATCCTACTTTCTCAACTAACTTGATTGCCAATAATTAATATTAAAAGCATGTACGTCTATCTTATTTTCCCATAATTACCTATGTTTTCCATAAGATAAAATTATAGATGCACAAAAACCAGCTGTGCTCTCTTTGTTAATAGCTCATATATTAAACAACTCTGCATTGATCCTGACAGTTTATTTATTGCTGGCTTTACTCCAAGGATGGGAAATATTATAACAGTGTGAAAAAAATAATATATTGAGAAAAGAACACTAAAGCAGAGAAAAAATAGAAAAATAATTACAATTGTATTACCTTTTTAAATGTTCAAGGTGTGTGCTCTGCTAAAGTAAGTACAACTCATAATACCAGAAGTTTGTTGGAACTTATAGTTTGAACTTTGTCTCTAAAAATTTACAGTTTGATTTTGAAATTATACTCATATTCTAATTTTTGGGTTAAATCAAGGGAGTATTAATATCTATATTCCAGTAAATAGGATGATTTCCCACAGATTTAAATAAACAAATTTACTTCTCTCTCATTGAAATTTTAAAATACTTTGCCTATTTATTCCAACCACTAACAATAAGTAATAAATAGCACAAATTATTTTTATTAATTCTGACTTTGCTGCTGCAAATCGTATTTTTGTTCTCACAGGTTAATCAGGCTGAATGTTTTCTAGAGTTTTCAGTAGCATAGTATCTTGAAACTTCAAAAACTTGAATTCCTATCTGTTCTAGTTGTTAATGTAAAAGGAGATTGCTATCACAATAAAAAATCAAGAAGTACATCAGATTACACACATTTTAAAAAATCTTCTGTAGTTATTCTTCTTTAGTTGTACTTTTCGATGAATGTAATCAGAGAAATTCTTTTGTCTTTTTTCTTCAAGAAATGTTAAGTTCCTGAAATTCAATGACAGTTGAGTCTACATTGCTTAACAATTTTTGTTTACTTTTTCATTAATTGAATATTTTATATTGTATTTATCCATTTTACTGATGACATATGTTTGAGTTATTACCAAATCTGAATATTGCAAACAAATATGCAAAGAAAACTATTGTTCATATATCTTGAGGAACATGTACAGAAGATTTGCATATATGCTTAGGAGAAAAACTGCTGCATGTCAGAGCTTGCATGTCTTAAAATGTGTTAAATAATGCCAAACTGTTTTAAGGTGGTTGAAATAATTTACATTCTTATTAACAGCATATGAAGATACTAGATGCCTGCAATGTTGCCAATAGTTACCTTCACATTCTTCTGATTAGTGACATGTAGTCTTTTTTATTTGAATTTCCTTATTATTAAGTATTGAAACTCTTTAAAAGTGTTTATCAGTCATTTAGATTTTCTCACATGGGAAGATTCTAGTCTGGCTTCCCTCTCTTTTTCATTAACGTAGACATTCCTTATCCATTCACGTACTGGTTCATTTTCTATTGTATATGTAACAAATATCTTCCACCACTAGGAACCTGGCCTTTTAATTTTGTAAAGTCTCCTTTGTCATTTCACAGTTTCATAAAATTTTATTGTTTTAACTTATATTTTATGCTTTTTTAAAATCTCTTATTTCAGAAGCCATTCTTTACCATAAATTATTGGAGATGCTTTTCTATATTACATTCTATAATATGTATAGTTTTGGATTTCACATTCAAATCTTTGATCTAACTAGAATTGACTTATCTTGTGCAAGGTAGGCATCCAATTTTTTTTTTCCTTTATAGATATCCACTTAGATCAGCTTTTTAAAATTGAAATGTGATCTTTGTCCCACTACTTTGCAGTACCACCTTGTGATATTTCAATTATCTGTACATGTGTGAATCTATTTCTGAGCTGTTATATTTTATCTATGTGCCTATCCTGAAACGAAAACTATGATGTCTTCACTACTATAGCTACACCTTTAGTGTCTATACCTGATAATACAAGTACTCTTTGTTCTTCTTTACGATTGATTTAGCATTTTTTTTTTTTTTTGTCCATTGTATTTCAATATAAATTTAAAAATCAGTTTGTCAGTTCCACAAAATTGTGGTTTTGAACCGTGCTCTACTAAATCTAGAATTAAGTTAGGAAGAATTGAAATTTTTAGAAACTAAAAATTTCAATATAAAAACATGCTATACCTTTCCAATTATTTTGTTCTTCTTTATGTCTTCAATGAGTTATTTTCTGTGTTGCACATTTTCTTCAAATTAATTTGTAGGTACTTTTTTTGTGTTGCATATTTTCTTTAAATTAATTCCTAGGTACTTTATATGTTTGATGCTATTAAAAATGATATTTTTAAAACTTACACTAGAAATTTGATATATAAAATCTAAAAGATCTAAAAATAAAGATAATATACAGGGCAAAAGCTTTCTAGGACCAGTAACAGCTCTCTCTCTCTCTCTCTCTCTCTCTCTCTCTCTCTCTGTCTGAATTTCAACTAATCTCCATGATAAAAAAATAAATTATTGTTTTATTACAATTCTCAGGCAAATCTATTTCTCAGTGCTTGAGTAATTTCTTTGGACCTTCTGGTTTAGATTGAAAAATAGAGCTACAATGACAGATATAAGAAGCAATGATATGCTCTAAACATAAAAATGGGTGATTTTGATTACAATGAGGTCGATGGCCTAATTTTAATAGTTTGGGGTTGACAATTTACAACAATAAATGTGGTCATTTTATTTCACATTAATTCCTCCTTATCTGAGGATGATAGACTCTAAGAGCCCAGTGGATGCCTGGAACTACAGATAGTACCGAACCCTATACATACTTTGTTTCCCCCCCCCCCATACACATGTACCTATGATAAAGTTAAATTTATAAATTAGGCACAGTAAGAGATTAGCAACAATAACTCAGACTAAAATAGAACAATTATAACAATATACTGGGCTAAAAAGTATGTAAATGTGGACTCTCTCTCTCTCAAAGTATCTTGTGGTACTGTACTCACCCTTCTTCTTGTGATGAAATGAGATGATACAATGCCTACATAATGAGATGAAGTGAGGTAGGTATTGTGTCATAGCGTTAGGCTACTATAAGTGTCACTTGCACACAAGCACTGTGATAGTGTGACAGTTGATCTGATAACTGAGAAGACTACTAAGTGACTGATGGGTGGGTAGCATGAGGAGTGGAGACGTTAGACAAGTTGATGATTCACATCCTGGACAGGATGGAGCAGGATAGTGCAAGATTTCAAAACACTGCTCAGAACAGCATGGATTTTAAATCCTATGAATTGTTAAATTCTGAAATTTTCCATATAATATTTTCAGGCCACAGTTGACCACGGTAACTGAAACTACAGAAAATGAAACCACAGACAAGGGAGGACTATTGTATTAACTTATAGACTTTCTTATTTGCATATTCATTGTCTAATTATGTATGTAACAGAGATTTGCTACAGTTGTTTAGTTAATTCAGAGCATCTAATTGCTTAAAATCAATTAATAATCTCAATGTGTTATTCTTAATATGGGATCATACTATACTCAATTATTTTTTATTTAATAAAAATATATGTATTCTTTTATTGAGGAGGTAGAAATTTTAGGCAACACCTGAAACAAAAAGCAACAAAACTAAATATATTTTAAAAATGGCTTTCAAGACATTGGACATCAGGCAAAAGAGGACAAGAAACAAATGAGTTGAGTCCTAGGAAAGACCCAGCTTCCTGAATTGAAAGTTTACAGATCCTGGCACAGTGAAGGAGAAGCAAGGTAGATATGAGCTCACTCCCTCAGCTGAGGAGATGAAGGATAGAGTCCTCATAGACCAAGGTAGCCAAAATTTACAAGGCACAATACTGAAGAAGAGAGAATGTCACAGAGAAACTGATATCTGCAGAGGTATCTCTTTATTATTCAGCAGAGTATTGATCACTATATGAATGTAAAGAATTACTCAAGAAACCAGGGATAGAATTTTCCATAAGGATCAGAGGGAATTATACTCAGATAACAAATAGGGACAGAATAATATCTATTCCTCCTAGTCAGAGTAAAAAATCTAAAAATTTACAGCGTTGGGTAGGGTACTTAGAAGGGTGTGCCTCAGCAGTGGTAAATATTTAAGCTTAGACTAATGCTCTTTTGGTACTGCCTTACAAATTTTAAGAACATCAGACTATTTACAAAAAAACTAAAGGATCATACTGTTTTCAAACATTATATTGCACCTCAGAATTTAGTGTTTGAAAGCTCAAGAACATTTATAAGAATACAAAAATATCCAGCATACAACAATGTAAAATTCAGTGTCTGGATCAAATTAAAGATTACCAAGAAGGCAAAAGTGTAGGGAATTTTCTCCAAAAGCAAGGAGAAAAATCAATTGATTGACATTGATGATAACTGACACAAATATTAAATTTAGCAAACAAAGATATTTAAAAAGTTATTAGAACTACATGCCATATATTCAAAAGTTAGGAGATTTAAATCAAATTTCTAGAGTTGAAACTTATGGTATCTGAAATTAAAAAAGATATACATTGATAGAATTAATTACAACTAGAGATTGATAAATAAAAGATTAGTAACTTAAAAACAGTTATATAAGCAAGAAAAATGTTAAGAGAGTTTTTAAAATAAAATATACATTAGTGAGTTTTTAAACAATTTTAAGCATCCTCATATATGAAGGGGGAGAAAAAATATTTAAATAAATAAAGTTTGAAAGGTGTCCAAACTATAAATCCAAGAAGCTCAAAAAAATCAATCACAGCACACATGAAGAGAGATACATCATAGTCAAATTGTTCAAAACCAGTGATGAGAAAATGTGTAAAGTAGCAAGAGACAAACACATTATTTACAAAAGAATAAAGATATGGATGACAGCAGATTTCTCATTGAAAAAATGTAAGTGAGAAGACAGCAGAGACCCATCTTTAAAGTGTTACAAAGGAATCCAAGTTAAGATTCCATATCCAGAGAAAATACCTCAAAAATTTGAAGTAAAATAGACTTCTTCAGACACACAAAAGTTGAAAGAGTTCATCACCTGCAGACCAGCATTACAAAAAAAATTTAAAGTAAAACAACCAAAACAACAACAGTTAAAACACCCTTTGTTATAAACTTTCGAATTGTAGGATATTTGCTTAACATATTAATGCATTTTTTTCTCTGACTAAAACGAAGATTAGGTTTCCAATCAAGATGACAGAGTAGGTAAAAACTGTGCTTGCCTCCTTTTGTGACCATATGAAAATTGCAACTAAATTATAGAACAACCATCATTGAGAATCACCTGAAGTCTAGCTGAACAGAAGACCTAAAACTAAGGACATAGAGAGGAAGCCACATAAGACTGGTAGGAAGGACAGAGACATGAAGCAGACTGGTTCTACACCTGAGTATGGCAATTAAAAATCAGGAGGAATCTCTCAGCTATGGAGGTCCCCCCTGGAGGAGGTCTCAGCCCCAGATCAGCCTCCCCACAGCAGAGTTCTAGTGTTGGTGAGAGAAGACCCCACCACTTCTGGATGTGAAAACAAACAAAGATTGTGGCTGAGTGAGACAAAAGGTGGCTAGAGTCTGAGATGTGTTCCTCTTAAGAGCCTGTGCATAGACTTATTGGTGAACATACTCACTCTGCTCCAGAGCTATAATAGCAGCTTGAAAGGCAACAGGGACATGTGGGGAGAAACTGAGTTGTCTGGCTTCAAGACAAAGACTGGATGGGCAGCTTTCTCCCAGAAAGAAGTCCTGGTAGAATCCATTGTTTCATTGTTAAGCCCTCCCCCAGCTTGGCATGCAGACTTTCCTAAAATCTCTCAAAGGATCACAAACCCAGAGTTCTTTCTGAGCAGCCCCAAGCCCAGCACTAGTGGCAGCTGGTCTTGGTTCACAGCTTAGCCTCTTGAGACACCACCCAGCACAGGTGGTGGTCAGCTATGGATTTCTTTGTGGCTCATGCCAGATGGCCCTGGGCAGGACACAGGATGCACATAACTTGCCTTATGTTGGGGCACCTCCTAGAAGACCATGAGGCCAGCACACTTGGTGGCCAGCCTCAGACCCAGCCATGCCAGAGCATTATCTGGCTACGTCTAAGGATGATACACCCATAGGCGAGACTGGACAGGCACCAGAGCCCTGCTAAGGTGAATCCTGTTCCATAGGGTCAGCCCCTGCACAACAGCTCCTCTACTTCAGTCATTGTCAGTCTCACAGCCACGCAGCCTGAAGGTCAATTCCTCCCACTGACATGCAAATAGCAAGCAAGTCTCAACTACAACAGGAGGGCACACACAACCCACACAAGGGACACACCTGGGGCACACGGTTCAGGTGACCAGGGAGACTGTGCCACTGGACACCTACTACAAAAGGCCACTCTACTAAGAGTGGGCTACGTAGCAGCCCTACTTAATACATAGAAACAAACATAGAGAGGCAGCCAAAATGGGGAAACAAACAAACAAACAAAAATGTCCCAAATGAAAGAACAGCACAAAGCTCCAGAAAAATAACTAAACAAATGGACACAGACAATCTACCAGATACAGAGTTCAAACCACTGGTTATAGGAATGCTTAAGGAACTTAGTGAGAATTTTAACAGAGATAGGAAACATAAAAAAATGGAGATAGAAAACATAATAAAGAATCAGTCAGAAATGAAGATAACTGAAATGAAGAATACATTAGAGGGAAACAACAGTAGATTAGATGAAGCAGAGGATGGAATCAGAGATTTAAAAGATAACGTAGTAGAAAACACCAAATCAGAACAACAAAAAGAAAAAAAGAATCATCAAAAAAGAGGACATTTTAAGGGGCCTCTGGGACAACATCAAGCATACCATTTGCATTATAAGGGTACCTGAAGGAGCAGAGAGACAGCAAGGAATCAAAACCCTATTTGAAGAAATAATAATGGAAAACTTCCCGAATCTGGCAAAGGAAATAGAGATACAAGCCCAGGAAGCCCAGAGAATCCCAAAGAAGATGAATCCAAACAGGCCCACACCAAAACACATATAATTAAAAAGCCAAAGGTTAAAGATAAAGAGAGAATCTTAAAACCAGCAAGAGAAAAACATTAGTTACTTACAAGGGGTCTCCCATAAGATTTTCAGCTGATTTCTCAACAGAAACTTTGCAGACCAGAAGGGATTGGCAGGAAATATTCAAAGTGATGAAAATTGAGGACCTATAACCAAGATTATTCTACCCAGCAAAGCTATCATTTAGAATTGAAGGACAGATAAAGAGCTTCCCAGACAAACAAAACCTAAAGGAGTTCAGCACCACCAAACCAGTATTACAATGAATCTCAAGGAATCTTAGAGGGACTTTTTTAAGATGAAAAAACAAAACAAAAATGTGAATAATAAGATGGCAAAAACTACAAATCTATCTATTATTTTAAATGTAAATGGATTAAATGTTCCGATCAAAAGACAAGGTGGCTGAATAAATAAGAAAACAAGGCCCTTATGTATGCTGCCTATAAAAGACTAACTTCAGATTGAAAGACAACTGAAAGTAAAGGGATGCATAAAGATATTTTATGAAAACAAACAAACAAAAAGGGCTGTGAAATCAATACTTATACCAGACAAAATAGACTGTAAAACAAAGGCAAGAGACAAAGAAAGACCCAGTAATCCCACATCTGGTTATTGATCTGAAGAACCCAAAATGCTACTTTGAAGAGATATATGCATCCATATATAGCATTATTTACAATGGCCAAGATGTGGAGGCAACCTGGATGTCTGCCAATGGATGAATGGATAAACAGGAGGTGGTACATTACATTAAATGGAATATCGCTCAGCCATGGCAGAAATGGGTTCTTGCTATCTGCAGTGGCATGGATGGACCTGGAGGGAACCGTGCTGAGAAGAGTATGTCAGACAGTAAAAGACATGCAATGTGATTTTACTTACATGTGAAATCTAAAGAGTAAAATAAACGAAAAAACAAAACTGAAACAAACTCATAGAAACAGGGAACAGTTTGATGGCTACCAGATGGGAGTGGGGTTTGAGGATTGGATGAAAAAGGGGAAGGAATTAAGAAGTACGAATTGGTTGTTACAGAATAGTCATTGGGATGTAGGGTACAGCATAAGGAATACACCTGAAATAATATAATATTGAACATCAACTGCAACTGAAAAATTTAAAAAGGGGGGGGGGAATGAATAGGAATAAGAGGTTCAAATTTCCAGGTATAAAACAATTAAGTCATGACGATGTAATGTACAGCATGCGGAATATAGTCAATAATATTGTGGTAGCGTGGTACAGGGTCAGATTGTTGCTACACTTTTCATGGTGACCACTTTTTTAGGTATATAAATTTTGAAAAAAACTATGTTGTATCCCTGAAAAACTAATGTAATATTGTATTTTAGCTATATTTTTAATTTAAAAATCTTTTTAAAATATGGTTATTTAACATTAAAATATCTAACACTCCCAATAAAATAAGGGGGAAAATAGTAAGGGACACTGATACTCTAAACAAACAAAATAGGACATAATAAATATACATTCAAATGTTTTCCAATAACAATTTTTTTAAAAAAGTGATAGTTATAACAATTACCAAAGGCAAAGGGTACAACAATTTTATTCATTAAATTCTTTCATAAATTATTAGGAAATGCTAAGTTCCCAATACACATGAGTAAAGGACATTAAGAAACATTACATGAAAGATGAAATTAAATTAATTTGAAAACTGGTTTATACAGACAATTCGTCAACCTTATTTTTACACATATAATATTAAAGTAGTATTCAGAACTGAGAGATTTTTATATTTTAATGGTAAAAGATGTTTCATTTAAATGTGTGTTATGTAGAATTATGGAAGTGAAAATTGAACAATTTGGGGAAAGTATTTGGCACTATGAATAAACAGCTTTAAAACCATTTGTTCCTTTCACCCAGTAATTCCAAGTCTTGAAAACTAGCCTAAGAAAATAAACGTAGCCACATCCCCAAAGTTTAAAGCACAGAGGTGCTCAATTCATAAAAATGATATAATTAAAAAACATCAATCTCTAATTGTCAAAAAGTTGGGGAATTGCTAAGGAATGAAGGTGCTTTTTACTTTTGTTTGACAATACGTATATAAGAACCACAAAGCTCATATCAACCAAACAGGAGAGAGAGAGACTCTAATCCTTAATCCTTGGTGTTTGAAACTCCTTTTGCTCCTTTTTAATGATCCCAAAAGACAGGCATCTTCACTGGTGTCCCCTTTCCCTCTTTATAAAAGTAGATTCTCAAGACCTTGAGTAAAACCACCAAGAAGAATCAGAATCTGTATTAACTAAGGATGAAACCCACAATTCTTGTATCTCCTATATCCGTTTCTATCACCTCGATCCCAAGTCCTGTTGGAATTCAAGAAAACTGTGAGTGAACAGGACACTTTCCCTGCTGAACCTCAAAATACTTGGCCTATTCCCATTACCATTCCTTCCATTTGTAAATGAGAAAATAATAACAATAATAATAATAAAACAACAACAACAACAATAATAATAATGTTTATAGATTCATTTGTTTTATTTTTCCAAACTGGGGACCTGAATCACCAAAAGAGAGCATCACAGCAGGATAACCATGCATTAGGAAAAGGGGAATTCCTGGACTTTTCAGAAATTACTGGACTAAGCTCTGAACTGACATTAATTCCTTAGAATCCAAAATACTATTTTGACATTCAAGTGAGGTCCAGTGGGTGCAGTTTATTAATGAAGTTTTGGCTCAGATCCATCTCATGGTAACCTTAGTGGTTATTTTCTCAGTTCTAGAATGCATGGTTGAAATATAAATATTCTATAAGTAGAAAAATCCCCACTTCTGGTTTTCTGATCTATAGAGCAAGAGCTATTATGGAAGGATTTGCCAAGGAAAACCACTAAAACTGCTTTCCCTCTAAAAACAGTGAACTCAAACCAAAACTCTACCTCTAAGAAATGGCAAATTTGTCTGTCTCCATAAAAGACTTAAAGGAGAAAGGCATAGTGGTTCCTACCACAGCTCCCTTAACTTGCCTGTTTGTAAAGAAGACAGATATTGCAGAATGACAGTGTATTACTATAAACGTAACCATGTTTTTATTCTACTTGCAGTTCCTTTCCCAAATACAATTTCTTTATAGGAGCAAATCAGCACAGCCCTGATACTTGATATGCAGCTACCATCAAGCACACACACACACACACACACACACACACACACACACAAGATCTGTTAGTAAAGAAAACCAGAATAAGTTTACTTTCACCTGAGAAAGATAACAATATACATCAATATGTATTTCTCATCTTACCTCAGAGCTATGTAAATTCATGTCTAGTCTTGTCATAATTTATTCTGAATAGATTTTGCACATCATGTCATTATTCTGACTGCACAAGGTAAACAAATAGTGAACACTATTAAACCTATGCCAAGGGCCAGGGCAGGGACTGAGGTGAGACTCTCCTTTGGAGAGTGAGGGACTCTCCTTTGGAGCAAAATTTAAGAGGCCACCAAAAACCTCGTTCATTGACATAAATATTCTAAAACTATATTTAAAGAAATCAAATTGATTTTTAAAAATCCATGATGAGAAAATATTCAAATTTTGAATAACGACAGGATCAGTACTAGTAAATTTACCGTTTGACTATTGCTCCACTATGGTGTGGAACGGTACCATTACTGATCCTGAACAGTGAAACGGAGCCAACCTTAGTTATTACAGTCAAATAACTTTTTATAGGAATTTGAGTTTGCATAGAAGTGGGAGAGATTGGAGGAATAAGGGTTTGGAAGACTGCAACAAGAGGATGTAAAAGTAATCACGTATATCAGCCTTAAGTACTGGAGTAAGATGAAAATACTGGGACTTCTGGTTTTCAGTTTTACATGGAAAGAGCTTGGAAGTTGCTATTCCATCTTAACAGCAAGCAAAAGGCTCAACAAAGTTAAAATCAGCAACTCTTTTGATTCCTAAGAGAAGGGAAAACCACTGACCCCAAAATTGGAGAGACTGACAGGGTGATACAGAGAACAACTCACCAAAGCAGAAACCTCTATGGGAACCAGCGCTGGCATCAGAAAACCTGAACTGCACTGCATAAATCGCTAGAGGTGAAGTGTGGACAAATCCAAGAGTTAAAAACTCAAGGGGACTCAGTCACAGAAGGGCCTCCATTGCTTTTTGGAGTTTTACCTCCATGAACTAGACTAGGTTCTCACTGTAAATATCAGAGACCAATCCCCTGCTTCTTCCCATGGAAGAAGGGAGAAAGGAGCCACTTTGAAATAAACCAAAGCACCCCGCCTACACAGGTAACAAGGCCTGCCCTCAGGGGAAACTACTTAAGCAGAACCTAATCTGCTGATGTATTATCAGAACCTAACTCACCTGGGGAAGGGGAAATACTCAACTGCAACTAACACTAGCTTTCCAAGAGGGGAGAAGAGTAATACATAACTCCAACTACACTAGTCATCTCATCCCACCTAAGGGAGGAGAAAAAAAAAATAGCTGAGAGACACTTGTGAAGGTCACAGTTCAGAGGCATAGGCTGGCTAAAAGACTGAAACCTAATCAGAGGACTGTAGAATGCTTGCCCTCCCCCCACACCTCACTACCACATAATTAAAGACCTATTTACAGCAGTTTCTTTTACCAAGTACATCACATCCAGCTATCAAGAAAAATTTACAAGGCATACAAAAAAGCCAAAAACACAGTCTGAAGACAGAGAGTAAGCATCAGAACCAGATTTAGCAGGGATGTTGGCATTATCAGATGAGGAATTTAACACAACTATAGTATACTAAAGGTTCTGATGGATAATGTAGATAGCATGCAAGAACATATGTGCCATGTAAGAGAGATGGAAATATTAAGAAAAAATCCAAGAACAAATGCTAAATATTAAGAAACAACTGTAACAGAAAATGAAGAATGCCTTTGATGGGCCTATTAATAGACTGGACTTGGCTGAGGAAAGAATTTCTGAGCTTGAGGACATATCAGTAGAAACCTCCAAAACTTGAAAGCAAAGAGAAAAACATTGAAAAAAAAAAGTAGAACAGAATATCAAAGGACTGTGGGAAAGCTATCAAATGTGCAACATCTGTGTGATGAGAATACCAAAGAAGAAGCAAGAGAGAAAGGAACAGAAGACATATTTGAAACAACAATGACTGAGACTTTCCCCAATGTAATGTCAAACCCCAAACCTTAGATTTTAAAAGCTCAGAGAATACCAAGCAGGATAAATGCCAAAAACATTACACCTAGGCATATCATTTTTAAATTACAGAAAGTCTAAGCTAAAGAAAAAATTCTGAAAGAAGCCAGAGGCAATAATAGCTTACGTATAAAGGAGCAAAGATAAGAATTACATCTGGCTTATTCTCAGAAACCCTACAAGTAAAAGAGGGTAAAGTGAAATATTTAAAGTGTTGAGAGAAAAAAAACACACACCAGCCTAGAATTCTGTGCCCTGGGGAATTTTCCTTCAAAACTGAAGGAGAAATGAAGATTTCTCACACAATCAAAAATTGAGGGAATTTGTGGCAAGTAGACCTGCCTTGCAAGAAATGTTAAAAGATGTTCTTCAGACAAAAGGAAAATAATGTGGTCAGAAACTCAGATCTACAAAAAGAAAGGAAGAGCATCAGGGAAGTAATAAGAGAAGTTAAAATGAAAACTTTTATTTTTCTTACTTTTAATTGAGATAACAAATAATAGTTTGTTCACAATTATATAGCAGCAAGGTAGTCTATTATGTATGCTTACGTGTGTATATATATGACATATGGTTTGAATGAGTTTCTCCAACCTCCACAAGGTCTTTTTAAATACCTAACAGAAGGTAGCAATAGATTTGCCTCTTAGTTGGAGTTAAAAACTCTCATCTACTTTCCTAGATGTACGTTCGCCCAAATTCTAGGTTACTTCCCAGGCCCCTCAAGTCTTTACTTCTTTTCCATAAATTCCAGCTTTCTGCTGCCCTCTCCTGGCTTACTAGAGCATATAAACATTTATAAATACTCAGGTTTACCTTACAGAGAGTTAAAACAATGATTCTAAAAATTTAGTGTGCCCTCAAATCTCCTCAGACACTTGTGAATAAAATGTAAGTTACAAAGCCACTCACTCAGAGATAATGATTCTGTACATCTAAGGCAGGACTCATGAATCTTCACTATTAATAAAGTGTTATTCTGATTCACATGAACTATAAACCACAATTTAAGAAATGCTGGAATAAACAAATCTGACTCAGTCTTGGTCATCACATTTTGACTGCAGGAACAAACCTTGAAGAGATTATGTTCATTTAGAAAAGCAGTTTTTTGCATGTTTTTCAATTCAGGTTTTTAACTTTTTATTTAAATAGCTAACCAAAACCTTAATTATCATTTTAGAATTATGTATTTCATATTCAAAATTACAGCAAAATTTAAAGGAATATAAATACGTAAGTACAAGGATATGCAATAGCCTTTAACCTTTATGTGTTGATGGTTATTCAATACATAACTCTGATTATTCTAAAAGTTATCTCCTCGGGCCCAGTTTTAAATTTGACTAGTCATTTTGGCATATCAGCTCTTTCTTGCTACAATCAAGTAATTCTAATAAATTTCACTGATCTTATCTGTATGCGTTGGGTCAATATTCTTTAAGGACTGAATCTATCTAAGAAATAAAACACATAAAAGCTGTTCAAGTAAGTAAATACAGGCACAATATCAAATTCCTCCCTCACAGATGCCTAACCAACGTTTCTTTGCCCCGTTACCTAAATCCACGATTTGTAAACTGAGTCGCAAACTGGAATTATCTGGGAACTTTAAAAATATATCCATTCTTGGGTCCCACTCCCAGAGATTCAGATTTAATTGATCTAGCTGCAGTGTGGGTGTCAGGAGTTTTGAAAGCTCCCCAAGTGATTTTAATGTGCTCTGCAACTCTTATTGCTGTAGACTTCCCGTCAGAACTCTGGTGGATGTAAATCTGTTTTCCCAGCTCTTGGGAACCGCCTATGCCTCTCCTCCTTACTGTCATCTTTATGGAACTACTGATAGAATACACAGGAGGTGCCAAAAAAGTGTATACACATGTTAAGAAAGGAACAAATTGTATTAAAATTATGCTGATGGTAACCAATTTGAGCACCTCTTGTAATTGCAGAAGTCAAACGTGACTTGTATTCAGCTTTTGTTATTGGTATATATTGAGTATTACAATTTTAATACAGATTTTTCTTTTCTTAAAATGCATGTACATTTTTTTGGCACACTCTGTATATAATCTCTCAACACACAGTAAAACTGATTGGGAGATATTCATGATTCCGATACAGTTGGTTGGCTGGCTCGGTATTAAAAAGAAAAAGAAAAAGAACGTTAAAGTAATCTATTTGTTTATCTTCAATCATTAGAAGCCTAATGTTTTCCAAAATATTGCCAATCAAAGGATCCTTAACTCCTTAAATTTATTTTTTCCCAAAAGCACTTGTGAAAATAAAACGGGTACTACAATTTATTTTTTTTAATGTTATCTTACTTTCACAATTCTGATTCTGGCATTGAAATCCATTTCTGTTAGTCTTCACTTGCATGGAATAATCAATTTGCAGCCATACTATACACAGGATTGGAGACAAATGCAGTATTATCTTCCAGAAAAAAAGACACCAAAAAACTGGAATTCTAAAGATAATTATAATGACATTAAAATTTTTAATGCATTATCAATGGGATATAAAATGACTTTAGATCAGATATGAACAAAGATGCCTTTTGAGCTTGCGCTCATCAGTATGAATTTGTCTAAAATATGAATTTACTATTTTAAAATAAATTAGGACTCTAATAGTTAAAAGTCTCTAAAGGTAGAATAAATTTATATATAGTTTATCAACTAAACAACTGAGTACATTTTAGGTTCCCATTGTCATTAGATAATATTAAATTCAATGCATGCAGTGTGAAGAATAACGCCTACCTAAATCTGCAGCTTGGAATGATTGTAGGAACTTGAAAGTGCTACATTGATTATTTAAATAATTTAGGTTGCAAAATAAGAAGAAAATTCAGGCAGGCATGCAAGTTTGCACTTAAGTATTTAATGCACATTTTTAATTGAAAGAGATACATTTAAGTAGAAATTTGGACTGCCTTTTAAAGAAGGTCAAAATCTGGCTGCAAGAAAAGCCCTCATCGTAAATTCTATGCCCAATCCTTTCTGGAGAAGAGTATACACAAATGTAACAAGATAAAGGAATTGTTGTACTCTTTGTTGCTTGCACACCCTCTCTCTTAGGAACCTAGACCAAACCCATATTTGGGGAAAATTTCTCAAAAAAGCATTCATGTCTTGAGACCATTGGAAAACTAGGTTTGTTATCCTCAGAGAGTCAGGGAGTCTATGAAGAGAAATGTGAAGTAGATTAAGGCTGAATAAAGGGAGACAGTGGAAGGTCATTATTTCCAAAAGCTGTTACAGTCATAAAACTATTGGTACAAGCAATGTTCTATGGAAAAAGAGTGAAGGAGCTGCTTATTTCCCACAGGCAGGGTAGTGACAGAGACCACATAGCATATGTTAACTATAGGCAATTTTTCATAAATTACAGGGAGACCTCAAGATTCTTGAATTTGCAAACCAAGTTTAACTACATTCCTGAATCACAGGGGGTGCCAGCTTACAACTAGTTTACTGACAAATTACCAAAAGAAATGTTCATATTTAGTAAAATTCATTTACTTCCGTTGTTTCTTATACAGCAATGTCACTGGTAGCGTATACAGTTACTGAAAAACATACTTCCCAACACACGCGTCCTAAAGAACTGTATATCTAAAATGGCCTTAACTCCCTGATGATGGGTAATGTTTGGAAAAAGCTGTATTAAACCTTGACGTTGTATCAACAGATGCAACACCACCAAGGGCCAACGCCTCTAGCTTAAACTATTCAGTACAAAATGAAGATGGGAACTTGAACTTGAGAGTACAAATAAGTGACTATTGTATAATATTGATATAAAATGAGGTGTCTCATTATCCATTTTATATTTACTTTATGTCCACTTTCAGAAAACTCTTAAAAATGTTATCTGTATTTATAGTGTTCATTTCTCGCCTTTCCACTCTTTCTTTAACCCATTGCAATGTTGTGTTCCCTATTATATCTCTAAAATAAATTTTAACAAGGTAAAGGCTAGCATGTGGCTAAATCCAATGGGATGTTTTAAATTCATGATTTTGTTTTTTTCTTAGAATTGTCTCTTCCATCTGCGTTTCTGACACAGCCCTCAATTGCTTTTGTTTCCTACCTCCTTTTCCTGCTTTACCAATTTCACTTACCTGATATTTAGATTCAGGATCCTAGTACATGGGTCAGCAAAAGATGGCCATGAGTCAAATCAGCTTGCTGATTTTGGAAATAACATTTTATCAGAACACAGCTGTTTTCATTCATGTAAGTATTTATTGTCTGTGGAAAAAGAGGGAAAAGGGAGTCAAATATGTGGTGATGGAAGGAGAACTGACTCTGGGTGGTGAGCACACCACGTGACATACAGATGATATATTATAGAATTGTACATCTGAAATCTATGTAACTTTACTAACCAATGTCACCCCAATAAATTTAGTAAAGATTAAAAAAATAAAAGGTGGATTTAAAAGAGGTGATTACTCTTTCCTACTTGAAACACATTCTTCACTTGTATTCTGAGATTTCACGTTTTCCTGCTTTTTCTCTTACCTCATTGGCTGACTCTTTTCAATGTCCTTTGCTGGTTCCTCCTCATTCCCCAACCTCTTAATATTTAAGTGGCCCAGAGCTTTGTCCTCAGCCTTGAGCAAGGAAGAGGCTAATAAAAGGCATCATCAGAGGGAAACAAGGGAGGAGAGATTATGTAAGGCCTTGTAGGGTATTATAGGGACACTGGCTTTTCTTGTTAGTAAGATGAGAAGTTATGTGGATTTTAAACAGATCATTTTTAATATGATATGTTTTTTAAAGTATCACTCTAGAATCTGTATAGAGAAAAGTCTGTAAAAAGATAAAGGTGGAATCAACAAGCCCAGCTAAGAAACTCTCGCAAAACTTCTGTTGAGAGATGACACTAGTTTATATCATGTCACAGTTGTGGAAATGGGGTGAAATATTTAGATTCTGGATAAATTTTGAAAGCTGTGCCAACAGGATTTGCAACTGGAATAGATATTAAGTACAAAATAAAGAGTAATCAACGATGTTTTGGGCATTTGCAAACCAGAAGGATGGATTCCCAATAACTGAGAATGGAAAGATTGTGGGAGGAACAGATTTGGGGGAAACGTAAAGTTTCATTTTGAACATGTAATTTTGAGACAACTATTAAATGTCCATTAGCAATGTTGTGTGTGTTTTGGATATGAGAGTCTAAAGTTCAGGTGAGAGCATCCATATGGAGATATAAGTTGAAGAGTTATTAGAGTATATATTAGAAGCCATGAAATGAAATGAAATTGATGAGGGAATGGGTATAGATAGAGATGATAAGAAGTCTGCGGACTAAGCCCTGGACCACTCAAATATTAAGAGGTTGCATTTACAAGGAAAGGATTATAATGACTGGATCATGAAATCTAAGTTGTACATGATGATGGAGACAATTGTATTTTTGCTCAGCTTTTATACCAAAGCTTAAGGTTAACATTTTTTATTTATTCAGACACTGTCATGGTGTTTATACAGAGTAATTTTCTAATGGGAGAAGAAGATATTAACAAAATAAACAAAAATGTAAGAATACTGTGTGATCAATACTATAAAGGAAACGTACATGTTCCTATGAAATAATATAATAGGGAGATTTGAACATTTTGGAAGACCAGGGAACTCTTAAGTCAGGAATTTGGCAATTGAGTTGTGATCTGAAGAATAAGTAGAAATTAAACGGCGAAAAAAGAGGAGAGTGAGGGGAATGGAATCCCAGACATAGGGAACAGCATAAGCAAAGGTAGGAGAGTGTGGTAGGTACTGAGGAATGAAAAACAAAACAAAACAAAACACACACACACACACACACAAAACCTAGGGCTATGAGAGTGAGAAGGAAAAAGTTTCAGGATGAGGTTTAAGACAGAGTAAATCCAGATAATAAAGAGTCTTATATTTAGGGTAAGCATATCATTTACCATCCAAACAATACATCCTGTGAATGAAAAGGGATGCTACTGACAATTATGCTATGAGGATAACAGATATAAACTGGGACTGCATTAGACAATGTAGTATGTAGCAGATTTAAGTTTAACAGGAAATCATTGAGGATTTTTATGCAAGGAGGTGAAATGAACATATGTGAATTTGAATACATCACTGTAGCCACAGTGTAGAGATTAAAATTGATAAGAGGCAAATTCGCTCTTTAAAAAGTAATTAAAGCAGACAATACAGGAAATATTAGAACGGTGTCAATGGAAATGGAAAGAAAGAATCAATTCAAGATATATTTATGAGGCCAAATTGACCCAACTTTGAAAAATTGTGGTGTTGGAAGGTATTCAGACTATTGTATTTGTGGCTTGATAACTGGATGGGTTGTGGAAATACTGGGTGAAATGGGGAATACTGGAAGATAATAAAATTAGAGGAAAGATTGTGAGCCCAATTTTGAAAATATTGAGCTGGGGGTATTCTTGAGACATAGCAGTTTGATATACATGTGTTGCAAATACAATAAACTCGGATTTTATACTATAATAATTTTATCTGCTTCTTACATCAAGTTAATTTCCAATTCTGAAGAGTAGGGATTTCCAGAATGCTAAGAAATGTAATCCCTACCATTTCTGCTAGTTCCCTTCACTATCAGGTTTTACTGCCCTGCGCTTCATATATCAACTCTCTTTCCCCCTTTCCCACACCATATACACACTCCAAATACCAGACAACCATGGGTCCCTTTTATGTCTCTATAGTTTTGCCTTTTACATGATATCATAGGAATGGAATTATAGAGTACTTAGTTTTTCCAGACAGGTTTCTTACCAAACAATTTGCATTTAATTTTATACATGATTGTGCATAGCTTAATATAGCTCACTCTTTTTTACCACTAAAAAAAATACATTATTATGTAAGACACATAACAATATTGTATGTATTGCAGTACAAATGTATTGAATTCTGTTTATTCATCAATTGAAGGACATAGTGTTTGCTTCTCGTTTTTGGCAATAGTTAATAAATCTTCTATAAATATTAATGTGTGAACATATATTTACTAATCAGTTGGGTAAAACTCCTAGAAGCATGATGGTTGGATTGTACCATAACACTATATTTAGCTTTGTAAAAAAAAAACTGCCACTGTCTCTCAAAGTGGCTGTACCATTTGGCATTCATTCCTACCAGTAATGTATGAGAGTTCCTGTTGTTCCATATCCTCACCAAGAATGATTTTTGGCAGTTTGGGGGATTTTGCACTTTTTCATAGATGGTTAGTGGGATCTCACTCTTGTTTTAATTTACATTTCCCTAATTTCAAATGATGTTGAGCATCCTTTCATATACTTTCTTCACTATGTATAACATTTTTGGTGAGGTGTCTGTTCAGATATTTGTCCATTTTTAGTTAGATTATTTACTTTCTTAGTGTTGAGTTATATATTTTGGATACAGGTCCTTTATCAGATAGGTGTTTTGCAAGTATTTTCTCCAAGTTTATGTTTCGTCTTTTCATTCTTTTCTCAGTGTCTGTCAGAGCACACATTTGTAATTTTAAGAAAGTCCAACATACCAGTTTCTTCTTTCAAGAACCTTGTATTGGGTATTGTATATAAAACCTCATCATCAAACCCAAGGTCACCTTCTATTCATTTCATTGTTTTAAGTTCTGTTTTTGAAAATGGATGTCCATTTGTTACCATCTGTTGAAAAGACTTTCTTTCCTCCAATTTTCAAGGAAATCTCAATTTCCTTGAATTCACTCTATACTTTTTTTGAAGATCAATTTAATATTTCTGAGCTCTCTATTCTAGTGCATGGATCTATGCATTAATTCTTTTGCCAATATCGCACTGTCTTGAATACTACAGCTTCAAAGGAAATCTTGAAATCAGATAGTGTGACTCCTCCAACTTTGTTTTCTTTCTGTACTGTGTTCACTATTCTATGTATTTTGCTCTCCATATAAACTTTAATATCAGTTTGTTATTATCTACAAAACAGCTTGCTGGGAATTTGATTGGAATTACATTGAATCTGTAGATGAAATTGAGAAGAATTGATATTAACAATATTGAGTCTTCCAATTCATTGTAACTATTTGTTTGAATCTTCTTTTAATTCTTTTATCAGTATTTTGTAGTTTTCTATATTCAGTTCCTGTACATATTTTGTTAGATTTATACTTTAATATTTCATTTTTTGGTGTTGGTATAAATGGTTTTTAATTTAATTTCAAATTATAACTATCAATGTTGGTATATAGGAAAGCAACTATTTTTGTATATTATCTTTGTATTGTTTAACTTGCTATACTTACTAGTCCCATGAGTTTTTGTACATACTTTGATATTTCTAGATAGACAATGAATAAAGGCAGTTTTATTTCTCCCATTCCAATCTGCACACCTTTCATTTACTTTTCTTGGTGCACCAGCTAGGTTTTTCAATAAGGTGTTTAATATGTGTGATCAGAGAGGACATGTTGGCCTTGTTCTTGATCTTTGGGGGAAAGCATTCAGCCTCTCACCATTAAATATGACATTAGCTGTAGCTTGTTCAAGTACTAGTTTTTCATTTTGTCGTTGCCTCAGCTATTCAGCAATATGAGATTTTGTGGAAGTGAAAATTGTTGAAAGATTTAAACCTTAACCATAGTTTAACAAAGGGTGATATTTAAGGTATATATGTAACATTGGACTTTATTGGTTTTATATTTGTCCAAATAATGCTTTAAGGTGAAAACTTTTACCATTTGTTCTTTCAGTAAACAAATATTGATAATCTGGTAAGTACCAGGTAATATATATTGAGGACATAAAATTTATCAAAACCAAT
This sequence comes from Rhinolophus sinicus, assembly GCF_036562045.2. Taxonomy (NCBI): domain Eukaryota; kingdom Metazoa; phylum Chordata; class Mammalia; order Chiroptera; family Rhinolophidae; genus Rhinolophus; species Rhinolophus sinicus. The sequence goes on along the minus strand of NC_133753.1, from coordinate 92,044,581 downwards.
ATAATCTCTGTCCTCAAATTTTACAGTATAGGTTAAAATACACACAAAAAAAGAAATAAGCAATTGAAATATAGTCTAAGGAGAAATAAGAGCTCACCTACATACGAGTTTCACTTTGTATTTCTAATATATCTCTAAAATATTTCTAATGATAAAGACACAATGGAAAAATTACACATATGGTTATACAGCTTTCCATATTCTTTTCATTGGCAAAAGTGAAGATACATGTATTATATTACATCATCTGAAATACAAAATATATATTAGAAAGTTAATGTAGATTAAACTGATATATTATCATACCACTAGATTTTACTTAATTACACAGAACTGTTTTAAAACAGCAAGATAAAATAATTACATAGATACATAATTTAGATATATAAAAATTGTTTCAGTTCTGAATTCTGTTTGCCAATTTAAAATGGAAGTGAAAGCCAGTATATCTTACATTATTAGAAAGGCAAAAACTGACCAATTCTACCCAAAAAATGTTATTTTTTAGGGTTAAAGATAATGCATCATATATTTTTAAAGGACCAAATGTTTTTTGGTGCAAACACTGCACTGGATTTTACATGCTAATATTTTAACTATATTTAATGCACATTGGAAAATGGTGGGAATAAACTTTAAAAAGAGAAAACTATTTGATATATTTTGTGCATCCATAGATTTTAAATATATATATATATATATATATATATATATATATATATATATATATATATATAACATAGATATAGCTTGTGATAAGCTAATGAAAGAAATGAATATGGGCCATAACTAAGAATGACAGGGATATGTGGTTGTTTGAGGCTTCTTCACAGAAGTGAATTTTAAACAAAATTTGAAAAATGAGAAAAAAAACTACTCATTGAGACAAATGGTGTAACATAATGAAGAGCTTAATATATATCTTAGAAGTAATACAGAAAAATAAAGCAAATGGCAGATGTGGTTGGAGAAGTACAGGAACTTCAGTTTATGTGAGGCAGTATACAGCATGGCAAGGAGTTTAGAAAATACAAGCTCTGATCAAACAATACAGTGAACATTTAAATAAAAAAAAATTATTACAGTGAAAGACACATTGCCATTAACCCCCCTCAAAATACTCCCCCTCACTTTGAACACACTTATACCACCATTCTTCCCACTTTCTGAAGCAATTCTGGAAGTCCTCTTTCATGAGTGTCTTTAGTTGTGCTGTCGTGACTGCCTTGAGGTCCTGAATCATTTTTATTTTGGGGAACAGCCAGAAGACCCTCAGTGCCAGATTAAGTAAATAAGGTGATTAGTACATTGGTAATGTTTTTATTTGACAGAAATTGTCGTATACCAGAAGTGATGTGTGACACCAAGTGTTGTCATGATAGAAGATGATTCATGGCACACTTTAAAACGGACCTTCTCTCAATCATACCTCACACTCAACTGACTGCACCGAACAAGCTGAAACTCGCCACACACTGTTACTAAGGTTAGACGTGCTGCTTCCCATATTAAAGGTCCCTGCCTTTCCATTGGATGGCACTCAGCAGCAGCATTCACCGTATTTTTAAATCACAACAGAAAGGCTCTGTGTCACACATCGCTTATGGTCTGGCAATTTCTGTCAAATAAAAACATTGCGGTGTGTCCTCATCTATCTTATTCACTGGGTCTGGCAACAGGCGACTCTGGCTCTTCCCCACAGTCAAAATGACATGAAAAGTAAACATTTTGAATAGTTTCAGGACAAGGAGGCAACCATGACAGCACAACTAAAGACACTTAGGAAAGAGGACTTCCAGAACTGCTTCAGAAAGTGGCAAGAATGATGGGATAAGTGTGTTCGAAGCGAGGGGGAATATTCTGATGGAGATTAATGGCAATGCTTCTTTTTCTGTAATAATTTTTTTTTAATTACTGTATTTTTTATCACACTTCATATTCAAAGCAATAAAGAATTGATAAACTTAAGCAAAGTATGCATGATCTTATTCATTTACTCTGACAAATGAATGGAGAGTGGTGGTAGTGGTGAGGTTGTGAGAAGAGCGGATGTAAGGAGACCAAATATTCCTGATAAGAGATAATGGCTGCTTGCCTTTGCAGAGGGGACTGAAAAACTGTTCGGATTTTTAAATGTATGTATAGATACTCCATTGTTTCTTGCTTTAAAAAATAGTTAGGAGATGGTTCCACTGATTGGGCTATGGAATTTTGGGGGAAGTCTAGGTTTGGATGTTAGGGAAAGGAGACTCAAGAGTTTCAATCTGATATTTAAGTTTAAAATGTTTATGAGAGATCTGAGAATTCAAGCAGGCAATTTTACAGTTTGAGGGAAACTTAAGGCTGAAGATATTAAGTGAAGTAATTAGCATATAATTACCATTTAAAGACATGGGAGTGGTTGACACCATCTAGAGAAAGAGAGCTAATGTAGAGAAGAGAGTGCACAAACAGACTTGATGTACTCCATTCAGAGGCCACATGGGATTGAAAATGAGAAGAAATTGAGAAGAAACTGTCTGCGAGCTAGAAGGAACTTTAGAGTGAAGAGTGTTCCAGAAATAGAGAAGAAAGTATTTCAAGCATGAAGGAGTGAACAAATATGTCAGGTGGACCTTATCATTGAGTAAGAAGCAATAAAAAGCAGCCATTGTATTTAGTAACATGGGGAGTTTTTTTATTTTGTATTACGCAATGAAAAGAGAAAGAAGTTTTAATATAGAATAGAATGGGTTGAAATCGTCAAGGAGATAGATGTTCTTAAAAAGGCATTTGTGCACAGTTCTCTAAAATGTGTTTTGCTCCAAAGGAAAGGGGAAGTGACATTAGATGGATGAGGATAAAGAATCAAGAAAGTTTTTTTGAAGCTTTTTAAAAAAGACATTCAACTTCCCATAATAAGGACTCGATGTGGGCTATTATATAAATATAATCTTCAAATATTATTTTTGTAGGGCTAGATTGAGTATAAAAAGATTAGAAATTGAAGTTCTTGTGTGGCCAAATTTGTAAAATATTGAGCTGCAATATCTCAAAGTGAAGTATTTTCATTCCCATATATTGACTAAAACTATTTTAAAATAATGCTTTGAGAGTGTCTAAGACTTCTGTTTACAAGAAGATTAACTCATTCACTCAACAAATATTTATTGATCACCTAGTGTATGTGAATTCTGTTCTGAACACATGCAAATATACCACCAAATAACCAAATAAGTAAGACAGATATGCTTATTACCTTCACAAAGTTACACATTTTAATGTGTGGATAGTCCTGAAGGGAAAGAGATATATGGTTATATTCAGTCTACTGTCCTAAATCATCAAGACTTATAAATCCTTCAGTACGGTAAAATAAATCTGCAGTAATAAAGATGCTATGATTGTTGTGTAATATTCGGTCAATCAATGGAGCAGAATACTTAGGTAATAAACAATAAAAAAGGATCAGTGGAACAGTATAGGTAGGCAATATACAATAAATAAATACTTACAAATATACCAATGCTAAGAAGCAAATAAAGAACATGATAAATGAAAGGAGAGAGAATACTATATGGATGAGGATTCCCATGGAGGAAGCTATTTAAGTAATGTGTTTAGGAATCTATTTATTAAATGTTGTTTTTATTTACCTACTTAGGATATTGCAATTTTATTTCCTATTGATCAAATTGGAACCTCACAATTTGTTGAAAGAGAGCAATGCAATAGCTATACCCAGTAAGAAGGGGAAACATCTATTATTTCTCAGCCACATGTGTAAAACAGAGTAAGAGGTAGAAGTTAAGCCCAATTCAGTGTGGATTTGTATTGAGTTGTGGTTACCCATAGATCAAGTGCAATTGAAAAATGTTCTGATTAATGTTTATGGAATGGATAGGAGTGCCCTAAGTTGGTGTCAATTCTGCAACTCATAGCTCAAATTTGGAAGAAAATTTTTTAAAAACTGTATTTGAAGGATTTGGGTATGCTTTGTGTAGTAATTCTCTCCAGTACTTGAATATAGCACCCTGAATTCATATAACAAAGGGATGTATTTCTGTATACACAAGGAGGTTGTTATTTCTACAATGTATCACAGATATTTTAAAATCAGGACTTAAAATAGGCATTAAATTCTAATACAAACCTTACAAATATTTTACATGGACAAGATAAAATGACTTAAAAGAAGCAACCGATATAACAAAACACTAAAACCAAAAAGAAAACAAAAAACAAGCCATAAAAGTTAAAAATCCTTGAGTGATTACTATATATCAGACACTCAGATGAGATACCTAATTTAAATTAGTATGGACATATGTCTAGTGTATCAGGGACACTCCTGGCTTTTGTGTGACACTCCAGATTTATCACAGTTTAGGTGATAAACCACTTAGCAATCTGTATTTAATTCTTACTAGATAGGTACTGTTATAATCTTTTTTTTTTTCCTTTTTAAATAAGTGAGGCATAAAGAGAATTTAACCAATGTCCACACAAGTGGTAAAGCTGGGCTTCAGACTTGAGGAGCAATAAATCTTCCCTGCTCTTATAAGAAGCCATAGCCTATGAGACACCAAAATACATATGATATAAAGACAGAACGTTTGCCTATGCTTCGCCTAGAAAGATTTATTTGTTGCATACCACAAGGATTAAATTTATAGCCATTTGTTGAGTTAATTATGCTGATCTAAAAAGGAGAATAAAATTTCTCTCAACTCCCCAAGAAGGCCAGTGGACAAACCTAGACTAGACCCTTACATTAAGCTGTCAAGGTGCCAGGGACACAGGAGTGCTATTCCTTGGGTATTTATTCTTCAAAGACAAATGATGACCAGGACTTTGGGGACATATTCCGGTCATAACAGTCAGAAATGCTGAAGCTTATCTGGACTTCGGGAGAATGCGTTTATATTCAAAAAGGTTACAGTGAAAACCTAGGATCCTTTCCATTCCATCTCAAAGGAGGACAGGGGAAGAACGAGGCAGCTGCCTCTCTCTTCTGTACCTAAGTACAGAAAATCCATTTTTCTCCATTCTTTGCCTATGGAGTTACTGTCTTTCCATTTGGCTTTCATCATGTCACCTTAGAAGTAAAAGAGGGAGCAAAGGGGACCAACACATTTACTATTATGCAAATAATAGTGACTAATATGCTTCTTATTCAGAACACCTTATGTGTACAGGCAGGACAAAAATTAATAAAGATGAACATTAAAAACTCAACAGATCCAAGCAGTGCAATTCTAGATTCTGATTGTCAAACCACATTCTTTTCTTACAAAACTCTAAAAATGCCATTAAGCTGCAGTAAAAGATTATTGTGGTAATTTAACAAAAAGTAGAGATTAAATACCAGAACCAGAAATAGACATAAAGTACAAGAGAATTTTTAAATGAATAATCAGTTTTAAATTAACATATTTTTCATTAATATTCTTGTATTGATTATTTAACATTTTTGAAAATATCAGTTAGACACTCACCTTATATCTTAAATCATTTTATAATATTTTCTATATATTAAAACATAGGGGAAAAAATCGAGGTCAACTGGATTGAATAGTCATTAAATAAAAAGGAGTAAGTTTAAGTTTAGGAGATATAAAATAAATTGTAAAGAAAAAATAAGATAAACTTGTGGGCAAAAAATAATATACACTAGGAAAATAAAGATATATTAAATATTTTTTATTATTCTAAGGATATGTGATAGTAATATTAAGTGATATCTATGAAAATTGGTATAAAACATTCTAAGAAAGACAAACAGTTCGAAAATAAGAAATACAGAAACTTGGAAAGAGATAAAGCATACTAGCCATGTAATGTGTGAATTAAAATAACAATGGAACAGTATTGACTATTGTACAGAAAACACAAAAATGATAGAACTACAGTTTTCAAGTTACAGTAATATTAGCACATTAAGTGGTACTTACTGAATAAATATGAAGAAAATATTATTTTTAAAACAAAAGATACAATATTTACAGATAACTAAAACACTCGTAAAATTTAAATAAGCAATTAACTTTTGTTACTCCAATATGACAACATATTTTAAATATTAAAACTCGAATTCTAATATTATGTTCTGTATTACTCAAGCATGTATGGTATTTATTGATGTTAACTTTGTGATCTAATACATGACCACGTTTTATAAATATTTCATGTGACTTTGAAAAGGATATGCATAGAATTCCATATCTACTAACAGATCAATTTTATTAATATGTTACTCATTTTCTCCATATGTTATTTTTTTGTCATTTGATATCTCAATTTCTGAGTGAGACATATTAAATTCTTCTACTATGATTTTTAATAAAATCTCCTTACAGTATAAACAGTTTTCCTCTTATATATCCCATAGCTTTGTTGGTAGGTATATAAAGTGTAGGGGTAGTTTTTAGGTCTCTCATTTCTCCATTTAATATTTTTGCCATGAACTCTCTTTTGTCTCTAGTATTGTTGTGCTTGCTTTTTTGTCAATAATATTATATAATTTTTATCTCTTTATGTTTAATATTCTATTATAATTTTGTTTTATTGGGGCCTCATATTTGGATTTTATTTTTTATTGTCAGTCTGTTTGCATTTACTAAAATGCTAGATCTTTATATCTTAATAGGTGAGCTTAAGACATTTATGTGTGTCAAGATTTATGATATGAGTATGTTTGGATACACATTGCCATTTTACTGTTTTTTGTTCAACATGTTTTTCTTTTCCTTTATTTTCTCATTCTGGTGCCTTCTTGTATTTGACATGGTAACTTTGTTCTATTTCTGTTCTTTCTAATATTTTAAAAGTTGTGTATTTAATCTCTGTTCTCCTAATGGTTGTCCTTAAAATTGTTAAAATTGCTGGAATTAATGAGTGCCTTATTTTTTATTTATAACTAGACAGAAGTTTAACATTCATTCAATTCTCCCTGCTCTCTTTTCTTTCTCCATTACCATCTTCAATGGTCATGTTACCTAGACTTTATTAAAAATATTGTAATATTTTTTATAATCAATATGTTTGAAATCATTGATTTTAATAATTTTGTTATTAATTATTTGATGCTACTTATTACTTTTGTATTCATTTTAACATGTAATACTTTAATAAAATATTTATTGGTGTTTATCTTCTCCTAGTAGTAATTTTTTTAGACTAAGTCAATAACAGGTAAATTTTCTGATAATTTGAATCTCTAAAAATGTCTTTATTTTGACCTCACACTTGAAAGGTATGGTGGGTATATAACTGTACATTACAAATTAGTTTTATACTTTAACAATACAGTACACTACTTCTTAAATATATATTACACACACACACCCACACATATATGTGGCAACATATTTTCTATTTGGAACATCTATTTTAGATGTTCTCATTATTCTTTGGTGTTCTGATATTTCACTAGAGACTGTATCCATTTTATAACATTATTTATAACTTGAGAGTTTTAATCTGAGGATATATCTATTTCAGTTTTAGCCACTTTCCCTCTATGGTTTCGTTCAGTTTTAACCTTATCTTCATTTCCTATTTGTCCTTTGAAAGTTGTGTTTGCTAGATATTGTCATTTCTGGAATCATCTCACAGATTCTTAACTTTTCTTCCAGGCTGTTTTACGCTTCTCATTGTTAACAATGGGGAAGAATTTTTCCTGTTGACATTGCTGTTGATTAATCTTCTGTTCACCTGTGCCAATCGTGTTACTGAGCAATATATGTTGCTGCTACCACTATTGTTTCTGTTTAATTACAGCAAATGACAATCATGAGACATACCTGATGAAGTCACTGGAAGCATTCATGAGATCCCTATAATCCAACACAGGAGAAGGATAAAGGAGAATTCCCCAGATGGCAGAGAATAAGTTCAGATGATAACTGTGCAATGGACCTGAAAGAAAGTAATTCAGATAGAAGGAAATTGAGATTCCCAAAGGGAATATTTTCAATGTTAAAAGAAGAAAAAAAAGGAGAGCCATTGGTATGGGTTGACTTGTGATACCTCCCTCTCCAAAAAAGAAAAAAAGTATTTTGAAGTCCTAACCCCCAGAACCTCAGAATGCAACCTTATTTGGAAAGAGATTTAACTCTCTTTGTTGCAGACGTACTTAGTTAAGATGAGGTCACACTGATGTAGATGAGCACTTAACCCAATACCACAGGTGCCATTATAAGAAGAGAAGTAGAGATACAGAGACATAGATAGGGGCCCAAAGGAAGAGTTGGAAGGGTGAGTGGGAGAATGCCATGTGAGGAAGGAGGTAGAGATTGAAGCGCTGAAGCGGCAAGCCAAGACACCAAGCATTGCTGCAAACCACCAGAAGCTAGGAAGAGGCAAGAAAGACTCTCCCCTACAGGTTTCAGAGGTAACGTGGCCCCGCTGACACTTTGATTTCAGACTTCTAGAATCCAGACTTCTAGACTGCAGACAATAACCCATTCAGTTTGTGATCATTTATTATGGCAGCCGGAGGAAATTTATGCTGCCATCAAATATGTGATTGGAATAGCCCATGTAGAAAAATTATACTAAGAAGTTATTGGAAGTTATGTAAAAAGTTAACTGGGTACAAAGACAATTGAATAAATTATAAAATAAGGCAATTATTAGCTAAACCAACAGGAAGTAATAAAGGATCATAACCACAGCACACTAAAATGTTTAATTATGTATAATATTTGCAAAGGTATACTAACATAAGCACTCAACCTTGATTTAACAAAAACTTAATATAATCACAGTAGGATGATAGGAAAATAAAAGCAAAAAGAATAGCACTGCCAAAGATCTAAATTCTCATCTACTATAACAGGAAGTCAAAAGTTTTTTTTTCTAAAATTAATTAATTAAAAGACAACACTGTATGAATGTTTTTTTACATATGGAAACAGGAAAATAACAAAAAATTAGTGAGTCAATATTCCAGATGACGTGGGGAACGGAGGAATGGTACAAAGAAGTCATCAGGGCATCTTTGTTTTTTAACTCTTTTTAAAAAGTATTGATCTAGAAAATTATGTTTATATGTTACTTTGATAAGAGCAAAACAAAAGATATTAAAATTTGCAGCATATTTAATAAAAAATATAGAGAATAGAAAGTAACTCTTGGAAATTAAAAACATGATAATATCTTTAACAGGATAGAAGATGAGATAAAACTTCAAAGATCTTCCAAAAGATAGACAGAATAGATATTTAAAATGTTTAAGATAAAAAACAGGAAACAAATATGATTTCTAGAAGTTCATCATATAAATTCTAGAAGAAACATAAAACAGATAACAGGTATAGTCCATGTAGAAAAATTATACTAAGAAGCTATTGCAAGTTATGTCAAAAGTTAACTGGGTACAAAGACAATTGAATAAATTATAAAATAAGGCAATTATTAGCTAAACCAACAAGAAAGTAATAAAGAATCATAATCACAGCACATTAAATGTTTAGCTATGATTAATATTTGCAAAGGCATAATAATATAAGCACTCAACATTTATTTAACGAAAACTTAATAATAAAAATCTAAAGATGTCAAAACATACAAGACCCATTTTGGAGCTAGGTCCTGAAAGCCTCCACCCTCCCACACACAATCCCATAATCCAACCTCGTTGTTTGTTTTGTTTTGTTTTTTAATTTCTGAAACTCTGAAAGCTCTCTTTCACATCTAGATCGTCTATACCCTTTGCTATGCCTGAAAAATTAACTCTGATTTAGCTTAAGTCTCAGTTTTGATGGTTTTCTCTCTGGAATCTCTCACTGGTATCTTCTTACTCCTCTTCTTTTGTGGAGGGGTTCCTCTTCACACGCTCATAACCCTCTCTAATACCCCTATTTGAGCACTTACAACGCTGTCCCGTTTACTCTATTTCTTTATATTCCAACCTCTGATTGTAATCTTCACAAAGGCAAGAAATGTGTCCATATTCTATATCATGATGGGTTCTACATATTTTGTTTTCATTGAATGAATAAATATTCCAGCTGAAACTATGGTGCAAATTCTACTAAGAAGATACATATGAAACAAAAATAAAGCAAAAATAAAATAAGTAATACACTACTATTCTAATGTAGCCATACTTGACTTCTAATTCCATGTGAGAACATGGATTATTTTGCATATCTTCATAGCTCTGCAGATGGCCCAATATCTTGCTTGAAATTTAATATCCAGAGATATATTTAATTTTTGTCAGATTACTCTCTTAGTATCCTAATTACTCTCTTAGTATCCTAATAGCTTCAATTTCTTACATAGATAATATCATAATCATACAACAACTGCTAAAAAGTATATTTTCTATATCATTCTTAATTTTCAAATCAGTAGTTTGTGACCATTTGTATACATTTGAAAATAATAAACACATTTTATTTTCTGATTTTAAATTTTAATACCCATGCACTATTATTGAGGAAACACAAATTGTGATAGTGTCACATATAGATGAGTCTTATTCTTCAATTCATTGAGTAAAATAATTTTTAAAATTTTTCTTGTAGTCTACACTCAATTCATTTTTGTTCACTATTTAAAGATTATGCCAAATACCTCAAAAAACACAGGTAGGAAACATCATTATTATTTTCTTTTTAGCTGATAATGGTTGATGTTTTTAGTTATATTAATTTCTTTGAATTACGAGATATGTAACAAAAATAATACATATTTTTGCATTTCTGTGAAAGGTTTTACAGTTTTGTAAATCAGATTTTAATTCAGATCAAGTTCTTGGAATGTCTGCTTGCCACCAGGGGATGATCCCCTGGGGAGTCTGCAGACATACTGCAAGATTTATATAACGATAAAGTGCTCTGAGGAGCTCATAAAACATTTTCTGATGGAAAGAAAAAGAAAAAGATAAATAATACACATTTTGAAAAAAATAAAAGCAGTATGGAGAATGCATTTACATTTAAGCAAGTAAAACAATACCCCAATTATCTAGCATTTGTTAGGATCACTATTTGGATGTTTGAGAAATAACTCAAAAGTGAAGATAGTACAATAATTCAGGACTCCTTCTTCATTAATATATTTTTAAAATAATTACCATCTTCATTTACCTTAACAAACTAAACATTTGTTGCTCACAGTTCAAACTGTTCCCTGACATGGACAAAGAATGTTAAGAAAAAAATATTTCAGAAATTGAATATATTTTCAATGATTTCATTTTAAGATCATTTCTATCAGAATAAACATGAGATTATTCAGTATAGTCATGAAATTAGTATTCTATACATTCACAAGTAATGTTGATATACTGAATTTACATATTTAGGAGAATTACCTTCTAAATATTTGAGTTTATATTTTGAATATATTCAGGTGACATATTTGTTTCCAGAATATGATATATACATTTAATACTTCTTAAGATATATTTTTATCAATTATTACTAATTTCTACTAACAATAAATCTCTATTATCTCTTTATCTATACCTAATAAATACTGTGGGCCACAATTAATCCTGTGACATTTTCCCAATTTTAATTGATATGTATCAAATAATTTTGTAAGCTATCTCTCTTCAGGAAATTCTGGCTCAAACAAGCCATTTTAAATTTTATGCATTTTTAAATAACCAGTGCTTATTACAGATCTCTGTTACTGCTATTATTTTATTTTAGGTATAAATAAAAAGCATCCCAAAAAATCCAGATTCTTAAATGTACTTCTAGCCCTTGTGTATGTATCCGAAAGAGTGCAAAGTACAAACTGATTCCTTTAAATTAACCACTTGGGAAAGAAACAGAGACTAACTCCAAATAATAAAAGATCAAATTCTATGACAGAAATGTGTTTCTTATCTTATGCTTTAAAACTTCCTTTTTAGAAAAGCGTGTTAGATTGGGGAACACATTAAGTGATATGTCAAATGCCAAATCTGGGCGCTTCTGTCAAAGGCACAGTGGTGAACCGTGACTTCAACTACATCCGTGTAAAAAAGGAAACTGGCATTGTAACCTGTATCCTCTGCCCTGAGAGGATGCAACATTTTGAAAATGCTTGAAATGCACATTGCAACATTGATATTAGTGGGAAATGCTGAATTGTTGGAAAACTCCATTTTCTTATTACTCTGAGATTTTAAAAACCCATTAAGTTCAAAATTTTGCTTATTAAGATTTTTTCTAAGTTAAAAAAAAAATTTCAAACTTAAAACTCATATCCACTTATATTACCTGGCTAATTAATCTACAGCCAGGATAGTATTTCTCATTTTTCAAAGTCATTGTTTTTTTGTTTCCACACATTTTGGTTTCCTCAAGATCTATAATTCTATAATGTCCCCCAAACTGCTTAGCGTGTATGTATGTGAAAGCAATGTACGTAATTTCAGGACTGAAATACAAATTGCAAGCCAGTTTTGCCATTTTCTCCCCTCTTTGGACATTTATGTATGCAACATGTCAGTGGGCTGTATTTAGGACAATGTTCATTATCAGATAGATTTTCAATATCATTTTGCTCTTTAGCCAGTTGTTTTGTTGATATTGATATTAGTGAGGCTCCCATCAAAAAGTAAATGCTTTTAGCAAAAGGTGATTGGCAAATACTGAGCAGTAATTGTTTGTATTTATACTCTCAAGGATAATCCTTTCTCTAATAAAGGTTATCTATTGATCAAACACATCAAGAATGTGAATGTACTGATTGATCCTAGTTCCTTTCCTACTATGAAATGCAAATCAATAGCCCAAATATTCAGGCCTCACCTACATTTGAATAAATACAAAGTCATGTTTCCATATTATAAAAGTTTGTGTTTCCTCTTTATTGCTGCATCTCTAACTGTGGGGGCAGAGCCCCAGAAAGTAGTTTCCAGGCTCTCGGCCTCACATAGACAGGTGCTGGCTCAGGTAGTAAATGGCCAACTGTGATTGCATGGCCATCAGCTGTGGCTAGTTGGCCATCAGCTGTAACCAGTGAGCCATTGGCCACTAATATAACTGCTGTGGCTACGCTAAAGAGAAGGAGAAGAGAAGAATGGGGGCTAGCAAGAAGATGGTGGCTGGGTTGGCAAGTGTGGATGGCAGTTTGCGGACAGTGTGGATCCAGCCTCCAGTGAGAGTATAGTGTGGCCAGAGAGAATATAGTGGTATGACTCCCCCATCTATGGCTCCGTGGGTGTTCCTTTTTGGCCTCACCCTATCCTGCGTTCTTATGTGGGGAGCGGGAGCAGAGACACCACAGGCCGCCCTGCACGACAAATGGCGCAGCGAGCAGGGTCTCCCGCACGACACTAACTTTTCAGCAAATCAGAATGCACTCTCGTTATTACTTGGAGTCTACAAAGGAGAGTATTACTTGTTCTTATAATGTAATGTGTCCCTGCAGTTGCAACTCCAGATCTTCCTTTGCTGCTGCCCCAGCAACCCCTGCTCCTCACCACTTAAACCATCCTAAGGGACGTTCTATGTCTACCTATCGAAGCAGTTTCCTAAGAGATAAGTAATGTCTATGCCAGACATGTTGTGGGGACAGAGCCAGGAGTGCAGTTTCCAGGCTCTCGGCCTCACATGGAAAGGTGCTAGCTCAGGAGTAAATGGCCATCAGCTGTGGCTAGTTGGCCGTCAGCTGTAACCAGTGAGCCATTGGTCACTAATATAACTGCCGTGGCTTCACCAGCAGAAAATGCGGGCTAGCAAGAAGATGATGGCTGAGCTAGCAAGCAGCAGAGTGTGGATTGCGGATTGCAGAGAGGCGGGTTGCAGCTAGCAAGTGAGGTTGGTTGGCAGAGAGAAGTGGACGGCAAGTTGTGGATCATGTGGCTCCTGCATCCTGTGTCTCCAACTCAGCTGCCAGAGAGACTATAGTGGTATGACTCCCCTACCTATGGCTCCGTGGGTGTTCCTTTTTGGCCTCACCATGTCCTGCGTTCTTATGTGGGAAGAGGGAGCTGAGATCCCGCAGGCCGCCTGCATGACACATGTTTTTCCTAGTACTCCAAAATGCCCCACTCTCTGTGATACAGGGTTCTGAGTGGAGGCAGACAAAAATGGGTATCTTCTCAAATCTGAGCTAAAATTGTTCATTTGTGCCTCAAACCACAGTATTTGGCCCTGAAATTTCTAGAAATTTATCTCAAAAGTAAGTTTTTCTGTCTCCTTCTCTCAGCTGCTCATCTCTTGTAAGTAACTCTCAAAAGTGAAAATCAACAACTAAAACCACCCATGAATAAAAATGAATGGCAAAAAACCACCCATGACCTCATTGCAGAAATAAACTCTCTCCATTCAAACACTCACAATAATGTATTTTTCCCACTTCCGCACTCCGATTGACATAAAAATAAAGCAAACTTCTCTGACATGTGTCTCCAGCACATTCACACCTACCAATATATATTACCTCTGGTCTACATATTAACTTTTGGTTAACTGTTTCCCTAACAACTGACTAAAGTCAAAGCCCATTAGAGTGATTTGCCTAAAATGAGGGAGCACCCTGCCCCAAATATAAATGGAAGTATCCAGCTCTGGAGACCAAAGAAAACACAACTTTTAGATGATTATTTTGTGAATCAAAAATAATAGCCTAGGGTGTCATCACATTGCATGTGAAATTCAAATGGCCTTGTGAAACTTGTGAAACAGTCTCCTTGGCTATAACACACCTAGTTTAACTCAAGAAGTCTGCAAAAGACATGTTTACACTTGACTTAGTAAAACACCTGTTCAAACCAGGTGTTGCAAATTTTCATATTGGAATACAATATACCAAACAAGTTGATTTTTTTTCCCCAGGAGGATTGTAATAAATAAAATGGCATTCATTAAATATTTCTACATGTGTCAAACACTATGCTAATGGCCTCACCATATTATGAAAATTCTGAGCATAATGGAAATGAGGATTTGCAGAACCCAAAATTGAGAAGGTATGAGAAAGTGGAAGTTGTCAACACACAAGAAGTAGGAACAACCCACATAGAGTAATCATAGAAACCAACAAGCAGACAGCATAAATGTGAATTTGTGATTGTTGCCTCTAACTCAACTGCACCATCATTGATCTTGTGGAGCCTAAAGTTGACTACGGACCTTTGGTGATTGTTTTTGACTTAATAAATTCCAAACCACTGCCCTTCCTTGAAAGCCATCTCACAGAGACCTCACCTTGAAATACTGCTTTTAGTTTGCCGTGCAGTTCACTGAAGTGCCAATTTTTAAGTCCTTTTTCTCTCTCTGCTTCATTTTAGACAGGTTCTATTGCTATTTTCAATTTCACTAGCATTTTCTTCTACAACGTCTAGTTTGCCATTAATTATATCCAGTACATGTTTTATCTCATGCATTGTAGTTTTCCTCTTTAAAAATTCAAGTTGGATAGTATTTAAATCTTCCATTTCTCTACCTAACATGTTCAATCATTCCCCAACCTCTTGAACATGGAATATAGTCATGTTGATTTAAATATTTTTTCTACTAATGCTATCACTGTTATCAGTTTTAATTGATGAGTTTTTCCCAATGTGAAACTTATAAATATTAGGCTTTGTGTTTTGCATCCCTGTAACTTTTCACTGGATGCTAGACCATATAAATTTTGCTGCATTAGGTGCTATATACCTATATGTGTCTTTGATCTTGACTCTGGGATATAGTTAAATTACTTGGAAACAGTCTCATGTTTTAGTATATTGTTCAGGGCCTTGTTTTTAAACATTTTTGGATGGAAACATAGCAGCATTTATTTGAGGTTTTATTTTTCCCCACTACAGAATACTCTACAGTATGCCCCATGAATTATGAAGTTTTCCACTCTGACTTCAGGAAAAAGGCACTATTTCTGGTCATGTGTGAGCTCTGGGGATGATTCCCTCTAATCCTTCCTGACAATTCTTTCCCAGTTTGGGGCAGTGTCCTCACATTGTATCCTGATGAGGACTAAACTGAATAGTGGGATATTTGCATTCCTGCAGTTCTCTCTGTGTAGCTGTCTCCTTTCTGGTGCTCTGCCCTGCCAACTCCAGCTGTCTTGGCCTTCCCAGACAACCAGCTCTCTCTCTCATACGCAAGACTAGCAGGTCCCATCTTATTTATTTCCTCTGTGCTAGCATCTGATATCTCTCTTCAGACAGTAGCCTGAGCAATTATAGTATTCTTCTTATTTGTATTCCATCTCTGAGAGAGTGTTGTTTGTTACATATTTTTGGTGTCTTGAAAACCATTGTTTCATGTATTTTTACTGTTTTATAAACTGTTCTAGGCAGTGTTATAGACTAAATGTAACCCCAAATTCATATATGAGACAATTAAGTTCGAGAACTCATCCTAGAAAAAGTGCTACATACCTCATTGCTGAATATCACTACAGTCACCTATGAAGTACTCCCCTTGGGAAGCTATGCACTGATGCCAGCACCTAGGCCACCCTTCAAAGCAATTTTGGAACTCTTTTTCTGGAATGGCCATAAGAGCTGTCGTCATATTACCCTTGATGTCTTGAATGTCATCAAAATGTCTTCCTTTCAATATTTCCTTTATCTTTGGGTAAAGAAAGAAGTCACTGGGGGCCAGATCAGGGGAGTAGGGAGGGTGTTCCAATACAGTGATTTGTTTACTGGCTGAAAACTCCCTCACAGACAGTGAGTGGCATGTGAGCTGGTGCATTGTTGTGATGGAAGAGCCATGAATTATTGGCGAACAATTCAGGTCGTCTAACTTTTTCACGCAACCATTTTAGCACTTCCGAATAGTAAACTTGGTTAACTGTTTGTCCAGTTCATACAAATTCAAAATGAATAATCCCTCTGGTATCAAAAAGAGGTTAGCAACATTGTTGCAATAAGTTCCTGAACTTGTCAGAATGCGTGTGCATGCGTGTGTATATGAATGTAAATTGCCAAAATACCCTTTCTTAAATTGTTTAAGTTTTCATAGTGACTTGAGATAATACCTTAAAACCATCTATATAATAAAATAAGTTTTACACATTTAAGTGTGATATATTTTCTAGATGAGAAGTGAGGTATCTGTTAGGAAGAAGCACACTGAAGCTTTCCGTTATCCTTGGGTATACCTATGACTCTTAGTAGCCCTGAGAATTTTCAAAAATTATGTGTCTCAGGGAAAAATATATTTTTAAATGACTAGATAATGATTGACACATTACAAAGGATGATCCATTCTAATTTTGACCCGTTAATGAATACATTATGTGGTTAAATTTATCTATCAATATAAGTAGGTAGATAGTGAAATGAACATTTTAAATAAATGTGTATAGTAATATGATAAGTGTAAATTATTCAATAATTATATAGTAGTGACAGGCTTGTTTCCGTGTGTGGGATATCTGATAAAATCCATGTTTCTTCCATTGAAACAAATTATCTGATTTCTCATTAACCCAGATGTGAAATTTTAAAAGTGATAATCATAGAAGGAAATAGTACATAGTTGTATACTTTCATATTTTTAGTATAAGTCTTACATAATTATTAAGAAAGTAGAATACAGTTGAAATTTATATGAATACTTTCTATTCGATAACAACTTATTCTTTATTTGGAAGAGTATTTCTTGTTATTTAAAAAGAATACCACATTACTAATAAGGAACTGTCCTTCTAGAAATATTCCTTCTTACACATCATTTAGGGAAGTGTTATCTGAGTATATACCCAATAGTGAGATGATAACCAATCTCTGGTACCAAAAGGAATATGACACATCTTATCTATAGTTTAACTCCATCTCTCCTTACTTTATACCACTGTCTACCTATATTGTATTTCAAATATTGTAGGAGTGTATTCTAATGTTCTTAATATGAAGAAAAATTGATGTTCCATTCTTATTTAATGCTTGCTTGAATTCATCTATTTGTTTTTACTTCTCAAGAATTATTTTCCCTGTTTTTAAGCCATTAAATGAATCACTTATTACCTGAAGATTTAATTAATTTCCATTTGCATCACTTTCCAGATCATTAATAAAGCTAATGTTAAGATTGATCCCTGTATCAGCTCCCTTCAACTTGACAGTCTGTTATTTTTCATTATTCATTTTTTACTGTCCTTCAGCATATTATCAATCTTTCTGACAACCCTCATGGGTCAGGTGCTATGAATTAATTTTTCAAGCAAAGTGATATGAAAAATATGAAACAATTTCAAGTGCCTTATGATAATGGATTCTCCTATACTAAATTCTACTACCACATACAACGTTATTTATGGAATTATTTATCATTAACATGAGAAGAGATTATAACAATAATTATTAATTGAATGTGTTTTAGTATTTTCATAGTAAAATACTAAAGTATTTTACTTTAGTAAAATAAGTCAGAATGTAATTTCAAATTACATTATGCCATTTAAATAATTTTATGAAAAGGTTTTACTCTTACTTATTTGTACTTATTCCTGGATACAGAGCTAGCTGATTTTTTGAGTTCCAATTGTGAACTAGCCCCAACTAGTTCAATATGATTGTTCAACTGCTCCAAAATATTTCCCAGTTTGCTAATTGTATATAAAAATTGAACAGCTCATTCTATAGAAAGACTCATAAAGAGAGCACTCTAAAGGTAGGAGAGATCGCTAATGTAGTTTAGAATATGGGGTATATTTAATGATTAATGCATTCTGAGTTTCCTCTGGAAATTCCCTGTAACCTTCAATAAATACTCATCAGGTTTATCAGTCAAATTATTTTGTTTAATTTATACAATTTTTCTAATATCTCCTTAACCATTTGTCTTCTCAGATATGTTTTGTTAATTATAAAAGCAAGTCTTTCTTTTCCTCTTTTAGTGACAGAGAACCTGTGTGAATTTCTATTTATTTTTTCCAGGTATATGTTTCTACTTTAAATTACCCAAGAGTAGAAAACACTGGTTATATTTAATTACATTTCAATAAAAATGCACATAACTTATGATAATATTGAATCACAGTTATACAATTCCTGAAATCTAAATTAAGACTATTTGCCCTGGCGTTGACAAATATTTTTAAGACATAGAACACATTTTTCAAATAAAATCATAGGAATACTTCAAGATACATAACAGATCAAAGCAGAATATTTTTGTGTGAAACAGGTTCGAGGGAATGGGCATCTGGGAGTCTTCCTTTATTGCGTTTCCAGACCTTCACACTTCTCTACCTCATATACCCTAAGACAGCTCCAGGGAACTCTAATATGGTAAGAAAATCAACTTTTTGCCCTAGGGACAGTGGGCATAGAGATATATGGATTAAGAGATACACATTCAGAGTAGATGAATGGCCAATGCCAAGTGTTAATGGAATAGCAGTTAAACACGTGAGGGCATACACACATGCATTCTGAAAATCTAGGCGTATTCTATACATATAGAACTGCTCTCAATCAAGATTCTAGTCTTAGCTGTGTGTGATGTACAAAATGTATTTTTCTACTGGATCTGAAAATCTTCTTTCATAAAGCCTATTTGTAATTAATTTCATATTGTGGTTTACATATGACATATGAATCATATTTGTGCTGCATTTATTTTCCAATTGAATTTATGTGCTTGACATAATAGGTTTCATATATCACTGGAAAAAAATTGTTACTCTAAAATGCTTTGTGAACAAAATTTATTTTGCTCATTTTTCAAGTGGCTAGAAAATCTTTAATACTTCAGTTAATCCAAGTAAATAAATAAAGCACATAATGAAAGAATATTTTTTGAGAAAAGTTCTCCAGTATCTTTTAAAACTAGAAATATAAAAAAATAAATTAATTCTTCATCAAAGTAATATTAAATCAGAAACTATATTTGTACAATTTGTACAATGGGATTACATAAAATATAGTTCATTCTTGTATAAAAGTAAAATTACATAGTTAATAAATAATGGTGTATTCAATGCCTGTTTAGAAATATGCCATTGATTTCTCAATCATGTAACTGCACATTTACATTATTAAAATAATATTTCAATTTTCATTGAAAGTTAAATACAGCCTACTTGGCAAACTAATAAGTATTCTATTTGCAACACATGTCATTTTGTATGTTTCTTTCCTGGATATTTGTTTATTGCGTTTGACAAAGCTTTGAAATTCAGTGCACTATGTAAATACACGTATTTAGCTAAAAATATTAGTTATTCAGAATGAAAGGTGAAAAAAAAATCCTCTTAACTGTGGTTGTAATTTGGAAGTAGAACAAATATAATCAATCAATTGAGGGTGACTTGACAATATTGTTAAGTTCAAGATGTTCAGGTTTATTACAATCTGCGCCTCATTTGGATCCAGGAAAGATAGGAGCTGGTGTTTTAGAGGGCCTAGATCAGGCTTTTCTTCATCCATGACTCTTCCTGTAATGCAAAGAGTCTTAAGTGTCAGGGAAATGACACTCCTACCTGAAGCTGTGGGCCCCCTTTTAATCTAATGTGGATATTCAGAAACCTGGAATTTCCTGTCCCAAAGGATTGTTGTCAGGGCACTTTGACTTCTGCAAAGATTGTACCTCTAAACCTAAGGGTAGCTAGGAGGCAACTGTTGCAAAGGTGGTGGTGGTGGTGGTGTAGGGGGTGGGTTGGTAAAGCTCTGGGGATAGAAAAGTGTTGGGGAGCATAACAGAAAGTGTTGAAAGTAAACTGACATCTTAAGATGCTTAACCATAGAGCTGGGAGAACTATGGGTGGAGCTGTGCCTCTTGTTAACTCTCTAGTCTTGACTTCCTGTTGAACTTGATGGTAACCATGGGGTATGGGGCAAGGACGGGGATGGGGAGGGGAGATGCGAATAAAGTGGGAAGTCAAGATCTTTCCATGTGGGTGGCTGGTAGGCAAGACCAGCGAGGGAGTGTGCACTCACTCTTTGTTTTGGTTTTTTTGTTTTCCCAAATAAACCATTTTCTTTTGGTGGATTATCTGGAGAATTATTTGACCAGTCAACAAGTCAGAGGAATTTGGAAGCAGTTCCTGCACTAATCTCATGTTTTGAAATAGAAATTTGAGGAGTTCAAGAAGTATAAATTTAAATCTGAATCCCCAGGTTTTTATAAACTTAATTATCCAAGAAGTATAAAATAAATTTTATATTGCAGGGTTATTTCAATTTGTAACTTTCAAATATCTATAAATATATGAACTTCTATCAGTACTGTGGCCCGAGGCACCCTTAATATTGGACTCGAATCTGATTACTGTGATGGTCTACACAGCAAGTAAAGGAAGAAAAAAATTGAAAATACACGTAAATCATCTTAATTGACAACCAATTTAAATAATATACCTTGATGAGCTGAACTGGCAGTCTACGTGGTCTAATAAAATGACAAAAAATCACTTTACACGAAATCTTATATACACAAATAGAAGACTCATAAAATAAGATATTACTCATATATGCCCCAGCAGATACTGAGTTACTCTTCAGAAAATGGAAATTTTAAAAATACTTTCTTAGAAATTATTCATAAGTTTAAAATATTTTATTAACATAAGAACTCTGAATGATGATATAAACACTTCTTGTCTCAAGGTGTATATAATAATGGGATTTTTGATGATCATGAATTATATATGATTATATTTTCATGGATATTGTCTGAGCACCAATTTCATAAATGATTGATTTTCAAAATGTGTTGAATGGAATACATTTTCAAGGTCCATTTATTCAAGATGAGGTTTAAGTCACATAAAATGTAATATCTTATGAATTATAAAGACAAAACAGTCTCCTAAAACACCATATTCCTATAGTAGAGTTATTTTATTAAATAATCCAATATTTTTAAATCAGTTCATTTTACAGGGGCTAATGCATAACATTTTTTAAAAGTATACTCTATAATCTGATTATTTAACATAATCTCTTCAACCATCATCCAAGGGAGGGCATTTTTGCCCTGAAATTTTCTGTATAAAATGCATATACTAAGCCCTCTCTATCTCATTCATTCATTCATTCATTCATTCATTCATTCATTCATTCATGTATACATGTATGTATTCAACAAATTGGTATTTGAGGCCCTGATACGTACTAGACACTAACGTAGGTGCTGGCATATAAACACAAGTATACACACACACACCAGATTATTACATCAGGAAGTTAAGAATATAGAGAGAAAGATAAGTAATTGGATTTAACATACATAGATTGTCAAGCCTTGTGATAGAAGAAGGTCTTTCCCTGAATATCTCTACCTGCTAAAAGTAAGCAAGGTCACATCATCTTCTCATCAACATAGAAAATATAATGTCTTTCAGTATATTAAATTTATTTCCTGGTTGTATATATACTATACTCATATTCTGTACTTACATTCCACACACTACAAACAAACCACCAAACAAATGAATCAATTGAAATAAACTGACTTGGAATTGACATGCATGTCAAAAATTAACAGACAAGGACATTGAAATAGTTATAACTCTATTCCATATTTTCAGAAGTTTAGTAGAAACATGGAAGATATGTTTTAAAACCCCGAACAAACTTCTAAGATGAAAATTTCAATGTCTGTTATTTAAAAAGTTCTAAATGGGATTGATAGTAGATCAGACATTTCAGGAGAAAAGAAAAATGAGCTAGAAGACATAGTAGTCCGAAACAAAACAAAGCTGGAAACAATACTGAAAAAAAATAATCACAGCATTTATGAGCTATAGGACAAATTTAAAAGACATAAAAATTATGTAATTCTTCTCCCATAAGGGAGAAGTTGGGGATGGGGGTTGTTAGAGAGAAAAATACATGAACTTTTGACATGAAGAAAATTATATATTTAGAAATTTTTTAAAAGCCAACAAATTACAAGCAAAGAAAAATAGGAAGAAAATTATATCATAAACAAATTATACAAAACTGGTAATTATGAGAATATCTTAAGACAGAAAGAGAGAAAAACACAAACAAAAAATATAAGGATGACAGCAGATTTCTTTCGGGGAAAAATTGCAAGTGAGAAGACAATGAAGCAGCGTTTTTTAAAGTACTGAAACAAACAATCCCCATAAACCTGGAATTCCACACTTAGTGGAAATATGTTTCAAAAATGAAGGTAAACCAAAGACGATTTTAGATATTCAAAAGCCAAAATAATTAATCTCTAGCAGATTTGCACTACAATAAATATTAAAGGAAGTTTTTCATGCAGAAAGCTTTACCAGATGGAAGTATAGATCAACACAAAGGAATGAAGAACACTGAAAATGGTAACTAGTCTAGACTTCAACTCATTCCAGCCTAAGTGCCAGACGTTTGAGTGAGGTCCCTAGGTGACTTCAGCCCTCTGCAGCTCAAATCTCTCCTGCTATTCTACTGGAAAGCCCCAGAGGCCTCAGACATCATGGAACAGAGACAAGCCCTCATCTGTGCCCTGTTTGAATTCTTGATGCAGAGAATTTGTGAGCATAATTTAATGGCTGTGGTTTTATATTATTCAGTTTAGGGTAGGTCAGAGAATTGGAAAATTAAAAATAAGACATGAAAATTCCTAATTTATTAAACAACGCAATTGTCAACCTCACTAGGGTCTTTTATTTATCCTTAACTCAAGAGTTCAGATAACCAAATTAGACTTGTTAATATACCAAAACTGTGAAAAGTCCAGAATAAGTATAAGATGATAAAATATACACCTCTAGATAAAGCGCAGCACAGTTTTTAAAATTACCATTTTCATAACTGAAGAGCCTATTATTGCTAAAGCATGTAGAGTGAATGAAACAAAAATTCAATTTAATACATACCCAATTTTTCTGTGTAGTTTTGTTCCTTTTTTTTTTTTTTTTAAGGAAAGACTTTGTTTTCTTTAGAATATTAACGCCCAGTAGTAATGATGACTTTATTAGTTACACAGCTGGGGTAGTAAGCCTTGATTTATGGGAACAGTCACAAGTTAAGCTGAGAGCCTGCGGTTCTCTCAGCTTGATCCTTGTATAGTGAACTCTTCAGGAAAACATGCAATTTTATTAAATCATTCCTCTTTGAATCAGCTTAACTAGTACTTCCCCATTCTGTTACTTTCTATTGCCTATACTTCTAAATATGTTTTGAACGTCCATTAAAAAAGCAAATTAGATGGCACCAATTTTGTTCAGGATGGAACACTAGTTCGAGGACAAACATGGATTGTTCTTTCTGTAAAGCAGGATGCAGGAGCCTGTACATTACTCCACTTCTTATATTCTGGAACCACAGTTAAGTTTCCACTCCCAAGGAAAACACTATAGCCGATCTGTTGATGCTTATTACATTTTAAGATGAACTGTTATGCATATTAGAAAGGTTTTAGTTTTCTAAACATGAGTAAAATGAAATGATAAAAAGATTAAAACTTACATTGAAATGTATAACGACGGTTATTATAATAGATATTTCCATCTGTTTTCCTGACCCACACTATCTTAGGGATAAAAACCAGACCACAGTATATATATATATATATATATATATATATATATATATATATATATATATGTATATTTTATAAAGTGTGTCTCAAACAACTATGGGAACACTAGCCATATTAAAATCCTTCCAAATAACATTTGTGACAACATGGATGGATCTTGAGAGTATAATGCTGAGCGAAATAAGTCAGACAGAAAAAGCAGAGAACCATGTGATTTCACTGATATGTGGTATATAAACCAAAAACAACAAAAGAACAAGACAAACAAATGAGAAACAGAAACTCATAGACACAGACAATAGTCTAGTGGTTACCAGAGGGTAAGGGGGGTGTGGGGTGGGAGATGAGGGTAAGGGGGATCAAATATGTGGTGATGGAAGGAGAACTGACTCTGGGTGGTGAACACACAATGGGATTTATAGATGATGTAATACAGAATTGTACACCTGAAATCTATGTAATTTTACTAACAATTGTCACCCCAATAAACTTAAAAAATAAATTAAAAAAAAAAAAAGTCCTTCCAAATGATGCAGGATGATACCAGGGCTTCCTGGCTATGATGTGATATCAAACTTTTCTCCTTAATCATGTTAGCGTTGTTGTAACATTCAATAACACCTTTTTCCTCAGCCAGCCCTAGATTTGGCATCAAAATGTTTTTCAACATATCTAAAAAATATATTTATTGATGGGATATAACTCTCCTCTATTGGACAAGTAGAAAATTATTTTTTCTTCAAAAACTTGAAAAAGAGTCTTATTTAGTTCTATTGCATGTATCTCTAGAAGCACATTTTAAAAAACAACTTAAATATGAATAAAATATTTTATCAGGCTAAGACTCCCTTGGAGAATTTGTGTGATTCATTAGAGAGTCTTCCATCTAGTCTTTTCACATATCCAGTAAACTTCATATATTTGCTTTCCTTGTGTATGTGTAATGTCTGGAGGTAGTAAAATAGTTTCTGTCCAAGTTATATCGGTTTATGTTTAAAACTTTTAGATCCTATTAAGTGGGAAAGGAAAAAGACTTAAGTTGTTTTATATTATATACATAAATGATGTACATAAATGATAAAAATTTATATTATATATATTTATATTATATATATATATATACATATATATATATATGTAATACACACACACATATTTAGAAGTAGTAGTAGTAGTAATAGTAGTATTTGCCAGCTAAAAGGTATAGTTGTCTGTGGGTGTCGTGCGGGGCGGTCTGCAGAGTCTCTGCTCCCGCTCCCCACATAAGAACGCAGGACATGGTGAGGCCAAAAAGGAACATCCACGGAGCCATAGGTAGGGGAGTTATAGTACTATATTCTCGCTGGCGGCTGGGTTGGAGAAACAGGAAGCAGGAGCCACACTATTCGCAACCCTCACTGCACTGCTAGCAGGCTCAGCCACCATCTTCTTACTAGCCCCTATTTTTTCTTCTAGCATAGCCACGGCAGTTATATTAGTGGCCAATGGCTCACTGGTTACAGCTGATGGCCAACTAGCCACAGCTGATGGCGATGCAATCACAGTTGATGGCTATTTACTACCTGAGCCACACCTTTCTATGTGAGGCCGAGAGCCTGGAAACTGCACTCCTGGCTCTGTCCCCACAGTGGGTAACATAGGAATCAACTACAGTTGGAGCATTTCTTTCAGCAGGCAGTTTCATGACCTAATATATTTTCATATATTTTCTTTTTTGCTTGCTTACTTGTTTGTTTTTTTATAGGCTTACATTACTTGAGGCATTAGCTCCTTTTGCTATTTTACACAACTGACCATATTAGGCATTGTTGCACCACCCCTCACCCTCACTCCCACATATATAACAAACACAGTTAACTTATCGTGCAACCTGCACCCTGTGGGAGATTGAGACTGAGTCCTTTGACCACTTATAGTGTCTCTGTTGCTCTGAGTTTCAGGCTATTAGTGAGTTTCAGCTAGTAAAATAATAACTTCAAATGCTCTAGTTAGAAGAGAAGAAATATCTAAAATCAAGTATCTGAACTTTCATTTTGGTTTAGTCAATTTAGACTACTACAGCAGATTACCAACATTTATTTCTCACAGCCCTAGAGGCTGGTAAATCCAAGATCAAGGAGGCAGCAGAGTCAGTTTCTTGTCAGAACCTGCTTCCTGGATTGCAAATGGCCATCTCCTCATTGTATCCTCACAAGGTGGGAACAGAGCAGAGAGAGCGAGAGAGAGAGTCAGAGAGAGAAGCAAGCTCTCACCTGTCTTCTTATAAGGGCACAAATCATGAGGGCTTGAACTCTCGTGACCTAATTACAGGCATATCTATAGACAAGCTGAGTCTAAAATGTATATGGCTTTGAAGATCATCCAGAATAGCCAAAAGAACCTTACAAAATGAAGAAGACTTGCACTTGCCTAATTTAAAATTGAATTAAAGCTACAATATTTAAGACAGTGTGACCAAAGAATCCACCTCCTAATACCATTACATTGAAGGTTAGGATTTCAACATATATTTGGGGGGAAACAAACATGTAGTCCATTAAGCAACTATAAAACAAAGAAAGAAAAGAACCATATGATGTCACTGATATGTGGTGTATAAAACTGAAATCAACAAAGGAACAAGACAAATAAATGAAGAAACAAAAACTCATAGACACAGACAATAGTTCAGTGGTTACCAAAGGGTAGGGGAGAAACAGGGTGGTAGGTGAGAGTAAAAGGGATCAAATATATGGTGATGGGAGGAGAACTGACTCTGGGTGGTGAACACACAATGTGATATATAGATGATGTAATACAGAATTGTACACCTGAAACCTGTGTAACTTGACTAACAATTATCAGTCACTCCAATACATTTTAATTAAAAAGATAAATAAATGAATGAATGGAGGTTTATACTATCTTGATGGATCAGGAGCCTTGATCATTAATTTGCATAGAACTCTGAAAATAGGTCTATAGTTTCAATATAATCTCAATTAAAATATCAATCATCATGCCTATAGACAAGCTGATTAGAAAATTCATAATCCTGATATTTTATAATAACCCGTTTTCCCAAAAATAAGACCGAGCTGGACAATCAGCTTTAATGTGTCTTTTGGAACAAAAATTAATGTAAGACCCGGTATATATTATATTATATTATATTATATTATATTATATTATATTATGCAGACCCAGTCTTATACTAAAATAAGACTGGGTCTTATATTAAATTTTGCACCAAAAGACACGTTAGAGCTGATTGTCTGGCTAGGTCTTATTTTCGGGGAAACACGGTACTGACATAAGTGCTCACTATCTATTGCTCATTTCCTGTTTATGAAACTAAAAGGACCTAAACTTGTAGTGATTTATATTTTTAAACATGTTTAGAAATGTGTACTTAAGAAATGTACTACAATAGTAATGGAGGAGAATTCAAG
Source organism: Rhinolophus sinicus (assembly GCF_036562045.2). Taxonomy (NCBI): domain Eukaryota; kingdom Metazoa; phylum Chordata; class Mammalia; order Chiroptera; family Rhinolophidae; genus Rhinolophus; species Rhinolophus sinicus. The sequence goes on along the minus strand of NC_133753.1, from coordinate 92,016,758 downwards.
AAAGGAAACATGGCTCATGACTCTAAAAGAAAAAACTGGACATCAATTTGTAGATCAAGTTGAAGGACCAAAAAGCCATGCCACTACAAATTCTGTATTATGGCTATACTATTTGGATTTTTGAATTCTTGCCATTTGACTTTGTTTTTCATCCCCATTTCAATATATTTTTCCTCTGCAGACCAAAGAGGATACTGATTACAAACAATGTTTAATCTTTAAATAATTATTTAGCATTTTTTATTTGATAGGTTCTGGATTGAGTTTTCAATCCTTCATATACTAATATAGTCATTGAAGCTACCAACATTAATCTACAAAGTGAGGGGTACTTTGTGATATTCAAAATCAATGTCATTCAGTAATTAGGGGAAAAACACTGTCTGTAAACTGCACTCATTTACATCACAATTTCTTAGAAAGTGAAGGAAAGTAAATATCTCCAACTTCCTCATGTTAGTTGGAGAATGTAAATTAAATTAATACTACTAAAACTTTTTCAAGTGAATGACACTTGAAAATCGCTGTTATATTTTTTAGTAGATTTCAAAAATTAATTTCAAAAGCATTTCCCACAAACTCTTTACACTTTCAATAATGGTTTAGGTCAGTGACTGCACGTATTCTCATATAACTTAATCTTTAAATTCCACTAACTCATCAGTCTCCTCATTATAATTAGCCTCTTGGGCACTAAATTACAATTCAAAATGTTTTAAGAAGAAAGGAAATTCACATTGGTCTGAAAGCAACACTTAATATATACAATGTAAGGCTATTTAAAGGTCTCACTTAGTTACAGAAAAGCTGTTTGTTGTGAGAGCAAAGCAGCTACCTGTTTCAAATGAGGGAACGTAAATTATTACCCTTGGTTACAGATGAGCAGCACATTCTTGTTAAATACTGTGTGTTCAGTACCATACTGCAGCTGAGTAGGCTGACTTGTTTGAAAAACTTAGTGCCAGGTGATAAGAAATCTTATTTCATGTAATTTATTATGATATATATGATATATAACACATATATAATATAACACACATATAACATATATATATACAATAAAACATATATAGCATAACATACATATACATACAATTTATAATTTTGCCCTTGCATGCCTAACAATTTAGCTTTTCTTAAAAGTTTATAAAACCCACAATATAAAACTTATTTCATGACATTCCCAAAGATATGAAATGCATTGAACTTTCTTATATTCAGACCTATATGCAATTTGCTTTATTCAGAGTCTTTCTGCCTCGGTTCCTCAGAATACAACCATAATCTCCCATAATGATGAAGTACTTCATACAATGAGTGAGTTTTACAGCCCACTAAAAACCTAATTAATGTTAAGTTCAAATTGGTTCTTGCACACTGATATTGCTGTAAGTAGCTGGCTTGGCTCAAATATAATGTGCATGTTCCTTTGACCTCGTATAACTAAATGCAAGCATAGCACATTAAGAGAATTTTAGCATTTCTTTTGCATTTAGCACTTCTCTTAATATTACTAATGCTTAGCTTTCAGAAGCAATAAATAAATAAATAAATAAATAAGTGGGGGAGGGGGTGCAAACTGGTGAGCGTTTGGGCAAGGTCAAATACCACATGCAGTTTAATGCCTCTCTTACTTTGCTCTTGACATTGGGCAGGAAGCAAGTCTCTAGAAGTCAGGCGTCATAAAGAGAAGTGCTTATGCCTTCTTCCCGGTACTAACCTTTTTAATTTTGGTTTCAGAGCATTTAACCTGAGGTTATTTAACCTTACTGAGAATTTACACAAAATACTATTCCTGCTGTGCCTTCCAAAGAAATATGAGTATTTAAGTAGGTGTATAAGATGCATCTTATGGCCACTTCAAGTCTTCATGGCCCCACCTCTTTCTCCAGCTGATGTTCTAATCATCATTTCCTTGCAGGCTCTGAACAGCTTTATGAAAATTCACTTGACAGTGCCCTGTATTTCTTCTCTCCCGCTCTAGGATACAAGAGTTACCAGGGAGTCTGGGGAGTTAACAGCCACGAAGCCACTCTCGATTAATGAGGATAAATTCTTCTCCATTTCTTCCAACTGTAGGTAGTGCTGGCTAATTTTGCAGGATTCCTCAGGAGGTCCACCTGGATAGAGTTCAGGTGGCGAGTAACAAATGCCAACTTAATATTGCATCTTTGACTGGTTGTCTCATTTTCTTGTGTTATTCCTTCACTCCTGCTCCCTGGGATCACTTCCCAAATGAACTACCTACATGCCTGTCATGAGGGAGACCCTGCTCGCTGCGCCATTTGTCGTGCGGGGCGTCCGGCGGGGTCTCTGCTCCCGCTCCCCATACAAGAACGCAGGATATGGTGAGGCCAAAAAGGAACACCCACGGAGCCATAGGTAGGGGAGTCATACCACTACGGTCTCACTGGAGGCTGGGTTCACTGGATGTGCGACCTGCTGTCCGTTTTGTCTGCAACCCACCGACGACTCTCTTTCACTCTCCTCTCCTCTGCTCCGTAGCCGCAGCAGTTATATTAGCGGCTAATTGGCTAACTGGCTACAGCTGACGGCCAATCAGCCACAGCTGACGGCCATCTACTACTCGAGCCAGCACTCCTCCACGTGAGGCCGAGAGCCTGTAAACTACTCTCTGGGGCTCTGTCCCCACAATGCCAACCTTTCCTTCAATCATGCCTTTCAGGAACTTCAGATAAGACATAAAGCAATGGACATATAGAGAGTTTTTATTAAATATAATTGTCTTATGCTTTATGATATGATAAATATTCTAAGAGCAGTTTCTAAACATTTTGATTTCACTGAATGGTAAATTAAAAATAAATCAATAAAAGACTAATATATCATTTGCCAACTTCTTTTTAAAACAAGCACGGATATTTAAAAACAAAATAAATATCTTCTTAACATCCTAGTTTCTAAAAATTTGCCTATATATCTGAATCAGTAAATGCTACTTGTTAGCTGGGGGTACGACTTTAGATAAGATATTAATGTCTCTGACCCTCAGTTTCTTCACCTGTAAAATGGGGATAATAATAGCATACTACAAAGGTAAAATAGTGGCATAATTGATAATGAAACGTAATAGATATCTCCTGTTGTATAACAAATCAAGTCCAAACGATTTGACTTAAAATATTAACTATTTGATTTGCTTAGGATTCTGCAATCTGGGCTGCAGTCAGCAGGACCTTTCTTCTGCTCTCTTTCCTGGGTTCATTCATGAAGTTGTCACCATCTGGAAGTTTTACTAGAGTTAGGTAGTTCAAGATGGCTACACTCACATATCTGATGGTTACTGGGGTACCCTGATCTCTCCATGTGGCCCCTTTGGAGAACTGCTGGACTTTTTCACATTGAGGTAAGCAGCATTCCAAATGGGAGAGAGTGCAATCTATAAAATCACCTTGAAGCACAAACAGAGAAGTAACAAAAATGTTACTTCTGGCACTTTCTATTGGTCATAACAAATCACAGAGATTAGAATGAAAAGGAATAAACTCCACATCTTAATGAGAGAAGCAGTAAATAATTATGTGGCCAGTTTTAAAGATATCGACCTCAGGACAAGTATTTGTAAATAACTAGGAACAGTGCCTGGCACATCGTCTCTATTAATTAAAAAAAAAATAGCTATTTATCCTACATGTTATTATTATCTTACTGCTATTTTATAAAAGAGCAATTTATTTATTAATGTAGGAAATTCATTATTAGAAAATAAAGAACAATTCTTTATATATAATAAATTCAGTTTAATTCAAACTCAGCATATTTTTTTTTAATTTTCTCATTTCACATTCCACAAAAAAAATAAATACATGTTTATATATGTATGAGTAGGTGTGATAAAAAAATATAGTGAATGTTTAAATTAAAAAGAAAAATTACTACAGTAAAGACACATTGCCATTAATCACCCTCAAAATACTCTCCCTTGCTCTGAATACACTTATCCCATCATTCTTGCCACTTCCTGATCCACTTCTGGAAGTCCTCTTTCCTAAGTGTCTTTAGTTGTACTGTCATGCTGCCTCAATATCTTGAATTGATTCAAAACATTTACATCTCATGGTCATTTTGACATTGGGGAAGAGTCAGAAGTCGCACGGTACCAGATCTGGTAAATAATGTAGATGAGGACACATCGTAATATTTTTATTTGACAGAAATTGCCATACCAGAAGCGATATTTGACATGGAGCATTTCTGTAGTGATCAACAAATACAGTGAATGCTGCCGCCGAGTACCATCCAGCGGAAAGGCAGGGATCTTCAATACAGTAAGTGGCGTGTGGAACCTTAGTAACAGTGTGTGACAAGTTTCAACTTGTTCGGTGCAGTCAGTTGAGTGTGAGCTACAATTGACAGAAGGTATCTTTTAAAGTGTATATAAATCGTCCTCCATCACAACGCTCTATGTCACAATCGCTTCTGGTATACGATCCAGCTAAAATCTCCTATAACCTAAAAAAGCTACCTTTCAATGATTTACGATCGAGAATTTTTCCAAGGCATCTGTATTTGCCTCACAGCTTGATATAAAGCTGATAATGTATAAACTCCAAAAAAATGTGGGCTTACTTCGCCCAGACCTTGCAAAAGATATTAAAGGAGCCAAGAGCCACATGACCCTCACTAGAAATCAGCTATGATATTCTGTACAGTATACTATACTTTTTATTTTGAGTGCTTATTCAGCAGAACTTACTTATTCAAATAGTCAGACTTTGTAAAGTGTTTAGAATCCCTACCATTTTCTTATTTTATCTGGTGTATATTTTCAAAATTTACAGAAATTATGTGGATCATATTTTTCTAAATATAATTTGTATTGAAGAGGGTTTTTTATATTTAGGAAATATTTATTAAATAATACCTATTTTAATGTCTTTTCAGTTAACAAATTTCAGAGGAAAGAGATGAAAGAGCTAGCAACTCAAATAACTTACACACTCAGGTTGAGAAATTTATCTATTTACAAATTATTCTTAGTTATCAATAATGAAGTTTAAATGGGTTTTAGTTATTGAAAACAAATTTATTTAACAGCTTTGTATTATTTTCCAAACATAATTTCCAAGGTAAGCAAATAATTTATATCATGAATACTCACATAGTCTTACGTAAGAACCGTGAACAGATGTAAATGCAGGTGGATAAAAGAAGATTAAAAAGCAAATTTACCAATTTACCACATCAGCGTTTCTGTCTAACAATCTTTAAACTACTTACATAAATGTTCTTGGAGCAGAAGGTGGTTTAAATTCGAGGAGAAGAAAAGCCACATGAGGACATGTGCATTGTTTTTGAGAGAACTTGTTTTCCTTGCAGGAATAAAATAAAATATTGGGAATAAAATGTTTCCTTCTAACATCAAGGTTTTTAAAGAAAAAGAAAGGATCCTTTACAGGATGACTAGAAACAAAATAAAATAACACTACAGGAAGGAAGGTTACAGTAGGAACAGATGACCATAGAATGGAAAACCAAGGAATGAAAGTGAATCTTAAATTATATAGGAAAAAAGAAAGCAACATGGCCGTTCTGATCAAGATGGTGCAGTAGGTAAGCACAGTGCTTGCCTTCTCTTACAGCCACATCAAAATTACAAACAAACTATAGAACAACCACTTTGAAAATCACCTGAAATCTTGCTGAACCACAGCCCTGCAACTAAGGACACACAGAAGAAATCACCTCCAGACTGATAAGAGGGCAGAGACGAAGAACAGGCTGGTTGGTCTCACCCCCTCATGTGACCATTGAATATCTGGAGGGAAATCTTGGCTGTGGAGGTCCCCACCTGAGGAGCAAGGGGTCTCAGGCCCCACCCCCAGCTCAGGGTTCCAGTGCTGGGGAGAAAAGTCCCCATAATTTCTGGTTGTGAAAACCAGTGGAGATTGTGGCTCAGTGAGAGTGTGCCACAGTGTGCCAACTTTCAGGCGCACACACGTCACTTCCAGTGTTTTTTTTAGTACAAACTGCCTGCCTTAGTTCATGCTATAGTCTTTCCTAGGGTCTCTCAAAGGTCTTCAGAACACAGACAAGCAGCATCTGGCTTGAGCCTGCTCTGTACCTCTGGCAGAGCAGCCCTAAGTTGGCACTAGTGGCAGGCAACCTTAGTTGGTGGCTTGCCCTTTGGAGGCACCTCCAACCACCACTTGGGCAATGGCCATCTGCAGATTACTTCGTGGCTCCTATTGGCTAGCTCCAGGAGAGGCACGGTCTGTGGCTGAACTTCTCCTGCAGTGGTTCCCCTCCCGGGTAGCCCTGGGGCTGGTGTAACCAATGGTCATCTTCGAAAGAAACTGGAGCATCACCCATACGTTCAAGGATGACACACCAGGTTTGGACTGGACAGGCAGCAGAGGCCTGCTGAGGCAGATCTTGCTCTGTAGGATCAGCCCCTGTACCACAACTCTTCCACTATAGTCATGGCCAGTCCTAACAACCAATGAGCCCAGGGGACAATCCGTCCTATTGACATGAAAATAGTAACCAAGGCTTAACTGCAAGACAAGGGTACACACAAAGTACACAACTGGAGTGTATGGCTTAGTTGACCAGGAAGATTGTGCCACTGAAACCCACAGAACACCTACTACATAAGACCACTCTACTAATACCAGAAGATATAGCAGTTCTACCTAATACATAGAAACAAACACAGAGAGACAGCCAAAGTAGGGAGACAAAGAAACATTTCCCAAATGAAAGAATAGAACAAAGTTCCAGGGGGAGAAAAAAAAAAAAAAAAAAGAACCTAAACAAAATGGAGACAAGTAATCTACAGAATTCTAAACACTGGTTATAAGGGTGCTCAATGATCTCAAGGAGAACTTCAACATAAGAAACATAAAAATGGAGACAGATAACATTAAAAAAAAGTCATAAAAAATACAATACCTGAAATGGAGAATACATTAGAGGGAATCAACAGCAGATTAGATGAAGCAGAGGATCAAAATACAGATTTAAACGATAAGGTAACAGAAAACAGCCAATCAGAAGAGCAAAAAGAAAAGTTTCCCCTAAATGAGGACAATGTAAGGGAGCTCTGGGACAACATCAAGCATACCAACATTCACATTACAGGGGTACCAGAAGGAGAAGAGAGAGAACAAGGAATTGAAAATGCATTTGAAGAAATAATAATAGAAAACTTCCCTAATCTGGTGAAGGAAATACATATACAAGCCCAGGAAGCAGAGAGTCCCAAACAAGATGAACCCAAAGAGGTCCACACCAAGACATATCATAATTAAAATACCAAAGGTTTAAGACAAAGAGAAAATCTTAAAAGCAGCAAGAGAAAAGCAGTTAGTTACCTAAAAGGGAGCTCCCATAAGACTGTAGCTGAGTTCTCTACAGAAACTTTGCAGGCCTGAAGCGATTGGCAGGAAATATTCAAGGTAATGAAAAGCAAGAACCCACAAGAAAGATTACTCTAACCAGCAAAGTTATCATTTATAATTGAAGGACAGATAAAGAGCTTCCCAGACAAGAAGAAGCTACAAGAGCCCCTCACCACCAAACCAGTATTACAAGGAATGTTAGAGGGCATCCTTTAAGATGAAAAAATAAAAAATATGAATAATAAAATGGCAATAACAATATGCCTATCAATAATCACTTTCAATGTAATAGATTAAATGCTCCAATCAAAAGATAGGGGGCTGAATGAATAAGAAAACAAAACTGTTACATATGCTGCCTACAAGAAACTCACTTCAGATAAAAAAACACACACAGACTGAAAGCAAAGGGATAGAAAAAGATATTTCATGAAAATGGAAACCAACAAACAAACAAAAAGCTGGGGTAGCAATACTTTTACCAGACAAAATAGACTTTAAAACAAAATCTATAACAAGAGACCAAGAAGGACCTAGTAATCCACTTCTTAGTATTTATCTGAAGCAACCCAAAATGCTTCTTTGAGGGGACATATACATCCATATCCAATGATGCCTCATTGAAGCATTATTTACAATAGCCAAGATACGAAGGCAACCTGGATGTCCCTAAGTGGATGAATGGATAAAGAAGAAGTGATATATATATATATATATATATATATATATATATATATATATATATATATATATGGACTATTATGCAGCCATAAAAAAGAATGAAATCTTGCCATCTGTGACAATATTAATGGATCTAGAGGGTATTGTGCTGAGTGTAGTAAGTTAGACAGCAAAGGACAAATACCATATGATTTCACTTATAAATGGAATCTAAAGCACAAAATAAACAAACAAATGAAATAGGTACAAATTCCTAGATACAGAGAACATTTTGATGGTTGCCTGGTGGGAGCAGAGTTGAGGTTGGGTAGAAAAGGGGGATGGGATTAAATACCAATTTGTTGTTACATAGTGGTCATGAGGATGTAGAGTATAGCATAAGGATTATAGTCAATAATATTATAATAACTATGTATGGTGTCAGATGGGTACTTGATCTATCAGGGTGATATTTGGGAGAGGGTTGAGAGCAGGGTGAAAAAGGTGAAGGGATTAAGAAATTGAAATTGTTATAAAGTAGTCAATGGTATATAAAGTAAAGAATAGGGAATACAGTCAATAATATGGCAATAACCATATATAGTGCCAGGTGGGTACTGTTGAATAATTATTATGTATACTTCAAACTAATATAATATTGTATGCTAGCTACATTTTAATAAAAATCTTTAAAAAGAAAACAACATGAAAGAAAGATTATGCAGAAGAAAGCGAAATTAGGAAAAAAGTTATCCGGAGGACTACGTTGGAAGTACAATAAAACCTTAGAAATAGTAGTGATAATAGGACAGTGAGATATTTGTGGAAGCAGCATTTAAGCCCTCTGAAACAAGCCAAGAGGAAAGATTAAAGATAAAAGATAAATCAAAACAGTTCTTGAGGGACCATTACCGCATTCCCAGTGAGCAGCATTGGGAGGCCAAAATTTAACTCACCCCTGAGTACTTCTGTAATTGGATTTGGAATATTGGCAGTGATAAATAATCTAGTAAAAATACCAATTGGAAGAATGCTGCAAATTATAAAGGTCTAGGAATGTACAATATGACCAAAAATACTGGGGCTTAAATTCCAGCTCTTAATAGCAATGTGACCCTGGGCAAATTATTTCAGTTCTATGCACCTCAATTTCTTTATTTGTGAAATGACATTTTAACTGTCTCATTTTGTTGTGAGTAAAATTATTAGGTCTAATAAATTGTAATAACTAGGAATGCCCTATCTGGACATGCTTGGAGGAGAAATACTTATTCATTAGGGACTATAATATTGCTATAAACCAGTATTGTTGTTATATCCATCACTACAGATCTAATCTTCTCTCCTGTTTCTTAAAATGAAAGAAGTGCAAATAAAAATGATGAAAGGGACTGAATCTAATATCATTAACATCATTAGAGTATTTAAATTAGTAATATGATCATTTTATTATAGAAATTAAAAGAGGTTTTAAGAATGCTAGGCAAGAAACTATTTAAGCCATTATTCCTTTTTTTAATTTAGCCTATAATATAGCAAATTGCTGTTTTATTTTCCCTGTTTTATGTAGTATTCTTAAAAGACAAGTGAGCATAAAACATTCTGTTAAATAATTGCAAAATTAATCTTTGAAGGTTATCGTTCCACTTTCTACTGTAAAACATTTAGAGTCACAGTACCTTAAAATAATTAGGAAAAGACATATTTTTTTCCAAATTTATAAACCAGATATTAACCTTGTGAAGTTTCTTAGAGCTTCTCTTTTCTTTTGGTCCATCAGTCTAGGATAATCAAACAGGCCAGAGATTTAAGATCCTTTCTTTTTTCTTTATTAACCACCTACTCCCCAGCACATCCAGTTGAGAAAATAAGAAACATTAACTTTAGAACAACTTCCATATTGTTTATTGACATAAGGGAATTTTGGTAATTCAGGAGAGTCACTTGCAGATTATTAGGATGTAACATGATCAAATCTTACTTTTGGACTGTAACTGGTGACAGTCTTCAGGATAAAATAGACTGGTATGAAAATGGGTAAAAAGAGGACAGAAAATCAGGAAACGTAAGCAAAAGAAATAATAAACAAATGGGACTACAAAATACATCAAATTAAAGTTTTTACGCAGAAAAGGAAACCATCAACAAAACAAAACAAAAAGACAACCTGGGAGAGGATATTCGCCAATGATACATCCAAGAAGGGGTACATATCCAAAATTCATAAAGAACTCAATACATAAAAAGATTAACAATCCAATTAAAAAATGGGCAGATGACCTGAATTGATATTTCTCCAAAGAGGACATACAGATAGCTAATAGACATATAAAAAGATGATCAATGTCACTAATCATCACAGAAATTCAAATTAAAGCAGAAATGAGACATCATCTCACTCCTGTCAAGATGGCCATCATCAGTAAATCAACAAACGAGTGTTGGCGAGGATGTGAAGAAAATGGAACCCTTGTGCACTGTTGGAGAGATTGCAAATTGGTGCAGCCACTATGGAAAACAGTATGGAGGTTCCTCAAAAAATTAAAAATAGAACTACCTTGTGACTCAGCAATTCCACTTCTGGGTATTTATCCAGAGAAATCCAAAACACCAATTTGAAAAAATATATGCACCCGTATATTCATTGTAGCATTATTTACAATAGCCAAAATATGGAAGAAACCTAAGTGTCCCTCAATAGACGATCGTATAAGAAAGTGGTATATATTCACATATATGATGGAATATTACTTTGCCATAAAAAAGAATTAAATCTTACCATTTGTACAACGTAGATAAACCTGAAAGGTATTATGCTAAGTGAAATAAGTCAGTCAGAAAAGACAAACATTGTATGATCTCAGTTATATGTGGAATTTAAAGAACAACATAAATGAGCAAACAAAATAGAAACAGACTCATAGATACAGAGAACAAACTGATGGCTGCCAGATAGGAGGGGGATTTGGGGACTGGGTGAAAAAAAGGTAAAGGGATAAAGAAATACAAATTGGTAGTTATGAAATAGTCAAGGGGATGTAAAGTACAGGATAGGCAATATAGTCAATCATATTGTAATAACTATGTATAGTACCAGATGGTTACTAGACTAATTGAAGGGGAGAATCACTTCATAAATTATATAAATGTCTAACCACTAGCTGTACACCTGAAACTAATATAAAATAATATTGAATGTCAGCTGTAATTGAAAATAATAAATTAATTTTTAAAAAAGAAGGTCAAGATATATAAAGAATAAACCCCATTGAGACTGGTAGGCCGGGTGGAGAAGCAGAACTGGCTAACAACAAACCTCCATGTGGTGGGTGAGAACCAGTAGGGATATCTCAGCCGTGGAGGTTTCTCCCAGAGAAGCAAGGAACCTCAGCCCCACACCAGGCTCCCCAGCCCAGAGTACTGGTGTCAGGAAGAAGAGCGCCCACAACTTCTGGCTGTGAAAAACAGTGGGGATTCCAATCATCCAGATGAGATGGAAGATGGTGGGAAACCTAGGTGTCCTCTTAAAGGGCCCGTACACACTCTCTCACTCCCAGGCACTCATGTTGGGCTCCAGCGGAAGGACAGTAACTCAGGGGGTTTTGGAGAGAGAGCTGGAGGACAGTCGGGATTTTTGCTGTGAAGGGTCCTACTTCTGTGCAGCTGGTAGGCTGATGCTATCTTTCCTATGTTGAGCCCTCCCCTACTCAGCCAAATCTGAATCTGATTGGTCTGCTGACCTTTGCGGGAACCCTGCCCCACCCAACTAACCCAATGCCAGAAGAATTTTCTCCACAAGCAGCCATCCCCACCTGCATTGCACTCTTGGAAAACTATCAGAGTCTGAAAGAACCCAGGTAGGTGGTCACTGGCCTCGGTGTGCTCTGAAACTTTTGCTGAATAACTTTAGGCTCAGTTCTGGCATCAAATCCAAATTTATATTAACCTGGTGACAACAACTCTTCCCACTCTAGTGACTCCCTGAGATGCTGCCTCACCCACCCAACTTGCATACCACAAGAGGCTTTATTAGTGGCTGAACCTTAAGGAAGCTGGCAGGTAGCAGCAATCCTCAGGGTGTCCTGGCATTTTGCAGAGCTACCCCAAGTCCTGTACTGGGGTGGCAGACGTCCTTGGTTCACAACGTGACCTCTCCTACATGACTCCACAGTTAGCACAGGGAGCAAACAACTGCATATTGCTTTATAGCTCCTACCAGGGAGTCCTCAGCTTGTCACAGGCAGTGGGTGAATTGGCCTTGCAGAGGGGCCCCTTGCAAGAAGGCCCAGAACCAACATACTTCGAGGTTGGCTCAGACCACAGCAGAGCACTGCCCAATTAGCCTCACAAGTGGCAAACCCAAAGGGTGGTCTCAACAGGCACCAGAGCCAACTGGGGCAAATACCTCTCAGTGGCATAAGCCCCCACACAGCAGTCTGTAAGCTGTGGATGTGGCCAAACCCCACAGCCAATCAGCGTGTGGGTCAATCCCCCCCAGTGATGTGCCAATAGCAACCAAGTCTCTCCTATAAAAGGAGGGCACATACAACCCAGTCTAGGGACACACCTGGAGCACCCAGAGCAGGTGACCAGGGAGATTGTGCCACTGGGCCTCACAGGACACCTACTGCATAAGACCACCTGGCCAAGACTAGGAGAAATAGAAGATCTACCTAAGACATAGAAAGAAACACAGAGAGGAAGCCAAAATGAGGAAACAAAGAAATACATTCCAAATGAAAGAACAGGAAAAACCTCCACAAAAAGAGCTAAATAAAATGGAGGCAAACACCTTACCAAATACAGAGTTCAAACCAATGGTTATAAGGATGCTCCAAAAACTTAGTGAAAATTTCAACAAAGAGATAGCACACACAAAAAGAACATAGAAACAATAAAAAAGAACCAGTCAGAAGTGAAGAATACAATAACTGAAATGAAGAATGCACTGAAAGGAATCACCAGCAGATTAGATGAAGTAGAGGATTAAATCAATGATTTGTAAGACAACGTAGCAGAAAATACCCAATTAGAGCAGCAAAAAGAAAAAAAAGAACCCAAAAATTTGAGGAGAGTTAAAGGGGCCTCTGGGACAATATCAAGCCTAATAACATTCACATCATAGGTGTACCAGAAGGAGAAGAGAGAAAGCAAGGGTTTGAGAACCTAGTTGAATAAATAATGACTGAAAACTTTCCTAACCAGCTAAGGAAATAGACAGACACACAAGTCCAGGAAGCACAGAGTCCCAAATAATATGAACCCAAACAAGCCCACACCAAGACACACTATAATTAGAATGGCAAAGGTTAACGACAAAGAGAGAATCCTAAACGCAGCAAGAGAAAGGCAACTAGTAACTTACAAGGGAGCTCCCATGAGACAGTTAGCTGATTTGCCATCAGAAACTTTGCAGGCCAGAAGGGATTGGCACAAAATATTAATGTCATGAAAAGCAAGGACATACAACCAAGATTAATCTAACCAGCAAAGCTATCATTTAGACTCAAAGGACAAATAAAGAACATCCCAGACAAGAAAAAAGCTAAAGAAGTCCATCACCACCAAACCAGTATTACAAGGAATGTTAGAGGGACTCCTTCAAGATGAAAAAAATTAAAATAAAAATTATGAATAATAAAATGGCAATAACTACATATCTACAAACAATTACTTTCAATGTAAAAGGATTAAATATTCCAATCAAAAGACATAGGAGGGCTGACTGGATAAGGAAACAAAACCCTTACATATGCTGCCTACAGGAGACTCACTTCAGATTGAAAGAACGACAGAGTATAAAGGGATGGAAAAAGATATTTCATGAAATTGGAAATAAAACAAACAAACAAATATCTGGTATAACAATACTTGTACCAGACAAAATATACTTTAAAACAAAGGCTATAAAAGAGACAAAGAAGGACCTAGTAAACCCACTTCAGGGTATTTATCTGAAAAAACCAAATGTTACTTTGAGGGGACGTGTGCATCCATATGTTCACTGCAGCATTGTTTGCAATGGCCAAGATGTGGAGGCAGCCTGGGTGTCCATTGATGGATGAATGGGTAAAGAGGTAGTGGTACACATACACAGTAGAATATTGCTCGGCCATGGAAGGGAATGGGTTCTTGCCATCTGCAGTGGCAAGCAAGGACCTGGAGGGAATTGTGCTGAGTGGACTATCAGACAGAGAAAGACAGCTGCAAAGAGATTTCGCTTATATGCGAAATTTAAAGAACAAAATAAACAAACAAAACAGAAACAAACTAATAGTTACAGAGAACATTTTGATGGTTGCCAGATGGGAGGGGTGTGGGGGATGAGTGAAAAGGAGGAGGGGATTAAGAAGTACAAATGGTTGTTTCACAGTAATCATGGGGATGTAGGGTATTTCATAAGGAATATAGTCAGTAATATTGCAATAACTATGTATGGTGTCATATTGGTAGTAGATTTGTTGGGGTGATAGATGGGTGGGTGTTGGGGGCAAAGGGTAAAAGGTGAAGGGAGTAAGAAGTACAAACTGATTGTTATGAAACAGTCATGGGGATGTAAAGTAAAGCACAGGGAATACAGTCAATAATATGGTAATAACTATGTATAGTGCCAGGCGGATCATTTCTTAATTTATACAAATGTCCAACCACTATGCTATACACCTGAAATTAATATAAAATAAAATTGAATGTCAACTGTAATTGAAAAACTAATAAGAGGGGGGAAAGGGGCAGGGGAATAAGTGGTCCAAATTTTCAGGTATAAGACAAATAAGTTATAGGGATATAATGTGCAGCATTGGGAATATAGTCAATAATATTGTGATAGCGTGGTAAGGTGTCAGACGGTTGCTGGACTTACGATAGTGATCACTGTTTAGGTATATAAATGTTGAATAACTATGATATACACCTGAACCTAATATAATGTTGTATGTTAACCATACTTTAATAAAAATCTTAAAAAAATAAAAATAAATAAAAATTTAAAATAAATGAAAAAGGAGGTCAGAAAAGAGTGTCACAATAATCCACTCAGACTAAAGGGAGACAGACTAAACTATGACATCATTCAAAGCATAAGCAGCTTATACATACTCAATATAACTGTTATTGCATTAATGTAATTATAGACTGAATTATAATTACTTGAGTGGGATTACAAAGAATCTAGATTTAAGAAATGGTAGAATGCTTGCCTGCAGCATCTGAAAAATGACTGACTATAGGAACTCATCAAGTGGGACAGACAGAGCTGACTATGAAAGTTCAGGAACCTATGACTAGGAGAATGAAGTGAATTAAGAGACTGAAGTTAAAAAAACAAACAAACTAACAGAGAAGTAGGAGCGAGTTTGGGATAAAGGATGAACGGTTTTTACAGGGTGAATTTGAGGCACCATCAAGACATGGGGCAAAATTGTCCAGCATGGAGTTGAACAAAAGTTTAAGATTGCAGAAATGTCTTTACAAAGTTAATTTATCTAGAACTAGTAAGTTAAACTTTTTTAATATGACTCAGTGCTCTCGAACAATCTCCTCAACTGTTTGGGGATTGATTTCCCCATTATCATGATTAGTTTCAGACTACCAGTTTCTAACAGAGAACTTAGAAGGAAAATGTGCACTATTCTGAGACAACGTAATTTGGATGGCCTCAAGCCACAGTTTCCCTTCTATGTTTTATTCTTGTACGACTTCCAAAGTATAACATGACTTTGTTTTCCTGTTTAGCATATTTAAATGTCTTACTCAATATATAAAATACCTTATATTGGCCAAAGTAAACACTTCTTTTTTCAATATTTGTGTATATACTGTTATTGTCTATCTCTATAGACCCCATTTCCACTGTCCCTCTTTCTAATATTTTTTCAGCTTTATTGAGGTATAATGAAATAAAATCATAAGATATTGAAAGTGGCACCTCCATACTGTTTTCCTTCATGGCTGCACCAGTCTGCATTCCCACCAAGAGTGCACCAGTGTTCCCTTTTCTCCACAGCTTCTCTAACACTTGTTGTATGTTGATTTATTGATGATAACCATTCTGATAGGAATGAGGTGATATCTCATTGTGGTTTTTATTTGTATTTCTCTAATGATTAGTGATGTTGAGCATTTTTTCATATGTCTGTTGGCCATCTGTATGTCCTCTTTACAGAAATTTCTCTTCATGTTCTCTGCCCATTTCTTAATTGGATTTTTTGGTTTTTTGGTGTTGAGTTGTATGCATTTTTTATAAATTTTGGATATTAACCCCTTATCAGACATATCATTGACAGATAGCTTCTCCCATTCAGTAGGGTGCCTTTTTGTCTTATTGATGGTTTCCTTTGCTATGAAGAAACTTTGTAGTTTGATGTAATCCCACAGTATGGAGGTACCTCAAAAAATTGAAAATGGAACTACCTTATGACCCAGCAATTCCACTTCTGGGTATCTATTCAAATAAATCCAAAACACTAATTTGAAAAACATATATGCACCCCTATGTTTATTGAAGCAGTATTCACAATAGCTAAGATATGGAAACAACTAAAATGCCCATCGATAGACAATTGGATAAAGAAATTGTGGTACATTTATACAATGGAGTATTACTTGGCCATAAAAAGGATTGAAATCTTACCATTTGCAATAGCATGGATGAGTCTAGAGAATATTATGCTCAGTGAAATAAGTCAGACTGAAGAAAAATACTGTATGATCTCACTTATATGTGGAATCTAAAGAACAGAATAAACGAACAGACAAAACAGAAATAAACTCAGAGATGTAGAGAAAAAAAACCTGATAGTTGCTAAATGGGAAGGGTTGGGGATGGGGGAGGTGAAAGGATTAGAAAGTACAAATTAGTAGTCACAATATAGTCACAGGGATATGAAATACAGTATGAAGAATATAATCAATAATGTTGTAAAGATTATGTAGGATGCCAGACGGGCACTGGACTTATCAGGGGGATCACTTCATAGACTGTGTAGATGCCTGACCAATACACTGTACACCTGAAGCTGAAGTAGAATATTGTATGTCAAATATATATATATATATATATATATATATATATATATATATACACATATGTGTGTGTATATATATATATATATATTCATGGAATGTGAAGCACAGCATAGGGAATATAGTCAATGGAATAGTAACAGCTATATTCGATGTTAAGAGGGTAGTAGATTGGGGGTTATCACTTTGTGAGAGGTGTAAATGTCTAACTATTACATTGCTTTGCACATCTGAAACTAATGGGGGAAAAAATTACAAAACCAGAAAAAAAAGATATTTAAAGTGTATATTTATGGAGATTTGATATACACTTATATTGTGAAAGGTTTCCCACCATGTAGTTAATTAATCTATCACCTCATATGTATCTTAATTTTTTTTGTAAGAACATTTAGTTCCATTCTCTTAGCAAATTTCACTTGCATAATACAGCTATGTTTTACATTAGATCCTCAGGTCTTATTAATCTTATAGGTGAATGTTTGTACCCTTTTACCAACCTCTTCCTATTTCTTATGGTCACCAGTCCCTGGCAACCACTTCTCTACTCTCTGTTTCTAAGAGTTTGACTTTTTCCCCCTAAAATTATATATATAAGTGATACCATGCAGTACTTGTCTTTCTCTGGCTTATTTTACTTAGCATAATGTCCTCCAGTTCCATTCATGTTGTCACAAATGGCAGAATTTCCTTCTTTCTCATGGCTGAATAGTATTCCATTGTATACTACATCTGTCACACTGGGTGTCATGCGGGGTCTCTGGTCGCACTCCCCACATAAGAATGCAGCACATGGTAAGGCCAAAAAAGAACACCCACGGAGCCACAGATAGGGGAGTCATACCATTATAGTCTCGCTGGCGGCTGGGTTGGAGACACAGGAAGCAGGAGCCACATGATCCACAACTTGCTGTCCACTTCTCTGACAGCTAACCCACTTGCTAACTGCAATCTGCTCTTCCTAGCTCAGCCACAGAATCCGCAATCCACACTCTGCCACACTCCACCGCTTGCTAGCTCAGCCACTATCTTCTTGCTAGCCCCCCATTTTTCTGCTAGAGTAGCCACAGCAGTTATATTAGTGGCCAATGGCTCACTGGTTACAGCTGACAGCCAACTAGCCACAGCTGATGGCCATCCAATCATAGTTGATGGCCATTTACTACCTGAGCTATCACCTTTCCACCTGAGGTTGAGAGCCTGGAAACTGCACTCCTGGCTCTGTCACCACAACATCTTTATCCATTCATCCATTCATGAACATGTAAGTGTTTTCCATATCTTTGCTATTATGAATAATGCTGCAGTGAACATGGGGATGCAGATATCTCTTTAATATTCTGTTTTCATCTCTTTGGCTATATATATCCAGAAGTGGAACTGATGAAGATGGTAGTTCTATTTTTAATTATTTTAGGAATTTCCATAGTGGCTGCACCAGTTTACATTCCCACCAACAGTGCACAAAGGTTCCCTTTTATCCACATCCTCACCAACATTTGTTATCTCTTGTCTTTTTGATGACAGCCATTCTAACTGGTGTGAGGTGATATCTTCTACTTTTGATTTGAATTATCCTGTTGATTAGTGATGTTAAGAATCTTTTTATGTACCTGTCGCAAATTTTTATGTCTTCTTTGGGAAAATGTTTATTCAGTTCCTTTGCCCATTTTTAAATAAGATTATTTGTTGTTTGTTTATGCTATTGAGTTGTATGGATTCTGATATGTATTTTGGTATGAACCCCTTATGAGATACAGATTTGTAAATATTTCCCCCTTTCCATAGGTTGCCTTTTCATTTTGTTGATGGTTCCCAGCTGTGCAGATACTTTTTAGTTTGGTGTGCTCCCATTTGTTTTTGTTTTTGTTGCCTTTGCTTTGGGTGTCAAATCCAGAAAAAATCATTGCCAAGACTGATGTCAAGGAGCTTACCCTAGTTTTCTTCTAGGAATTTTATGATTTCAAGTCTTATGTTCAAGACTTTAATCTATTTTGAGTTGACTTTTGTGTATAGTATAAGATAGGAGTCTAGTTTAATTCTTTTGCATGTGGCTGTCTAGTTTTCCTCACCATTTAAGAGACAATCCTTCCCTCATATATTCTTGACTCCTTTGTTATAAATTAATTGACCACATACATGTGAGTTTATTTCTGAGATTTCTATTCTGTTCTATTGATCTATGTGTCTTTTTTTATGACAATACCTTACTGTTTTGTTAATATAGATTTGTGATATAGTTTGAAATCAGGAAACGTGATGTTTCCAGCTCTGTTCTTCTTTCTCAAGATTGCATTGGCTATTAAGGGTCTTTTCTGGTTCAATACAAATTTTAGGATTCTTGGTTCTACTTCTGTGAAAACATGTCATTGCAATTTGAAAGGGATTGCACTGAATCTGTGAAATTCTTCGGGTAGTATGGATATTTTAACAATATTGTTTCTTCCAATCTGTAAGCGTGAATATCTTTCCATTTGTGTCTTATTCAATTTGTTTAATTAATATCCTATTGCTTTCAGTATGTAAATCTTTTAACTCTTTAAATTTTCTCCAGATATTTAATAAAATTGTAAATAAGATTGTTTTATTGATTTCTATTTTTGATAGTCTGTTGTTAGTATATAGAAATGCAATTTACTTCTGTACACTAATTCCGTATTCTGCAATTTTACTGAATTAATTTATTAGTTCTAATTCTGTGTGTATGTGTGAAGTCTTTAGGGTTTTCTGTACTGTATAATATCATGTCATCAGCAAATAGAGAGAGTTTTACCTCTTCGTTTCCAATTTGGATGCTATTTATTTATTTGTTTGTTTGTTTGTTTGTTTTTGCCTACTTGCTCTGGCTCGGAATTTCAGTATTGTATTGAATAAAAGTGGGAGAGTTGCCATTCTTTGCTTGTTCCTGATCTTAGAGGAAAGGCTTTCAGTTTTTCACTGTTAAGCCTAATTAGTAATTGTTAATTTACAAAGTAATTTATTTGAAGCCTTCTAACCCAGTCAAATTTTTTACCACTTGAATCTCACAACTAACTCTGCTCTATATTCCATTTAATATTTTTTATGAACTCCATAGCTTCACTTTTCTCAAGTTTCCAAAACTTCTACTTCCTCAATGACCCTTTATTAGGTAAAATAAATTGTAGCAGCAATATCCTTCTCCAGACTTCCTCTACTTTCTAAGATAACTCTTCTGAGAAAGATGTGTGGCTTCATGTGATTTCTGCTTTTTGCTGAGTGTAAACAATAGACACATGCTGTGCAGTATGGCATACCATTTAAGACCATTGCCTTAGGAACAAGACTTCCTGGTTTAAACTTTGATTCCACCATCTGCTTAGTAATTGTGGTACTAGAAATTATTTAATCTTCCTGGGTCTCAGTTTTTTTTACCTATACCTGAATATAATAATAGCTTCTGTACCTGAGTATAACAATAGCTTCTATTCTGTAAGATTTTGTGCTGTATATCTTATGTTTGCCCATCATATGCCCTTTTCCACTTATCCCTAACCTGCTATGTGCCTGGAGAGGCCTACTGATATGAACCAAATCATGGAGCTCTCTTTCCCTCTCCCTTCACATTAGACCAGAGATGGAGATGTTGGGATGTGAAGTAAGGGTATTTATTCTGTTCTCTTCTTGCCAGTTACTATAAATTGGCGACTACCACTTATTAAAGACCACAGCTTTTGGCTGCAACGGTCTTCATACAGTTACATACATTAGGTCCCAGTAACTCCATTTGTCCCTTCAGGCCTAGGACTGGTAACGACTACCCACTATGCTAGCCCTATGCTATCAATACCTCTTCATGAGGTAGATTCAACTCTCTTTACATGACTTGTTTTGACTATGCCATTAGTTTCCTGTTGGCACCTATAGAGTAACTGAATAGATTAAATAAGGTAACACAGAGGGTGCCAAAAATATGTAGGCATATTTTAAGCAAGGAAAAGTATGTTAAAATTATAATACTATATACCGGTACCAAAGATGCATATGTCACGTTTAATGTCTGCAATTACAAGAGATGCTCAAAGTGATTACCATCAGAGTCAAGATACTTCTGATTACCGCAAACTACTGCTTGAGCAACGTTGACCAAAGAGTCCATTTGTATACAATTTTTTGGCACCCCAGTATATGTCAAGTGCCTGGAAGAGTAAGTTCTACAAAAAAAGTTAGCTATTATTACTATTCCTGGATATTTGAAGTGCTTCCATGACATAAATGCAGCTGTTATTTATATAGAACTAAGTTCTAAGTGTTTAATATAAAATAATTAATTTGATACTATAATTCTATGAGTGAGTTTCTACTATACTTTATCAAAGAAAAAACTGAGGAACAGAGATACAGTCAACCCTTGAACAACACAGGGATTGGAAGCTCTGACACTATGCTCTAAAAAATTTGTGTATGGCTTAAGTTGGCCTTCTGCATCTGCAGATTCCCAACCACAGATAGAAAATACAATTAACCTATGACTGGGTTTGAACTGTGTGGCGTGTTTCTCTCTTCATTTGTCTCCAGGGGTGGGGGTGGAGGAATATCTTCTTTCCATCCATGCTCATAGTTTATTTTTGTGCTGGTATAAAAATTTCTTGACAGTATACTAGATTATTTTGCCTCCTAAAAAATTTGTTGACATGAATAATATATATATATATATATATAGAGAGAGAGAGAGAGAGAGAGAGAGAGAGAGATGGTGGGATGTGAAGTAAGGGTATTTATTCTGTTCTCTTTATTACAGAAGTTCTGTTCTCTTTATTATAAGGAAAGCTATATATATATATATATATATATATATATATATATATATATATATATATATATAATGCACCAAAGAACAGAAGCAAAATTAAGAACTCAAATTGTCAAGTTTTAGTGATGGAGCTTGAATGTAAATAAAAAAGTCATATAACCTTAAATGATGTTAATACACAGAAAAAGGATCATTATCAGTTAAAGCAAGCATTATAGAGGAAAGTATCAGAAAAAAGTCTCCAGATACAAAGCACTTTTTGCCACTTCAACTTACTGACCACAGTAACATGATTTTAGACATAATTCCAAAACTGAATTCCGATACCTTACTGCTTTAAAATAAGGAACGTTATTTTATTGGATTTAGTTTAAATAAGATATAATTATCAAGAAATAACATGTTTATAGGACATATTTAGCATTTTACTAATTCAAAAGTATGTATTTTTATTTCCTATGTTAATTTGTATTATATTTGTCTTTCTTAACAATGGTGCTTTTTATGCTTTTTTGAGAGGAAAAAACTTGACATTTTAGGTATGATAGAATGTTTGCTCTTCTGAAATAACAGTTTATTCAAAATATAATTAACTGTATTTACTTTTTATTTAATATTTAATACATATATACCATTATAAGCTAATAAAATAAATGCATATTAAAAGCCTACTATGTGCCATATATTTTTCTAGTTACCATGATTAGAAGAAAAAAAAATAAGATTCAGAATCTGCTCTATAAAACTTAACATTCAGTATAGGAGATTAGATATAAAAATAAAACATTTCAATACAGGAAGAATTAAATATCCTGTAGGAAGCCCCAAAGAGAGAGACATGAATAGTGATTGGAAATTATTCTGGAAAGCTTAAGGAAGGATTAATCACTTGAACTATGTTTTAAAAGATCTCAAAAAGGAGGGATTTCTGGTCAAGATGGTGGAGTAGGTAAATACTGTGCTCACCTTCTCTCAGGACCACATCAATTACAACCAAACCACAGAACAACCATTATTGAGAATTGCCTGAAGTCTTGCTGAACAGAAGCCCTAAAACTATGGACATGCAGAAGAAGCCACCTTGAGCCTGGTAGGAGGGGTGGAGACGTGGAACAAGCTGGTTCCACATCTGACTGTGACCATTAAAAATCAGGAGGGATATCCCAGCAGAGGAGGCCCCTACTGAGAAGCAAGGGGTCCAAGACCCTCCCCAGCCCTGGGTTTCAGTGCTGGGGAGGGAAGTCTTCTGTCTGTGAAAACCAGCAGATATTGTGAATGAGTGAGACAGAGTGCTGCTACTCTCCCAGGTGCTCCTCTTCAAGGGACTGTGCATGGACTTACCTACTTTTGGACTCTATCTGAGCTCCAGCACTGGGGCAGCAGCTCGAAGGCACCAGGGACATATGAGTAGACACTGAACTGTTTAACTTGAGGGTGAAGGGTGGAATAGCAGCTTTCTTCTGGACTGAGGAGCTGGTGGAAGCCATTGTTTCTTTGTTGAGTCCTACCCCCTCCCTGTGTACAGACGTAGACAAACACCATATTTGAGCCTCCATCAATCTGGCTATTAGTTTTTGTCTGCTCCATTCTAGTGATGCCCTGAGACCATGCCCCACCCAAATTTGAGGCACACTGAAGCCTCTTCCAGTGACTTTTTCATATAAATGGCCTGCCTTTGTTCATACTGCAAACTTTCCTAAAATCTCTCAAACATTCACAAAACCCAAATAAGCAGCATCTGGCTTCAGCATTTCCCAAACCTCTGGTTGAGCAGCCATAAGCCCAGCACTAGCAACAGCCAGCCTTTGTTCATGGCGTGGCCTCTTGAGGCACCTCCAAGCACATCATGGACAGCAGCCATCTGTGGATTGCTTTTCTGGTTTCTGCCAGGTGTCCCTGAACAGGGCACACAGACTGCAGCTGAACTTGGCCTGCAGTGGGCCCCCTCACAGGAGGCCCCAGGGCTGACAGACCCAGTGGCAAGGTTTGGACTGGGCCAGAGTTTCACCCAGCCACCTCCAAGGATGAAACACCCAAAGGGCAGACTAGGCAGGCAAGAGAGCCCTGCTAAAGCAAAGCCTGTTTTGTAGGGTCAGCCCCTGCACAACAACTCTTCCACTGTAGTCACAGTCAGTCCTCACAACCAGTCAACCTGAAGGTCAGTCCCTCCCATTGATGAGCAAAAGCAATCAAGTCCCAACTATAGCAGGAGGGCACACATAATCCACACAAGGGACACACCTGGGGCACCTGGCTCTGGTAACCAGGGAGGCTGCACCATTAGTGTCCCATAGGACACCTAATACATAAGGCCACTCTACTAAGATTGGGAGGCATAGCAGTCCTACATAGAAACAAACACAAGGAGGCAGCCAAAATGGGGAGACAAGGAAATATGTCCTAAACAAAAGACAGAACAAAGCTCCAGGAAGAAAACTGAATAAAATGGAGACAAGCAGTCTACCAGACACAGAGTTCCAAATAATGGTTATAAGGATGACTAATGATCTCAGGGAGAACTTCAACAAAGAGATAGGAAACATAAAAATGGAGATAAAAAAACCATTAAAAAGAACCTGTCAGAAATAAAAAAAGACAATAACTGAAATGAAGAATACATTAGAGGGAAGCAACAGATTAGATGAAGCAGAGGATTGAATCAGTGATTTAGAAGATAAGGTAGCAGAAAACATCCAATCAGAACCACAAAAAGAAAAAAAGAATCCAAAAATTATTGAGGAGAGCCTAAGGGACCTCTGAGACAACATCAAGCATACCGACATTCGCATCATAAGGGTACCAGAAGGAGAAGAAAGAGTAAGGAATTGAAAATCTATTTGAAGAAATAATGACTGAAGAATGGCTATCATCAATAAATCAACAAACAACAAATGCTGGAGAGGCTGTGGAGAAAAGGGAACCCTGGTGCACCATTGGTAGGATTGCAGATTGGTGCAACCACTATGGAAATCAGTATGAAGGTATCTCAGAAAACTGGAAATGGAACTACCTTATGACCCAGCAATTCCACTCTTTGGTATCTATCCAGAGAAATCCAAGACGCTAATTTGAGAAAATATATGCACCCCTATGTTTATTACAACACTACTTACAATACCCAAGATTTGAAAACAACTGAAATATCCACCAGTAGACAACTGGATTAAGAAACTGTGGCATATTTACAAAATGGAGTATTACTCAGCCATAAAGAAGAATGAAATCTTGTCATTTGCAATGATATGGATGGACCTAGAGAACACTATGCTAAGTGAAATAAGTCAGTCGGAGAAAGACAAATACCATATGATCTCACTTCTATGTGGAATCTAAAGAAGTAAATAAATGAGCAAAGTAAACAGAAATAATCTCAGAGATACAAAGGAAAAACTGATGGTTGCTAGATGGGAGGGGGGTGGGGATGAGGGAGAAGGGGAAAGGATTAGACAGTATAAATTGGTAACTACAATATTGTCAAGGGGATATGAAAGACAGTTTGGGGAATATAATCAATAATGTTGTAAAGATTTTGTAGGGTGTCAGATAGACACGTCTTATTAGGGAGACCACTTCATGAATGGTGTAGATGCTTGATCACTGCACTGTACACCTGAAGCTGAAGCTGAATAATATTGTATGTCAACTATAATTTTATATATAGTCACGAGATATGGAGTACAGCATAAGGAATAGAGTTAATAGAATTGTAATAGATATATATGATGCCAGAGGGGCAATAGATTAAGGGCGGGTCTTATCACTTTGTGAGGGGTGAAATGTCTAACTATTACATTGTTTTGTACACCTGAAACTAATTAAAAGAAAGAAAGAAAGAAAGAAAGAAAGAAAGAAAGAAAGAAAGAAAGAAAGAAAGAAAGAAAGACTGAAAACTTCCCTAACCTGGCAAAGGAAATAGACATACAAGTCCAGATAGTGCAGAAAGTTCTGAACAAGATGAACCCAAAGAGGCCTACTCCAAGACACATCATATTTGAAATGCCAAAGGTTAAAAACAAAGAGAGAATCTTAAAATCAGCAAGAGAAAAGTAGTTAGTTACCTACAAGGGAGCCCCCATAAGACTATGAGCTGATTTGTCAACAGAAATTTTGCAGCCTAGAAGGGATTGACAGGAACTATTCAAAATAATGAAAAGCAAGGACTTACAACCAAAATTATTGTACTCAGCAAAGCTATCATTTAGAATTGAAGGACAGAATAAGAGCTTCCCAGACCTGAAAAAGCTAAAGGAGCTCCTCAGCACCAAACCAGTATTACAAGGAATCTTAGAGTGACTCCTTTAAGACAAAAAGAAAGATAAAAAATATGAATAAAATGGAAATAACTCCATATCTAACAAAAATCACCTCAAATGTAAATGGATTAAATGCTCCAATCAAAAGATAGAGTGGTTGAATGGATAAGAAAAGAAGACCTTTACATATGCTGCCTACAAGAGACTCACTTCAGACCAAAATACACACAGAGACTGAAATTAGAGGGATGGGAATGAGATATTTCATGAAAATGAGAAGAAACAAAAAGCTGTGATAGCAATACTTATACCAAACAAAATAGACTTTAAAAACAATGTCTATAACAAGTGACAAAGAAAGACTCAGTAATCCCACTTCTGGTTAATTATCCGAAGAAACCTAAAACACGAATTCAAAGGGATATCTGCATCCATATGTTCATTGCAACATTGTTTACAATGGCCAAGATGTGGAGGCAGCCTGGGTGTCTGTCGATGGCAGAATGGATCAAGAGTGGGTGGTACATATATACAATAGAATATTGTTCTGCCGTGGAAGGAAATGGGTTCTTGCCATCTGTGGCGCGTGGATGGACCTGGAAGGTGTTGTGCTGAGAAAAGTATGTCAGACAGCGAAAGATAGATGCAATGTGATTTCACTTATATGTGGAATCTAAAGAACCAAATGAACAAACAAAACTGAAACAAACTCATAGATACAGAGAATATTTTGATGGTTGCCAGACCAGAGCGGGGTTGGGAATGCGTCAAAAAGGGGAAGGGATGAATAAGTACAAATTGGTTGTTACAAAGTAGTCATGGGGATGTAGTATATAGAAAAAGGAATATAGTCAATAATATTGTAATTACTATGTATGGTGTCAGATGGGTACCAGATTTATTGGGGTGATAGGAGGGGATTTTGAGATGTGGTGAAAAAGATGAATGCATTAAGAAGTACAAATTGGTAGTTATACAATTGTCACAGGGATGTAAAGTAAAGCATAGGGAATACAGTCAATAATATGATAATTATTATGTATAGTGCCAGGTGGGTACTAGACTAGTCAGGGGGATCACTTCTTTAGTTATATAAATGTTTAACCACTATGCTGTACACCTGAAATTAATATAAAACAATATTGGATGTCAACTATAATTGAAAAATTTATACAAGAGGTTAAAAAGATGAATAAGAGGTTCAAATTTTTAGGTAAAAACAAATAAGTCATGGGAATGTAATGTACAGCATGGGGAATATAGTCAATAATGTTGTGATAACGTGAAAGAGTGTCAGATGGCTGCTGCACTTATGGTGATCCCTTCTTTAGGTAGATAAATGTTGAATAACTATGGTATATACCTGAAACGAATATAATATTGTATGTTAGCTATAATGCAATACAAATCTTTTTTAAAAAAAGATCTCAAAAAGGAGAGTATAAGAATGAAGAGAGAAGCAGTCCTAGTGGTGAGACGGACCAGAGCAGTGGCAAGGAAATGAGGGCATGTTTCCCCTAACCAACCACATCCTCCAGGGTACACTGTGTCCTAAGTATAACAGTGGAAAGTAAGTCATGAACAGCAGGGTGGTGACAAACTATGCAGATTCTTGAACACTAGCCAAAGAGTTTAGATTCCCGTGTTGAAAAGCTGAGTGTTTCGCTCTAGAAAATTTATAACGTCATCAGTGTGTGAAATGAATTGAGGGTAGAGGAAAATAATGGCAGAGAGACCAGTAAGAAAGCCATTGCAATAGTCGATGTAGGGGACAATAAACATTTGAAATCTTATAACGTCTTTGTGAATTTAAAGTAGGAGAAATATGTAAGAAGCATATGGTATGTACTGTTCAAAATGATCCATAAGACTACATAGACTAGACTAGTGAATTCTCAATAAAGAAGTTGATTGTTTGACTAAATGACTTTCTCCTTTTCATTTGAGTAAATAGTTTGTATTTACTAAGGCAAGAGTAAAGAAAAAGTATGGAGTAAACGTTTGGGAACAAAGAACAACTGACGTAAAGTGGCAGTTATTACTAAAACGAATGGTAATGGTCTTTACCTAAGAACTGAAGCACTCCCTGCAGAGAAGCAAAGACTATGCTGTAGGAGAGGCTGTGTGTTTACAGACACTGACTCACCCTCAGGCATGCAGAGCACAGCAGCTTGGAAGTTGCCACTCAGACTCCCTGTACTTCTGTGGCATTGGCCCCTCACCTCTTGACAATCATATTGACCCTGAGCCCACACGCCATGTGCAAGCCCCATGGCTGGCTTCCATACTGTACTGTTCTCAACACCCATCTAAACTTCTTTTTCCAAATATCCATTATCTTCAAGCATTTAGGGAGTTGGGGTCCTCATGAGACCAGTAGATAGGGTGGTGAATATCTTGCTCTATGCAAGTCTTATTAAGATACTGGGAGCAGGGTAACCCCATACCCCTCAAAACACAGAAGGCAGATAAAAATATTGTTTAGTATGGTTAATGAGCAATGCATTCTTGGCATCCAGACAAGTTTGTATTTCTTAGAAAGGCAGTATGCTGTGAGAATTTAAAAAGCCACTTTAAGAAAAAAACCCACCAAGCTGCAGTGCTATTTTTTATTTTCCTATGCAAAGTTTTAAATGACCCAGCATTTTAATGGTTATGGAAAATTTGTTCTTGTGTCTTTATATTTATAGTAATGTGATGTATGCAGCTGTTTATTCATTAGAGACAGTTGGTTTATGATCTGTTTGGAAATAAATGTGGAAAACCATCATGCTTCTTAACAATAATAACAAAAAAAGAATATAACTTATAAACTAAATGTATGATAGATTCATACTATGGTTTCTACCTTAAGTAATTTTTATTTTAATTAGTCATTTATAATTCACCAAGATTTAACTTCCCTTTTTATAAAATAGAGAATCAGAATATTTCCCATAATTTTGTAAATACTTGTTATTCTTAGGTAAAAGTCTGGAAATGTGTCCCAAAAGGGAAAATGTGTCCCAAAAGATAATTCATTTTGAATCAAAGAGTAGTCCTTCATTTGAAATGAAATATCAAAGCAAAGGTTTCTACCCACCAAAAGGGATGTACTTGCTAAAATGATAGTAATGAAAGAACAACAATTTTTACATTGACTTTCATTCATCATTCTCAAATTTATAGGAATTTCAGAGTAGAAAAATGGAAGAAACTTTACAGAAACAGTATAGACATAAGAAAAAAAAGAATAAAAATGATACGTTTCCCAGCAGATATTAATATACGTTAGTGTATGTAGAACTATTTTCCTCAGAATCTTACACACATTGCACAAATATCTACAAAGCAGAAACATAAAAATAAAATAATTCTTCAAGACAAGTTTGTATATCTTATGTAGGCAGTATACTGCCTTCATATTTTGTATTTCCAATTTTCTAGTGATCTATTCTAAGACAGTGGGCTGTATATAAAAGAATTTGATGAATATAATATAGTTTACTAAAATTCTTTGAAAATTAAATGGGATCACACAGAGGAGAGATTTTCACAATGACATTTACAGGTGAAAAGGTTTATTTCCCTCCTTCTAATATAAACATTTTGAGACAATCCATCTATTAATCTAATTTTATAAAATGCCCTTGTATGAGGTTGTCTAATGCATGAGATTTATATAGTTTCACTCTCTAGAAATAAGCTAGGAAGGAGAAAGTAATAAATGGTTTTACTTTTTTAAAGTGAAAAAATATAATTAGAAAAATAGTTTAAATAATAATGTTTAAAAATTGTATAATGTAGTCACTAATAGGATAGCTTACAAATCATTAGAGGATAAAATAGAAGAGAAAGTTAATACTTAGAGTCAAAGAGAGGAAATGCAAGAAAATTTAAAAGTCAAATACATAAAACAAAATGACAGAAGACCATCAGTTTTACCAAAAAGTGTAAATATATAAATACCCTTATTTAAATAGAAAAGCTCTAAGTTTTAGCTAAACACTAAGGCTATACACATTATGTAAGAGGAAGACCTAAACAATACAGGATTATATCTCTAGGAAACAAGAGGAAGTGAAATATCTAATCAAAAGGAATCAGTTGAATTCCTTATGATACCCCAACAAGATATACTTATTAAAATCATGTCTTTGAAGATGTGAGGTTATAGGAAATGCTCAAAATATGAGTAAAGAAGATACTCTAATATTATATCTATTATGTATAGATATTCTTATATAGAGAGATAGATACATAGATATTATAGATAGCTCAACACAAGGTACAACACAAGTTTGCTTTGTTTCTTCTTTTAAAGAAAATGGATAATCATTTAAAGAAAGAAATTACAATGATCTCTTGGACAAAATTTATTGACACATTTGTTTTGTAGAAAAAATTTAGTCAATGTTTAAAACAATTAAAAGGAAACAAATGACATGTTATTTTGTCCCAAATTTTTATTTGTCAATATTTGGCAATGTTAGACTCCATAATTTATTTATTTATTTATTTATTTTTAAATTTATTGGGGTGACAATTGTTAGTAAAATTACATAGATTTCAGGTGTACAATTCTGCAGTACATCATCTATAAATCCCATTGTGTGTTCACCATAGACTCCATAGTATAAACTGTATTTCCTATGTTTGAGCTTAGACATGTCATAACATATTTCCACCATTATTGTTCCCCATCCATAAAGAAAATTGATGGGTTCTTTATTTCAAATCTACTATTTACAACACTTTAAATTTTTCTTGTGGAAGAATATATTATGTCAATCTAAGAAGACTGAATTTAATTATGACAGTTTGTAAAATATATATGCTTATTAAATGATAATTTTGTAACATCACAGTTTAGATTGCACCTTTAGTTTTGAAATAAGTAATTTCCATTTATAAATATCATTGTAAACCAGAGTTTCTTAACACTGACATTATTGACCATTTGGACTTCATAACAGTTTCTTCTGTGGGGTGCTGGATAAAGGGTCAAGTGATAAGAATTGGAAGAGTTTCTTATACACAAAAGATTGTGAAAGAAGGACTTGAGAGTCTAGAGATTTATGTCATTTACTAAATTGTACAACTGTTTCAAGGTCTCTAGAAATCTTATAACCATGTAAAGAGGAAGTCTATATTAAAATGGACTTGTGGATATGGTACTCTATCAATACCGTGTTCTCTCTGTGATCTTTCAGATGGAAGCCCTGTCTGAAGTCAGAAGGAGTCTTCCAGGTAAATTCGGTTCCCAAAATCAAGATTTGAACCCTAGCATATTTATAAATATGCAATAAACAAAACATATTCAAAAGAACACATAACTAAACTCAAAATAATATCAATTTGGGAGGTAGGATAGAAAATGACCAATCAGGAAGTAAATGCATGCCAGTCTTATTGAGAAGGAAAAAAAAAATTATGATGTCAAGAAAGTGATAGAGAAAAAGTTTTTAAATCACCTTAACAAATTAGATACCAAATGAAGCACAGAAAGATTTAAATTCTGCATACTGAAGATTGTATCTATTCATTTACCAAAATAAATGTATATGAGTTAAAGTATAATAACTTACGAAAACAGAAATTCTCAGAATGGATTTACAAAACCAAGATCCAGCATTATGTAACAATGAAAAACAGACTTTGAAAGAGGAGGGTGGTGGATTTAAAAAGCTTGATAGTAACAGTGAAAGAATATGTGCAAGGAGAAATGAACCAAAG
The DNA here is from genome assembly GCF_036562045.2 of Rhinolophus sinicus. NCBI lineage: Eukaryota > Metazoa > Chordata > Mammalia > Chiroptera > Rhinolophidae > Rhinolophus > Rhinolophus sinicus. The sequence continues at coordinate 91,984,971 of NC_133753.1, read as the reverse complement.
GAAGGTGAAAGTATACATTTTAATACTAAACCATCATAAAAGACCAATAATATAAGCAGCCCTTAAATATAAAGTTTCTATAAACAAACATTGGAGAAAATCTTTGTGATCTTGGCATCACAGATTTTTTTTGACAGGCCATAAAAATCACTAATAATTAAACTGAAAATCCAGAGTATATAGAGAACTCTTGCAATTCACTAATAAAAGACAAATCCAATTAAAATAAATAGGCAAAGCCTTAAATGGACACTTCAAAAAAGAATATTTAAAAATGGCCAATAAGAACATGAAATATACTGACTGAACATCATTAGTAATCATGTAAATTGGTTAAAACAAAGAGATGCTACTACAGATCCAGTAGAATGGCTAACATTAAAAAGACTGACCACACCAACTGTTGGCAAAGATTTGGAGCAACCAGACTCTTAAATGGCTATAAACCATACAACCACTTTGTAAAACTATCTGGCAGTTAGGCACCTATTGCTTAAACAAACAATTTTACTCCTAGATACTTACACCAGAGAAATGAAAGCATACATCCAAAGAAGACTTCAAAAAGATGGTCATGGTGGCTTTATTCATATTTTCCTAAACTGAAAATAGCCTAAATATCTATTAACAGGAAAATGGATAAGCAAATTGTGGTATATCCATTAATGGAAAATGATTTAGAAATAAATGGGACAAATTACTAACACATGCAAAAACATAGATGATTCTCAAAAATATTATATTGATTACAAAAGACAAATACAATAAAAAAAACTGTATAATATACCTTTATGTTCCAACAGCGTCAAACGACAACTAAAGACAAGCAGGCACAATTTATCAGACAGAGAATGGTGGCTTCAGCTGGCAAGAAATGCTCAGTAGAATTTAGATTTAGGTATTAAGAAATAGCTGAATCTGGAAATTGATCATCAAAATGGCGGCGTGAGGTGAGCCTCTGTAAAACGTCCCTGGATTTTACAACTAATCGAACAACGATAACTCCACAAAGGACTCCCTGCACAGCAGACAGGCAAGACGAAGAGGCCCACTACCGAAGTCATCTACAGGTGGGTGAATGGCGTGAGCAGGGGAGGAGGGAAGGGAGAAGTGCGGAGACGGAGCCGCGCAGGCACAGGACGCAGACCTACCTCAGTGCTCCGAGCTCACTGTTTCCCGGAGTTACCGCAGCTGCGGGAGAGGGAAGAACTCGGACTGCTAGGGCTCCGTCAGGGCTCCACAGGGCTGAGGGGACAGCATATAACACGGCTGAACCCAACGCTCACTGCAGAGACCTCGGAGAAAAGACTGAGGGAAGAAGGCTGAAAACGGTGGTTTAAGCCCTCACTGCCGAGCAGAGATGGAGCCTTAGGCACTGAGACCAGCCGCCCCCTCCCTCCCCTCCCAGAGCTCGCCCCGCCCCCACCTGCCCGGTGCTAGAAACGGAACAGTAGCTGTGTCAGATCAAAATAACAGAATATTTGCAGTTCTGAGAACTGTGGACCACAGGCACAGATTCGCAGCCCAACTAGTTCCGGCAAAGGGGAGGGAGCTGTGAAAGCAGGACCGGCTGTGGTGGTCACTGCCATTGCTCTGGGCCACCTCTCACAACTCACCGTGTCCCTGGCCCCATCTATCTGGGTGGATCCCTGCAGGAGTAAACAGAACTGCTGAAACATATGGGCTTTGAATCAGGAGCTGGAAGAGCTTTGGAACTTCAAAAGCTCTCCGCACACCCACACGGACACTGTGCCCTGTGATCCAGGCAAACTATTAACAGACAAGAAGCCCGTCTCCCAGGGAATTCCCCCATTGTGGGAGAATCTGGAAGAGTGCAGAGAAAACATAGCACTACCGTGTGAGAGAGAGAAAAAAAGGCTGCAGTCGGAGAGAAAATAAAACATTCTACCAACAAGAACTGGAAAACAAAACAAAGACCACTTGCTATCAACCTGTTGCAGAAGCCACTCCTGTAGATGTCTAGGAAGAGAAATAATAAATCAATAATTGCCATCAATAACCAAGGCAACAAGACAGCTCAGAAAGAAAGTGAAAAGTTTCCAGAAAAGGAACTTAAAGATATGGAAATATGTGACTTAAATGACAGAGAATTCAAGATTGCAGTTCTGAAAAAACTCAATGAAATGCAAGAAAACACAGAAAGGCAGGTTAATGAACTCAGAAACACAATCAAAGAACAACATGAGTATTTTACAAAAGAGATTGAAATTTTCAAAAGGAACAAAACAGAATTTCTGGAGATTAAGAACTGAATAGAAGAAATTAAGAATGAAATAACCAACTCAGGTAATAGAGTTGACCAGATGGAGGAAAGAATCAGTGACATCAAAGATAGAAACCTGGAAATGACACAGATGGAAGAAGAAAGAGACTTGAGACTTGAAAGAAATGAAAGAACTCTACAAGAACTTTCTGACTCCATCAGAAAGAGCAATATAGGAATAATGGGCATACCAGAAGGAGAAGAAAGAGAGAAGGGAACAGAGAATATATTCAAACAAATTGTTGATGAGAACTTCCCAAACTTGTGGACAGAACTGGATACTCGAATCCAAGAAGCAAATAGAACACCTAATTACCTCAGTCCCAACCGGCCTTCTCCAAGGCACATAGTATTGAAGCTGTCTAAAATCAACGACAAAGAAAGAATCCTCAAGGCTACCAGAGATAAGAAGACAGTAACCTACAAGGAAAGCCCATTAGATTATCGTCAGATTTTTCAGCAGAAACTCTACAAGCCAGGAGGGAGTGGAACCAAATATTCAAACTATTGAAAGAAAGAAATAATGAGCCAAGAATAATATATCCAGCAAAGATATACTTTAGATATGAAGGACGAAAAAAGACCTTTCCGGGCATACAGAAGCTGAGGGAATTTTCTAATACACGATCTGCACTACAAGAAATACTAAAGGAGGCTATTCGACCACCATCAACAGGGACAATTTGTGACACCCAAAACATAAAAAGGGGCAGAGTAAAGGCCTGAACTGGAATATGGGCATGGAGAAAGTAAGCGTGCTAAAGAAAATGGAATACTCTAAATATCAAACTTTCTTTTACATAAACTTAAGGGTAAACACTCAAAAAAAAAAATCCAGAACTAAAATATATACTGTAATAAAAGAAGAAACAGAGGGAAACATCATAGAATACTACCACACAGAAATTAAACACAACAACAAAAAGGCAAAGAAACAATGGAGACACAGCCTTACCAGAAAACTAAAGAGAGAATGACAGGAAATCCTCACGTATCAATAATCACCCTAAATGTAAATGGACTGACTCACCAATAAAAAGGCACAGAGTAGCAGATTGGATCAAAAAAATAAACCTAAGCATATGCTGTCTCCAAGAGACACATCTCAGCTACAAGGACAAGCATGGACTCAAAGTGAAAGGGTGGAAATTGACACTCCAAGCAAATGGTAGAGAAAATCAGGTGTAGCCATAATTATATCAGATGAAACAGACTTCAGGGTGAAAAAGATAACAAGAGACAAAGATGGACATTTCATAATGGTGAAGGGGACTGTACAACAAGAAGACATAACAGTCATCAATATTTATGCCCCCATCAGGGAGCACCGAAATATACCAAGCAACTACTAACAGAACTAAAGGGAGAAATTGTCCAAAACACAATTATACTAGGGGACTTAAATACATCATTGACAGCTATGGATAGATCATCCAAACAGAAAATAAATAACGAAATAGCAGCCCTAAATGACACATTAGATGAAATGGACATAATTGACATATATAGAGCACTTCATCCTAAAACATCAGACTATACATTCTTTTCTAGTGTACATGGAACATTCTCAAGGATAGACCATATATTGGGACATAAAATCAGCCTCAGCAAATTTAAGAAGATTGAAATCATACCAAGCATATTCTCTGATCACAAGGCTTTGAAATTGGATATCAACTGCAAAAAGAAAGCAGGAAAAACCACAAATACATGGAGATTAAACAACATACTTTTAAAGAACGACTGGGTCAAAGAAGAAATTAGAGGAGAGATCAAAAGATACATAGAAACAAATGACAATGAAAATACATCCTACCAAAATTTTGGAGATGCAGCAAAAGCAGTTTTAAGAGGGAAATTTATATCATTACAGGCCTATCTCAAGAAACAAGAAAACTCCCAAATAAATAACCTCATGTTACACCTTAAAGAACTAGAAAAAGAAGAACAAATGAAACCCAAGGTCAGCAGAAGAAAGGAAATAACAAAAATTAGAGCAGAACTAAATGAAATAGAGAACAAAAGACAATAGAAAAAATTAATGTGACAAAGAGCTGGTTCTTTGAAAAGATTAACAAAATTGACAAACCCTTGGCTAGACTTACTAAGATAAAAAGAGAGAAGACACTAATTAACAAGATCAGAAATGAAAAAGGGGAAGTTATCACGGACACCACAGAAATACAAAGGATCATCCAAGAATACTATGAAGGACTATATGCCACCAAATTCAATAACCTAGAAGAAATGCACAAGTTCTTAGAAACATATAGCCTTCTAAGGCTGAACCATGAAGAACTGGAAAATCTAAACAGACCGATCACCAGTAACGAAATTGAATCAGTCATCCAAAACCTTCCCAAAAGCAAAAGTCCGGGACCAGATGGCTTCACTAGTGAATTCTACCAAACCTTCAAAGAGGATCTAATACCAATCATGCTCAAACTCTTCCAAAAATTGAAGAAGAGACAGTACTCCTTAACTCATTTTATGAGGCCAACATTACCCTGATACCAAAACCTGGTAAGGACAACACAAAAAAAGAAAACTACAGACTAATATCTCTGATGAATACAGATGCAAAAATCCTAAACAAAATTCTAGCAAATCGAATACAACAATGCATTAAAAAGATTATTCATCACGACCAAGTGGGGTTCATCCCAGGGACACAAGGATGGTTCAACATCCGCAAAACCATCAATGTGATACATCACATAAACAAAATAAAGGACAAAAATCATATGATTATATCAATTGATGCAGAAAAAGCATTTGACAAGATACAACATCCATTTATGATTAAAACACTTAATAAAATAGGTATAGAAGGAAAATACCTTAACATAATAAAGGCCATATATGACAAGCCCTCAGCTAATCTCATAATTAATGGTGAAAAACTGAAGCCCTTTGCTCTACGTTCAGGAACACGACAGGGCTGTCCCCTATCACCTCTGCTTTTCAACATAGTGTTGGAAGTCCTTGCCAGAGCAATCAGGCAAGAGAAAGAAATAAAAGGCATCCAAATTGGGAATGAAGAAGTTAAATTATCACTCTTTGCAGATGACATGATGCTATATATAGAAAACCCTAAAGACTCCACCAAAAAGCTATTAGAAACAATCAACGAATACAGTAAAGTTGCTGGCTACAAAATCAACATACAAAAGTCCATTGCATTCCTATATACTAACAATGAAATCTCAGAAAAAGAAATACAAAAACAATTCCTTTTGCAATTGCAGCAAAAAGAATAAAATACCTAGGAATAAACTTAACCAAGGATGTGAAAGACCTATATGCTGAAAACTATAAGACATTTTTGAAAGAAATTGAAGAAGACACAAAGAAATGGAAAGACATTCCGTGCTCATGGATTGGAAGAATCAACATAGTTAAAATGGCCATATTACCCAACGCAATATACAGACTCAATGCAATCCCCATCAAAATCCCAATGGCATTTTTTAAAGAAATAGAACAAAAAATAATCAGATTTGTTTCGAACCACAAAAGACCCCGAATAGCCAAAGCAATCTTAAGAAAAAAGAACAATACTGGAGGTATAGCACTCCCTGACTTTAGCTTGCACTACAGGGCTACAATAATCAAAACAGCATGGTATTGGCAGAAAAACAGACACATAGACCAATGGAATAGAATTGAGAACCCAGAAACAAAACCACATAAATATGGACAGATAATTTTTGACAAAGAAGCAAAAAATATGCAATGGAGGAAAGACAGCCTCTTCAATAAGTGGTGCTGGGAGAATTGGATAGCCATGTGCAAAAGAATGAAACTGGACTGCTATCTCTCACCATGTACCAAAATTAATTCAAAATGGATCAAAGACTTAAGCATAAGACCTGACACAATAAACTGCATAGAAGAAAACATAGGTACTAAACTTATGGACCTTGGGTTCAAAGAGCACTTTATTAATTTGACTCCAAAGGCAATGGAAGTAAAAGCTAAAATAAACGAATGGGACTACATGAAACTTAAAAGCTTCTGCACAGCAAAAGAAACCATCAATACAATAAAGAGGCAACCAACTGAATGGGAGAAGATTTTTGCAAACAGTGCCTCCGATAAGGGGCTAATATCCAGAATATACAAGGAACTCATGCAACTCAACAACAAAAAAACAAACAACCCAATTGAAAAATGGGCAGAGGACCTGAAGAGACATTTCTCCAAAGAGGACATACAAATGGCAAATAGACATATGAAAAAATGCTCAACATCACTAATCATCAGAGAAATGCAAATAAAAACCACAATGAGATATCACCTCACCCCAGTCAGAATGGCTATCATCAACAAGACAAATAGTAACAAGTGTTGGAGAGGCTGTGGAGAAAAAGGAACCCTCATACACTGTTGGTGGGAATGCAGACTGGTGCAGCCGTTATGGAAGGCAGTGTGGAGGTTCCTCAAAAAATTACGAATAGAATTACCATATGACCCAGCAATCCCTCTCCTGGGTATCTACCCAAAAAATCTGAAAACATTTATACATAAAGACACGTGTGCTCCAATGTTCATTGCAGCTTTGTTCACAGTGGCCAAGACATGGAAACAACCAAAATGTCCTTTGATAGATGAATGGATAAAGAAGTTGTGGTATATATACACAATGGAATACTATTCGGGGGTAAGAAAAGATGATATAGGAACATTTGTGACAACATGGATGGATCTTGAGAGTATGATGCTAAGCAAAATAAGTCAGACAGAAAAAGCAGAGAACCATATGATTTCACTGATGTGTGGTATATAAACCAAAAACAACAAAAGAACAAGACAAACAAATGAGAAACAAAAACTCATAGACACAGACAATAGTTTAGTGGTTACCAGAGGGTAAGGGGGGGTGGGAGATGAGGGTAAGGGGGATCAAATATATGGTGATGGAAGGAGAACTGACTCTGGGTGGTGAACACAGAATGGGATTTATAGATAATGTAATACAGAATTGTACACTTGAAATCTATGTAATTTTACTAATAATTGTCACCCCAATAAATTTAAAAAAAAAGAAACATCTGAATCTACCAAAGTACCCATTTTAATTTTTAGAGTCACTTTCTTTTCTAAAATATGCCCTAAATTTAAATAAGATATTTAAGGAGGCTATGAATTCAATTTACTTTGTAATTTAGTAACCCAGAGATCTCTGTTTCTCTTTTTTGTATATTAAAATTATGCCTTAAAGGATCAGATTCCACTAGAAAGCACAAGAAGTTCTCTCATCTGATTATCAATAAGCAACAATTTTAAAGCATGAAGCTTATCTTTTTTTTTTCTTTATGTAAGGCCTCTAAGGAAGCTAAAAATATCCAGCCCAACACTTAGTCTTTCTGTTACTTAACAAGCAGTTCATTCTAGGTGATTTCAGGCAATAATATAAATAGATCATTCACAACTATGTACCATGATTAACATTGCATCATTCTTAGATCTTAAGTTCTAGAATCAAGAAGGATATTTACTGTTTTTAAACCCTACCAGATCAGCTTAGCAATCTCAGCCATCTATTTTCTTCAGAGTCTCTGACTTTTAATATCTCCAGGTAATTTTTACTCTATCAGTCTGTATTCAATACAAGAAAAAACAATCCATCTTAGCTAATTAAACAGAAAGGGACTTATTACATGGTATCAAGTGGCTTGGAGAATTTTCAGAAGGCTTGATGAGATGAAATCAAGCCGGATATGGTAGGAGTGGGCCCAATTCCACCCCCAAGAATTAGGCCTTCAGCGGCAACCTGGTCACTATTAGGTGGCTGCCTGTCAATTAGAAAAACTGCCATTACAGTATCCTCTGCTACAGTGTGTATTCCCATTGCATGAATTAGCTTATGTATTAAATAAGGTACTAAGAAAAATAAATTACAGTATAAAAATTGCTTTGGTTTATAAGAATGTTTCCCAGTTTGTTAATCTTTCATACCAAATAACATCTGAAGGCAAAGTACACTAATACAATCTAGTGCAAGTACCAATAGGTGGCACTGTCTCCCTGAACATAATACCCTTTACTCTTGTTCACCCCCAACACTGATCTTTCTACTGTGCTCAGTTTATCCGGTATTCTTAGAAGGGCTTAATGTGTAGTTTTCATCTATCTTTGTATGTGAGTATGTTGCCCTTACCTTAATGACAGCATACTCCGTCTGACAATTATGTTTGCAAACTTGTTGCAACAATGTTGCTTACCTTTTTTTTTGATATCAGAGGGATTATTCATTATGGATTTGTACCAACTGGACAAACTGTTAACCAAGTTTGCTTTTTGGAAGGGATGAAAAGGATGCATGAAAAGGCTAGACGACCTGAACTTTTCACCAACAATTCATGGCTCTTGCATCATGACAATGCACCAGCTCACACGGCACTGTCTGTGAGGGAGTTTTTAGCCAGCGAACAAATCACTGTATTGAAGCACCCTCCTTACTCACCTGATATGACCCCCAACAACTTCTTTCTTTATCCAAAGATAAAGGCAATATTGAAAGGAAGACAGTTGGGGGGTGGGAGATGAGGGTAAGGGGGATCAAATATATGGTGATGGAAGGAGAACTGACTCTGGGTGGTGAACACACAATGGGATTTATAGATGATGTAATACAGAATTGTACACCTGAAATCTATGTAATTTTACTAACAATTGTCACCCCAATAAATTTAAAAAATAAATTGGAAAAAAAGAAAAAAAGAAAGGAAGACATTTTGATGACATTCAGGACATCAAGGGTAACACAATGACAGCTCTGATGGCCATTCTAAAAAAAAAAAGAGTTCCAAAACTGCTTTAAAGGGTGGACTAGGCATGGGCATGGGTGCATAGCTTCCCAGGGGAGTACTTCAAAGGTGACTGTAATGATATTCAGCAATGAGATATGTAGCACTTTTTCTAGGATGAGTTTGCGAACTTAATTGTCTGACCTTGTAATGTGATGATTTTGAGGAACACATATATCACCTTACATCAGAAAATTCTTTTCAATAGCTTCTCTTATAAAATGCATTTTTAAAATGGATGTCACTTGGCCTACAATTCCATTCACGTTCTGCATGATATTCTTCTGGTTGCTTGACCCTAAATAATCTCCAGAGCATGAGAAGCAAGATAGCTGGGTTAAAGTAGTTTAAACTTTTTCAATTTTTGGCATACTAGAAGGTGGTGGGAATAGATGTTGAATCCACCAGTCTAAAATATCTTCTTTTCTGTGATACACTGATACAACTGTGACCATTGCATAGCTTCATTGTGAACAAAGTATACTTGCCCTCATCTTGACATTGGACTTGAGCACCGAATTTCTTGACCAATGAGATAGGCGAGGAATGTGGTTGTGGAGTTTGTCTTGCCTTCTTTAACCTTGATGGTTCACCATGAGAAGAAAATGCCCTCAACAAAACAAGTGTCTTCCAAGCTCAATCAAGCAGAATAAGATATGTGGAGATGGCCATATGCACTGGGTTAATTGTTAGACACAGAAGATTGAGCATCAGAAGGAGCAGACCTAAACCCAATCTGTAGTCTAAAGTTCGAAGCCTGGAGCCTAGTCTCTGGAGGAGAGCCAAGGCTGGGCACAGTGCAGTCTCTCCATGACTCATGAGTATGAAAATTAATGAAAAAAAAGTAAACCATTGAGCTTTCAAGTATTTGTTATACAGCGTTATTGCAGCATTATCGTATTGACTGATACACATCAATGTTTGAATTATATAATTTTATTCCATTTCTAATACATTGTTATGACTCATCTAACTTTGCAAAATTAACATATTTTGGGTGAGGAGTGGTTGAAAGATATTAAAACCACTGTAAGAAATAATTAGAAAATGATAATTTTTCATAAATTAAATAAAATATGGAGTAAGATTTTACCACACCTGACAATCTATTTTCTAACCTTGCATAAATCTTTCTTCCTTTTGCAGAGCATTTCTACTTTTTGTTAAAGACTCTGTGAAAATGACTTCATGGATGGAAAAATTTAAATAGTAATAAGTTTACAGGAGGTTTCATTGTTTGCTGGGATGACTATTATCAAAAATCGTCTTTAAATAGAACTCATTAATTATATCAGTCATCAAAAATATGTATAAAATAAAACTATGTGTAAATTTAATGTATAAACTAAATTCTATATATTATCTTATTCAATTCTTATTACAATGTGGAGAAATTTGTATTTCAATAATTATTCCTCTTTTACAGATAAGAAGAAAGGTTAAGTTTCTTGATGAAAATGTTAATAAAATTTATTTGTTTACTATTTAAATAAATTATGTTTTTAATATGTTTGATAGATAAGTGAAAATGTTTAAAAGTCTTAGAACTGCTAATATAATTTTCCTTCACCACTTTAAAATCAGCTGTTTCAGCCAGCCACTTTCCTAACTTCAGCACCCTACATGTGTCAAGGTGATAATGGATGAAATGCAGCCTAAAGCTTCCATTTAAAAATTCCTTAGAAAAGTCCTTTAAACAAGAATATAATTTCTGTCATTTAAAAAAAAAGACAGAAAAAAAAAAAGCCTGCCTATTGAAATAGCTCCCTTCAAAAGCATGAGTGTCACCTAATTTTAAGAAAAGAAATACTAATATCTTTACTTCTTCCATTGCAAGCTGAACCAAATGATCTACAGAGAAAAAACAAATTCAACTTAGAAGTTGTAATGCCTGCTTGCGGCAGGTAGACACAGAATATGGTGAGGCCGAAAAGGAACGCCAAGGAGCCATGGACAGGGGGTTCATACCACTATATACTCGCTGACGGCTGGGCTCAAGATACCGGAAGCAGGATACACATGATCCGCAATCCGCCGACCACTTCTCTTCCAACCGTCTTGCCAGCGTAGCCAGGCAGTTTTATTAGTGGTTAATGGGTAACCAGTTACAGCTGAAGGCCAGCTAGTTACAGTTGATGGCCATCTGATTACAGCTGATGGCCATCTAATAACTGAGCCAGCACCTTTCCAGGCTGAGAGCCTGGAAACTGCTCTCTGGGACTCCATCCCTACAGACGTTTATAAGCGAATTGTAAAACCTACAGGCAAATGACTCCATATACTAAGACCAAAGTAAAAGCAAAGTGAAACAAGTATGGCAAGTAATGTAGACCAGTGTAATCAGTGCGTGTGATCTGAGCACAGGGAGGCCCTTTGCCTTCGCATTTAACTACAGCCCTGTCATGCTCTACTACTCCACAAGGCAGCAGAATGATTGGAGCCAATATTAACTCAGACAGTTCTGGGGAGTCTCTATTTAGGAACAGCTGTATGACTAGCACAAACCTAATATTGTACAACAGGGCAGATAGTGAAACAACACATAATCTTTTGGTCACGGGGCACTGCTACATAAATGCATCTGTGTTGTTCATTTGAGGGAGGCCAGCAATGGTTTATTAGATTAAAACCAAAGGGCTAAAGTAAAAACTACACAATGTGCAATTGCAATAATCTTCCCTTACACTCTACACAGGTGTGTTAGTGTGGAACCTCCATCCATCTGTAAAAACCTGTATCTACGTCCTTGTGAGGCAGTACATTACAGCGCTTAGGATCAAAGGTTTGAGGAATGAAGAGCTTCATGTGATTTTCATCTCAGCTATTTACTAATCTGACCTAAGGCACATATCAACCTCAATTGTAAAAGGAGATTGCACACTCTTCAAAGAGTATTTTGAGATATGTCAACTAATATAGGGTAAGGTCATAACGCAGTAACTAAGACATGGTAAGTACTTGAATACATTTTACCTTATCACTTTATTATATTATCGTTAATCCATTTTCTTATGCTTTTCTCAGCATTTGAAAATTTTTTCTCATTTCATATTTTAGACCACTTAATTAGAAGACACATACATCTAATGTGCTTAGGAAAAATGTAGATGGACAGAAATGATGACCAGAAGAGAGCAGTAGAGAAGAATGCAATAAAGAAGAAAGGTCAGGGTAATAGCTAATGAGGTTTGCTGTGTTCAGAGAGCTAAGCTGGTGGAGTGGTTTAACAAGCCTAGAAATCAATCAGCACAATTCTCTCATTGAAACCCAATAAAACATGGCTTGTTCTTCCTGCCAGAGACAGAAGAAAACCACCATTACTGTATTTACGGAGATCAGCAGTTCTAAACTCTATATAACAAATATTTTCTAAAGTTCTCTTTACTGCCTAAAAAGACATTTATAAAAAAAAATATACAACCTGAAACCAAACATTAGAGTAATTCAGTCATGCATTATTGATGCACCACCATACATATTAACTGTCTAACTGTAAGGGAAAGAAAACATGATTTTTAGCAAAATAATTGGTCTAATGAAGTAGTTAAATTCTTGCACCTCCTTATAGTAAGTTTGGATTTAAGAGAAGGAGCTTAATATAATACATGCAGGAAATGGAAGAACAGAGATGTGATGGACACTAAAATAAAAACTGGTTAGGCTAATAGTTGTTAATTGTCGGTAAGACAACTAATAACAGAGACATCAGTAAGACTAAACCAGTGATGAATGATAATGTAATGAGTCGCCCTGAATGTCTGTGGAGCACTTGAAATAAGGTCAGTGACACGAAAATACTGAATTTTTAATGTTATTTAACTTTAATTAAATTAGGTTTATATTAAAAAGTAAATCGGTGTAAAACATTTCAATAATGTTTACATTGATTAGTTACAGTTGAAATGATAATTGGGAGATGTAGTATATTAAATATAATATATAATTGTCATGCAGGGTGTCGGGGGGGGTTTCTGGTCCCAACCCCCACACAAGAACACAGGACATGGTGAGGACAAACAGGAACACCCATGGAGCCATAGATAGGGGAGTCATACCACTATATTCTCGCTGCTGGGTTGGAGACACAGGAAGCAGGAGCCACACTAACTGCAACCTGCTGTCCACTTCTCTCTGCCAACCCACCTCACTTGCTAGCTGCAGTCCGCTCTTGGTAGCTCAGCCACCATCTTCTTGCTAGCCCCCTTTTTCTGCTAGCGTAGCCACAGCAGTTATATTAGTAGCCAATGGCTCACTGGTTACAGCTGATGGCCAACTAGTCACAGCTGATGGCCATCCAATCACAGTTGATGTCCATTTACCTCCCAAGTGAGCATCTTTCCACGTGAGGGCGAGAGCCTGGAAACTGCACTCCCGGCTCTGTCCCCACAATAATTGAAATTATTTTGCTCTGCCACTTTTACTTTTTATAATATGGCTGCTAATTTTTTTTAATTATATATATGGCTCACGTTTCTGGCATGCATATTATTTCTGTAGGACAGTGTCCCTATAGACAAACTGAGTGGTAAACCTTGAAAATAGTAGCAGGATAAAATGATTAACAGTAAGGACATTCCCTAATTTTTTTCAATATATCATTTCAATAACTAAGATAACATCATTTCAATATGCAATTTCTACAACCTAAACTTATTTCTGCACTACAAAAATTAAATCATATATCATAATTTTGAAACAAACTTTATTAATGAAATTCAGTGAGACCCTGTCGTGCAGGGTGGCCTGCGGGGTCTCAGCTCCCACCTCCCACATAAGAACGCAGGACATGGTGAGACCATAAAGGAACACAAACAGAGCCATAGATAGGGGAGTCATACCACTATATTCTCGCTGGCGGCTGGGTTGGAAACAAAGGAAGCAGGAGCCACTGTACGCAACCCGCTGTCCACTTCTGCCAACCAACCCCTTTGTGGGGACAGAACCAGGAGTGCAGTTTCCAGGCTCTTGGCCTCACATGGAAAGATGCTGGCTTAGGTACTAAATGGCCATCAACTGTGATTGGATGGCCATCAACTGTGGCTTGTTGGCCATTAGCTGTAGTCAGTGAGCCATTGGCCACTAATATAACTGCTGTGGCTTCGCTAGCAGAAAAAATAGGGGCTAGCAAGAAGATGGGGCCTCAGCTAGCAAGCACGGATTACAGTTAGCATGGCGGATTGTAGCTAGCGAGGGGAGTCGGTCAGTTGGCAGAAAAACGGACAGCAGGTCACATGTCCTGTGACTCCAGCCTCCAGTGAGACTATAATTGTATGACTTCCCTACCTATGGCTCCGTAGGTGTTCCTTTTGGGCCTAGCCACATCCTGCATTCTTATGTGGGGAGCGGGGGTAGAGACCCCGCAGGCCACCCCACACGACACCTGTGTTCTTGTGCAGGGAGCGGGAGCAGAGACCCTGTATGACACCCTGCACGACACCCTTGCTAACTGCACTCTGCCATGCTAACTGCAATTGGCGCTTGCTAGCTCAGCCACCATCTTCTTGCTAACCCCCATTTTCTGCTAGCGTAGCCACTGCAGTTATATTAGTGGCCAATGGCTCACTGGTTACAGCTGATGGCCAACTAGCCACAGCTGATGGCCGTTTACTACCTGAGCCAGCACCTTTCCACATGAGGCCTAAAGCCTGGAAACTGCACTCCTGGCTCTGTCCCCACATGCAGGGTGTCATGTGGGGTCTCTGGTCCCACTCCCCACATAAGAACGCAGGATATGGTGAGGCCAAAAAGGAACATCCATAGAGCCATAGATAGGAGAGTCATACCACTATATTCTCACTGGTGGCTGGGTTGGAGACACAGGAAGCAGGAGCCACACTATCTGCAACCTGCTGTCCACTTCTCTGCAATCTGCAACCCGCACTCTGCTGTGCTAACTGCAATCGCCCTTGCCAGCCATCATCTTCTTACTAGCCCCCATTTGCTGCTAGCATAGCCACAGCAGTTATATTAGTGGCCAATGGCTCACTGATTATAGCTGATGGCCAACTAGCCACAGCTGATGGCCATCCAATCACAGTTGATGGCCATTTACTAGCTGAGCCAGCACCTTTCCATGTGAGGCCGAGAGCCTGGAAACTGCACTCCTGGCTCTGTCCCCACAGACCCCCATTATATACGCTCATAAAGTTGTTCAAAGCACGTTAAAAGGAATCTCATCTTTCCTCTGATACGCGTACATATTGGTGGGGGTGTGTGGGGACAGATCCAGCAGGGCAGTTTCTAGGCTCTCGCCCTCACATGGAAAGGTGCTCAGTCGGGTAGTAAATGGCCATCAACTGTGATTGGATGGCCATCAGCTGTGGCTAGTTGGCCGTCAGCTGTAACCAGTGAGCCATTGGCCACTACGATAACTGCCGTGGCTCCGCTAGCAGAAAAATGGGGGTTAGCAAGAAGATGGTGGCTGAGCTAGCAAGCGGAGGATTGCAGTTAGCACGGTGGATTGCAGCTAGCAAGTGAGGTGGTGTCATGCAGGAGACCCTGCTCGCTGCGCCATTTGTCATGCGGGGCGGCCTGCGGGGTCTCTGCTCCCGCTCCCCACACAAGAACGCAGGATATGGTGAGGCCAAAAAGGAACACCCACGGAGCCATAGGTAGGGGAGTCATACCACTATATTCTCTCTGGTGGCACTATACTCTCACTGGAGGCTGGATCCACACTGTCCGCAAACCGCCATCCACGCTTGCCAGCCCAGCCGCCATCTTCTTGCTAGACCCCATTTTTCTCTTCTTTCTGCTAGCGTAGCCACAGCAGTTATATTAGTGGCCAATGGCTCACTGGTTACAGCTGACGGCCAACTAGCCACAGCTGATGGCCGTGCAATCACAGTTGATGGCCATTTACTACCTGAGCCAGGCACCTGTCTATGTGAGGCCGAGAGCCTGGAAACTGCTTTTTGGGGTTCTGTCCCCACAGGTGGGTTGGCAGAGAGAAGTGGAGAGCAGGTTGCAGATAGTGTTGGTCCTGTTTCCTGTGTCTCCAACCCAGCCGCCAGCGAGAATATAGTGGTATGACTCCCTTATCTATGGCTCCGTGGGTGTACTTTTTTGGTCTCACTGTGTCCTGCATTCTTATGTGGGGAATAGGACCAGAGACCCCACATGAGTCGCCACATGATAGGGTGTTTTTGCCAGAATAACACTACAGGCCTGACAACCATTTCACCCAAATATGCTGTTGGAAATCTAGAATAATTCACTTCTTTCCAAAAAAGTATATTTACATTTTAACAGCATCCAAAACCTTTCATAATTAGATTGATTAAAGTGTGCTTTGGCCCCAACATTGGTTTTCAGATCAATTAAATTTTTCTGAAAATTTTGGCTAACATGTTCTTCATCTATTTCAAATGGATTAATGAATTAGTCAATCCAGTTTTGTAAATTAAACCAAAGTTTTAAAAAATCTACTCATCCTCTTTTTAGTAGTCCTTCAAAAGAAAGCAATCTATTTACATTTATCAAACTTTTGCAAAGATGAAAACTATAAAAATGTTTGAGGCAAAAAACAATTTTAAATGATACATGTTTGCTGACAAATTGATAATTCTGTTCTCTATGAGACTGATCTTCATCTCTAGGATTTTATAAAGGATCTCATTTAACTTTGCAAATATAAATATATCTGCAAAATGTGTCATATTCTTGTGATATTTCAATTGTGATGCTTAAGTTTTCATTTAATGACTCAAAAAATTCTTTGATTATTTTCATAATAAAATGTTCAAACTATATATTGAAATTTTACCTTACTTCCAATTTCAAACTCTTTTTAGTACCATTGCATAGTTTACTCTTAATTTTATTAGCAACTCCAAATACATGCATTGATTTTGCAGTATTTCTTTAACATACCTGAGGCCAGTTAATAATATAATGAATTAATAAAGCACGGAGAGCTGTTACTGTGAGCTCTGAACCCCCTCTGTAGACCCATCAGTGTAGCTGCTCTGGAAGCAGTGATGCTTGGAAAGTGAAGACGTTTTCCCACTAGATATTTTGAAGGGCTTTGTGAACTGACAATCTCTTTGTATTCATTCTCAGTCATTTTGAAAGTAACATTTCCTTCACGATTTTTTTAATCTTTATGAAACTTACATATATATGAGCAGTAATGATTCATTTTCACACAGACTTTCATCCATTGTATGAAAATTTGCTTGACTGCAGTTCATTACAAAGCTGCTCTTCAACATTTTTCACAATCTCATCAAGCTTTCTTGATATGTCATTACTCAGTGAAACACAGAATTTTTTTCACGTGAATTTCTTCCTATAAATGAAAATAACCTCTCAAACAGCTGGAAAAATTAAATTTTCTTTAATATTTTTGGTTTTACACATCCTATAATACATTGTGCTATTCTGTAAGAAATAATGAGCCCTTTATTCCTCTGGTTATGATATAGTTAAAATAGTCTGGTAATAGTAATACAGTTTGAAATTTTTCCTGTAAATTTCAGAAATATGATATATATTTCCTAATTTAATTCATGTGTTTCTTTGTAAATTTGCATTAAATTTCTCTAGTTTTTTTGTTTCACTTAAAATTGTGTTGGCAGATCAGGAATATAAGAGATTGTTCAACTGTTGGACAAACATAACCTAATGTTAAATAATCAGCTGAACACCATTGATATATTTTCTTTATATTTGATATTTTTAAATGAGGATTTTAAAAAGTGAATGCATACTTAATACGAATTTTCATAAATGTAATAATTATAAATTCATAAGTGTAATAATTATAAATTAAAACTGACACAACTATGTTACATTGGTGACTCAAATATCACAAGCAACATTGTCATTGTAATCTAATTTTCCAAAATGGAGAGTGACTTTTGGCAAAATTTGAACAAAATAATGGACATTGTCCTTTTGATTTATAAATGAATTCCAGGAAAATTTGGTGTATGCTACAACCATAAAAAATATTACACACACACACACACACACACACACACACACACACACACCACTATCATATATTTGAGTTAGTTTCTAGGCTCAGATAATTTTAAATGGCAATAAGGGTCACTCAACATGTGTCGCCAGATTGGGAGAGTTTTTATTATTATAATTATGTAGGATTCTCTGTGCTTTATGAGGTGTCTAGCATTCTTGGTCTCTACCTAGTAATGCAGCAGTAACTCCTAATAATTTAACAATCAAAGAAATGCCTCTAATAACTTTCCAAAATGACCAGAGGGGGTATGCTTCAGCCGCCAAAGAGAGCACTGACTAAGATGTAACACAGTGAATTGTGCTATCTGTGTAGAAACTATAGCAGATCTTGCCATGTTTTCCTGCCATCGCTGTTCAGTGTCCTTCTCACTTCTTTCATTTCTATAGTCAATGAGTAATCTTTGCTTTATCTCTATCTCTTTCATAAAAGATGGTATTATTACAAATTTGGCCTTTGAAAGAGACTTTTGGGTTTGTCACAGAAAGATGACATTGGGGAACTTTCACAAGTTCAGGAGAATGAAATCGTTTTTTTTTTACATTGCTTATATGAAATCTCTGCATGTAATGCCAGCTTCACACTTTTATACTATAACACATAATTACATGGATTCATTTTAACATTTCTATAATACAGAGGCAATGATTTTTAGCAAATGTTATAGTGACCACTATGTATTTCAGCATGAAAAAATCAACACTGCTTTCCTCTATGACACACATATAAAAAGGATTCATTGACTTGCTTCTGCAGCCAATATTTGTGTCTGCTTCAAATGGAGGTAGGAAACTAACATTTAATGTGTACCTAATACTGGTAAAATATTAAAATACTTATTTAAGTCTTACAACAACCACAGGAAGCTATTTAATAATAAAAAATAATAAAAAACAAATCTCAAGATTAAATGACTTTAAGGCATAGTAAAAGTCAAGTTTAGTTAACACTTTCTACTTTCTACCAATGGGTCTTCCAACTTAGCTTGTATGCTTATGGAGTGCTTCAAACTTTCCTCTCTAAAAGGTCACCATACTACTTTTAATAAACACCAGAATTTTTTTGCCAGACTATCAAAATGATTTTGGAAGTTCTATTTCAGTGCATCAACAACAATTTTTGTTATTGTTGCTATTATTTTAATGTTCTGCTTCCTTTACTTATTGTCACTCTACTCAACTTATTTCCCGTTGAAGTATCCTGCTATCCTTAATCATGAGCATTGAGGTTACAGAACAAGTGAAATATGCTTCCTCCCCCTAAAATATGTTTGATATAGTCTATGGATTAACACCATGGATTTAAAAAACAAACAAGCCAAGGTCACTGTGTTTTACATTTACATGGAAATACTGATTTTCTTTAAACAGGTAAATTTAAAAGTTGGAAGGATTTTAAATGATGGAAGGATTTTAAGGCTCTTGATGGTTTCATAATTAGAACTGTGGGAAAAATCCCATTTCTGAAGGTTTATCAGGGCTACCAGTGTGAATTAAATCTGTTTACTTCTTTTTAAACTCTTGCTCCTCAGTATTTTATTCCCGTGGGATTCTGTCTATAGTCAAAATTTCTTTACCCATAAATCATCTAGTTCATTCACATTAGTCTCATTGAAAAGCAGTATTTATGATGGGATAATTTGGAAAGCTATTTATCGTCTTTCGATTGTCAGTCATGCTTTTACACCTCTCTTTCTTGCATCCCTACTTCTTTTCACTTTTAAAGAGATAGACAGTTTATGCCCAACCAGACTATTCATTAGTCCTGGATATAAACTTAGGTTTGTAAGTACTTGCTCCTGTGAAGAGTTGTACAATTTCTCTTGCAGTTTTACTTTGCTCATTGGTCCAGTCATTGTGTTCTCTCCCACAGCTTCTTTTCCAGTCATCTCCCCTTAAATCTCCTACCACAGAGTGATTTTCTGATGTTGGGGAGTAATAAGTAAATCCTTCCCCTGATTCTGCTGTCAGTTCCCTAGTACCTAAAATATCCCATGTTAGTTTCCTATGCACAATTCTTATCCTTTAAAACAACAGACCTGGATTCATTTGTGGAGAAAAAGAAAGGAGGTAAAATATTCCTGGCCTGGGCATGTTGGGGTAAAAATCTGCTGTCTGTAAGAGTTTAAGAATGTCTTCAATACACTGATTATCTTCATTCTGGTTTCTCATTTTCCTCTTCTCCACAAACTCAACATTTCACCAAATCTCTCAAACCCACTGTAAAAATCAAAGTTTCTAATATTAAGGTGGGAAAGCGACATAAAATTGTCTTTTAGCCTCGTTTTTAGTGCTGATACACTTTAAGTTTTTATTTGTGTTTGTGAACATCATGAGTCCAGATAATTGCTTTTTGTTAATTCTTTATTTCCATAAAGTTCTTTCACTCACTGGATACTCCATAAATATTTGATTTTTATTAAAAATTTAATTTGTTGAACAAATACTGGTAAAGCTTGACAATAGCTGCTATAATTTCCCACGTTAAAAAATAAATAAATCGTTATAAATTGAATGCAGTATGTATATTTTGGTTTATGTGGTACTGAATGTGATGAAAGTAGGTGAGGTAGAAATTGTATTTTAAAAAGGCAATATCTATGATTGTTAGAGATAAGAGGAGAAACTAACTGAAAAGGGAATTGATCGTACCAATTTTGACCATAATGCAAAGCAATTAGCTTGGTTAAAAAAAGAGAAGAAGAAAAAAAATCAGATTACTGACATCATAAATGAAGTATAATATCAAATTATTTAATAGGAACAAGGAGTCTCTTGCATTTAAGATATATAGCAGAAAGCAGGTATTGCATTCTGAAAATTAAACTCATATGTATATATATATTAAAATACTATAAGTGAACTAAAAACAAGAATCCAGAAAATAATGTTAGTTATACACATTCTACAAAGTAAAAAATTCTTACACACCGAGAGTGCCAAAAAAATGTACACACATTTTAAGAAAGGAAAAAATTATTAAAATTATAATACTCAATGTATACTGATAACAAAATATAAATACAAGTCACATATGACTTTGGTAATTACAAGAGGTCCTCAAAGTGGTCACCATCAGTGTCCAGACACTTCTGATTATGGCGAACTACTGCTTGAGCAACGCTGACCAAAGTGTCCACTTGTGTACATTTTTTGGCACCCCCAGTACATATATATCTATATAAATATAGATAGATATAGATATATCTTAAATGTCAATTCACTTTATATTCACTTTATATTTGCAAACAAGTACATTGGAACATTTACTTTTGTATAATTAAAAATAATGACTGAAAGCAAATTTAATACATTTTTTTTCTGCAAAGGACTGTTCATAAAAAGGGGAATGAAGGAAAACAAATATCCCAGGACAGATCCTCCACAAATGTACCTTTTACTAAATCATTTCCAATTCTTGCATTCACTCCCTGCAGTCTCTATTGATTGTTATGCAGCAGAAAAACCACACATCTGCCTGTTAAGGTACACCTTTTTACAATGATTTCTGGAAAGTAGTATGTTTGAAGAACCAAATATATACAATATATGCAAAATGTTGAATCTCATTGAAAATAACAAAATAGAAAAATATTTATTATCACAGAAATAAAGATCTAAATATTATATGACAAGTAAACAAATGCATGCACATTAAAATGAAGAGATAACATTGTACCCTATAAAATTAACAAAATTTAAGATGTAAGTTATTTACATTATTTAAATGATTTCTTTTATATAGCACTCTAAATGATACATGTTTTAAAGTATTATGGGACAGGGAAAAAGGGGGGTGGTAGGGCAAAATAGCGGAGCACCTGTCCTACCAGCAAGTGAACTTGAATTTGCTGAGTGAGGCGATGAGTCCTGAGCTGCGCTAGTTCTTGGACAGTGTGCAGTAAGCAATGCGATAGTGTGGGATGAGTGCCTCACGGGACCATTTGGCCTGATGGCACAATATTCACTGCAAAAGGAACATGAAGTGGAAAAAATGTTCATATGTAAAGGCAGTCGTTTGCCGGCAGCTGATGTCAGCAATATCATTATTATTTTGTCAGACCCAGGCTAGAATTGATGGCTACAACTGCTGAAAACGTTCACAGTGAAGACAGAACAGACGTGGTCCAGCAAGAGATCGCCACATTTCGTTTGGGCCACAACATAGCTTACTTGTTCGAACAGCAGTTAAAGGATCTGGCTGTTTTGGGGCTCCTTTATTCCTAGGGAGCGGTACAGCCTAAATCTCATTCCATTTGATGGGGATCTTTTATCCGCCGAATCAGAGGGTGCGTTCGGAGTGCTACCTGGAAAGCAACCGGAGGAGCCTGCATCACACAGCAAAGGGGCTGATGACCCTGCAGGCTCTAGACCGGACGATCTCCCAGATCTTTGGGAAAGGACAGTGCCCCCTGGCAAGTGACCAATATGATGCTCGCTATGAAGAGAGAGTTTACAGAAAGCCAAAATTCAATATTTCCTGTTTTTATAATCTCTTGCTGCTCCATCGAAACGTGGATTTATTAATGCCTCTTGCTACCCACCTTCCGTACCAAGACTCTCGCCGGGAAGGATAGGATTCCCGACAGTTACGTGAAGTTACCTCCAGAGAACTTTGCGCCCAAGAAAAAGGGTGATGGTGGTAAGGGCTTTCCCTCGGAAGCCCAGAAGCTTTAGCTGAACTCTGCATAGGAGCTGTATGCTGAGATCCCAGGTAAGAACTTAACCACCGTGGGCTCGGTGCTTAGCTTTGGAAGGCCAACGTGGGGGAGATCAAACAGTCTATTTCCCAGTTGCCCCGCATGCAGGCGGGCAGAGGCTCACTTGCAAACCACACCTTGATTGTGGAGTGAATCAAAGATGTCACTACTTCTAAAGACTTCTTTGATAACTGAACAGTGTAGCAAGAGTTTATATCTTGACTAGACACTGGTAAGGTCAACAGTTACATTAAGGGTTGTATTACCCAAAAGCATCCGCTGATCAAGGTGCTAAAATAATTTGCCTCCAATCCCTGGGCAATAGTGGACTCAAACAAAAAGTTTTGGATTATTACAAAGAGAAATTTTCCATATGTATATCTATGAGCACATATTGATCTTACACAACCTGGAGAAGGCTGGCCGCTGAAACCACAGCCAGGAGACAGAAACAATTACCCAATGACCGGGAAACGTTAGCCTCTGGATGGATGGTGTAAAGGAACAAAATCCCACGGACATATCCTGTGTGTACAGTGGGTACACCCGTCTCAGTGCAGCCAGCTCTTTTCCCGGCCTGGCCTGGTGGAGTATCAAAGTTCTCTGCACGTGCCCAGGGCTTCACTTTGAAGAACAGCAGCCATTGCCCTTGGAACTGCAAAGGAGACGTCAACCGGGAGAATACCGAGTCACCCTGATCTTTTCCTCGGGAGTGTAACCTTTGTTGAAATTGCTGCCCTGCTATTTCTCTCCCAGTTGGAAGATGGAGGTTCAGAATATGTCTTCACCACCACTAAGCTAGTGAACGGGGCCAGTTGGATAGTCTTTGATGGAAAAATCTTTCTAGGGCACTCAGAGTGGACTTAAGTGAACTGCAGAATAAACTGCCCCTTTGAAGAAGTTGCTGAAAGGAAGTACAACCCATAGAGAAATAACACAGGAAGACAGAATTTACTTTGGGGTCAGCTTCTTAAATTATGCTATTCTCTGCTTCTCTTTTGTGCTTCGAATTTCTTGAAGGAAGAATAGGAGAGAACCAACCCAGGTGAAAGAAACACCAGTTCTTTTTTTTTTTTTCAATCAAAGTTTATTGGGGTGACAATCTTTAGTAAAGTTGCATAAGTTTCAAGTGTACAATTCTGTAATACATCATCTATATATCATGTTGTTTTAATGTTTTAAGCTCAGAATTTTCACTAGAGACCTCTGAAAATATTTTAAGGATGGTGGGGATGGATCAACTATACAGCCACACAAAGAGGGCCAGTTAGAGTAAGAAAGCAGGGACCAAGCAGGTTAAAATCAAAATAAAAGTGGAAAGTCCAACCCCTAAAAATTAATTAAATTAAAGAAAGTATTACAGGACGATATTGCCATTAAAATAAAAACGTTAACTGTATATTATCAGAGTAAAAAAACATTTGTGTGAATCTACAATATGGATGCCAATGAAAATAAATAACTGAATGACCAAGGAGACCACATGTTCAGGATGGTCTCTGAGTGTTTGTAGAGCAGAGCCCTCTAAGAATCCATTTGAAACATACACCCTTGGAGAGAATTAAATGTTATGTTGAGACACAGAAATTCTGAGGCTGTTACCCACTAATCGGATGGTGACTCAGGTTCCCCAAATGAGGAGAGGTTGAATGCTCGTGCGGACGTGCACTACTTCATGAGCCTCTATAACCAGAAGATCCTGGCCTCTCCTCTCAAAACACCTCACTTGCATGAAAGAGCAGAGCTTACTGCGATCACTGATATTTCCAAAGAGCTAAGGTGAGACATAGGTTTAGATTAAGTCTTAGCCTGAGGTTCTCCCTACTGAATAGGCCCACAGGGAGGAACAGCCTCAGAGTTGCATTTTTCTCTGAGCCTGAAGGTGCCTTTATAATAATGAACAAAAATATAGCTGAGTAGATAGAAGAAGACATTTTGGAGTCAGGGAAATCGGAATTCAAATACTTATCTCACCATGTATTGGCTCTGTGAACATGAACCAGTTATTAAATGTCTGCAACCTCAGTTTGCTTGTCTGGGAATTGGGGATAGCTAATCTGTTCCCCTGGGCTGTTATATGGATTGAATAAAACACAGTATGAAAGCATTAAGCACAGCATCTGGTGTATAATAAGAGCTAGCAGCTGTCATATGCTTACTAAGTGCTCAATAACTAGAAGTTATCAACATTGCCTGGATTCTTCCACAGCAATATTATTCTATAACTCATAGTTCATATGTTGTGAAGAATCATTGTTTACTCCTGACTTTGTCTATTTCCTTCTCCTTAAAAGTTTGAATGGCCATAATATTAATTTTTTCATCACATTCTTATCTATACGTTTAATCAGATTGTAACATACTTATGATTAAATTGTAGTTAATTCGACCAAAGGTTTTTACAAAAATTAAGCACTTCTAATTTTTATTAAAAAATTATCAGCTTCATATAGTGCCTGGCTCAGAATATAATTTGTAAAGGATACCTTTATAATTATTGTAACAAATCAGTCAATATTTTACTTAGCATGCAATTTTAACATTTTACTGGATAAATGGACACAAATCCTATTTCATCATTCAGAATGACTTCAAAATCTCAATGAAGCTAAAAAATAACCCTCTGGATTACAGGTAAGTAAGGCTGAGCCAAACCGGAGTGCTTTTTGAGAAATGTGAGATCGCTGAAAAATTCCTAATTAGTGCATTTACAGTCTCTAATCATTTTCTGGGTTTTCCTACCAAACTTCTATCACTGCTTGCCTTTAAGCTAACTATAAGTCCCACTCCACTCAAGACCTGCTTTACGAGGAACTGAATATATCCATCTTCTCTTGTCCTCCTCTTACACTATTGTCATTTATGACTGAATTTTCAATAATCCATGTCATGTACTCTACATGTGACAAACTAGTGCTTTTACCAACAAAGCCGTTTAAATTCTCACATTATTCGAAACAGTCTTATTTCACTTCCACAAAATGTTTCTCGTATTTCAAATGGGATCCCTGAGAGGGAGAGGGAGAATTACAAAAGTTGTGTCCTTTTTCCTTTTCTTTTCCTTTTGACTATAAAAGTGTGCTAGTTCTAAATGGCAGTGTGCTGTCTCTTGAAATTCCGGTCCATATTGTTGAAGTTTAATGTCAAATGATTTTGTCGACAGTATCTAGCACCACCCCAGGCTATGTTGGGTGTTTGTAGTGAGATGTATTATAGTTCTGAAACATTCTGGGAAAGCAATCATTTCTGCATTGTCTAGCCTGAGGAATCTGTAGTCCATTTAGTCCTCTAGCCCACAGTTCTCATCTGGTAGCTGTTATTTTAAGAAGGGCCTTGATTACAAGTGGCCTTAGCTGCAGGAGAGCTCTGGATACTTTTTTCTTATGTTTTTAGTCTATTTTTTCTATCTCCCAGTTTTTCTATCTGCTTTTGTCTCCTGGAAATGACAAATATACACATTTATGTTAGATTTCACTGGGAATTTAAATTATCATATCACCAAGGAAGATTTTACATTTTTTTCCAATCTCATAAAAACCAATGTATGTTTTTTTTATTAACCCTCTTCGTCCTGAGTTATTTCACTTATCTTTTAATACATCTAGAAATCACAAAGCTTCCTAAATCTCTCTTAACATTTTAACATTTTTTCAAGACTGCGCATGGAAAACACCTCAACAATGTAGTATTGCAACTAGGTCACAGAGAAACTCCCTGGAGGAAGTAGAAAATGTATGCATCATTTTCATATGCTTATTATTAGGAGACCATCTAAAATCTTATTAGTGCCGAATTTAGGGAATTTTTATTTTTCTTTCCCTTTGGCAAATGACTTATTTACATATTGACTTGTTCCATGGGATTTAGGGAAAAATAATAATAAAGGGGAACTCTACTAGAGAATAAAACAGTATTCAAAAATGTATTCTTCTTATGAAAATTCTTCTTTTGTTGTATTAATAACTTTGAAATGTTAATTGTGTAATGAAATAATCGCTAAATGATATATGGTTCCTTAATCAGCATTGTTCACTGCTGGCAGGATTGTGGAGTTGTTGGACTTGCAAATGCAGATTTTGAATTATAGTGGCTTAGTGTAATGTATGAAAATCAGTGATGGTGTTTTCAAACCAAGAAAATTCATCTGTGATTTTTAAATTTTTTTAAATTAGTTTCAAGTGTACAAAACAGTGTACTAGTTAGACATCTATGCCCCTCACAAAGTGATAACCTCTCTCCCTCAGTCTACTACCCCTCTGATATCGTACATAGCTATTTCAATTCCACTGACTCTATTCCTTATGCTGTACTCCAAATCCTCTGACCATATATATATACGGTATATATATATATATATATATATATATATATATATATAAATCATAGTTGATATTCACTATCATTCAGCTCCAGCTTCAGGTGTACAGTGCAGTGATCAGGCACCTATGCTGTCCATGAGTGATCTCCCTAATAAAACAAGTGTCCATCAGATACCCTACAAAATCTTTACAGCATTACAGGGATATGAAAGACAGTTGAGGGAATATAATCAACTGTGATTTTTTTACGTGCATGGGTTGTACTGACCTACATAGCAAAATCAAATTCATTGCCCCTTTTCTATGTTTTATATTTTTGTAAAGTTTGCTTCAGAATTTTGTGTGAAATTTTATATGGAATGAAAGATATACTTAAATCTTTTTAAAAATTCTGTGTATTTGAAGATAATGCTACTAATGATGTTGCTGGCATTATTATAGTGTTGATTCTAAGCTACATTTCCCATATGATTTACAGAAATGCATCCGTCTCCACAAAATACCAGTTCCCAATATTGGTCTGCCATAATGACTAACACTTTTTTGATTGGCGATATTATCTCCATAAAAATCAAATTTTACATGGATATAATAAAGATTAGAATATATAGAAATATTATCCTTTCCTAGTAACCAGTGCCAAATAGAGGAGTATTACAGTTTTGATTTGTTTTGTTTTCAATAGCAACTAATTACCAATATCAGTAGCTTTTACAAATAAATGTTATAGAAGATATATTAAAGATTATTTCAATAAAATAGCATTACAAACATATTTATTACATGTGAATAGAAACTGCCATGCACAACACATATAAATTTTGCCTGCTTTACAAATACAATAAACAAGATGATAAGGCAAACTTGAGGTATCCTCTAAGTGGCCTAAATTAAATTGCAGTCATCAAATATTTTTTAAGAGAGACTGGGCATTTTGAACATATGCTTGCTTTCACATGTTTATCTTATAGGAATTTTAGGTATAACACCCTGAAATAGTTGCTTTCTAGCTTTTAGAAAAATAAACTAAGTCTCTCGGAGGTTAAGTGACTTTCAGAAGTTCAAACAGCTAGTCGATGAAAGACATTGTCTGTAATTCCGTTGTCTTCTACTCTAGTGCATTTGTCATGAGTCTATTGCAAAATCAAGAGAGGAAAATCAACCTATAATAAGAATATGTCAGTTATGTCTATGATAAACAAAGCCTATATTTCCATTATAATCTCAAAGAAAAATATCTTTGTGTAATGAGACAAATTTTGCCTTTCTGGCTTCTTGATTCTTGGATTACTTTGTTGGAATGAATCTCAAGATCTCAGTTTATTGCCATGTTTGAGAGTAAATATCTGGACACATATGCTGCTCTTTGGATTTGTTTCCGGGTTACAGTTTGGCCTACCTAGGACTGGTAACAAATCAAAAATGCCATCGTGGTGAGCTTTGCTCCTAAGCTTAGGGAAGAGAAAGGAATAAAAAGTTGGTAAACTCTTATCTTTATATAATTATTTTGTTTATTTCTAACTATTGAAATCCCAGATAACATAATTCAAAAATATTTATCTTATCCAGTAGCACTTACACACACAAATCACGGAGTACTGATCATGGGCCGTTTACAAAACCTTTCTATGTGTCTTTCACCCCCTTAGTTAGAATATGAGCTTTTTGATACTAGAGATGTTTTATATCCTTTATCATTCGTAGTACACCAAGACAAAGCCTTTACATAGTAGATTTTGAAATATTTCCCGATTTAATTTTTTATCATTTGATTTGTTGGATTTGACTAACTCATTTAATGTTTGAAAATGTTACCAACTTTAGAAACATTGTTATTTTCTTTTTATCACGTGTGTTAATAAAATTGTTTAAATCATACCATTTATTTTTTCCAATAATTCTCCCCATCTGAACTAATTTCAATAATTTTCTTTATTCTTAATTTTAACAATATAAACACAATTTATCATTTTTTTGCTTCACTAGTATGTTTTTCATGTAACAATTCATCAAATCCTGTCAGAAATGGATTGTTAATTTACTGAAATTTTTATATGTATTTTCAGAGATTCAATGTTAATGAAACAAGTCACTCTTGACTTGTAAAACTTTATTTTAGTATAGTACATGCTTTTATATATTGTACTTATACATTTTCAAATTAGTATTCATATTTTCTGTCACTAAATGGCTCCATGTTTATTTATAAACCATTCCCTACAATTGTATTTTAGACATAGCTTTGAACAAATTACATCTTTTGGAATATAGTGCCCTAGAAGGGCCTCTCTTCCATTATACTGCTTCTGTTTTATACAACATTAAGATATTTGATTTAGGGCAGCAAAATATTCACTGATACTTTTGAACATCCACAAATTATGTCATGTTTTTGTTTTGTTTTGTTTTTTGCTTTTTTCCCCCCCTCTCAGAGGCTTTCATTTTTAGCGCTTATGTTAGGGCTATTTACTCAAATTCTACTGATTTGTAAGTGTGGTGTGAGGTAGAGGTCAAGTTTCTTTTTAAAAATATATGCATACACAGTTGTTCTGACACCATTTGTTGAAAAGAGTTTTGTTTCTCCATTGACTTCCTTTAGCTACTGTTTCATTTGAAGCTATACATAGCCATCTTGTTTTGTTTTTTGTTTTGTTTTGTTTTACTTTTACTTGTTTCATTTTTTCATGGTTTATTCCTTCACCAATACCATATTTTCTTGATTACTGTAGTTTTGAGGTTAATCTTGAAGTAAATTAGAATTAGTCTTTAAATCTGTCTTTTCTTAAAATTAGTTTGCCTTTTTTCTATATAAATTTTAGAAACAGTAAGTCAATTTCATCAAAATGGCTACTGTGATACATGGAAATTACATTAAATCTATATGTCAATTTGTGGAAAATTGAAATATTAATAATATGAAGTCCTCTCATCTAGGTACATGGTATAACTTTCCATTTTATTAGGTCATTCTTTCATTTTTCTTTTCCATCCCTAAAATACTCTTGTTAGAGTCTAAACAATGAGTTTTCAGGGAAGAAGTTTTGCATATCTCTAATTAAATTTATCATGAAGTACTTTATGTTTTTGAATAATACTGTAAATGATATTTAATTTTTTTTAAATTAATTGTTGCTAGTATATGGAAAATAAATTGGTTAATGAATATTAGCTTAGTGACCTGAATTGTTGTGGATTCATTTATTACTTCTCATAGATATGTTGTAGATTTTATTATTTTATTTGCAAATTAATTGATAGAATTAAAAGACAGAATTTTTTGTGTATTCATATTCTGCCCTGAAACACTGATAATTCACTTTTAATTCTTATAGGTATTTTTGGAGGGTAGACTTTTTTTAGGATTTCCTGCATACACAATAGGTCATGTAAGAAAGATACTTTATACTTACTCTCTAATGTCTATGTCATTTAATTATTTTCCTTACCTTATACTAACCAGTATCTCCTTACAATGTTGAATTTAAAAAAAAAGTAAGAGAAAAATTATTTGCTATATTCCTAATTTCAGGAAAAAACATTCACTATTTAACATTAACTATATTAGCTGCAGAGTTTTTTAATCATTCCATCCATTTAGTAATGTTTCCTTATACTCATTATTTGATGAAAGTTTTTCCATGAGCAAATACTGAATTTGTCTTTTTTAAATCAACTGAAATGACCACATGATATTTTTTCCTTTATATCTATTTATGTGGTGA
Organism: Rhinolophus sinicus; assembly: GCF_036562045.2. Taxonomy (NCBI): domain Eukaryota; kingdom Metazoa; phylum Chordata; class Mammalia; order Chiroptera; family Rhinolophidae; genus Rhinolophus; species Rhinolophus sinicus. The sequence continues at coordinate 91,954,152 of NC_133753.1, read as the reverse complement.
TTACATTAACTACACTTTTGTATATTAGATGATTTACATTCTTGGGGTAAACCACATATTCAAATAATGTATTTTATATATTGCATTCAATTTGTTAGTTTTTTAAAAGAATGATTTCATCTTATTCAGGAGGGGTTTTTGTTTGTAATTTTCACTTCTTGAATATCTTTGGCTGGTTTGGGAATCAAAGATATACTAACCCAATAAAATAAACTCAAAGTACTCTTACTCTTTTATTTTCTAAAATAATTTGTACATTGTTATTATTATCTTAAATGTTTGGAATTTATTAATGAAGTCAAATGGGCCTGTGGTTATTTTCAATTTCTTTAATATATGTAATGCTAGTCATATTTTCTGTTATTTTATTATGCTAATTATGTCTTTCAAGCAATTATTCCATTTCATCCAATTTGTTGAATTTATTCACTCAAAATTCTTTATTACATTCTCTTATTATCCTGTTAGTATGTGGAGAATCTATGTTTATATCCATAGTTTCCTTCTTTATCTTTGGAAATTTATGGCTTCTTGCTTTTCAGAGGATTATAAAGTTTATTATTTTTTTTGTTTTGTTTTTCGTTTTGTTTATATTCTCTACTGTTTGTTGATTTTCAGTTTTAATGACTTCCATTGTATATTTTTAGTAGCTTGTAAGTTAGAAGCAGACTTCATAAATTTGACATGTTTTTAATTTTTAAATATAATTATTTAAAGTTTTTTAAGTTAACCTATAATGAATAGCTGCATTCCACAAATTTTGACAGTTTGTGTTTTTGCCATTATTCATATCTAAATATTTTCTAATTTCCCTTGTGATTTTTAAAAGTTATCTATTGCATGGGTTATTTTGTCTAGTTACCACAAATTTGGTGTTTTCCAAAATATCTTTCTATTGTTAATTTTAATTTCCATGTGGTCAGAGAACATACTCTGATGAGTCCATAGTGATATAAATAATTGAGTGAATAAATAAATGAGGAAAACAGGCAAATCTACGTTACCAAAAAATGCCAAATTATTTATGTAGCTATTTGTTCCTCATGGAGGTGGGGCTTAACTGACCCATACCCCTTGAATATGGGTTGTACCAAATAATGACTGGCTTTCATAAAAGTAAAGAGTGGGGGAGTGGGGAATGCCTTCACAGTGGAAAAACTTGTCAAATAAGTTGGCCAGTTGATGAAGGTCAACATCATCAACAATAAGTCATGTCGCATGTCCCCTTGCTATGATGTGAAAAAACGATACTTTCACAATCTGAGGCTCTTTTTACACATACATTTCCTTTTTTCTCTACTTTTACTGGTATTAAACCAACATTGGCAACATGAAGCCTTGTCCTGCTTATTCCTAATGACTCCCATTTTATTATTCACAGGAGTCACCATGGTAAATATTTTGAGCTTCTAACTTTGTCTTGGGTAAATTTTCTGGAGGAACCAAATGACATTACTTTTAATGTAGTCATTGATATGTTTGTGTTTACATTTACTAAAATGATATTTGTTTTCTATTTGCCTATCCGCTCTTACTCAATTCATCTTCTGCTTCCATCTATAGAGTGAATTGGTATTTTTAGTATTCCATTTCATTTCCTGTGTTGACTTTTTAGTCATGTCACTTTGTGTTATTTATTTTGTAGTTTCTCTTATGCATTTTTAATTTATTAAGTCTACCTTCAAAAATAATCTATTACTTTATAAACAAAGCAAGAATCTTACAAACTTATACTTCAAGTTACCATCTGCCTGTTCTTTGTGCCCTCATTTTATATTTAAGTCTACATATGCTATAGATCTCACAATCCATTGTTATTTTACTTTAGTCAATAGTGTCTTAAAGATATTTTAGATACACATATAAATAATTATGTATAAAGACCTGAACATAGATGTAAATATTTAGAAATGTATTTTTAAAAATGTTCTACATATTTACTTACATATTTGCTTTTTCTGGCGTTCTTCATTCCTTCATTTTCTATAGTTTGAAAAACGTCTTTTAGCATTTCTTATAGTGCAGGTTTGCAGCAGATGAATTCTTTGAGTTTCTGCTTACTGAAGCATATCTTTATTTTACCTTTATTTTGAGAAGACATTATCTTTGAATATAGAAATCTTTGAGCATGATATTTATTTTTCCAACACTGAAAGCATGTCATTCCAACATCTGGCTTCAATCATTTCTGGTAAGAAATCAGCAGTATTCTTAATGTTGTTCCATTGTATGTAATGTCTTTTTGTCTGTAGGTGTTTTTACTGTTTTCCCTTTTTCTTTAGTTTTCAGCTGTTTGACTACTCAGTGCCATGTGTAGTTTCATTACATATATCATGCTTAAAGTCTGTGTTGATGTCTTATTAATTTTGCAAAAGTTTTTTGCTATTATCTCTTTAAATCGTTTTTCTGCTACATTCTTCTTCTTGGGCTCAAAATAGATGAGATCGACCATTTTATATTGTCCCCAAAGTCTTACAAGTTTTGTTCTGTTATATTCTCTCATTTTACTTTTGGTATTTCTATTTTGACCCTTTCTATTGACCTATATTTAAGGACATTGATTCACTGATTTTTTTTCTCTGCTATAACCAGTCCACTGACAAGCTCATCAGAGGAATTCTTCATTTCTGTTACCACGTTTTTCATTTCTACCATTTGTATTCAACTCTATTCTTTTATAACATCCATCCCTTTGTTGATATGTCCTATCTGTTCATGCTTGTTGTCATCTGCCTTTTGTTCTAGATTGTTTAACATACAGAAGGTGCCAAAAAAATGTATACATATTTTAAGAAAAGAAAACCTGTATTAAAATTGTAATACTCAATATGTACCAATAACAAATGATGAATACAAGTCATGTTTGACTTCTGCAATTACAAGAGGTGCTCAAAGCGGTTACTATTAGCATAATTTTAATAGTTTTCTTTATTTTCTTAAAATGTGTACACATTTTTTGGTACCCTCTGTATTTATCAGAGTTACTTTAAAATGGATGGTCTTTTCCATGAGACCCTTTAACATTTCTACTACAGTTATTTTTAAATTGCTGATTAATAATTCTAATATCTCCTGACTGCTTCTTTGTTGATTATGGGCCCTATTTTCTTTGTTTCTTTCCTTTTCTTTTTTTTAGTCTAATAATTTTTTTTTTAAGTGCCAGACAGTTTGTGAAAAAATAGAGACTGAAGTAAATTATATTTATGCCTAGAAAAAGCACATGCCCATTGTATGTCAGTCTTGTCTGTAGTTGTGCATGGTCTAGATTTGTTGTTGCTTTAGTTGGATTTAGTTCACTGAGGTTTCAAATTATTTGGGGGTAAGTTCAGAAGCTTCCCATTAGTAGACATGGGATCTGAGTGCCTGGACCATTTCTCTGTTTTCCTCTGACTTTAGCAGACCCTATGCCATGCCCCTTGGGGAGTTTTATCTTCTCTCTCTCTCCCTACACCCAGCCTCTTGCTCATTGTAAGAGTCTCTGTGTGGAGTACCTCCATTCTTCGGCATGGTCCTCAGATTTAAGGAATCTCTGCACATCTGCATCTTAAAAGTTTCTCTCAGCTCTTCTCCAGGCATAGACAGATGCTGTGCCTGCACTCCCCACCTCAGTATAAGGCATGGAGGACTTGGAGGCTATTTCTCAATTGTTCCTTCCCCTGCCTCACATCTTAGCAGACCCATCACATAGCCACACAATGAGTACCTGAATTGCCTAGAGGTTTCTCTCAGTTCTACTGTCCTGTCCTTAAACCGTAGCAGCCCCTACACACCTGAATCTCATATGTAATCCTTCCCAGCTCTCCTGTGCTACTCACCATCTTTCTCATGAATGTTCAGTGAAGCTTGTGGAAATGAGTTGGCGGATAGTTGCAGATTTTCTTTCTCTGCCTCCCTGGGATTCTAAACTGTCATATCACCCCATTATCAGTTTTTAACAACTTCCTAAAAGTATAACTGTTTTCTCTTTAGTCACAGCTATGATGGCTTTTTCTTCCTCCTGCTGTTTCATGAGATGTAAAAGCAGCCATGGATCACTTCTTTTCTGGGACCAGCTAATTACTTTGTGGGTGATAATTCAATAGGTTTCTTTGTATGCTCATATCTCTTATAAGCTTAAGAAACTTAAACTAGGATGAAGGGACATCCTCTTGCAACTCTGTATGTCACAAATTGATGCAGAAATCTTTATCTTTTATTTTTAATGGACTAGTTAGTACCTTCAATAATATCTTTGAACAATTATTAATGAAAGATGCTTTAAATCTTTAAAATATTTGCAATTAATTTATCTTATTCCTAGAAGCTAATTAGTTTTAATTTCTCTAAAAATATTGAGATGCCCACCATTGAGATTTCTTAGAAAGATGTACAAATTCTAGGTCCTGGGTTTAATTAAGCCTCAAGTCGTGACTTTCATACACAGTAGCGGAAATAGCACACATGGCTAACTGTTAAGAGAATATTCTGGTTTCCCACAAAAGTTACAAAAGGATTTTTCCCTGTATGTAAAATTAGAACAATATGCAATGGAACTAAGAGAAGATCACAAATTCTGAAATGTAAGTACAAAAGTCCAGGTAAAATTAGGTAATCATGGAAACATAAAAAATATTGTTGAATACAAAGATGCATTGCGTAAGTCTAATCCTCAGTATAATAGAAAGTTAGTGCAATTCATTAAAAATATAATTATAGGTCCACGTCTTAAACTTTACGTAAAGCAATGTGTAAAGCTTGAGGGAAGCAAAAAAAAAATATGCTTGACAAAACCTAAATATAAAATATTATCTGCATTTGGGCATACAATTACCTTGAATCAAAGCTTGAAGACTTCAAATTGATAAAATTACTAATAAATGATTTTATCATAAAAATAGATATTCAGTAAATTCCAAAGTGCACGGAATCATTCCAATGTAATAACAAGTTGATATTACTGTATTTCAACAAAGTATTTCTAGTTTAAAAAATGAATACCCATCCAATTAATCAGGAAAGTTCTGAGTTACAAATTAACAAACATGTAATTTAGAAACAAAGGGAAGAGAAACAAATACTTGATTAAATATAAGTATAGATATACAATAAATGTTGACTGAAAACTATATTTATTATTAAAAATCCCTGATGAGTTAGTCCTTCAATACAAAAGGACTAATTATAACTGTAACGAGGCTAAAAGGGGAGGAGAGAAACTACACCTTATTTGAAATATTCACGATGTGCTTGTCACTGTTACATAACAACTTTATTTACTTATCCTAATGTGGATTTTATGGAACTCATGGCTCAGAGGTCAGTATCCTGGCCTAAGTCAAATACTAATAAAGCTTAGTATCAAAATCAGGTATGATTGACTTAATGCCGTGTTCAGAAGGCATAAAAGAGTGGACGCAATAGGATCAGAAGGATAAGTAGAGGAGGCCTAACTTCAAAGACAATAAGTTTTCCGTGAAACTACAGAAAGCAGACATTAGAATGGGGAGAGCCATCAAACAATAAAATTCTCTCAGGGACCATTAAATCAATTCTTGGTCACAGAAAATGGAATACAAATATTCTGGGAGCTTTGCACACTGGTTATCTAATAGAGGAACAAGTTAGGCAGGGATTTAAAATATTACCAAATCACTGAGGGCTATGGCTGGAAGCATCAATTGAACAAGGCATAAAAATGTCTCATAGTTGAGCCTAGGGACTCTTTATAAAATAAAGTTTGGTTAAAACATAGCTAGAGATCAGCAAATAGCTTGAATATCCTTTAGCAATGCTCAAGGCAATGAAAGAGTTGACCGTGTTCATACCTTGAATATCTTGACATCTCTAAAATATTCAAGTAGTAGTAAGGCTGACAATTTAAAGACATAGAATGACCTTGAAATACAAGTCATCTGGAGAAGGAAAAACTGACTACTTTTCTGAATAATTGTCTTCTTCATGCTACTTATTGCCCCTGAACACTCTTTATGCAATTAAATAAGAATTAACTTTATGCATGTTAACATTCTAAACTCAGTCCAACAGTCATAATCTTCATTATTTTCTAGTGGCTCAAAAAAATGTTCTACATTTGGAAAACAGCTTTTATTTATGCCATTTAGACATAGCTGCTTGAATGAAAAAACTTAATAGCTTTTTAATCTCTACTATAGCATATGACAAAGGGCATAATTGATTGGAAATATAATTTTGAATATTAGAATTCAAACATATATAGATAAATATACACATATATATGTGAAATCAAGTAAAAAATTAAATGGAAATTATTCTATGATGTTGAAAAATGTGTAATATGGCTATGAAATATGGAAATTTAAATACTGTCTTTTAATGAGAATTATTATCTTTAAAAAGTTTGTCTATGAAAATCAGCAATAGAGGTCAGTAAGTATGTTTTCAAGTATGATCTTGCTTCAACAATGGATCCCAGCATAATCAAATCTAATAAGTTATTGGCACAGTTATTTTCTTCACATAGAAAACATGTTAATACAATAATACTAAATTATAAAGTCTATGGATGTATTTGTGATGCTTTCATTTTTTAACCATGGTGAATGATTTGTCTGCAAGTTACAGAGAAGCCAACCAAGAAGAAAGAAAATATGTTTTTATTTTATTTAATGAGAACCTGAAATTAGAGCAGTTACCCTCTCCATTATGTAACTCAAAAAAAAAAAAAAAAAAATCAGGAATCTGAATGGAAATCAGTGTTAGTTAAGATTAGCTTCAGAATTCAGAGACAGGGAACCCAAAATTAGGATGAGGGTCAAATTATGGAAATTTAATTTTTTATTACATGGAAGCTCAGGTATGTGGTTGTGACCTTAAATGTGCTGCACAGAATTGGAGATCTAGTTCTTCCTATCTTGTTGTGCATTTCTTTTTTTTTTTTTTTTTTTTTTTTTTTAAGATTTTACTGGGGAAGGGGAACAGGACTTTATTGGGGAACAGTGTGTACTTCCAGGCATTTTTTCCAAGTCAAGTTGTTGTCCTTTCAGTCTTAGTTGTGGAGGGCGCAGCTCAGCTCCAGTTCTAGTTGCCGTTTTTCTAGTTGCAGGGGGCACAGCCCACCATCCCTTGCGGGAGTCGAACCGACAACCTTGTGGTTGAGAGGATGCACTCCAACCAACTGAGCCATCCTGGAGCTCAGCGGCAGCTCAGCTCAAGGTGCCATGTTCAATTTTAGTTGCAGGGGGCGCTGCCCACCATCCCTTGCGGGAGTCGAACCGACAACCTTGTGGTTGAGAGGATGCACTCCAACCAACTGAGCCATCCTGGAGCTCAGCGGCAGCTCAGCTCAAGGTGCCATGTTCAATTTTAGTTGCAGGGGGCGCTGCCCACCATCCCTTGCGGGAGTCAAGGAATCGAACCGGCAACCTTGTGGTTGAGAGCCCACTGGCCCATGTGGGAATCGAACTGGCAGTCTTCGGAGTTAGGAGCATGGAGCTCTAACCGCCTGAGCCACCGGGCTGGCCCTTATTGCACCATTTTTGTATGGTTTCCATTCCTAATTCACATTATAGTATAGAAGGATTGACAGAACCATGCTATCTGCTTTCTAGATAACAATAAGAGAAAAGGTAGAGAAAGAAACAATTAGAAGTTGCATATCTTTGGTCAGAACACTGACAGCAACTAGCATCAAAAGAAGTTTGTACATATTGGCTTATTCCAAGTAGCCGTGAACACAGCTAAAATTCAGAGAGCCTGTTATAAAGAAAAGGGTGGAATATGTTTTTCTTCTACAATATTCCTGTAATTCCCTGAAATATCAATTGATTGCCATAGCTACACTAGTCACATATTCAGATTTCATTCAATTGCAAGAGGCAAGAGAGGCAAGAGCTGTCTATTTTCACATGCTTATTGCTCAATCATCTAAGTGGGAGTCCCTTTCCCAGTGCTCCCTCAGAAACTCCAATTGCAACTCATTGGACAAAACTAGGTCACATGCCCCACTATAGCTGATGCATTGTCGTAATGCTAGAGCCATAAATTGTTGGCGAAAAGTTCAGGTCATCTAACTTTTTCATGCAACCTTTTCAGCACTTCCAAAGAGTGAAATTGGTTAACTATCCAGTTGGTACAAATTCATAATGAAGAAACCCTCTGATATCAAAAAATAGTTAGCAACATCGTTGCAACAAGTTCGCAAACTTAATTGTCAGAACTCGTATATGTATCCTATATGCTGTTTCTTTGGAGAATCCTGACTAACACAGGAGGGTTACCCAAAAATGTTTAATAGAGACTTTGCAAATGACAATTTATCGTACTTGCTATTCTTTCTCTTAGACACATGTTTAACCCGGTAAGCTAAGAAAGGGCTTGTATTGGGGTAGATTCTAAGTGCCCCTCAAACTTTATTCCTTCTTTCTTTGCCCTGCTCTCTACTCTGATATACTGACTTTGTATCCAGTAGTCAGTGAGCTTCCATGCCTTCTAATTTCTCTCTGACTTCAGTTAATAAGAAGCCCTAGCAAATTATTGAAAGGAGAGAAGTGAGTGAAATCAAGGCATTTATGCTCCTAGATCCTTCCCCTCCAAGCATGCCTCAGAATGGCTATGAACCTAACCAAAAGTCAGTGCTTACCTACAAGCAGCCTTGTCTACAAGATTAACTCTCCTTCCAGTTTTCAATAAACTCTCCCTTCCCTTGTCTCTTTGGCTAAGTGGTGATGACAGCCTCACTGCTGCTTGGTCCTCATTGCCGTTTTACTCCATGTGGTTCCTCTATCACGCCACCATTCCTCTTTAAGTCGTTGCTTTGTAAACACATCATCCTCAAAAATTCGAATTTCGTGTGTCATCTGTTGACTTTTGACTGATACAGAGTTGGAGTCATGAAGATATTTTAATTCTTACAATTTTATTAATTTAATATTTTAAATGTTCTTGCCTTGAACTTTAAAGATATTTTTGGTAGATATTTTGGAAATGCAGATTAAGCTCCAAAAATGTATGAAAAATGTCCACAATACAACCCGATTAGAAAAGCCAATTTTCATTTTCAAGCCAAATATCCACTTCTTCCTCTTTGCCATAGAAAGTCCATTTTGATTTATCAATTTGCATAAATGTGTTATAGTGTGTTTCAAGGAACATTATTAAGAATATTGAGGGATAAATAGTGGCACGCATTCTGGAAAGATAGGTCAGTAAATACATGCGCTCAAGAGTGAAATATTGGACAACTGATAATGAATTTATCCATCTTAAGTTATAAGAGTTAGATAATATATCAATGTGCTATTTCTCATTTTTTAGTTGTAATAAGGCTATGCAATGTGTGTAGTTCAAATTTGTCATTTATGAAGAAGCATGATGAAATACATAATGTTCCTTTGATAAACTTGTATGGGTGTGTGTATTTTGGGTTTTCAGCATGATTGAACAGTGAAAAATAAAAATCAGAAATAAATCCATTTAGTTTGTTGTATACATCATGGTCATATTTTCTTAAATATTTAATGAAAGAAACAATTATCTATTGCTAAAACTAATGGAGGTCTGATAGCCAGAATACAATTTGCAAATTAGAGATAGAAGAAATATATTTTATAAGTGTAAATAAGATAAGAGTTGCCTGTCATTGGACATATAGCTTTTGATAGGATTTAATAAGATAGGTTTTAACTTCCTTACTAAATAAGTTGAAGCTACAAATCAAAAAGAAATATCTCTCTCTCTCTCTCTCTCTCTCTCTCTCTCTCTCTCAGACACTGACACACACACACACACACACACACACACTTCATTGAGAACTTTTACCATGAGAAATTTGCTGTACAACATCCCAGAAACATTTTTAAATATCTTTGTTTGATTGATTGAATCAATTAAACATTGTTTCTGCAGTTTGAAAGTGCTTTCATTATGAGGAAGAGTACTGAGAGTAACTTAAAAGAATTGCTTATGTTTAGATACCTGGAGTCATAACAATGGAAGATGTTGTTAGCATTCAATAATTTCTTTTTCTTGCACTCATAGAACTCTCTCTCAAGGGTGATGCATTACTTACTAGTAGCCAGGGTTTAGAAGAGGTGATGTTATCAAAGGAAATTTGTCATCATACCTACAACCCCTGTGCTATATATCAGATTCATTATATTGTATAAGAGGTCAAATGTCCCCTTTAAATGAGCATGTTTCGTATTCACATAGTTCACTATTAAAAGGCATATTTATAATAAAAACAGGAAGCCCTGTGGATTTCGGGTGCATTAGTTAAATCATTAAAATAAATTGATTCGATTTGGTATCTTGAAGGTAATCAAATAATACATTTGTGTGTTTCAAGTAGCGTCAAAGATCTAAAAGTTTATTTTCTTAAAACTGTCTTGCCAGATCACATTTGAAAAGTGTGTAATAAGGATTTAACCTTAACGAACGAGAGGTCTGCCTCAGCTACTGGACCATGGGAGGTGATCTCCAGGCCCTTAGAATATAAGTAAGAGTGTCTTTGTTTTCCTGGAGGTCTTTACCGCTGGATGTCTAACAGTGTGAATTATGTTGAGAACTTTGGGCCATATGATATCCACTGTACCTCCACTGAGCTGAAGACTAGTGGTTAGCCACGTGGGAAGTCAAACATGGAGCCCCAGTAGGAACTCTGGATATGAAAGCTCAGGAGAGATTCCCAGGTTACAGCACGATTCTGCATGTGCTGTTGCGTGCTGATGCCAGGAAGGCAATGCGTCCTCAACAAAATGAAAGCTTCATGTTTGGACCCCTCCTGGACTCTACCCTCTGTATCTTTTCTCTTGGCTGATTTTAATATGTATTCTTTCCCTCTAATAAGTATACTGTGCATGTAACAGCTTTCAATAAGTTCTGTGGGTCCTTCTAATAATTTATCAAAACTCAAGGTGGCCTTGGGAAACCCCAAAGTTGTACTTGGTGTTAGAAGGGAGGACAGTCTTGTGGACTGTGCTTTCTAACGTCACAGAAAATATTTCTTATAACCCCCCTTGCAGATACTTCCTTTGCTGGCAGTGTACTACATACAGGACATTAAAGGCATGTAAAATCATGCCTCACATGGATGCTTAACAGAAAGTTAAGGGAATAATAATGAGCTGTCTAGTTGCTGAGAGACCATAAGAGGTAAGGAGATTTTCTTAGAGTTCTTGTTCCCAAAGGTAACAGTTACCAGAGAAAAGAGGAAACACTGGGTCCAAGAGGATACCGTGTTTCCCCAAAAATAAGACCTAACCGAAAAGAAGCCCTAGCATGAGTTTTCAGGATGACATCCCCTGAACATAAGCCCTAATGCGTCTTTTGGAGTAAACATTAATATAAGACCTGGTCTTATTTTCGGAGAAGCACGCTACTGCTGGCAACAGTTGCATAACCTGTATGGCTGGTGACTGGGGCAGCCTTGTGAGGATGTCACACTGAAGAGACATTATGGGCTGGAGGGGCCTGAGAGTGTCCACCATCCCAAGGTGTAAAACAATAAACATTTGGCGGAAAGGGTGAAAATGGTTCGGCTTGAAACTATTGCCTCACAGAGGAAAAGCTGACCCTCCAGTAAGCCTACTTTCAGGGCTTGTAGAGAATCCTAGAAACTTGAGGTTGTAGCCTAGCATTTGGGTTTTCAATACAAGATGTAGTCTGCTAAAAGAGCCCTATTGTGCTATTTTCTAATTGTATTTTATATAAAATTAGAAATGCGTTCATCTGGAAAATTATTTCCTCCTAAGAATTACACAGCACTTAACACCTTATAATTAAGCTAAAGTCACATATATGAATACATAAACGTTTGAAAATATTGCTAATAAATTAGTAATAATAGTGAAGTTACAACATAAACTGTAATTTACATTTGGCAGAGTAGTTTAAAATTCTAGGTAAATCAATTTAAAACTTAACTAAAAAAAGAATGAAACCAAATTAAGTACCATTGAAATTACCTCATTTGGGTGACATATGTGAACGTACAGCCCAGTCTTTGGGGAGTCATGTTTCACTGTTTACATAATGATTGGTTTTCAGTACGAAGATGTTTACTTTGGGTTTAAGAAGAATCAAAATGCTGTATCAACAATGAAGGACAGGGTTTTATGTAGTACTGTCAGAGAAGTTAAGGAAATAATGGAAGAAAATTGTATTAAAACATATGGATTTTAAAATGTAATATTAACTCAGGCAATGCATGTGTAATCAGTTTACTGTTTAAAACTCCTATGACTGAATTTGTACCCAGTGCACATGATCAACAGCAAAAGTATGTAGGCAGACAGATAAAAGTCCTCTCAGCTTATTACCCAAGGACCTCAGAGTATCTAGCCTGAGGGGGAGAAAAATTAACAACTCAACATGATACACGAGGACCTGTTGCAGGCAAAGAATTGAAAATAAATTGATAACATTAAGCAATATTGATTTCTGATTGTAGCTAAGTGCATTCCACGTGTTGCTTCACGGGGGCGGGGGGGGGGGGGCTGTTGCCAGATATGATATTTGATCAAATTGTTGAATTATATGAAGCACTATTTAGTGGTAAAATCTGACCTTTTCTACCACTCTCCAGTGGCAGGAAGAGGGTGGGGGTGAGGAGTTTGTATTTGCATATTTAGGAGCTTTCAGGGAAAATGAATTTTGTCTTTTGATAAAATTAAGAGCTGTGTGCATTCCTATGACACTAGGGATTGCAGCTATCTTTCTTTGGCTTCTGGAAGTTGGCTTATTTTAATTGCAAGGTCATAACCTGGCATAATACGTGTTTCTGAATGGGCACAGTAGATTTTTGCAGTGTTCTCATACCTAGAGTTACAGTGTTGTGAATGACAGTAGAATGACAAGGATGACTAAAGACTAGCTCACCAAAAGTGATCAAGGCAACCAACTGGTAAAGAAATGTGACCCAGCATTTCAACCTGATTCTTAAACCATGATATATTGGCAGGAGATGGGGTGGTAGGTGGGGTTGGGATGGGGCAGAAGAAATTAAAGAAGATAAAGATAACACAAAGACCAGAAATGTTAAAGCTATAGGCTTTTTAAGTGATTTGAACAACTCTTTTTCATGTAGTTTCAGCTGTGTATGCAGCTGAGCCCTTCTCCACGCGCGTTATCTCTGTGAGGCAGCAGCCCTGAGAACATAAGCACTCTGTCTATGTTCCAGTCTCCGATCTAAGCAGCTGAGGAACAGCCGAGGTGATAGACTCCTAACCTCTTGGGAGCTTGGAACAATCAGAGAACAAAGAAATAAATACTCAGCACAAATAATTCATTGCATCATCACTGTTTACCTACCTAGAGCTCTTTGGAAATTATGCACTATCAGTTTCAAATCATACGCCTTAAGTTGCCTGATGTTTGAAGCTGTTGTAGTATTTGGCTGGTAGCCTGGATTTTAGTGGGTTATAGATTCCAAGTGTTTGATGAATATTGTGACTTGGATGCTTGTTTCATTTCATAATAATGGACAACACTTGTGTTATTTAATGTATTGCATTTTGCACAATTTGCTCTGTGTGAGCTAGTATGATGTTTGGGTGAACACTGTTGTAATGAGAAGAAAGAACTTTCAAAGAATTCTGTTTTAAATTGTTCAGTTGTTATTGTTGCTTTAATGAGCTGTTTTTGTTTTTGTTTTTTGACTACTGTTTGCTCTGCTTAATGAAAAAGAGGAGCAGATGTTTTCTCTTCACACTTACGTAGCCTGATAAAGCATCCAAGCTGGAACAGGAGAGAATATAGAATCCCTTGAGATTGATCAGGAGTCTGTATAATTCTTTTAGGGACTCATTTTACTGAAGTTTAAATGTGACAGGTAAAAAAATTCAATACTTTTCAAAAGGATGCAGATTGATATTATGTGATATGAAAATGCTGCTTTCCAAGTCATGAAAAATTGATGAGCTAATGAAAAAGAGAGAGATAGTAATTGTACACTGTGGGTTGGGGATGGTGAGTAAAGGATTTGGAAGAGTATGTAAACAGTAATATGTCCAGCCTTTCCCCCAGCTGGTATGTGTATCTCACTGGCTGCCTTTCATGACCTAGCTGTGTGAACTTGAGCAAGTTCCATAATAATTGTATATCTCTTAGTTTCCTCATATGAAAAATATGCATTAAGACGGTAAATAGGACTTTGTGAGGATTAAATGAGATAACCCATATTAACAGGTTACAATCACACCTGGCACATGGTAAGTGCTTAGAAAATGCCAGCTATTACCTTACCCAAATTTCCTCCCCCAAGTCACCAAATGAAAACACAACTTATCTAATACATTATAAATCCAGTCATTCTAATTCTAGGGATTTACTCACTGGAAAATGTCCATTTTGTTCAGTAAAGTCTGTTGTGCTGTTCACAAAATTTGCATATAATACCTAGCAGTTATGTTCCTTTTAGTTTTCAATGACATTCTTAAAGTTTCAGGGAGTTTAACATGACCTTCACGAGAGAAATAAAATTCATGCTCAATTAGGAAACATTTGGCAGATGAAGAGACTTTTGAAGTCTTTTGTAGTGTTGGCACACATTGCCTATTTTGGATTTAATTAAAACTTCAAACATTTAATTTTCCTACAAATTATCTTCTCAATGTCCACCTCCAGAAACACTATTTTTGTAAATAAAACTCTTGGCCTTGTAGGGTAGCAGAATATGCCACCCCAAAATATGCCACTTTGGCATAAGGATTATTTTGAGTCGAAGGCAATTGAAAAGAAGCAGATAAAAGAAAAGCTCTCTGCTTTCTTTTAAATGCAGGGCATAAATTTGCAAAAGGGTTCTCCCTTCCCTCCTTACCAGGAAGGACAGAAGTTAATTATTACAGGAGACAACTTAGGACCTTTATCAACCCGGAGACTGCAGCAGAGGAAGCTCCATAACAAATCTTGCCAAAACAAGCCATTACCTACCCTTAGTTTCCCTTGCCCTATATTTGCATTGCCATGATTTGCTACCCTAGAAACTCAAAGTCCTATGCCTCGTCTTCTCACCTCTCTAAAAATGTATTGTTCTTTTGTTAGGGTGCTATTAAGCCCAAATTCTAACCACCTTTTGGAGTTTTTCATCTCTGGGTATTCTCATAGTCGTATGTATGCATGACGCACATGCTAATAAATTTCTGTTTGTTTTTCTCTCGTTGATCTGTCTTTGGTCAGTCCAATTACAGGATCCAAGCTGGAGGGTAGAAGGGAAAATATTTTTTTTCTCCTCTACAGCCTGTTGGGAAAAGTTACGTGTTTTTAATTTGTTATACTATTCTAAAACTGTCTTTATTCCTAGTTAAAGAAGAGGTGACAGTAACAAAATTTTAAAAGGCTATAGTAAGGCTTCATTTGTTCACCCACTGGTTGATACTTGAGATGTAATATTTGGTGTTTTCTTTTAGCTAGCCAAACTTTTCTTTTTGCAAAACAGAAACTCTTTCTGTGCAGAGTCTGTAGAACCTAGCCAACTGATTTCGGCTTTTTATACTTCAGTGAGTGAATTTATTCTACAAATTCCTTGAATGTTTAGCGATGATATAAAGGTAAAATACCATGAAACAAATGATTTTCAGGGAGTGGGAAAGTGGTGTAATTGGGAAGGGAAGTAATATAAAGTGGGAATCTGAAGTACTGGAAAAATACCTCTGCTTACTCATAATTCTGTAGGGTCCGCCCTTCCGTAATCAGCGTCAGGTTGGGTAAAGGAGACCCCAGAGCCTACTGCAGAGAGACAGTGCTAAGGGAAGGCATGAAGCCCAATACCTTAAGGTACAAATAGAGGTAGAGGGAAACCCAGGGACTGGAAGACTATACGCTGAGCCATATCTGAGCATGAGGCAAACAGAAAAATGTACTCCCCCAAGTATCAAATTCCACCTGTTGAATCACGTGGAAAAAATTAATAAAAGCTCTACAATAAAAAATTGTAAGTGGATATAAAGTCCTACATTTCCCAGTCTGTTCCTGTGTTGTTGGGAGCCCTCATCGACCCACCTCATGTGATGTGACAGAACTGTGGCCCTGGCTGGAACGGGAACTCATCAGAAATAACTATTCCTTCTGCATAACGAAGGGTCTGAAAACAAAGAGCCTGTCTTGATTTATAATGTTGTTCCCCGAAGATGTTTTGCATAACTTATATTTATAAAATATTGCATTAAAATATTATCGAACTGCCAAATTTTGTAGTGCTCCCTCACACTTTGGACAGAGACAAGGGCCTTGCTTGCCTCACTGTAAACATGGCGCCCTGCTGCTCATACACAAGTTTTCAGATCAATAGAGGTGATGGTAACTGATGCAACTAACCAATTACATAATTTGTTCAATTATATAATAACTATATAGTTAGAATTTTATAATGTATGATTCAAGTCTTCTTCTTCAAGTCTTGTTTTATTCCTTTTTATTGTATTTCAGCATTCATTAGGACCTCTAATACCATCTTGATCTGAAGCAGTGACGGTCTGTGTTTTTCTCACCTTTATGTGTTAAAGGAAATGTTTCTAAGTTTTCACCCTTAGGATTCTTATTACTGTAGGATACTGTTAGTTACTGTTTATCAGGTAAAAGAAGTCTATTCTTATTTGGCTAACAGTTTTATCTGACATAATTGCCATATTTTATCAATTGCATTTTCTTCAGGTGTAACTGATATTTCTCTTTAATCTGCTATTGTAATATGAATTACATTAATTGATTTTCTAATGTTAAACTATCCTATCATTGTTTTGGATCACTGCTGATTAAATTTCCCTAAGTTTTATTTAGGACTTTTCCTCCTAATCAGCTTATTATTTCCTTTTCTTAGACTATCATCTGATATCTATATCAATGTTCTACTGGACGCAAAAGGAGTTAGAAAGAATTCTTTCATTTTCTATCCTCTGGAATTTTGTATAGAATTTAAATTATTTATTCCTTAAAATTTTGGTAGTCTTCACCATAAAAACCATTGAACCTCTTGTGTTTTTGTTTGTTTGTTTTATGGGTAGATCTTTAAATTCTTGTTCTATTAATTAAAGACATTTGAATTCTTTGTACATTTTGGTAAGCTATGTTTGTCTATGTATTTGTTCATCTTTTTGTGTTTTGAAAATTTTTAGCAAAGTTTTTCATGATTCTATTTCTTTTAATGTCTATTTTGCAAATTGTACTCTTTAAAAAATAAGTCCTTATCAACATTTAAAATTTTATTGTGATAAAGTTGTCTATAATATCCTTTTTATTTTACTTTTAACACCTCCAGGCTCTATAATGATTCCCTTTTTCATCCCTTATATTTTAAATTTGTGCTTTCTGTATTTGTCGATCAGTCTGGCTAGAGATCTATCACTTTAATCCTCTCAAAGACAAAATTTTTTGCTTTCTTGATTCTCACTTTTATTTGTTTTCACAGTTTTGATGTTGCAGATCATGCTCCCTGGGAAGCGGACTCCAGGTGAAATTGAGCACAGGAGGCTGATTAGGTAGTGTTCTTGGAATTAACACCTGCAGGGGAAGGGAAAGGATTGAAAGCCACAGAAGATGGGTTCTGATTCTTTCACAACAAAGGCTTCAGTCTGTACCACAGAGAGTTCTGGAACGGGGGTGGCTGTTTAGAGTTCTTCCGAGTTGATGTGACTTGGGCCAGGACTTTATACCCCTGTACCCACAATTGTCGGATGCTTCAGGGAAGTAGGTACAACTTTCAATGAGGCAGTTCTACCAGGCAGCAGCACTCCAACAGCTCACAGAATAATAATTAATTTAGTAAATCGGTGGTGAAGCACAATGTCCACTTTAAAATTTAGAATATCCACTTTTAGAACTCATTCTACTGAAATCCGCGTCCACCTATGTATTGGGAGCAGAAGCTTCTTCATGATTCGGGTGTGTTTTTTGTGTTTTGTTTTGTTTTGTTTTTTGTCATTGTTGAAACTCATGACAGGAAGGAACCCCAGCCACCAACTTAGCTGCAGAGATCGAGGCTGCAATTTGTATCAGCATCACCCTCCTTATCACGAACCGAATGTTTGTGTCTCTCCAAACTCATGTTTGAGCCCTACCCTTAATGTGATGCTATTTGGAGGTAGGGCCTCAGAGATAATTAGGCTTAGATAAGGTAATGGATTATCCATGATGGGATTGGTATCCTAATAAAAAGAGGAAGAGATATTAGAGCTTTCCCACTTGCTCTCCCCTGGACCTTTGCCTCTCTCCATTACATCCAATCTCCATCATGTGAGCAAAGAGCAAGACAGCAAGTGTCTGTAAACCCAGAAGAGGGCCCTCACTGGGCTGGGATTCTTGGACTGCCTAGCCTCCAGCAATGTGAGAAATAAATGTTTTGCTATTTAAGCCACCCAGCCTATAATAGGTTTTTCAGTCACAGTTGACATCAACATTATTTAAATTAGTTTCAGGTGTACAGCATAGTGGTTAGACATTTATATAATTTATACAGTGATCCCCCCGATTAGTCTAGTACCCACCTGGCACTATGCATAGTTATTACCATATTAATGACTGTATTCCCTATGCTGTACTTTACATCCCATGACTATTTTGTACTACCAATTTGTGTTTCTTAATCCCTTCACATTTTCACCCAACCCCCAAACACCCCTCCCCTCTAGCAACCATCAGTTTGTTCTCTGTACCTATGAGTCTGTTTCTGTTTTGTTTCTTCATTTATTTTATTCTTTCAGATCCACATATAAGTGAGATCATATGGTATTTGTCTTTCTCAGTCTGACTTATATCAATAATATCCTCTAATTCCACTCATGTTGTTGCAAACATAAGATTTCATTTTTTTATGGCCGAGTATCAGGTCTCATAATTAAAGTCACGAAATCATCCTAGAAAAAGTGCCACATACCTCACTGCTGAGTATCACTACTGTTACCTTCAAAGTACTCCTCTTGGGAAGTTATGCACCAACACCAGAGCCTACTCACCCTTCAAAGCAATTTTGGAACTCTTTTTCTGGAATGGCCATCAGAGATGTCATTGTATTACCCTTGATGTCCTGAATGTCATCAAAATGTCTTCCTTTCAATATTTATCTTAGCGTAAAGAAAGAAATCATTGGGGGTCAGATCAGGTGAGTAGGGAGGGTGTTCCAATATAGTTATTTGTTTACTGGAGAAAAACTCCCTCAGACAGTTCTGTGTGAGCTGGTGCATTGTCGTGATGCAAGAGCTCCTTCGGGACCATTTTTGCACCTTTCTCATGCCAAGATTTTCAGTTAAGATTTTCATCTTTCTCTAGTGATGTTTACTTGGTCTGCTATGCTTCTCACAGTCAGCCAATGATTTTGACACACAATTCAACGAATTTTTGCAATGTTTTCATCAGTTCTGCTTGTTACTGGCCAACTTGACCCCTCTTCATCAGTGATGCATTCTCTCCTCTCAGAAAAATGTTTAATTATTTGTACACTGCCGTTTTCTTCATGGCATTATCCCCATAAACTTGGACTAACATGTCCCTGATTTCACTTCCACTCTTGCCTAGTTTAACAAGAAATTGAATGTTTCTTTCATTGTTCTAATTCAAGCTCAGACATTCTCACAGCAGCACACAAAATCACACAATAATGAACGCCACTCAGCAAGACACCACCACATGTCGACACAAACACAGCTGTGAGACACTGGTATACCAAGGTTATGAAACCTTACCGAGCTGTTTGTACAGTGCTGCCAGTGTAAGGGCATGTGGCAAGTTCGCGAACTTAATTGTCAGACCGCATAATATTCCACTGCACGTGTATACCACCTCTTTTTTATCTAATTGTCTATTGATGGGCACTTGGGTTGCTTCCATATCTTGGCTATTGTAAATAGTGCTGCAATAAACATAGGGGTACATATATCTTTTCGAATTAGAGTTTTGGATTTCTTTGGATAAATACTGAGAAGTGGAATTGCTGGGTCCAAGATAGTTCTATTTTTAGTTTTTTGGGGAACCTCCAAACTGTTTTCCATAATGGCTGATAATTTGCAATCCCACCAATAGTCTACATCCTTGCCAGCACTTGTCTGTTGATTTATTTATTATAGCCATCCTAACATGTGTGAGGTGGTACTCATAGTGGTTTTAATTTGAATTTCTCTGATGATTAGTGATGGTGAGCATCTTTTCATATGTCCATTGGCCATGTGTATATTCTCTTTGGGAAAATGTCTATTCAGGCCCTCTATCCAGTTTTTAATTGGATTGATTGAGTTGAGTTGTTTGAGTTCTTTATAAACAATTTTGGATATTAACCCCTAATCAGATGTATCATTGGCAAATATCTTGTTCCATTCAGTGGGCTGTCTTTTCATTTTGTTGATGATTTCCTTTGCTGTGCAAGTAAAAAGTAAAAACTTTTACTTTGATGTAGTCTCATTTGTTTGTTTTTTATTTTGTTTCCCTTACCTGAGTAGATAGATAAGAAAAATATCACTAAGAACAATGTCAGAGTTTACTGCCTGTGTTTTCTACTAGGAGTTTTATGGTTTCAGGTCTTATATTTAAGTCTTTAATCCATTTTGAGTTTATTGTTGTATAACGCATAAGCAGGTGGTCCAATTTATTTTTTCATCTATCTGTCCAGTTTTCCCAGCACCATTTATTGAATAGACTGTCTTTACCCCACTGTATGTTCTGGCTTTCTTTTTCACAGATTAAATGACCATATAGGCAAGGGTTTATTTCTGGGCTTTCTATACCTTTTTGTATTGATCTATGTGTCTGTTTTTATGCTAATACCATGATGGTTTGATTGCTATAGCCTTGTAATATAGTTTGAAGGTAGTGTGATACATCCAATTTTGTTCTTCTTTCTCAAGATTGCTGTGGCTATTCGGGGTTTTGTGTGAGTCCACATAAATTTTAAGATGACTTGTTCTAATTCTGTGAAAAATGACATTAGTGTTTTGATAAGGATTTCATTGACTCTATAGATTGCTTTGGGTAGTATGGACATTTTAACAATGTTAATTCTTGCCATCAAAGAGCAGAGTATAAGCCTCCATTCATTTGTATCGTTTTCAATTTCTTTTTTCAGTATTTTATAGTTTTCTGAGTATAGTCTTTTATCTTCTTGGTTAAATTTATTCCTAGGTGTTATGTTTTTGTTTGGATGCAATTGTAAATGGGATCGTTTCCTTAATTTGTCTTTCTGACAGTTTGTTATTGGTGTATAAAAAGGCAACCAATTTCTGAATATTAATTTTTGTATCTTGCTACTTTAGTGAATTCATTTATCAGTTCTCATAGTTTTTTCATGGAATCTTTAGGGTTCTCTCTTTGTAGTATCACGTCATCTGCAAATAATGACAATTTTACTTCTTCCTTTCAAATTTCAATGCTTTTTAAATTATTTTTCTTACCTGATTGCTGTGGCTAGGTAAGAAAAAAGTGATGAAAGTGGGCATCCATGTGTGTTCCTGATCTTAAGGAAAATGCTTTTAGCTTTTCCCCTTTGAGTATATTAGCTGTGGGTTGAGAGTATATGGCCTTTATTATGTTGAGATATGTCACCTCTATTCCCACTTTGCTGAGAGTTTTTATCATAAATGGATCCTGGATTTTGTCAAATGCATTTTCTGCATTTATTGATATAATTTTTATATTTTATTTTTATTATGTGGTGTTATCATGTTAATTGATTTGCGGGTAATGAACTAACCTTGCATCGCAAGAATAAACCTCACTTGATCATGGGGTATGATCTTTTCATTGTATTTCTGAATTCAGTTTGCTAATACTTTGTTGAGGATTTTTGCATCTATGTTCATGAAGGCTATCGGCCTATAATTTTTTTTTTGTTTTTTGTAATGTCTTTGTCTTGTTTTGGAATCAGGGTAATTTTGTCTTTATAAAATCAGATTGGGAGCTTTCCCTCTTCTTGAATTTTTTGGAATAGTTTGAGAAGGATAGGTGTTATCTCTTCTTTGAATGTTTGGTAAAATTTACCTGTGAAGTGACCCAGTCCAGGACTTTGTTGAAAATTTTTTGATTACTGATTTGATTTTGTTAGTAGGAATGGGTCAATTCAGATTTTCTGTTTCTTCTTGATTCAGTCTTGGAAGATTGTGTGTTTCTAGGAATGTATCTATTTCTTCCAGATTGTCCCATTTGTTCACAAATAATTGTTCATAGTATTTTCTAATAATCCTTGGTATTTCTGTGGTGTCAGTTATCACTTCTCTTCTTTTATTTATGATTTTATTTATTTGGGTCCTCCTTTTCTTTTCTTTTTTTTTCTTTCTTAGATGAAGCTGGTTAAAGGTTTGTGAATTTTGTTTATCTTTTCAAAGAATCACCTCTTGGTTTCATTGATCTTTTGTATTTTTTTAGACTCTATTTTATTTATATTATTTATTTCATCTCTGATCTTTACTATTTCCTTTCCTTTACTCACTTTGGGCTTTGTTTGATGCTCTTTTTTTATTTCCTTTAAGTGTGAGGTTTATTTGAGATTTTTCGTGTTTCTTGAGGTAGGCCTGTATTGTTACGAATTTTCCTCTTAGGAGTGCTTTCATTGTGTCTCATAGAAACGTGTTTTCATTTTTACTTCTCTCACAGTATCTTTTGATTTCTTCCTTGATCTCATTGTTGACCCATACATTTAATAGCATGTTATTTAGCCTCCAGATGTTTGTATGTTTTTCAATATTTTTCTTATAATTGTTTTCTAGTTTCACACCATTTTGGTCAGAGGAGAAATATGATGTAATTGCAATCTTAAATTTATTGTTTTGTGGCATGACATCTGGTCTATTGTGGTAAAATTTCATATGCGCTTGAATAGAATGTATATTCTGCTGCTTTGGGGGTGAAATGATCTAAAAATATCAATTAAATCCATCTGATCGAGTATGTCAGCTAAGACCGCCATTTCCCTGTTGATTTTATGTCTGGAAGATCTGTCCATTGGTGTCAATGGGGTGTTAAAGTCCCTTACTATGATTGTATTAATGTTGATCTTTCCCTTTATGTTGTTCAATATTTGCTTTATATATTTAGGAGTTCCCATATTGGGTGCATAAATGTTTACAACAATTATATCCTTTTGTTGGACTGATCTTTTTATCGTTATATAATGTCCCTCTTTGTCTCTTATTATAGCCTTTGTTTTAAAGTCTATTTTATCTGATGTAAGTATTGTTACTCAGACTTCCTCCTCTTCTTTTTTTTCATTTCCATTAGCATGAAATATCTTTTTCCATCCCTTTACTTTCAGTTTGTGTGTATCTTTCAATCTGAAGAGGGCCTCTAGTAGAAAGTATATGTATGGGTCTTGTTTTCTTATCCATTCACCCACTCTATGTCTTTTGATTGAGCATTCAATTCATTTACATTTAAAGTGATTATTAATAGGTACATAGTTATTGCCATTTTATTACTCACCTTAATGTTCTTCCCCCTACTCCCCTCCTTCTTAAAGAAGTCTTTGTAACATTTCTTATAATACTGGTTTGGTGGTATTGAACTCCTTTAGCTTTTTCTTGCTTGGGAAGCTTTTCATCTGTCCTTTGATTCTAAATGATAGGTTTTCTGGGTAGAGTAATCTTGGTTGTAGGTCCTTGCTTTTCATCACTTAGAATATTTTGTGCCAGTCTCTTCTTGCCTGCAAAGCTTCTGTTGAGTATTCAGCTGACAATCTTATAGCAGTTCCCTTGTAAGTAACTGGTTGCCTTTCTCTTGCTACTTTTAGTGTTCTCTCTTTTATTTAGCCTCTACCATTTTAATTATAATGTGTCTTGGTGTGAACCCATTTGGGTTCATCTTGTTTGGGACTCTGAATTTCCTAGGATTATATGTCTACATTCTTCACCAAGTTAGGGAAGTTTTCCATCATTATTTCTTCAAAAAAGTTTCCAATTCCTTGCTCTCCCTCTTCTCCTTTTGGTATCCCTATGATGTGAATGTTGGTATGCTTGATGTTATCCCCAGAGGCCCTTTAAACTATCCTCACTTTTTAAATTATTTTTTCTTTCTGCTGTTCCAATTTTTTTTTTTTTCTACTTTGTCTTCCAAATCACTGATTTGATCCTCTGCTTCATCTAGACTCTTGGTGATGCTTTCTATTGCATTTTTCATTTCAGTTATTATAGTCTTCACTTCTGACTCATTATTTTTTTATGTTTTCTATGTCTTTATGTTTGTTTTCTGTGCTCTTTTTTTATGTTTGTTATCGCTTTGTTGATGTTCTAATTCCTTAAGCATCCTTATAACCATTGTTTTGAACACTGTATCTGATAGGTTGCTTGCTTCCATTTAGTGCAGTTCTTTTTTGAGAGTTTTCTCCTGGTCTTTCATTTGGGACACATTTATTTGATTCCTCATTATGGCTACTTCTCTATGTTTGTTTTTATGTATTAGGTAGATCTGTTATGTCTCCCAGTCTTGGCTGGGTGACCTCATGTAGTAAGTGATCGGTGGAGTACAGTGGCACAGTCTCGCTGGTCACCAATGCCAGGTGCTCCAGAAGTGTCCCTTGTGATGGGTTGTGTGTGACCTCCTGTTGTAGTTGAGCTTTGATTTCGATTAACACATCAGTGGGTAGAATTGACACTGAGGCTGACTGGTTGTGGGTTTGGCCCCATCCACAGCTTATGGGCTGCTGTGCAGGGGAGGCTTACCTCACAGAGCAGTATTTGCCCCAGCAGGCTCTGGTGCCTGCTGAGAGTGCCCTTTAGGTGTACCACTTGTGGGGCTAATTGGATAGTGCTCTGCTGTGGTCTTAACCAGACCTCCAGGTATGTTGGTACTAAGGCCTTTTGGGAAGGACTCTCATGCAGGACCAGGTCAGCTACTGCCTATGACTTGTTGGGGACTACCTGATAGGAGGTACAAAGCAATTCCCAGTTGGTTGTTCCCTGTGCTGAACCTGGAGGCACATGGCAGAGGTCACACTGTGAATCAAGAATAGCTGCCAACATTACTGGGCCTGGGGTACCTTGCAAAATGTGTAGGGTCCCCTGAGGCCTGCTGTGGCCTGCTGGCTCCCGTAAGGTTCAGCAGCTCAAGAGCCTTCTGCAGTAAGCAAGTTAGGTGAGGTGGGGTCTCAGGGAATCACCTTGGTGGGATGAGTGGTGTTCACCAGGTTAATATAGATTCTAGTTTGATTTCAGTGCTGAGCCTGGAGCTACTCAGCAAAAGTCTCAGAGCACACCAAGGCCAGTGATCAGAGTTTACCAGGCCAATACAGATTCAGATTTGGCCATGAGGGGGAGTGCTCATCACAGGAAAGATGGCTCCCATTGCCAGGTACACAGGAAAAGGACCCCACACAGAGAAAATGGTGACTATCCCTCCAGTCCTCTCTCTGTAGCCACACAACTCAGTCTCTTCCCATATGTCTGTGACACCTTCTGAGTCACTGTCCCTCCACCAGAGGCCAGGGTGAGTTCCTATAAGTGAATGAGTCTGTGTATGGGCCCTTTAAGAGGACATCTGAGTTTCCTACAGCCTTCTGTCCCACCAGAATGGTCAGAATCCTCACTGATTTTCACAGCCAGATGTTGTGGGGGCTCCTCATCATGGCATTCAGGGCTGGGGAGCCCAGTGTGGGTCTGGGGTCCCTTGCTCTCCCAGGGTGGGGACCTCCGCAGCAAAGAAATCCCTCCCGATTCTCAACCACAACACGCAGATGTCAGACCAGCCTGTTCTGCATCTTTGCCCCTCTTACAAGTCTTGACATGGTTTCTTCTGTATATCCTTAGTTATAAAACTTCTGCTCAGCTAGATTTCAGATGGTTCTGCAGGTTGATTATAATTTAGTTGTAATTTTAATGTCACTGGAGGAGGCAAGCATAGTGTTTACTCCACCATCTTGGATCTCTCCCATCTATGATATTTTGTTAGAGCAGCCTGAGTTGAAAAAGACACTCCTCAGCTACCCATTTGCATTCCCTCAGTCTTAAATAATATCTCTGTTGATCTGGGTTGTCTAACTTTGGATAACTTAGACCTTTATCAATGAGGTTCTGTTGCCCTGATCACTATGCCTTTTCATGTCATAGCTGTTGTATTATTAAATTTACTCTCAAAATTGGGTAAAGGGCAAAGGAGCAACAAGAGACACCCATGAAAATCACCTACTATTAAACATATTCCTCTCTGCTCTAATCTTGTACAAGAATTCTAACTTTTCCTGGAGTTTAAATCAATTAGCATCATCAATATGGTGACTCATCTGGCCCTTGGGGAAGAAATTGCCTGAAATACTTAGAAAGAAGCCATAGCTTAAGTTCATTGGCATTTTTGCACTGTCCTGGGGTCAATACAATCTACCTTTGTCAATCAGAACTTCTACACCCACAGAGTCCAGAAGCATTGGTCTTGGAAGTTAAAACTCCCCAGTT
Organism: Rhinolophus sinicus; assembly: GCF_036562045.2. NCBI lineage: Eukaryota > Metazoa > Chordata > Mammalia > Chiroptera > Rhinolophidae > Rhinolophus > Rhinolophus sinicus. The sequence goes on along the minus strand of NC_133753.1, from coordinate 91,927,840 downwards.
GAGTCACTGGATGATGTTAAGCAAGTTATTCCTATTTTAAGGCTTTAGTTTTCAGACTCAGGCGTTCTACTTTTTGGAAACACAACACCATATTATAGTTGTTGATTTAGAATAATTATATCTCTGTTTGTATGGTCTCATGTCTGAGCTAAGCACCTCACTGAAAACTTTAACTGACCGTATCACTGTTCTATCATGCCAGCACCAAGTGGCTGATTGGACTTCATGCAGAATGGCGCTATTAGGGTGGCTTGATGTTTGTTTCTGTATGTGTAGATATTGTGCAGTGGTGATAGATTAGGAAAGAGGGAGCTCATACAACTGAAATCATGCATAGACTCACTCACACCACCATGTTTACCATGTTTACATGCCCATCATGCCAGCACTTTGGTTGCTGTCCACTGTGCAAGTCATTTGTCAACTAAACTTTTATAGTAGTTTAATATTTCTTCCATAGTTAGTATATACTGATGAATGTGAACATTTGTAATATCTAATATATGGGTTGGAACAGCATCCTTAGATGTAGAATATGCTGCCTCCTGTATCCAAAAAGGATTACCTAATGTGCTTCCCTCTTGTTGGTGAGACGTGCAATAATAATTCATCTTTTATTTTGTAGATGTCCCATGAAGCCCCAAACCATTGAACTCTTAAATTTCACTTACTTGGCAGCACTTATTCTTTTTAGTGTAAAAGAGAGATTAATTTTTTTCTATATTAGTATCCAGTTGTTCCAGCACCATTCTTTCCCCCATTAAATTATGTTGACAAATTCAATAAAAAACCAACTGACTGCATATTCATGCATACATTTCTGGATTATATTCTGTTCCATTAATCTAAATATCTGTCCTTATGCCATTACTCTACCCTCTTAATCACTGTAGCCTATAATAAATCTTAACATCAAATACAGTATGTTCTTCAACATTGTTTTTGCTTTTGATTTTTAAAATCACCTTGAATATTCCATATTGTTTGCATTACATAGAAATTTTAAAATCAGCTTTTCAATCTTATGAAATTTCTTCTGAGATTTTAATTCATTGAAATTAATGTTTACTATGTTTAACCACATAAATATACATTCATTGTTTTCTGGATTATAATGTGTCAGATAAGAAATGTGCTAATATTCTTATTTGGATTCCTCAGTAAGTAATGTATCATTTTTCTCTAGCTGTTATTTATTTATTTATTTTTTCTTCCAGGTTAGGGTTAGGGCCAGCTTGTTACTTTAGAGGTTTGCTTTTAAGCTTTTTAGGGTGAGCTTAGAGGATTCTTTACCTAAGGATTACTTTAGCACCAGTACTAAGGCATGACCTCTCTGATAGCTCTACTGAATGTTCTGGTTGATTTGTAAGCAGACATTTCCTAGCCATGCTGGAGTTCCAGGAATTGTTTATCTTAAAGCTCCCAGTTTATTAAATTTCCGCCAGGCAAGGGCAACTTAGTATTTAGCGACATATTCATGGGGATACCTGTGTATGGTTGTGGCACTCTTCCTTTGGGTCCCTTCCTTCTCTCTGGTGATCTGCTTTGCACATTCCACACGCCAGGTACCTCAGCCTTCTCTTACTCTGAACTCTGTCTTTGCAACTCAGTGAGATAATGCTAGGATTTTCCTCCTGTGCCACAGCTTAGAACATGCTTGCAGGCACATCATAGGGCTTACTTTGTTTGTTTCCTTTTCCCTTGGACTACAATTCTATGTTGCCTATTCTCCTACATCTGAAATCATGGAGCTCTTACATTTTCCAGGTTTTCTAGATGCTTATAATGTTAGGAAAACTCCAGTCCATGTTATGCATCATGGCCAGAATGGAATTGTTTGTCTGTTCATTCTTGATGACATTTTGTAGTTTACTGATTTTGCAATTTCATCTACTATTTGCTTAAACATTTTATATACAGTCATTTTACATTCCATGTGTGAGCATTCCAATATCTGAAGCCCTTAAGCATCTAAATTAGATGCTTGTTGTTTTTGCTGTCTTGCTCTCAGTGGCTTGCCTTATTTAATCTCAGTTTTTGGGTATTCTAGGATCAGCTTTTTTTCCACGAAGTATCAGAAATTCCTTCTGCTCAAAGAACTGGAACCAGGCTTACTGACATAATGCCAGGTTCCCAGGATCAGCTTCTTTAGGCTTTGTCTCTAGGAAATAATGTTGATATCAACATTTGTGTCAAGCTAGCTCTAACTTTCCCTTTTGAGTCTTGAAGGCAGTTCACTGTTCTTTGATGCTTTTTCAGGATGCAGGTCATTTTTTGTACTGTTGTTTGGTTATTTATTCAAGGGGTGCTTAGGGATTTACTTATTTCCCTGTAAGCACAACAATGCATTGAAATGTAAATTCTATGGAGAATCCAGCAGTTTTCCTCATGGGTTATTTATGTTGATTTTAAAGATTTTCTTTATGTCTTGGGTGTTTTGGTTTTTCTACAATACAGCTATATGTAATTTTATTTATTTTATCTTGCTATAGTGTGCTTCTCAAATCTTAGGATTTATGTTATTTATCAATTTTATGAAATTCACTATCTTTATTCTTTCCATTCTTGTATCTATTTTTAATCTATTGTCTTTTTTCTGTCTTTTACTCTGAAATTATCTTTCGTCTCTGTAAAATCCTCAGCTTTTTCTATTTGATAATGGTCTCTCAGGAAGTCTCTTAACTGCTTTATAGACATTGTGTCGGAGACTACAATTTGTTCTCTTGAATCAATATTCGCCTTTGTAGTAATATAAGTTTTAGATGGATAATTGTCCATCTACTCAAAAACAACATTTCCCAGCCTCCATTGCAACTATTGATGGCCAGATCAATGGGATATGAGTAAAATTGATGTGTACGGGATCACAGTGTTAAAAGGAAAGGAACAGGTCCTCCTATTCTTCCTTACGCTGTAGTGCAGTGGGGTGCAGATGTGATGGCAGGTTGTGCAGCAGCCATGCTGGACACAGGTATAAAAACTTATTGAGGATGTTACAAAAAAAAGTCGGTTTGTTCACAACGTATAAATGCCTTAGCCACAGGAGCCCTGGATTGCTTGCACTTATCAAAGTGAAATAAACGTCTATCTTATTTGAACTACTGTTTACTTAGAATTCTGTTGCAACCTCCAATATCATGTTCAGAGTGTATATCTAAGTAATAATATATTGGAAGGATTTTCAATATATTTTCATTTTTACAATTTCTATTTGGCCTCTTTTCAAATATACCTGCTTTTATATGCCATCTTATCTCTTATAGTAATTGATTTCTTCTTTCCTGCTTTATTCAATTTAAAAGCTACTTATGTAGTAGTCTTTCTGTCAGTCAGAGTTTGATCTGAGCAAAGAACTACCAGATTTATATATAATAAGGGATTTATTATAGGGATTTACCCTCCTGTATTTGTGGGAGTTGGTTAAAGTCGTCGTGAGATTTTTGTTTCTGTGTCATGCTGAGCCTGAAGTCATCAGGACAAGCAATAAGGAAGAAAAGATGAGTGTGAAATGAGGAAAGCAAGAACAAACCAGTAACTTCAAGGACAAGCCAGAATCCATCAGAACAAACAGGAATCCCAGCCAGTCTTTCACTGTTTCCAAGTCTCCAAACTCAAAGTTGTGGTGACTGCAGGAAGAGCTGATATCAGCTAAAACACACCTCATTCAGAAGTCACAGAGGCTGAAGAGCGGTCTGGTGTGTGGCATTATAATGGGCCTAGCTTCTGTCCCACTGCAACAAGGTGAGACAGCAAATAAACAACAACCTATATGAGCTGCGACAGTGCCTTGTACCCAGCACTGACCTCCTGTGATGAAAAAGAATAGAACTCCTGCTTCTGCTTCACTTCACCCTTCTACACAAAATCTTTTTCATGGTCCTCACCAACACAGAACTAGGCTGAGAGGGGAATTCTGAGAAACGCCGTTCCTTTAGCTGACTTAGTTTGGCGTAATACACACCCACCACAGTCTCTGTGGTAGCCAACCTCCAAGATTTCCACAATAATCACTCACTGCCTCCTGGTCATCACATCCTGTGTGATCCCCTCCCACGTTTAGTAGAACTGACCTATGTGAGGACTAGGATACTGCAGGCGTGACAGTGTGTCATTTATGAGGTTTGGTCATAAAGACATTACAGACTCCTCCCTGGTCTCTTACATGGTTCCCTCTGGGAACAACGAGCTACCATATTGTAAGGATAATCAAGCATCCCTGTAGAGAAGACCATGTGGGGAACACCTGAGCCACAGCCAGCTAGACAATTTAGCCACTTTGGAAGCAGCTCCTCTAACCCCAGACAAGTTGCTATGGTCTGAATGTTTGTGTCCTCCCAAAATTCACGTGTTGTAAACCTAATGCCCAAGGTGCTGAAATTAGGGTGTGGAGCCTTTGGGAGATGATTAGGTCATAAGGGTGGAGCCCTCATGAATGGGATTAGTGACTTTATTAGAAAGGCCTCAGAGAGCTCCCTTGTCTCTTCCATCATGTGAAGATACAGGGAGAAGGTGCCATCTAAGAAGTGGGCCCTCACCAAACAAATATGCTGGCATCATGATCTTGGGTTTCCTAGGTTCCAGAACTGTGAATAACCATTTTTTGTTGTTTATAAGCTACCCCTATCTATGGTGTTTTGTTATAGCAGCTTGAACAGTTTTAGACACAAATCTTCAGATCGTTCCAGCTAGTCAGCCCTCAAGCCTTCCAGTTGATCCCACAAACAACATGGAAGCCAGGACAAACCATCCTCTCTATGCACTGAATTGGTGACCTATAGAAACTGTGAGATAATCTGACTAGTATTGTTTAAGCCACTAAGCAACAATGAAAATATATAGTCTTCAGTTCTTCATATTGTTTTAAATAGATTATTTCTTCTCAGGCTTCGTAATTTTATACTATTAAGTCATGGTAGAGGGGCTTTTTATCTCAAATGCCACTAAGTGTTTGGTTTGAAGGTGTTTGCCATCAGAGTGTTTTGCATTTATTTCTGACAGTAGCATGAGGGGGTTCACTGATCTGAACATAAATTGACATTGATACTTTTAGCTCTATTGTCTTAATTTGTATTTCTCTGAAAGCATTGTTTGCTCCAATGACTTGTGTATGGATGGAGGTGATCTCAGGAAGTCAGTAGGCAGGAGTGAAGACAGTAAGACAGGGAAAAATGCAGTTGCCATAAAGGACATGCTAGTATGGAGCTACAGTGATCCCTGCAGGCAAAGGAGGCTCAGCCTTCCTACTCTGAGTGCTCTTCTGAGAAGCAAAGTAGGAGTTTCATCAGAATCTTTCCTTTGAAGGCAAGGAGTTGAGAAATGCTTTTCCTGGCTCACATCCTTCATTGATTAAGTGTTGTGCAACAGGTGTTGTGAGCTTTAGAGGAAAGCTGGAGGTCGTGGTGGACATTTACTTGAGGTGGGGAGTCTGCTAAATGCATGGAAACTGCCCCCACAGTGGAAGCTGAAACTGAAGGTGAACCTGGAGTATGTGCTACAGAGCTTCCATCGCATCAGCTACCCGTGGTTTCAGAGTCTAAGGGGGGCATTTTTACTCTCTACCCAGAGTTCAAGTCACAATAAAAAAAGTTTTTGGATTATCTTACTGGGCTGGTGGGAAGATTGTTTTTCAATTCCATCATTTCATGGAAGGTTTAGCACTTTGCCGATCTCAACTCAACATGGAAGATTCAGTTACAACTCACTACGACCATCCCTACTCATCCTCTATGCTGATATGGATACTGAAACCAAGCTACTAAATTAAGTTTCCTTCTTCTCTGACAGTAAAGCTGTAACATCAGCTCATAAATTTACCACTCTAATATTCCAGCTCATCTTCAATCCGAAACATTCAGATTTCTTTACTGAAAGTTCAGCTATACATTTATAATATTTGTTTTCCAGTGTTTTGTATCCAGTATTTTAGATGTTTTACAATAGGGAGATATTCAGCACAGCTAGTCAAACACGTTAACAAAAGTGAAAGCCCTGGGTTTTTTTTGCTTGATTGTAGTATGAAAATTGAAGAAAGGGATGCTAGCATGCCTATCATTAAATTCTAATCTTTCTCCAATGTTGCAGAAGGTCTTTGGATAGAAAGATTCTAATAGCATCCCTAAAATACAATTTTGGAAGTAATGAGTCGGGAGGTGGAAGGGAAATGGAGGTGGCGTGCAGGACAAAGCTGTTTGTTTTGGCTGCAAATGCAATTCCCTAATGTTTAGCCCAAGATTGAAACCATACTTAATTTCAAGCTAAATGAAGTAGAGCATTTCAGTGATTGTCGAAATAATTCATGCCAAAATAAGACATAAATATGTTTTGCATATATTATGTGGCTGTATCAGGATGCTATTTATGTTTAGGGGGTAATGACACAGGCGTAAAATTGTCACATCACCCTAAATTTCTATAATTATAGTCTAAATGTATTGATGGATTAATTATGCTACTATCAGGATATAAGTAAAGAAGCATTTACTCTTCACTGTATAGTTGGTCTGCGCTTCTTAGCAAGTTCCCACCTTCCCTTTTACTTTGGTAGCTAAGGAAACAGGTCTCTTTACCTCCTTTGAAAAGTTATCTCATGTAAATTGTTAATTACAGCTTAGGCTCTCCTTTGAAGAAACACATGCATAGCTCCTTGATCCTATAAATTAATGAAAATCCACCTATCAAGATTTTTCTACTGCTTACTCACAGCTTCTGAAGAAGCCCTGATATTCAAAAATAGCCAGTGGTTTTGCAGACTGGCCATGCATGAAGCATCAACCCAGGACGGCTTTTAAAAGAAAGATTCCGCTCTCCTGACAGGAATTAGCATTTACAAGGGTGTGCATCAAGTACTGATAGTTTTAACAAACCTTTCCAGGTGGTACATATAAATTCAGCTTAGTCCTGATCCTCAGATTAGCAGTGAGAAGCACTGAATTAGAACAGGTAACCTATTGCCCTCCATGATTTAGACAAAATCAGGTAGGTGTTCTAAAATTAGAGAACTTCTGTGGACTTAATGTATTCTGGTACAATGTGTTCTTGAATGAACAAGGGAACTATGGCTTAGAGGAAAGGAATAAAAATTACTACTGTCAAAAAAGGGTTCAATAACTAAAGAAAAGAACATTGTTTAGAAGAGAACAATTAAGGGCATTTTTAGACAGAGTAGTTAATTTGCTGTTTTATTTATCTCTATAGTGGTGAGACTTTAAGAAATGATTTCAAATCTAACAAAAACATAAGGAAACACTTCCCCAGAAAAGATTTGGGTTAATGTTCAGTCATTTTAATGGGATCAACTGGTTTTATATGAGAGCACAACATATGCATTTTATTTTCAAATTAAAAGTTTTCATACTTTATCTTCCTTTTTAATTGCGATATAATCAAAATGCACAAACCATACATATTTAGTTACCATTTTCTAATCTCATCAGCAGGGTATGAAAGTTCCAGATGCACTGTATTGTCACCAACAATTTGAATAGCCAGTCTTTAGTTCTAGACATCCAATTGTAGTGATAGTTGTGTAGTGGTATCTCATTGTGGTTTTAATTTGTATTCCCTTAATGACTAGGGATATTGACTCTCTTTATCATGTCTATATTTGCCATCCATATATCTTCTTTGGTAAAGGGTCTGTTCAAGTTGTTCTCCATTTTTTGACTGTCTTCTTATTGGGTTTTGAGAGTTCTTTATATTTTATTATATATTCTGAATACAAGTTCTTTACAATTTTTCCTCCCAGTCAGTAGCTTTTCTTTTCATTCCCTTAGCAGTGACCTTTAAAGTACAAAAGATTTAATTTTGAATTCAAATGTATCACTTTTTTCTTTTGTGGATCATCCTTTTGGTATTATATGTAATCCAAAATCACATAAATTTCTTTTATGTTTTCATTTAGAAGTTTTATAGTTTTATATTTTACATTTAAATCTAATACCCATTTTGTGTCAATTTTCATATGGCATGATGTGTAGATGGATATTCTTTTTGGGGGGAGGTAGGAAAGATGTTGAATTCCAATTTTTCCAACACTGAGTGTTGAAGAAAGTATTTTTTTCTCCACTAAAAGCCTTTCACCTTTGCCGCAAAAACTGGTTGTTCCTTTCTGGACTGTCTTTAAAAATTTAGCTTTGTGTTCTGAAATAAACTAGTGTGAGTGCTTCTACTTTGTTCTTTTTCAAGGTTATTTTTTATCATTCTGGACTCTACATTTCCATATAAATTTTAGAAACAACTTGTTAAACTTCTACTTTAAAAATGTGCTAGGATTTAGATTGGGATCACATGACATCTATAGATCAATTTTGGGGGACATGTATTAATATTAAATATTGTGGCTTATGAGTAAAATATGTCACTCCATTTACTTAAGTCCTATTTAATTTCTCTCAGCAATGTTTTGGGGTTTTGTTGTTATTGTTGTTTAGCTTTCAGTATTCAGATCATATATATCTTTTGTTAGATTTATTCTTAAGCATTTAATGCTTTTGTACATTTAATGCTGTTGTAAATTGTATTTTTTAAATTTCCGTTTCCTGTGTTTATTGCTAAAATATACTAACACAATTGATACTCATATATTTTATATCAGTCTTTCACCCTGACCCTGAAAACTTGCTGAACTTACTTACTAGTTTTAGTAGATTTATTGTAGATTTCATCATGTGGTCTACATAGGTGATCAAGTCATCTGCTAATGAACACAGTTTAACGTCTTCCTTTCCAATTTGGATGCCCTTTAATTTCATTTTTTCAGTCTTATTGCACTGGATAGAACCTTCAGTAAATGTTAAAGAGAAGTGGTGAGGTTGAACATTTTTGTCTTTTTCCTGATAATTAAGGGAAATCACTCAGTCTTTCCTAATTAAGTATGATTTTTAGCTGTGGGTTTTTCATAAATGTCCTTTATGAGGTTGAGAAAGTCCTTTTCAATTCCTATTTGGTTGAGAGTTTTTATTAGAAGCAAATATTAGATTTTTTTCAAATGCTGTTTCTATATCTACTGAGATGACTATTTGACTTTTCTTTTTTGTTTGTAAATATGGTGGGTTCCATGACTGATTTGCAATGTTGAAACAACCATGCAAATCTGGATAAACATTACTTACTCTTGATGTATTACACTGTTTTATGTATTGTTTGATGTATTTCCTGAAATATTATTTAAAATTTTTGCATCTGTGTTTATGACAAATGTAGGTTTATATGGATATAAGTCTGTGGGATTTTATTTGCTTTTTTTATAATGTTTGTTACTTTGGATATTAGGATAATGTTGACCTAAAGAGTGAGTTGAGAACTATTCTCTCCTCTTCAGTTTTATGAAAGAGTGTATAGAATTAGTATTATTTCTTCCTTACATGTTTGGTAGAATTCTCTAGTGAAAGTATCAGGGCCTTGAGTTTTCTTTGTGCAAAGATTTTTAAAAGCAAATTCAAATTCAGTTTCTTTAGTAGATATATGATTATTCAGTTTACCTATTTCTTCCTCAGTTACCTTTGGTAGTTTGTAGCTGTTAAAGAATTTGCTCATGTCATTGAAATTGTTGACTTTATTGATATAAAGTTGTTCTAATATTCCCTTATTATCCATTCATATCTATAGAATTCATAGTGATACCACCTCTTTAAGTACTCATATTGTTAATGTGTGTCTTTTTTTTCCTGATTAGCCTGACTAGTTTAGTCTGATTAATATCCAGTTGAGGTGGTATGATCAAACTGGTTTCACATGTGAGCACAACCTAAGCATTACATTTTAGAATTAAAAGTTTTCAGATCTGAATCTGTGGCACAATGGCCACTATGTTTCATGTGTAGGGGAAGATCTGAGGTTTGGTGTGATATAGCTTATTAGTACTGGTCTCTCATCTTTCTGTCCTATCTAGTTTTTTGGCCTTCCTCAGTTATGGGTTGGAGGGAATCACGCACAAAGGGTTGAGTTCTTGAGAGTCAGGGATTGACTTGTTCCTCGTTTTGTTGATGGAGGTAGGGAAGTAGTCCCTACACTTAAATCTGGGGCTATGATTCACTTCCATGAATATGATCAACGAACTATAGACAGAGTTTAGTACAGTAATTGATTCTCAGGTAAGATTTGAGATATTTGTATGAAGACATGAGTCAGAAATTATAAATGGGTCCCAAAGCAAAAGCCCAATGTTTGGGAACTATCTACGGTAAGTACTGATATAAAGGGGAAGAGAGATTTATTACTAGAAGCCAACAAATAATTTGGAGAATAGGGCTGAGGTACGCAAAAGAGATGGTGGTGAGCAACAAGCCCAGAGACTGATTGGCAGAAGAGTAAAGTCAAGGAAAAAGAAAACTCTAATATGTACGGATTGGACCACTAGAGATCAGGACATGTCACTTAGCCATGTACCTTACTAGGTCTGGAAGGGGAACAGTAGAGGAAAGGCTGATGGTATTAGCCCTGTTCAGGCCTTGGTAAGTATTAATTTAATAACTAGGTAGGAATTTAAGAGCATCCATGTTAAATTAAGCTCTGAGAAAACCCTGGAAAAGCAGGACAGGGAAATGTGGAAGAGCTGAAAGAAATGGATTTTAGAAGATTTGGAAGAACAGAATAGCATTTTAAAACAGTAAGACTTTTGGTGCTATCCTTTCCTAGTAAAAGGTGAAGGGGAAAATTGGGTGATTCTCAGAAGTTCCTCATGATCCATTTATCTAAACTATGTTACTCACAAAACTGCATAGACATATTCAACTCCATGAGTAATTTACTAAGTAGCGTTTTCTTACTTCCTGTTTGGCATCACAAGATTATTTTGAGTTAGGAAACTCTAAGTTATGAATACAGCATTAATTATAGATTCACATATCCACCTGAAATTATGTTCCAACCTTATATAGGTACGTTATAAAAACGGAATATTATTTTTAATTTACACAAACTCCGAGCTGAGTGAATCATAAGAAAAAAATCTCTGCATCTGTTTAATTATTTGATAACCACCAAAATTATTTCCCATTAAACAAAAAGGAAGATGTATAATATGATTGATCCATTCTAACTAAACATTTTAGGTAGCATGTATTCAATATATTTCATGCCATTAAATTTATTCATTGACTTTAATTTTTCCTTGTCTTTATAGTCCATATAATTATTTCAACTATAATGATTCTTCCCCCCCGCCCCATACTTTTTTCTCATTTATGGAAGCAGTCATATAGAAATTCAAATAATACTGAAAAATATAAGGAAGAATATTAAATACATGAAAATATGGAATAATGTTAAAACCACCCCAAATCTCACAAGGCAGAGACAAGGATTGTAAATAATTATTCTATAAACTCTATCCAGAGTCAAACTTCTTTCAAATAATTTGACCTTAGTGCTAAGTTTAGCTAAAAATGCAGATGTCTTCATTTACAATAATTTCCTTCTTAGGGGCCTCTGTTGGGTTTCCCTGCAATTAAGAACATGTCAATACAACTCTAAATATCAAATCTCATTTACTATATTTGAACCTCTACTGACATACAATGGAGTGTCAGTTTCCTAGTCTAGGAGGTTTTTGACCTTCACAGATGCATAGAGACAAATGAGGAGGAGTGCCATCATATGCTGCTTAGTAGAACCGAAGTCACCTAATCCTACCTATCAGAGCATGTCCAAATCACGCCTGGGCACTGGTGGAGAGGAGGGCAGTGGGGAGAAGCTGACACTGGAATCGTTGTCCTCTCCTTCCTATCTCCTACACTACTGACAATTTATGAAATTCATTTTCTAGGAGCATCTTTAATGACTTTGAAATCAAATACATTCATAGGTTGCAAATTTGAATCTTATGTTGAACAAGCATTTTCCAGAAAGACACCACAGTGGAACAATCTTCATTTTCTTTGACTATCTTTGAACAATATTTTTGAATTTTTGAACATCAATAAAAAAGACGCTTTCTATTTTGTTCTCTCATTGTAACCTGAAGGTTTTGCCAATTTTCCCTAAGGAAGTTTATTTTCTTAGGAAAATAAAATGAAGGGGTCTTTCTCTTTAGCTATACACATAAAATTTGTTCTTTAATCTATGTTGAATTTAACGAGGAATTAGCCAAAGTGTTATAGCATAGTCTGCTGTTAATGGGGGATAACAATTCTGTTTAACGATTATTAAATAGCTTTAATGTCAACATGTATCATTAATACACTTTATGAAATTGGCATGGAATCTGAAACACAAACTGCATTCATCGTTTCCTTTTCATCTTCCCTGTTTTTCCTCTGCACCATTGCACACAAGGCACATCTCCAGAGAGGTGGTTGCAAAGTCACTAACTTCTTTGAAGCAAATGTTCCATCCCAGCTGGTGGGCACAGTATCATTCAGGTTTCCTCACATACAGTATTCCAGAAATTAATCACAGAGAATGGAAAAGCTGATTATGTGTTTTTTGCCTCCCTGGAAAATTTAAGTTCAGAAAAGAGCCAATGCCAAAATTGTGCATCATCCTCCCAAATGAAGAGCGAAAGCTAATATCTAAATATAATTTCAAAAGTGAATTGATTCTGCCCTGCAGCAAACGGCTTCCAAGTTGCAGGAAACTATTTCCAAAATATGAGAGTCAGAACAAAATGGGGTTGAAATACTAATTTCTCTCTTCTTCCTGTTGTAGTACTGGTGCTCTGTCGGAATTCTCAGTCTTTTTTCTTCCACAGCTGTCATACTTCTGTAAAATGAAAGCAAATATGATTCAATCATAATCGAATAAACACAACCACAGAGGGTAGCTAAAATGACGTATCAGGAGTGACATGGTGATGTGATTTAAGAAAAGAAAACTTTCTTGCTTTTAAGGAGTCATTGCAGAATGTATTAGCAGATGATGACAGTTTTCCCGTCCTTTTCATGACTCCCATTAAAACTTTATCTGAGCTCTCCAACACTCTTTGGGGTTCTTTCCAGTTATTGTTACTCAGTGTATTTCTTTGAAATGGGACAGAGGTTTGAAGGTATACCAGTCTTTTTTCCTGAGATATAAAAGTGCAATGATAAAGTTATAATTATTTTAAGGAATATATATATATATATATATATATATATATATATATATATATATATATATGTTTGGAAACATTTCCTTTGAGGGTCTGGACCTGAAATCTTAGGACCAAAATCATCTGTCTAAAATTTTGATTGCTAGATAATGACGAATTACAAGGTATTTCTCAGTGTGTGTGTGTGTGTGTGTGTGTGTGTGTGTGTGTGTGTGACGTATAAAATAGTTTATAACTTTGCTTTCTTTTTATTTCCATTAAAATGTAGTGTTTTCCTGGAAGACTCTATAGTTTGCTAGAAACTCATAAAATTAGAGACTAGAAATACTAAAAAAGAAATGAAGAGAATCACATTTAGTTCCTCTTTATTGCCTATAACAGCATCACGTTATGACAGTGATGAAACAGCAGCTCTCATTTTGATCTTTTGGAGTCCTATATGTGTACTGTATCTCAGCTGTAGCAATCACAGTTGTGTTTGCTAAGAATGCATTATATTCTTTTGAGGAAATAAATACTATAATTTTACCTCAAATGTTATTTTACTTGTATTAACTTCTTATTGTCTTCAGTGGTATGCTACAGCTAAAATGGGAAGCATATCTTGGGTCAACTGATGCCCAAATAATAGTATAAAATGTGAGGCACATTTGGACATGAGGGCTAGCTTAGTGGTTATTACTGTATTTTAGATTGCATTACATCTGTGCTCAAGGCAACTCATCACTTATAAATGTTGTGTGTTGTGAATATTTTTACACATAGGTAACTTGATTAATTGCCATTTTAGACCACAGACACACAGATACATTTCTAACTAAAACTAAAAGTTGTCTCCTGAATAATACCAACTTACTACCATCAAGTCATGAAGAAAATGAAAATGTCCTTTAAGGTTAATAAGATATATAAATGATTTCGAGATATATATATATATATATATATATATATATATATATATATATATATATATATATATCTTTTTTTCTAATTCAGTATTTCAGTTTGGTCACTCTACAATTGCTTTGTAATTGTCTACCTGGCTTCAAGTAATTGACCAGTATGATGAGATAAATTGCAATCCAGTGACCAGATACCTCTTACTTGCCCTCATTTGCTTTGTTCCTGACTGGTATCCGTCGAGTGAGATCTTGCCTTGAACCCAGGAAGTAAATACTGCCTTGAAAGCACAATTTCCATAAATTTGTGCTCCAGTACCTGCTGCAAAATCTCTCTTATTTGACACAGGCCTATCTGTTGTCAGGTTCTGCTATGCTTTTTTCTGCCCATTTTAGGAACAAGATTGTTGACTACTGATTGATTAAGCCAACACTAAACTAACAGTTGAGATTCCACTTGAAGCTTATGAGTCTCTTCCCCCAGAGACATGTTCTATACTCCCGCAGGATATTCATATTACCTTCCCTAAAGAACTGCCCTGAAGGTGGGGAGAGTTCTGTCTAGATCGCTTTTTAATGATGTCTACTCTATACCTTTTACTCAGTTGCCAATTGAGGCTCACTTCTGAAAAAATGTTAGTTTGTTTGTTGAACAGTGATTATGCTTGTCATTATAGTCTCTTATCTTATGAAGATATTTGCCAGAACAGAACAAATGCTAATGAGTGTTTGTGTTAGCCATATTGTCTTAAATTATAATTTATTATGGAAAGAAAGCTCTTTTGAAGTTATAATCCCATTGCAGAAACCCTTACTATATTGTTATTCTTTGTCTCATGTTGTATTTACCCATTTTAAATATAAACACCTTCAAAGGAAAAACCATCACAAATGACCATGAAAAAAGCAAATAGGTCTTGAACTGGGTCCAATAGAAAAGCAGATTTCACCTCACATAAGAAGTCCATTTTAATAGCTAGAGCTACTCCAAACAGAATGCAGTAACTCGAGAACAAGCTAGTGAGTTTGAAGATATTAAAATACAGGTTAGCTAATCACTGAATGGTGATGTTGTATGTGAGTCTTAAAATATCAGAACTAGAATGGTTTAGGATATGATCTCTAAGATAATACCAACTCTGATTTTATAACATTTGTGTAATGGTAAAAGTAAATCCAGCTCTTTCCACATGTCATCAGCCCTTACACAATCTGCTAAACTTTTCTGGTCCTCAGTTCTCTCATATGTGACAATAATAATGCTTTCTTTTAGGGCTGTGTTAAGGGTTAAAGAGAGAGTCTGTAGGGGGTCTCATATCTTATGACATCCCCGAGCATGTATATCTGTAATAAACTTTGGACATTTTCTCCTATTAAAAACAAACAAACAAACAGAAAAAAAAATGAGAGAGAATAAACTTCTCGAACAGTTTGTTTGTAGCTAATGTTATATTTTCATAATAATTATTATTAAAATAGTGTTTGATAGACTTTAAAGGCCACTTAGTTCAAACACTCCTTCAAGCGTTTAAATTTTCTTTACAGAACTGCTGCCAGATGGTTATGTAATTCACTGGTTGTAAAATTTTAAGATACTTTACAATAAAAAGATAAAATAGTGTATTTTTTTAATCTTACAAAAGCTGGATAGATAAAATATATTAATAAGGAGTTGTTTTTATAGAGTTAGAGGTGAAGGTCCCTTGTTCTACCAATTTGCCTCCTTACCCTGGAACATCCTCTGAGCTTGAAAATCACAGACTATGAATATATTTTCATAGTAGCCTAAACCTTTTGACTTTTTAAGATAGTCGTTTCCTTATTTCTAGCCAGTACTAGAAAGCTCTTTCATATAGTGAAAAAAGAAAATCTGCATTTCTGATGGTTCAACAATTTATGGCCAGATGCAACAAATCTATATGTCCCACCAATGAATGTTCTCAAACATTTGAAAATAAAAGTCCATTTTCCCCCAAGACTATTTTTCAAAGGTAAAATTTCTCAGTCTTAAGGTAACACTTCATATGCATTTTCAAAGGTCTCTAAATCCATCGGTACTCTTTATTTTATTTATCTTAAGGTTGTCATGCTGAATAGCAAGCTATTCTGGGTATTCTGGGACAAAGTATAGTAAAACTGTGTCTTCCCTTATTCTCAAAAATGTGTATATTTTTAGCAACCATATACCACTATTGACTAATTTTGAGATTTCTGCCAAATAAAGTTTCTAAGACTTTAAGAAAATTTTTTTATGTATTCTGCCATTAAAATTCAGTTGTCTCATCCAGTCAAGTTGTTTTTTCTTTTGACCCAAATCCACTCGATTTTCTTTTGCTAAATCTGTAACTAGTGTGACAAACATGACAAATTATTCGCCCGTTATTTATTAAAAATATTGAACAAGATAGATGTAACTACAAAGCTCATGGTGGTAACCTCTCTTGTGATTGACAATGAATGGTTCATTAGATGTCTTTGACACTGTTATTTCAACCAATCTGAAGCTTCTGTGAGCATCAGTTTCTATTTCTTTACGTTATACACAAAGGTAACATAGGTAATAAAGGTAACATGTTCACAAGTTGATAAAAATACTCATGTATTAAATTTGTTGTGCCTTCATCTATTGGTACTGTGATTGTTGATGATGGCACAAGCAAAAGGTCAGTCCACATAAAATCTACTAACATTAGTAGTTAAATATTCATATCTATTCATAGCACAGAATCAGTGCATTTATTATATTAGTAAAAAGTGAGGATGCTGAACTTTTGACATATGTAGAATTTGAGGCACAATCCCTGGGCAGTGGTACAAATGCATGCTTCATATTACGGCACAACATTCAAGTTTAACCATTCATTCTTATTCTAATAGTTATGCTGAGAAGGAAATGCTATTTATCATATAAGGGGATGTTTTTACACTTAGTATTACTGTAATAAAAGCTTCCTGTGAGACAACTGACTTGTTAACAAGATGTGTACAAAATAACGTCAAGAATATAAGTTTTACCAGCACAAAAGGAAACTCTAGTACTGATGAAAATATTAGTAACATCAGATCTCAATTCTTTTTTTTTTTTTTTAATTGGGGCATATTGGGGAACAGTGTGTTTCTCCAGGGCCCATCAGCTCCAAGTCATTGTCCTTCAATCTAGTTGTGGAGGGCGCAGCTCAGCTCCAAGTCCAGTCACCGTTTTCAATCTTTAGTTGCAGAGGGCACAGCCCCGCCTCCCATGTGGGAATTGAACCAGCAACCCTGTTGTTCAGAGCTCATGCTCTAACCAACTGAGCTATTCAGCTGCCCCAGATCTCAATTCTTGACTGAGATAATAAGCTATGAGAACAATAGTTAATCATTTGAATTTAGATAAATAAACAAGTTCTGAAAACATCATCAACCTGTTGAATATTAATACAGAACATCATGCTTCACATTTTGAGTGATAAACATTCATTCTTTTCTTCTAAGGGAGGTAAAGCAAAACATTTCTAAGGAAAGTAGTTGTCAGGATGGAAATATATAGGTGTCTGGGAACATGCAAAAATATATGTCAAAAACTAAGGAGAAAAATTGAAGCTATCTGATGCCCCAAAAGATGTATGCTTTCAAACCACAAGTGAAGCCAATGGAGTTTATTTCTTCTGCATTAATGATGATTTTTATGCATAATTCATTTCACAAGATCAAAATGTCAATCAAGCTTAGTATGTAGAAACTACTCATTATTTTAAAAATACAGAATAAATCTTTATTAACTTTGACTCTGGTTTTAAAAAGTATGTCACAGATTTTGAATATAATTTTAATTTTAAGGAAAACATCTACAATAGTTATATCAATATCATTTAATAAATGTTTTTATGTATAAATACATATATTTTATTCCTGTTTCCTTTTCCAAAAAGACTTTAAATGCAGAAATAGCAGATTTTGAAGAAGTGAATAATCTCTCAAAGTGACTGATACTTTGGAAAACAGTTATTTTTTTAATTATACAAGCTCTGGAAAATTTATTTTTAACAATCATTGGCATTATTTCATGAAAGTATTTCAATTACTTTAAATACAACTTTAAAATAGTAAACACCATAAAGAGAGACAATTTTTATTGTTGAATTAATATGCATCCACTCGTCTTATTGTATGCATCAATTTATATCGTTAGTAATTCATTTGCTCTTATTATGAAATTAATGAGTTTAAAAATTATAGCTTTGATAACTGTTTATCTTACTTTATTTAAGTAATTCCTATACTGGAATTAACTATTTTAATGGACTTCTGTAAAATTAGCTTTTAGTAGTCTATTTTTTAACTGCACTTAAAAAGTTTTATTTTTCATGTTATTTTTCAATCAACCACAAAACACAGTTCAACATAATAATTATTCATCTAGCATTTCATTATAAAATCCATTTTATAAAAACAGGCCATTTTATTCTGATCAACTATTAACATGAAAATAGTTAAGGTAGGTTAAGAAAAAAATGTTATGACATGGATATTTGATATTTTTATGCAATAGTTCCAAGCAAACTATTTTATAACAAAAGTGTTTTAAACTTTGTGGTGCTCTACTTTGTGGTCTTTTTTAACCCTATAAGTTACACTATAGTATAATGGGACGTAGGAAAATATTTGAATATCAGAGTTTACTTGTCTTGAAAACATATATTATTGCACCAATTGTTTTCTTTTAATAATCAACAAAATTAGATTTTTAATTCATTCAACATATCTTATGTTTTAGGATCTGGAAATACTGCAGTGAAGAAAACATTTAAAAACATTCCAGTCCTCAATCTTATATTTCAGTGTGTATATTTGAATAAATGGACAGGAAGTGGATGTCAACTTCCTCATACATAGTAAATGTTTTGATGCTGTTGACAACTCTACCTTCTGGATATAGTCTCTCTTGCCTCTACTTCTTTGCCAAACTCCTTCCTGGTTCTTTTTTGCTGCTTACTCCGTGTTGGTCTCCTTTGCTAGCCCTACTTTAAGTACTTTAAATATTGATGTTTGTAAAAGTATGTTCCTGGTTCCTTTGTCCCTTTATATTCTTGCCCTGAATATTCCCACTCACTGCCAAGGATTCATCTAATATTTTAGGTACTTGATATCCAATTCTAATCTCTGCCCTAGCCCATGCCTTTTTATTTCATAGCATTATTTTAACTGCTTCCTATGATATTCCCCAATGTACTCCAAAGTAAAATTGAAGGCAAAAATATTGTATGAGGCAAATGGTAATTTTAATTGATGAATAGTAAAATTAATAAAATGTTAGGTACCAAACAACGTAGTTTCAAGTGTCAATTTCAAGAATAGTTAGAAATACAGATACCTGAAGCTGAATAATATTGAATGTCAACTGTAATTTAACATATATGTATATACATATACATATATGTAGTCACAGGATGTATATACATATACATATACATATAGTCACAGGAAGTGGAGTACAGCATAGGGAATAGAGTCAATGGAATTGTAACAGCTATATATGATGTTAGAGGGGCAGTAGATTGGGGGAGGAGGGTTATCAGTTTGTGAGGGGTGTAAATATCTAACTATTACATTGTTTTGTACACCTGAAACTAATAAAAAAATGCATATATATATTAACAAACACATAGCAATACAGAAACCTTGTAACACATCCCACAATCTGTTTTAGGATAGATTGATTACTGATCAATACAATTATAAAATATCAGAATACATTAATTATTAGGAAGGTATAGATTTCTCAAATATTATAATCAAAAGAATCTAGATTTCTTTCAAGAATCTGCCGTGCTTTTGCAAAATTTCAAATGTAAAAAGTGTGTTCAGGGAAAAATCCATAACTACAATACCGAAACAAATTATATGTGAAAATTAATTTAAAAATTATTTTACTTAGAAAGTGTTAAATAGTCTCCTAAACAATATCAAAATCATGGTTAGGAATTCAAAACCATTAACATGCAGTTATAAATTAAATACTAGCAAATTTAAATCAACAATAAATTAAAATATTAAGAGAACATTACTAATTAGAGTTTATCATTGAAGTAAGACAAATATATTAATATCATTCATCATATCTATAATGAAAGTACAATAATATAATTTTCAAGTTCTGAAAATGTTTGGTTAAATTTGTCATCTATTCCTAAGAAAACTCTTGACCAACTTAAAGTGGAAAATTACTTTTAAAATGTAATAACAAATAACATTTAAGCAAATTATTAACATCATACTTAATAGAAAAAATTTTAAGACTCTTTCACTAAAATGAAGAGAAAATAGAGCTTCTGAAGTTATACAAGACAAAAAAGTAAGGTATACAACTAGAAATAGAAACAAAGCTAACTTCCTTTTTATTTTTTCTCTTTTTTTGTTTTGTTTTGTGTTTTCTCTCTTTTTTTTTTTTTTTTTTTTTTTTTTTTTTTTGCTCAGGCTAATTTTCAGGCTGCTACTGAACCACCCAAGACAATGGTGTCATTTCCCCATTTCCCTTGTCTGAAGAGGACAGTGAAATGCCTCCTTTATCTTTATTCTGCTTCAGTACAACAGAATGTCAAATTAATATAGACTTTAGGGACATGACTCTTTCAGGATTTCACACAGCACTTCATCCCCAAAACATGTACCTGCTTCCAGAAATTCTAGGTCAAGGTTACCAGACAGTACAAGGAGCCTCAGGCCTTGTTGTTAAAGCACCTCATTGTGCCACACTTCACACATTCCAAGGTAGAATTCTTTCTGAAAATCATTCTTCTATTCAAATCTATGTACCTTATAAGTCTAGATGTGCCACTTATCTATGAGGCATTTCAACTTCCATGTAAATCAGAAGATATACATAAGCTAGGTGTCAGGAGGGTAGGGGAGAGCAAGGCATTACCTACTTCTATAAGCCATGCTTAACATGCCACTACCTAGTACTAAAGAACTTAGTTGCTTCATCGTACAGATGATTACAAATAAGTGATACCAACTTAACAAGCTCTAAATTAGGGGTGTCCAAACTTTTTTCAACATTTTTCACCAAGGGCCATATGCGGTAAAACACAAACAGCCGGGCCACTCACTCGAAGTGAAGTACGTATGGCGTCACGTGGTTTATTTAAGTAAACTAAATATATTTTTGGAATTTGCTGTCGGCCAATTAACAATGGATCATGGGCCGCAGTTTGGACACCCCTGCTCTAAGTTATTACATATACAATTTCATTATCTCCTGTGAAAGAAAATATTTATCTTTCTGAAAAATTCACCTGGAAATTATTCCCATGGTATGTTACCATAATCATCATTATGAACTTTCTCTCTAACAACATCCATAAGAAAAACAATCTCTCAAGCTTTCCTTCTACTCTCTTCTTTTCCTCCATAGTCCTAACCCTTCAAATACATTTCATAGTTGCCAGGATGCTTTGCTTTATTCCACATCACATCTGTACATGCTAGGAACATCTCTGGAATAGAGTGGACATTTATAGTAAATATTTGTTAAATAAACAAACAAACAAACAAATAAATAAATAAACTTCATTAGTTTACTAGGCTTGTCATAGTAAAATACCACAGACTGGGGGATGCTTAAGCAACAGAAATTTATTTTTTCACAGTTCTGGAGACTAGCAGTCAAAGATCAAGGTGTGTTAGTAGGTTTGATTTCTCCCAAAGCTTCTCTCCTTGGCTTGCAGATGGCTGTCTTCTGGTTGTGTCCTCACATGGTCTTTTCTCTGTGCGCACATGTCACTGGTGTTCCTTTGTGTATCCACATTTGCTCTTCTTACACCAAATCGGATTAGGGAACGCCTTAACTTCCTCATTTTAACTTAATCACCTCTTTAAAGGCCCTATCTCCAAATAAAGTCACATTCGGTGATGCTAAGGGTTAGCGCTTCAACATATGAATTAGGCGAATACAATTCAGCTCATAACACGAACTATGAAAATTTTCTACCATCACCCAAAATTCCATTACAGGATGAGAGGGAAATTTGAACTTATTTGTAAAATTTAATTACTATCTGTTTAGTCAATATACATGCAGATCCTACAAGAAATCAAAACTATTTTATTAACAGGGAAGACATTCAGTAAATATAATAAGTTTTAATGGGGAAAAAGGTCAAGGAAGTATATCAAATGCCATGTTTGTGCAAAGAAACTAGTTAACAGTTTGCAGCAGTTCTTGTAAAAACTCTTTACAAGTATATTGTGTGTGTAATCGTGAGAGAAAGTGTGAAGCATGAAGAGTGCCAGAGGAAGGGGAAAATGAAAGCAAAACTCTAAAGTATCTAAACCCGAGGACGACATTTACAGTTCAGAACTTAATTATGTAGATGGCTTGTGTAAAAAATCTTCATGACACCATTGTAAAAGAGAAGCAAACTCCTTTTAATCCTGTAGTGGTTAAAAGCAGAGGCCAAAAGAAAAGCTGGTCTGTGCCTGAATCTCCATCTGGCCACACACCCTGGCTGTAATTTGGACAAGTAATTTCACCTTTTGGAACCTCTTTCTTCCTCTGTAAAACAAATAATAATTGGAGATTAAAAGAAATTTAGCATAATGGCTAGAGAACAGTAAATAGTCAATAAATGACAGTAGAAAAGAAAGATATAAATTAAACTTAATACCCTGTTGCCAAGCATCTTTTGCTCCAAAAGATGTATTAGAGCTGATTGTCTGGCTAGGTCTTATTTTCGGGGAAACACGGTGCTAAATGTTCAATTATCTTACGTTAACATATGATTATGGATCTGTGGTTCATTTGGCACATATTTAGCTTCCCGTTCACAGACTGAATCTTCTTCTTCCTCAATCATTAGCAACCTTTTTGTAATTTATCTTTATTGAAGATTTACTCTGTGAGATAAAATGTCTAAAGTTTTATATGCGTGATCTCATATAGCCCCCTGAACACCCACACACATACACACATGCGTGCACGTGCGCACACACAGGTTACGAGGTCGATACTACCATTATCTGCCTTTTATAAATGAAGGAAATATATTTTCCCAGTGTCATATACTTACATGAGATTTTGGTCTTTATGATTCCAGACATTTGGTCCAGCATAGTTACTATGATATCAATTGCTAATAATATTCAGATTGAATCCAGAGAAGCCAACCACAGAAGTATGTTAATGAGATTATTCAAAATATTTAGGGTTAAACTATATCTAAATTGTCTCCTTACTGGGAATCTAAACAAACAAAAAGTCAAATGTTGTCTCTTGTGTCCTGTTTTATAAGTAAGACATAACTGCCAAGTAGACAAGTTGACTTTGGACATATACTAAAGAAGGTAATTAATCTATCAGCCCTTTCATTTCATTGGTGTGGACCATGGGGTGATCCTCCCAGAGGAACTGCCCTTGCTGTTAACCTTGAAGAGAACCTTTGCACTGATACAGAGATAGTTAATTGAAGGAAACCTCTGCCCTTTCCTTCTTGCCTGCCTTCCTCACTGATGTGAAATTGAGCAGCATGAATGATGTTGCTACCATGGCAATAAAGCCAAAAGCCTCTCAGAGATGTCAAATTCAACAACTCTGGAGCTACAGATAGTAGAGCTTCTTGTTGTAATTCTTGAATTAATGTCCTTATTGTTTAAGCCACATTTCTGGAGAGCTGAAAGTCTCCCTGAATGACCCAAGTTTGCTTCTCTGTACAAAAATCATGAACAATCAAATGTGAATTAATTGGGATAGCTCTTTATACTCATTGATTTCTCCATTCACATACAAGCTTACTGTATTACTTCCTTGGGGGAAATAGATTATAATTTTAGAATAGAGAATATGGAGAGTTGTTCTTACACAAAAACTATTTTTGTGTGGTTATTTTTGACTAAATTAACAAAAAGGCCCTGGGCGAAAAATGAAATATTCCATCAAAAATAATTTCACAGATGATGTGAAAATTTTCCATGCAGTTCTAATTATGAGTATTTTGCCCATACCACAAATTTTCATTTCCCATTTTCAGATCAATAGTATGCCAAAAAATAAAAAATAAAGAATGCCTCTAACCATAATTTCAAGAACAGTTTTTCTAAAGAAATTCATTTATGATATGCGTGTACTATTTCATCATCAATAATATAGAATTCACTCTACATTTCTGTAAAAATTACCGGTGCAAACTATTCAAAATTTGGAGACGTGTTTGCCTGTGAACTGTATGTAATGCGGTTGCTCATACTCTCCCTGGTACTTATTATCGCTGAAACACTTTCTGAAATTTTCAAGCTATCATCACAGAATTACTCATCACTATGGCCTCCAGTCATCTGTATCATCATTGAAATTTCTTTTAAGGGCAATAAAAAGAACAAGAGAAAACATTCAGAAGTCAAAAAGACACACCTTTTCTTCTGAGAGGTTTATATCACAAGGTAATCAAGCTGAACTAGACATGTACACAGACACTTAACCTTAGAAATGCATCACAGATCTGAATGTACCAGCACGCACAAACTAAACAGTTATTATTTTTTTAATGTAAGCAGTTAACACAGACTTCCATGAGAATCTGCCTAATTTACCCCTTTCAAAAATGGTAAACTTTCATCTTTCCTCTCAAACGTTTCATAAAAGATATCCATGGTGTACTGTAATAACCCTGAAGGCAGGTAATTTGCTGGAATATAAAATAAAATATCATGTGTTAACCAGTCTGCATAGACATTTTAAATGTTTAGGATATATCTTTTGATACCTCTTTAAATTTCATAACTCTTTATCAGGAGGGATTTTCCTTTATTCTGTGATTATATTTTTCCTATTATTTATTCAAATGTAATATCCTTTGTGTTAATGATGGCAATACTAGATGGTAGTTGGAGAGAATTGAGGCCTGCCAATAACCCCACACATGAACTTGAAAGCTGATCCATCAGCCCTAGTCAAGCTTTGAGATGACTGCAGATCTAGGTGACAGTCTGACTACTGAGAGACTGAGCTGGGAATCACTCGGCTAAATTGCTGCAGGATACTGGAACTTCAGAAACTATATGAGATGATAAATATTTTAATCTGCTAACTTTGGAGGAATTTGTTACCCAACAATAAATAATTTATACAGATACAGACTGACCAAGAACTATTTCCTTGGCCATATTAGTTAAGGGTAAATAAAAAAGGACTTGAAGACTGATACAGTTCACTTTGTAGTATATGTAATTCACGATCTAAAGGTATTGGTAATTTGTCCTTACTTCAGACTTATTAGGTAATATGTGTTTATTTAGGTTTCATTATTATCAATATGTTCTTTTACCTTTTTGTGCAAGACATTTCCAAGTTAAAAAGGCCTTATCTATCTGCTTATCTCTTTAATTAGTTGTCTATTTATCTAGCTAGCTAACTAGTTATTCATCCATCCATCTATCTATCCACCCATCCATCCACTGATCTATTTTTATATCTAGATATTTAGACCAACCAAACCCTACCTGAATATTAACAGTGAAAATTATTGGGTCTAGTGAGGGCAAAATCTTTTTGCATGACTGATTCTATCTTCAAGAGTTTAATTTCTTTCTTAATGTGCTATTTATTATATAATGATGCTTTATGATGTTAAGTGGCAAAATCATAATGTACAATCTTAGGCAGAGAAAATGAAAAAAATATAGTTTAAAGCAGAAAAATACCTAAGTAAACAATAAAAATATAACAAGCACAATCTAATCAGTCTCAATTGAGGTACGCATACTGTGAGACTTTTTGCTAAAACAGGAGGTTTTACTTTAACCAAATCACATTTTATTAAAACTTACCCTGTTTGGACAATGTAAAATTATAATTTTAGATGTATTAATGTTTACAATGCAGACAAACAAATCCTGAAGCTAAAAGTTTTTTACTGTGAATATATTAATTCTTTCAGTTATGTATTGCTGCACAGCAAACCAATCCCAAACTAATAGCAATGTATATATTATTTCTCATTATTCTGCAGCTAAGGCTGGGTGAATCTAGGTTTTTTGTTTGTTTGTTTGTTTGTTTCATTAGATAGTTAGTTAGTTAGTTAGTTAGTTAGTTAGTTAGTTAGTTAGGTTTCAGTCCATGATGACTTTATCATGGAGGATGGGTGAAACTGGAAATTGACAGGGCTTCTCTTTATCTCTAATTGTGCCTAACTTCTTCACACGATGATGGTCTTCACCTAGAGTGTTTAACATGATGGCTTACATCCAACAGAAGAAAGTAGAAGCTATCGATCCTCATAAAGGCTAGATCTGAAACTGATAGCCTCATTTTGCTGAATGCTATTGGTCAAAGAAAGCTACGAAGCCAGACCAGATTCAGGGAGAAGGGCAATAATCTCTCCCTCCTGATATGAGGAGCAGTATGTCCATGGAGGGAGGGATGGAGTTGATGGCACTTTTCAGAGGATATCTACTCCAGTTCACCTTCTGGCCACACTATTAATGATCCTCCCATATGCAAAATATATTCTTTGTACATACATGTAGAGTACATTCTAAGACCTCCAAAGCTTTGGCCTGCCGTGGTATCAGGTTCAGACATGAAATTCAGGATCTCATTACCTATGCACGATCTAGAGTGTGTAATTCCTCAGGATCAGAGACCTGTGAAATAAGACAAGTTATCTTTCCTCCAAATACCCAATGCACATGAGTAAGACGGCTTATTAATTTCCAATTTCTGCTGTAACAAATTACCACAAACTTACCATTCTGGAGATCAGAAGTCCAAAATCAGTTTCACTGGGCTAAAATCAAGGTGTTGGAAGGCCTGCCTTCCTTCTGGAGGCTGTAGATGAGAATTTATTTTCTTGTTTTTTCCAGATCCGAGAGGCAACATGCATGTATTAGCTATTAGACTTTTCCTCCATCTTTAAGCCAGAAGTGTGACATATTTAAATCTCTCTCTCTCTCTCTCTCTCTCTCTCTCTCTCTCTCTCTCTCTCTCTCTCTCTCTCTCTCTCTCTCTCTCTCTCTCTCTCTCTCTCTCTCTCTCTCTCTCTCTCTCTCTCTCACACAAACCAAAACCTCTGCTTCTGTTGTCACATTTCCTTGCCTCTGGCTCTGACCTTCTTGCTTTTTCGTCTTAGAAGGACCCTTGTGATTACATTGAACTCGTATGGATAATCCAGAATAATCTTCTCATCTCAAGATTCTTAACTCAATCACCTCTGCAAAGTCCCTTTTGCCATGTAAAGGAACATGATGTGCCATATAGTGGATAGGGTAACTCCCATTCCAGAAGGGGAAAAGGTGACTTACATCAGTCATTAGTCCATAACAATTCGGAAATGCAGAAGAGACTATTTCCCAAGTTTTCCCTGCTCCACAGGCAAGGTACAAGGTGTGTTCCTTGGCTAGGATATGCATGTGCTCTCTGGAAATGGTTTCACATGGCTCTGAAGTTCTTCCTCCAGGCTCTTGGCTCTACTCTCTGACTTATTCCTTCTTTTCCCATAACAAATGGCTGTGTTTTCAACTGGGTAGCTTTCTCAGTCTGCTTCCTGCCACAGAAGTTTTCATGCTCAAAGGCGCCTTTTCCTTTTTTTTTTCTTTTTTTTTTTTCTCTCTATCTCTTTTTAGTCCACACTTGTGGTAATTTTGTGATTAAAATTATCTTGAAAACATATGGGTTTTCTATGAATCTTATTGGGTTTTATTTCATTAGATCAAAACCACACTTACAAATCTTTTTGAGACAGGACTCCTTATACTTCATTTTGTGAGACAAGGTTCTGTGGGACTATGCTTGTAAGACTCATGATCTGAAGATGGCTTTGTCTAGATAAGTTTTGTCTAGATAAGAAGCTCTGATTCTAGGCACTGCATTAAATTTTTCTGAAGTCATAGCTCTCAATTTGGAAGTGACCCTGAGTCCATATTTTACTAACAATACCCTGGGTTTGTCTTTGCCCTGAGGTCATTTTTTACATTGAAAATGTTTTGCTGTTTGAAGGAGCTGGTAACGTAACCCAGAAATTTCTTGTTTAGTCTCCTTCAATACTGAAGCATTTCTTCTTTATTTCATCTTTCTCTTGCCATGTGTTATCATAGGCAGCTTAAAGTAGCCAAATTTAGTTGCCAAATTCTTCCTGGAAATATATGTGTCCAAGTTCACAACTTCATTTTCCATGTCACTGAAAGTGACACTTACCAGTTGTTTCAGCACTACATAGAACAGGTTCCCTGTGCTCCAGTAATTCAGTTCCCTTCCAGTCTCCACAAACAGTCTCATCTGCTGCCTTTCAGGCCTCAGCCTGCTCCCAAAACCAATACCATATATTTTAGGTATTTGTGATGGTGGTATCCCGCTTCTATCAATTTCTATTCTAGTTATCTATTACTACAGAAACAACCCAAGATTGTTGACCTGTGTGAAACAATTCCAAAACTTAATTCATTTTTCTAAAAGTAAAATCTATTATTTCTCATGATTCTGAAATCTAAGATATGCTCAGCTGTGCAGCTAGTCTGTTCTATGTGATACCTCCTGGGGCTGGGTCATACAAGATGGCTTCTTCATTCCCAAGCCTGGTAACTCAACTAGAAAGAATGATACAGTTTGTGGTTGACCAGTCTTCTTTCTTTCTCCACCTGAACTCTTCATGTGGCTATTTAGACTTTGTTACAGTATAGTGGTGTCAGGCTTCTCACATGGCGGTTGACTTCCAAGATTGCAGAAATTGAAGCAGCCAATATTTCTCAAGTCTAGGCATAGAACTAGCATAGTGTCTCTTCCATTTCATTTGATTTCTGAATGAAGTCAAAGATCAGCTTAGATTCAAAGAGAAGGGAAGTAGATTCAACCTTTTGGTATGAGGTGCAACATGCATATATAGGGGAGGGAAAGAACTAATGATTGTCATCTTTGGAAACCAGCATATTCCTTTATGTTTTGCCCACTAGCATTATAATTTCCTAATGGAAAATACTTAAAATCACAACTTCAAATCATGGCCATACTTTTTTTAAATAGACTTCATTTTTTAGGTTTACAGCAATAGTGAGCAGAAAGTGCAGAAATTCCTGTATATCCCCTATGCCCACACATGCACAGCCTCCCCCACTATCACCATAGCTCAGCAGAGTGGTACGTTTCTTATAAATGATGAACTACACTGACACATCATAATCACACAAAGTCTACAGGTTGCATGAGGGTTCATTCTCAGTGTTGTACATTCTGTGTGCAACACAATTCATAATGACATATATCTACAATTATAGTATCATACGGAGTAGTTTCACTGCCTTAAAAATCCTATGTGCTCTGTAGTAGTAATTTTTTCAGTGTTTAACACCTTGAGGTTACAATTTACATCTGAAAAACATTTGACTCTAAAAAGGTTCTTTGGGCTAGCCATTAGATTTTAAAATTGTAATAAACCATATAAAATCAAATTATATGAAGAATAAAATATTTTAAATTCTTATTTTAGTAACTTTTGTTATAGCTGGACCAAGAATACACAATTCTCTAGTTTCCATTACTTCTGATTTCCTTAGACTTCATTTAAGAGAAATATATGTGGTGTATGACCAAAACCAAAAAGAACTAACCACAAAATCCAATCCACTGATGGTGACAGAGCTGTTTTAAGGAAATTTCTATTTGCCATCATGCTCTCTGTTTCATATAATTTATTAAGACGATCTCTTTAATAGACGCCAGGTGGTATCTTTTATTTAGCTAGAGTCCTGGATTGCATAGGCCACAGGTGTTGAAAATAAATCTGGAAAGTTATTTGTAATTATTTATTTATTTTCGGTACTGTGTGTTTGTTGAGTTTTTTGTGTGTTTTAAGTTAAGCAACATGTGGATACCCTTCCTATTTTGGGTGAGTGTTCATGAGAAGCAGAGTCTGTGACCAATCAGCTGTTTCCACCTGGGAGTTTGAATCTTGAGATCATAATCATAGTCTCAGGAATGGTAACGATAAATTCTCAGGTGGTATTCTCCTTTGGTCTTGACCTGATTTCCGAACTTCACGTCTGTGGGCTTTGAGAAAGAAGATACCTAAGAAGAAGTGCTCCTAATGGCTAACTGGGCTCAAATTTTTAAAAACCAAAGCCTGCCAGCTATTTCTAAATAAGGGGCTCTCATGCAAGCCAGTCTTCAGAGAGACACCTGCATTGAATTGCCTGCTTGCACTGTATTCCTGCTTTCTGAGCCCGCGCTTGTAAAGGAGTTCCTGGAATTGTATTTCAAACAATAGAACTGAGACTTTTCCCATCCAATCAGAGCTGCATAGCTATAGCTTCATTAGCATCTTCACCCACCAATCAGAGCAGCTCAATTCTGACCAATTAAGACAATGCCTTTTGAACCAATCAAATTGCAAGGATTTGTAATCCTCATTTGCATGAGAATGGACCAATCAGGGACCAGGGGTGGGGACATCTCTCTATATAAGCTCCCCTCTGGCTCAGATAGTGGAATTTACCTTTCTACTGAAGAATGTAGTTGCCCTGCAGGAGTTGAACCACGGAAGACATCTTGCGACAGCAGAGTGGAGCTGTCTAGCCAAAGAGACCCCCTCAAAGCCTTGCTATTTCACAGTTGTGGTGTGTCACAATTGAGCTGTTTGCACTGAATAAAGTTCCCTTCACTGCACTCCAAATTGGGGATTCCTATTTGCATTGAGTTAGTGCCAGTGACCATTGGCCAACATTCCTCTTTTTTAGTTTTTTTTTTTTTAGTTTTGCTGAACAATCCAATAATCTTCCAATAAATTACTTTCTCCTTGGGTTACCAAGGATCAGTTTTTTTCAGCTTGCTATCAAGAAACCTAACAGCCATGCTTAATCATAGTTTAACCCAATGTTATGTTTTAATACATAACCAATGTACACTGAAGATGTTCCTTTTATTAGCCACAATATTGTCCTCCAAATATAGTTAATATGTTCTTTAACAAGTACATCCTTGTATCAGCAGAGCCATTGCTACACTCTGGTATTTTTTCTTTTTTTTACAAATCTTAATGATATTATTTATTTTACAGTGTTCTTAGACAAAAAGACCTCAACTGTTCCTATAAACTAGTGATCAAGAACAGGGCTTAAAGGAGAAGCTATCCTTTGGCAACTTACATAAACTCAAAAACAGTTTTTAAAAAGTTTGTTTATCTAGATATTTAGGAAATTATTCAAATTAGTAGAAATTTCTAGAAAGCTGAGTAGTCATCCTTTCAAAAGCCAAAAATGTTTTATTATTATTAACATTATTTGTTTTCAAGTTTTTATTAACAAGCATACCAATCATGAAAGTCTAGGTCAGCAAATTTTCACAAAATGGTCAAATCTCTGTAACCATCATCAAAAAAAAAAAAAAAAAATCGTAGTATTACATAGTATGCTTCATGTAACCCTCAGTTACTTCCATGTGTGGTTTTATTTCTGTGGTCATTATTTAATTTGTTTAGTTTTCTTCCTTGTTTAATTATAATATATGTGAGAAAAGTGACATTTTCTTCGTCAATGTTTCCTTCACAGCCTGTCAAATAGGAAGTGCTCAATAAATGGCTATTAAATGAGTTAAATAATAGATAAATAGATGGATAGATGGAAATTACATGAATATTATAAAATGTGTTACTGTTCAAAGAATATTTGATTCCCAATTTTTATCTGAATCCCTAATAACTCATTGTTATTTCCATGTTTTATTATTGGTAATGCTGTTTGTCTAGTCATTAAATAGTATCAGTTGTTATTTGTAGACAGATTTATGTGTATGAACCTATCTTCTTTTGGTCAGTAGAGATAACTTTCTCTCCCTCCAGCCACCTTTCTAAATTCGTGCACAGTGTGTATATTTCAGTTAGAGCTTTTAACCATCCCCCAGAAAGTCAACCTTTTCTTCAGGTTTCAAGAAGTAGCTATTTCCTCCAAAGCCTTTTATTATTAATACCATAATCTTAAGTAGAGAAGAATGGAATGTTAAGTTAGAAAGCATGCTTCATAGGAAACTCTCGTTGTAATAAGTAAATAACAGAATCTGTTATCACTATTGTATGTTACTTTCTCTTTTCCTATTTTATCTCTCTGATTGTTTCCAACATTAATGCATTTCATATTGGTAACAGCAGGTAAATAGTTATATATATGAAAAGTAAGAGGAGTACAGCCAGAATTTTACATTGTCCACAAAAATTTACGTTGGTTCACATTGATATCCCTGAAAACAAAATTTATTATATTATATAACCCTAAATAATTCAGAATTATATTACTCAATTGTTTACTAATTACCCTCTTTGATAATCAAAACACATATACTGGAATCATATTATGTAGTGATTAAGGTACACTCGTGTTAATAAGTGTGGCTAAAAGGGTTTTTCACACTTTGTTATTTGACTAATAAGCCCATTCCTTAGAGAATTGAATAAAATTTGTTCAATATTTCTGTAAAACTTTTCCAAAATAAATATATTGTGTGCATAGCAGGCATTTCAATATTTGGAAAGCCTAATAGCCAAGCCTTCTTCCTATGTTTGGATAATTCTCCACTTTCTGAGTCTGGATTGGAATTAAATTCCTCCTGTAATTTTGTGGACATTGAATGCATCTAATTTACACATTTCTTGGGACAGCTTGAATTCAGAACTATGATCTAGATTTGGCCAAGCTTGTGAAGCTCCTCAGTGTATGAGTTTTAAACTAATAACACAAGGACATGGGCCTTAATAGAGAATTCTTTATAGCAGAGGCAGCAGGTCTAAGGTGTTCAACGATTCTCTTGTTGGCAACATGAATTGCAGAATGGCTTTTTTAACCAGTGAAAGTTGTAATAATGTTAGGAAAGAATTCATGCTACGGGTATTGCTTCTCTTCTTTCTTACATATTTTAGGAGTGTAGGCCACCCCTTTCCCAGTATTTCTATAAGCTATTTGATATTCTATCAATAGAGTTATTTTTGTTTGTTCATTTAAGTTTCCAAAATGAGATTGTAATGGTTGTACATAGGGAAACTAACTGATAAAGTGACAGTGGAACTCCAGGAAAATGAGAGCATCTGGGAATAATTAATTGGCAGGGCATAAGTAAAATATGGCAGAAGTAACATCATTTAGGCATAGCTCTTAACTGGCTTGGTATCTGTTATTTTCTTCCCTATGGGAATTTTGCTTAGGATGATACCTCTAAGAACCCACGATCCATGTTGAGGAAAAAACCAAGAGCCATAGGGATTTCAGCCACTACAATTGCAAATTCTAGGTGAGCTCCCAGTATCAACTACCAGTTACGTGAGTGAGCCATCCAGAATGTTCCGTCAGAGTAAAACCTTCACATTACTACAGTCCCACCTCACATATTGCTACACATGCAGGAGACCCTCCAAGACAGAATCATCCAGCTGATCCCTGTCAAGCCACTGAACCATGACAGATAGTTATACATTTTTATTTTAAGCTTTTAAGTTTGGGGGTATATTGTTATACAGCAATAGTTTTTTTTAAAAGAAATGTATGTATCAGGGTACAACAGGAGATGGAAATCACAACAGCGAGTTAAACAGAGAAAATGTAATATTATGTAATACGATGTTCTGTTAACTAATAAATGGGGTTAATTGCCAAAAAGTAAACTTAAACACAAAGAACTACAGAAAGCTTATTCTTGTGCTAATACTGAGAAAACGACCAAATATTTCCACCTAACAAGATGCAGTCTTACTTCATACAAGTACAGAAGCTTTCACTCTTTTTCCAAAATGAGGACAGTCTCAACCTTGTACCTATCTATTGTTGGTTATATAAATTTATATATATATATATATATATATATATATATATATATATATATATATATTCTTTTTCCTTATCATTATATGAAGTTTGTTGCAGGTTAACTTTACAAATCTATAAGGTATATACAGAGGGTTCCAAAAAATGTATACACATTTTAAGAAAGAAAAAAACTATTAAAATTGTAAAACTAATATACACTGATAACAAAAGATGAATACAAATCACATGTGACTTCTGCAATTACAAGAGGTTCTCAAAGTGGTTACTACCATAAGCATCCAGACACTTCTGATTATGGTGAACTACTGCTTGAGCAGTAGTATATGTATACATATAAAAAAGGCATACACATTTTAAGAGATGTTTAATAGATAACATCTCATATGTATTTTTTATATGTATACATATAATTTTATACATATACATATACACATAAGATTATATATAAATTATATATATATGATGCCAAAAAATGTATACATATGACTTGTATTCATCTTTCATTATCAGCATATATTGAGTATTACAATTTTAGTATAGTTTTTTTTCCTTTCTTAAAATGTGTATACATTTTTTTGCACCCTCTGTATATATAATTATTTATGTAACTGGTCATGAAGACCTATCTATGATTTCCTTCTCCCAATAGTAGTTCATATTTTAAATTTCCTTTCCAAACTCAGGTTGTCGTGGTACTTTACCTAATAGGGTAAATCAAACCATCAGTTCTGAAGGGTGTGAGTCCTTCATGGACTTTTTGTTGTTGTTGTTGTCATTTTCCAGTGATCATGGAAGTTCTTAGAGGAACCTTAGTGAATCCCCTGAATTCCAGACATGATCCTCTTTGCCCTATTGTGTGGCAACAAACCAATGTCCCCCAAATAATTAAGTTCAATTCAATCACTGCTCTCAGTGGTAAGGGAAACCTCAAAATGCACAGGAAACGGCCTGCTCTTCAAAGTGAATGGAAGCATTATTGTGTGAAAACATTATGTCCTTGGGAACTAAGATCGCTGGACCAGAAGTCCTCAAGGTTTTCAGGACGGGAAGCAAACAGTCTGTGACTGGGTTATTAGGTAAACTAGTGACAGGAGCCCCTTCCTACCCTTGATTCTTGGACCCATGTACTCTGGTTACAGGGGAGACACAAGATATAATGTCTCCAATTCAAAGTATATATTCTATCTTGTGAGAGCACATCATTTCAGGATGATGTCCCACAACTGTCACCAGAAGTGAGACTTCAGTAACCCATTCCATCTTTGTGTTAGTCCAACTGCTTCTGGGTGAGAGATTAAGTAGTATGAACAATTAACTCCACAAGACCATTGCTGCTTATGCTTAGAAATCAGTTTCTTGATCAGAATCAATGCTGTGTAAGATCTCAGGGGAGAGATTAAAGTACTCTGTGAGTCCACAGATGGTGGTGCTAGGAGAAGCATCAAGGGCATTGAAGACCAATCCATATCAGAATATATTTCTATTCCAGTGATGTTGTATCTCTACTTGCTCCTCATGGCATAGGTCCAATGTAATCAACCTGCTTCCAAATGGCAGGCTCCCCAGGAGGAATGGTGCCATATAGAAAACTCAGTGTCGGCCTATGTTACTGGCAGATGGAACCCTCAGCCGTAGCATTGTCAATGTCCACTTTGGTAAAAGAAGGTCCTTATTGTTGCAATCCATATTTTATCTTGACTGCCATGGCCTCTGTTCATGGGCCCATTGAGTAAGCACTGGGGTGACTGGGGAGGAGGGTACTGACATCCACAGAGTGAGTCGTTTGTCTACCTTATTATTTTGAGTCTCCTCCAAAGTGTATGTCTTTGCATAGGAATTCACAAGGAACAAGTATCTTCACAGACTGTGCCCATTCAGAGAGGTCCGATCACATACTTCTTCCCAAGAGTTCATTCTCACAAATCTTCCCTAAACGATTCTTCCAAGTCTCTATGCATCCAACCAAACATTAACAACTATTATTTCATCAGTCAGCATAATCCATATTTCTGGTTCTCTCAGCCTATCTAAAGTTAAATACGTTGTTTGAAATTCTGTCTAGTGGGAGGTTACACTTCCTTTCTGTCTTCTAGGGTCATCTTTGTGGGGACTGTAAATCTGAAGTGTTTACTTTCAGGGGACATGTGTCTATTATCCAGAACCATCCACAAAAGAGTATGAAGGAATGAAGTACTAAAACCTACTATAACAGGAATGAGCCTTGAAAACACTGTGCTAACTGAAAGTGAGACACAAAGGCCACATATTGGATGATGCAATTTCTATGAAATGTTCAGAATAGGAAAATTTGTAGAGACAAAAAAAATTAGTGATTTCCAGGAGTTGCAGAGAAGAGGGAACTAGGCAGTGACTATTTAATGTGTATGGGATATCTTCTTGGGGTAATGAAAAAAATTCTAGAATTAGATAGTGATGATGGTTGCACAACATGGTAAACATACTAAAAACCACTAAATTGTACACTTTAATAAGGTGAATTTTATGGGATGTGAATTTTGCCTCAATAAAAACAGTGAAGAAAATTGGTGAAGATAGTTGTTTTGCTATAAACAAAATGATATCAACTTAATAAAGACAGTGTTTTTTCTTCTTTATACATCCTTATATATTGTTAAGTAAACTTTATATTTTAAAACAGTTTTACATTTACAGTACAATTAAGAAGAATCTACATAAAGTTTGCATATATCCAACACCTACTATCTTTTATTATTAACATCTTACATTCCTACCGTACATTTGTTACAAGTAATAAAGTTGCTACATTATTATTAACTTAAGTCAATATTTTATTCAGATTTCCTGAGTTTTCACTTAATGTTCTTTTTCTATTCCAAGATTCTATTCAGGATACAAAGTTACATTTCATTGTCATGCTTACTTAGGCTTATCTTGGCTGTAACAATTTCACAGACTTTCCTTGTCTTTGATGACTTTGGAAGTTTTTAGGTGTACTAGTTCGGTATTTTGTAGGATGTTTCTCTACTGCAATTTGCTGATGTTTCTCTCATGACTAGACTGGTGGTGTTTCTGTTGGTATAAATATTTTTAAAACGTCCTGTCTCCTATGTATGTCACAGGAATTCACTCCATCAAGAGATTTGTTTTTCCAGCTTTATTGAGGTATGATTGACAAAATTGTAAGATATGTAAAGTGTACAATGTGATGATTTGCTATATGTATGTATTTTGAAAGGATTACCCCCACACATCCCACCCAGAGATCTTACCTAAATAATCCCTTCTCAATGTTTGCTTCTGCTGATATAGCTGACCACCTAGTTTAATTGAAGGGATCTTTGAGTCGTACTCTTAATTTCTCAGAGTCATTTTGTTTGACTAAGTACTCTGATGTTTTGATCTTCTGAGATTCCAGGGGAGAATTTTAGGATCACACTCTCAGAATTTTTTCTAGAACACTTCCCAGATTATGAAATTTCTTAGTTTTAGCATCTTTTGCAATCTGGGTGGATGAAGAATTTCCCACATCATCAGTTGTTGTTCTCTTTTGTTTAACAATTCTTCCCTCAATTTTTCTCTCTCCTCTAAAATTTTACTGTAAGCAGCAAGGATAAAGCAGGCCACATCTTAGCTTGGAAAGCTCATCAGTTAAATATATTATTCCATAGTTTAATCAATCCCTATTAGTGGATATGTGGGTTGTAGTCTATTCTTCCACTATTACAAATAGTACTGCAATAGATTTTGTTGTACTTATTTTTTTTTTAAAATATAGTTTGTCAGTATGTATTTGAGATAGATTCCTAGAAGAAGAATTGCTGGATAAAAGGGGAAAATGCATGTGTAATTTTTCCAAATTACCTACTTTCTCTCTATAGTTTTTCAGTGATTTTTGTGCTATGTGTGAGTGCCTATTTCCCAAGTCTTGCTAACATAGCATTTTCAAACTTCAGTGTTTGCCACTGCAATCAATGAAAATTGGCATTTTAGTGCAGTTTTCTTTTGCATTTTTTGTTATTGTAAGAGTGAGCATTTTTTCTTATTGTCAAGACCTCTTCCTTTTATTTTTGAAGAATACTTTCTCTGGACATGGAATGTTTAACTCCTTTTAATGCCTTGAAGATATTCCATTTTCATATGGCTTCAATTTTTTTTTTCTGTTTGAGGAATCAGGTTTCAATCCTATTGTGATTTCTTTGTAGTTAATTCATCTTTTTCCCCCTAGATGCTTGTCATTTCTCTTTGCCATTTTTGTTGTTGTTATTTTTAGCATATTTACTTTGTGATGTGTAGGCACATTTTCTTCATTTGCTTCTTAATCTGAGGCTTTACATATCATCATCATCAGTTTTCCAAATTCTCAGCTTTAAAATGTCATTTTTTCATTTTTCCTCCTTTTGATCCAATTCTATTTGCATAGACTTTTTTTAAAGTCTCTTTTGTCTCATAAGCTCTGTCTGTATTTTTCATTCTTTTAAATATTCACACTTCAATTCTGTCAGTTACGTCTTTTATTAACTTGAATATATTAAGCACAAGCTTGTTTTTGTTGTTGTTGTTGTTGTGTGTGTGTGTGTGTGTGTGTGTTTATAGGTCAATTGCTGATATCACTACTTTCTGGATTCCCTGTAGATATTTGTGTTTTATGCTGTTTCTCTTGGACTTTGATCACTGTATTAGTGTGCTAGGTCTGCCTTAACAAAGTATCACAGACTATGGGGCTCAAAGTACAGAAATTTATCATTTCACATCATGGAGTCTAGAAGTCCAAGACGAAGGTATTGGCAGGATTGGTTTTTTCTAAAGCGTCTCTCCTTGGCTTGTAAATGGCCATTTTCCTCTGATGTTTTCATATGATCTTCCCTCTGTATGTGTTAATGTCCTAATCTCCTCCTCTCATGAGGATATCAGTCATATTGGATTAAGACCAATCCATATGACTTTATTTCATGTTAATTACCTCTTTACAGGTTCTAGCTCCAAACACAATTACATTATGAGATACTAGGAATTAGGACTTCTGCATATAAATTTGTGGGGGACACAGTTCAGCCCATAACAATCACTTTGAATTATTTTTCATATCTTTTGTTATTTTGGATTGAGTGATCAGTATTGTTTATAATAATTGTAGGACTTATTTGAGACCTAAGATGATATTACCTTTCTCTAGAGAGGATTGACAGTTGCTTCTGGCATGCAGCCTGTGCATTAGCAAGTCTAGATCACTTTAATCCAATATGTGCTGGAGTTGATTCAAAGCTGTAATTTAGCTCCAGTGAAGGCTGGTCTATTTTAATTCCATCCTTTCCTAACTTGCATTCCTTTGGGCTTCCAACTCAAACTTGGTACTTTATCAGACTCTATTTTTGGTGGGCTCTATATTACAAATTCTACACCTCTAAATCCTTGAATATGTCAAAAATTGTGCTTTGCTTTCCAGATTAGCAGCCACTTCTTCAGGAATATGCTAATTCTTCTTGAGGGAAAAGTTGCTATAAAAGCTGGGCTTGCTACACTGGGTTTCAATCTTCTCTCAGATCTTGGCCCAGAAATTCTCACTGCACTGTCTACATAGACAGAAAGATTGAAAAACAAATAAATAGATGTAGTTAACAGTATAGATATACAGAAATTCATATTTGAACTTCTTGATTGTGTTCTTACTGAAAGTGTTGGTCAAAATTACCTAGACTGCTATTACCAGGAACAAAACGTCACAACACTGATATTTCTTAAAAGGCTCAAACTGGCTATTCCAGCAATGATATTTGAGAAAAAACAAATA
The DNA here is from genome assembly GCF_036562045.2 of Rhinolophus sinicus. Classification (NCBI taxonomy): domain Eukaryota; kingdom Metazoa; phylum Chordata; class Mammalia; order Chiroptera; family Rhinolophidae; genus Rhinolophus; species Rhinolophus sinicus. The sequence goes on along the minus strand of NC_133753.1, from coordinate 91,888,374 downwards.
CATTTAAAAATTAGTTTTGTTTTTTCATTGATTTATAACTCATATGCTTGCAATTATTATTTGAGAGCTGGAAGATTAATGCTAGACACTTTTACTATATTAGCATTTTATTAAACAATCCTGAAAATTTATGCTTTGAAGTGTTTTCTTCAAAGATTGGTTTAGATAGATAGATTGAAGATCTTTAAATAAGCAAATATGGTGAAGGAATGTGCATTTTTTAAATGATTGATAAATTAGAAACATAAGTTACAAGTATATGCTATCTGCAGAATACACAAGGTAGATAAGAGGATTTTCAATTCTGCATGCTGCAAGTCACTATTTCTGAGAATGAAGTCTTTAGGTAGCTTGAAAATTAAGGTCAAAATAATAGACATTATTTTCAATAATTTGTAACAACTTAAAGATTCTTATTTTATTTTGTACTTTTAATTTTTTAACAATTGGTAAGAAATCAATATTTGTTTAATTGAATTTTTGTTAACTAAATATGATTATGTTATTATTTGAATTGTCAGAATATATATTTGGTTCGTATCATTTAAGGAGGAAAAACATGAACATTTTATTATAGGCCTAGAATTTATCACAAAGTGATGATTAACCAGATATGTTGTATCAATTTCCTATTTACAATTTAAGTTTTTTAAAGAATTATTAACTCAAGATGGAAAATGAACATAAAAGCCAGGCATTATTCTGAAATGCAAATAAGTAGCTTGATGAAGTTCACTATTAGCTCTTTATTTCTGTGTTAACAAGAAGAAGGCTACATTTTAGCTGAATAGATAATACACTGAGTCAGACACTGCAGTAATTGTTTCTTCAGACATTTGTCTGTCATATAAGGAAGTATCTAATGAATATGGAATTGCTCTGTATTAAAGGCAAAGACTATTCCAGAAATACATTGCATTTTGTCATGTTATAATTAATTAGTTTGAGCACTTTATAAATACAAAACTAATTTTTTAAATCAAAAGATGTATTCTAATAAAAATAAAATTGTTATTATAAAATACATCTAAGGCAAAAATAAAACTTTGAACATAGACTTGTTACTTAAATCTAAATAAACAATTGCTTGTAAACCTGGATTAAAGTTAGAAGGTAATGCTTCAATATAAGGATATTATTAATGGAATTGCATAGTTTCTTAACAAAATAATCCATTTAAAGGTAGGAAGGATAGTATGTTTCTTATATGATCTTTGAATACAGGATACTATTTTTCCACTTAGTCCAAACCCTTATAGTGAAACTGTGCCATTTACTCCTTTATTATACATCTAAGTTCAATTCACTAAATCCAGGTTTCAGTTCATTTTTACTTGAGGAAATAGCTTTCCAGTAAAATTTTTGGAAAAATTTTATACGTGTTTATATGCAAAGCATGGTGAGGTTAGGGAATGGTTTTACCTGTAGATTAGAATAAATAACATATAATAGAGCAGGGCAGATGGATGGGTCAAGTGATAGGATGTGTGTTTTTTGCTTACAAGACCCATGCAAGTTAGAATCGTGTTTATCTTTGTTAGTACGAGTAGCAACTGAAAAGGATGTGTGGTGCGGAGATTTGGGGGTGCTGGTAACAGTCTGTTATTTTATCTTGGTGCTGTGTACACAAGTGTGTTCAGTTTGAGAAAATTCATTTTGCTATACACTTACAACATGTGCACTTTTCTGTAGGTACATTACAATTCCATAAAGATTTTTTAAAATAAATAAGATAGGATATGTAAAACAAACATAGTAATTATTGATATTTACTAAAATTGTATGACATCGCAGCTTTATTCACAATAACCAAGTTATGGAAACAACTTAAGTGTCCATCAATAGATGAATGGATAAAAAAAATTATGGCACATGTATGTACAATGGAATATTATTCAGTCTTTAAAAAAGGAGATTCTGACATTTGTAACTATATCAACTGGTGCTCAGACTTGCAAACTCTTTGCTGAGAGAATTTTCCCACCAAGGGATAAGGAAGCTAAAGTGTTTGTCTACTAACAAGTGTCCTTATTGTTTGAACTAATAATAAGGATATACTCATGCATAAGAAGATATTTATTACAGGAATTTGTTCATGTGATTATGGGCATTAACTGCCCCATACCTTTGACTTACTTCTTCCCCAAACCCCCTGTGTTTCTTTAACTAGAGGAATCCCTCAGGCTGAGGTGCTTAAGGTGGGAAGTCATTCATTTATTTGATGAATTCTTCATTAAAATTGCAAAGGACCTCCAGGGTAGACCAAGAGAGTAAGGCCAGAACCTTATACAAATGCCATGCTTTCCTGTATAGGATTTAACAAGTATTTGAAATGAATTAATATTACTACCCATGTAATACCTTTTCATTCATACATTGTGGTTTTGATTCCTTTTCTTTCCTATGAAGTTGATGATAAAAGGAATAGGAATACACAATGCATTGGGTACAGGGATTTTTATACCCTTATGGTTCTGAGTATTTTCTCCAAGATTTTGAAGCAAGAATTCTCCCACTTTCAAAGTTGATGACATGTGTTGAATTCATCTCAGTTTCATTTCTGTTGCTCTAGAGTGAGATATGTATTATAAAAGATTTTATTTGTGATCCCATCATTCTCTTTTCAGGTCTCTTGTAAGCAACAAAGATAGTTTAACAGAATTCAGAATAGCCTAAAGAATATAAACCAAGGAAAATTCTTCCTGACTACCAACTAACAACATGAAGAATGATGCCATTTATTCTGGGTTGCCTTCAGAATAGGAGTAGAGAGAATAACTTAAACTGAAATAAGTCTAGAAAACTAAATGTGGTAACTCCCATTTAAATGACATGTGGCTAATAGACCACTAATGCAACATTAAGAATGCAACCATGCAAGGTTAAGAAATACATCATTTATTACAATACCATAGATTTAATACACTAACAGATTAACCAAAAGATTAACTAGTGCCCTTCAAAACATGCAGGTCCAAATGACTAGCAGGTGTGTTCTTTTGAACCTTTTTGTAATATTTTCTATGATATTCTGGAGCTCATACATAAAAATTACAAGCTTCCCACTTAATCTTTGATTATGGCACAGACTAGTTTTAAATAAGAATATAAATACAAGAAAATTCTAAATAAAATTATTATTAAATTGAGTACTTTATTAAAGCCTTAACACATTATTACAAGTGTGTTTTTCAAAAACACAAAAATAATTCAACATAATAAGTCCTCTGTGCTTCAGTTTCCTCATCTATCAAGTGAGTAATGATATGTCCTACTTCATATGGTGATTTCAAAGTTCAAAAGTATTAAATTTTAATGGCTTAGATATTTTGTTATATAATTTCTCAACAAACGTAAGCTATCCATACTAATATTAATAGAAATTAAAATTGATTAAATACATCAGAATTCATCAAAGTGGTTTTGCACAGGGTAGATTGGTATTTAGCAGTCTATATCTACCAATAATTTAACCTATATAAATTTAACCTCAGCTTTTGCAGATGGAAATGCTGTCCTTCTTCTAGATTTACTGTGATGATTAAATGACACGATACTTAGCAACATGCTAAGTCCATTATAAGTAGTCCATTATAAGTTTTCATGGTAGTTGTCATGGTCATTTGGGATGGTTAATTTTATAGGTCAGTTTGACTGGGCTAAGCTACTCAGGTAAATTCCTGGTATTTACCCAGATAGCCACTCAAATATGTTTTCTGGGTGTGTCTGTGAAGGTGTTTCTGGAAGAGATTAGCATTCAAATCAGTAGACTGAGTAAGTACATCGCCTTCCCCAAAGCAGGTGAGCATCGTTCAATCCACTGAAAGCCTGAAAGGAACAAAAAGGCAGAGGAAGGGTAAACTTGCTTTCTTTGTTTGAGCTGGGACATCCATCTTCTCCTGCCCTTGGACCCCAGAGTTCCTGATGCTAGAGCCGTAGGACTTAATACCATCACTGGGACTTAGACCATCAGCACCCCTGGTTCTCAGGTCTTTAGACTCGGACTGAAGGGGACCACCATCATTTCTGTGTCTCCAGCTGGTAGTTAGCAGATCTCGGGACTTCCTGACTTCCATAGTCACATGAACCAATGTCTGTAACAAATCTCTTCTTATGTATATCCGTATATATCTTACTGGTTCTGTTGCTCTGGAGAACCCTAATACATTGTTACAATAAATCTAGGATTAAAATTACCATACAATTATTATAATTAGGGCAAAAAGACATTTCGTTAAATTCATTAGCATGCATGTTGGATCAGGAGCGGAAATAACCAAGAAAAACAACATCAACAACAAGGAACAGCACAAACAACCTTTTATTAAACTGGGAATTGTATATCCATTTGAAACCAACATTCCATGGCTTTCTGAACTGTGAACTGCTAGAAGCATTCCAATTAAAATCTTAAATGTCATCACTAACATGTTTCAGTTTTATAATGGAAATTCCTGCCAATGAAGTCTCACAAAAAGGGAGAAGCGGAGACTCATACTAATGTAAAGAAGCAATGAAATTTATCATTATTAGCAGATTATGCGACCTCTCATTTACTGATAAACTCAAGACAAAGAAAGAGAAAAACAGACTTAGTATTCAATTTCATCTGGTTGTCAAATGAGTATAATAAAGTTAAATAACTTTCCTACACACCAACAATAATCAATTAGAAAATACAATTTTAAACATGTCTCATTCCTAGTAATAAGGCATAATTTTACAAAAATGTACAAGATATACTGTGTTTCCCTGAAAATAAGACCTAACCAGACCATCAGCTCTAAGATGTCTTTTGGAGCAAAAATTAATGTAAGACCCAGTCTTAATTTAATATAAGACCGGGTCTTATATAATATAATATAATACCCGTTCTTATATAGCATAATATAATATAAAACCGGGTCTTATATTAATTTTTGCTCCAAAAGACACATTAGAGCTGATGGTCCGGCTAGGTCTTATTTTTGGGGAAACATGGTATGCATATACAAACAAAACTACAAAATATTATTACAAACTTAAAAAAAAACAACTAAATAAATTCAGAAACAATCCATGTTCCTTGGTGTATGTAAATTGTTTTCAAAACTCTGAAATGTACTCTAACTTTCATTTGGTCAGTGCCCAAATAGATTCTTCAATAGCCATACCCAATATTTCTGCTGACTATAGGCTCATTTCTCACCTGGAATAGTCTCTCTCTCTTTTCCTAGCCCTAGCTTGTTGTAGCTCGCTGTAGCTCTCAATCTCTTATCTCCCTGAGTTTTCTAGGAGCTTCCACTTGCACTAAGAATAAAACAGAGCTCTTCATGAGTTGGTCCCTAACTACTTCTCAGAAAGCCTTCCTCCTGTTTCTTCAATGCATTAAACTCCAAGCACCCTTATTTTTCCCTTTGTCTATAGATCTCTCCTCATCTCTTTATATGGTAGGCCTTTTATCCTTTTGGTCTATTTCAGAATCACTTTCCTGATGATATTATCTAATCAATCCCCAACCCTTTCATATTCTATCACAGCACTTTTTTAAAATACTTATTGCAATCTGAAATTATCTTTATTGGTTGTTTGCTTGCTTGTTTATTGTTCATTATATTCTCATTAGAATATAAGCTTTTCAAACAAAGCAAATGCCCCACAAAGGGAGCTCGGTTAAATGATTACATTGTATCCATACATTGGGGTGCTATTCAATCATTAAAAATGTTACTGAAGATAATCACTTAATACCATGGAAAGATGTCCCACTATATTGAATGAAAAAAAGGGGGGAATACAAAACAGGTAAAGAAGTATATCATTCAGAATGTATTTTTAATAGTTATCCGTTCTCCAAGGGCTAACCAAGAGATTTATTGTCTTAGGTCAAGAGAGTTAAGGTACATGCTCTTTTCAGGCTTGTTAGATAGAGAATAATTTGCTTATTTGTTTGTTTATTTATTTGTTTGTTTGCAACACTTCTGCATGTCAAAAGCCAGGCATTTGCACTTAATGATGATGCTTGACCCGTTAAGGAGTTATGGAATAAATTTGCTATGGTCAGACCAATACTTTTTGCAAATAAAATAATATGAAGGAGAATGGAATGGAATAGAAAAGAACACATCAAAATATTTTACACGTGTAAAGATAATTGCTGCATGAGAAAAAAAGTGCTTTGGATATATGCGTGAGTGTGTGTGTGTGTGTGTGCACTGTGTCATGATATAAACTATATTGTCATAGGCTGTGATTTAAAAAATGGCAAGAAAAGGAAATTTGAAAATGGCTGCTCTCAGTGAGTTTTACTTAATGGGGATGGACAAGAAGAAGAGGCAGAGTCCCCTCTTCTGGTCACAGGAGAGTAAAAAAAAAAAGAGAGGAAAGAGAAAAAGTGAGAAGTTTCCTTTTTCCAGGCTTTTGCTGAATACAAGGTATTCATCAGATACACACAGGAGAATGCTGAGGACAGAAAATTCTTTGCTTCTTCTTTTGGACATCCCAAGCTTCACATTTCTACCTGCATCAAAGTGAACTTGGGAATAGTAGTTCTTCAAGCCTGGTTTCCCTGGGGAACCCAAGAAGGGCTCGTTCACCTACGTTTTAGCAAGCATTATTCCATTTAACACTCATATTCTCCTGAGTAAGCAGTATATTTTATAGATGTGGAATGTTATGTGCTACTGAGGTTATTTAATTTGTCCAAGCTGGAAAGTGTGGTTCCATAATGATTTAAAAGAAAGCTTCCTAAAGGAAGGGTCTGAGAGAGGGGTTCCAGATCGCAGCCAAATGGTCTTTGTGTTGACTCTTGCCCAAGGGACAAGTGAGAGAGCTCTTCCGTTAGTCTCTCAGGGCTTCTGTAACAAAGCACCACAAACTGGGTGGCTTATGACAAGCGGAATTAATTCTCCTACACTTCTGGAGGCTAGAAATCCCACATGAAAGGGTCAGCAGGGCCAGGCTCTCTTTGAATGCATTAGGAGAGAATGTGCTGCTTTCCCTTCTCTTAACCCTCGGTATTGGCAGTTATCCCTGGTATTCCTTAACTTGTAGACACAGCTCTCCAGTCTCTGCCTCTGTTGTCGCATGGTGTTTCCCCCTATGTGTGTCTGTTTCTGTGCCTTCTCTTTTTCTTCTAAGGACATGAGTCATATTGGATTCAGGGCCCATCTGACTCCAGTATGACCTCATCTTAACTAATAACATCTGCTATGACCCTATTTCCAAATGAGGTCAAGTTCTGAGATACTGAGAAGGACATGAATTAGGAGAGACACTACCCAACCCAGTACAGATCCCTGTGCTTCTCTCCTCCTCCCTCCTCTGTCTTGTTGTAATTTTGCTTGTTAAACCACATCAGAGAACTCAGCCACAATATGTTTTTTTTTGGCTGGTCTTTTCTTTCCTCGTTTGGTGGCATGCCGGAATCCTTGCCTCTCCATCCTTCTAATAAAGAATTTCCTGCCTACAGGATTTTTTTCTCCTTCCTTTAAGGCCCTTCTCATTGATTTCTCCAGGAATTCTCCCTACCCCCACCCCGACCCCCAAACCCTCTACTCATTTGGATCTACTCTCGAGCTTCCATACATTTTTTTTTTTTTCCTGTCTTCCTGGGCTACCCCAAATAGGCAGGGTCTGGTCCTACCCCCTTACTAACTTATTTATAGAGAAATGGGCTGTGTAGCTATAACTAATATTTAAAATATGATCCTGTATTCAATTTGTTTCTGATTCCCTGCAATTCTTGCTGCTCTAGGGTTCTATATTTATTGAAGTTTAGCATCCCCTCAGGAAAAGGGCATAAGCCAAGGTGAAAAAGAAGTGTCAGGCATTTAAGGAAAAAAAAAAAAAAAAAGATTTGGAGGGGAATTCCCAGACCTGGGCTGTAAATGCTTGATCCACAGAGGAGGATAATGCAAAATTGAAACGAGGTTCATTTTCCCCTTTAGAAAGAAGGTGAACACCCCTCTGACCTGGTAGATGGCTTATGGTGGGGGAGAGAGATGGAACCTACAGAGAGAGGAGAAGGAAAAAGAGACAGCAGCTTGGAAGTTCAGAATACGCAGGTCCCTGTCCTGTCTTGTGGCTGCCTAGGGAATAACAACCTTCTTAAACTTTAAGAATCCCATGCCCATGGTACAGAAAGCTTGTGTTTGGTAACGTGCCTTAACTCTTGGATGAAAATGCCTCATTGAGTGCAGACCAGGGATTCTACAAAGCAATAGAAATATCAACATGGTATATTCAGATAAAGAAATAATGAAAAATAGTTCTGTTTGATTTTCCAATGTGAGTGGTGTGTAGGAGATACAGACTTTCCTGGTGGCTCCAGAGAAGAATGGAAAAGTGTTTCATTGGCTAAAAGTCTCAGAGAAGCCGGAGGTTGGAATGAGGTGGAATCTGTATCGTTAGGACTTGAAGCCAGTGGGAGAAGATACGAGCAATGTCTGCTGGATGGAAGAAGAAGACACCTGTCACTAGTATCAGGACAAAACATGAACCAGACACTCATGGGCTGAGGACAAGGAGAAGAACGCGTGAGAGAAACCCAGAAAAACTTGGCAGTTACATTAAGAGACTAAGTTTGAAACCAAGAAGGGACTGCTTCCTGGAGTTTTTCCAACCACCAGCTGATACAAGTAGCTTGTTAGCAGTTTAATTACAGAGAATGTTAAAAGCTGCATTTATACTATATTGTATGATATATTACATTATATTATATTATATTTTAATTATATTATTATATTTATTATATTATAAATTAGTGTTGTGATGATAAATTTTGAACCAACCACCTGATTACAACCCAAATTTCCTTTTCTTTATTTCCTATTACGTGCACATCTGTAAATTGCTTCAAATATAGAATCCTGAGGAACATTTTTGTCCAGCTCTTCTAGTCCTTTACATCTTATCTGTGGTTTACTGAAATCACTTCTTTGTCAGGAACAGAGGGTTCCTTTATATTTCCACCACAAGATTTCTAATCCAACTTTCCTGTTAATCTTTAATCTGGTCTGTTGGTGACCTAGAAGTGTGAGCATCACTTCATACTAATCCGTTTTTAAAAGATAGTAAACCAAGCATAGTGATAAGAAGAAACTTCTCTGTGTTAATACTTAAGCTAGGGCCTTCTCCAAGGATACATCCAGGAATGTAGCACTTTCAAAAATAATCTTGAGGAAGAATTGTACTCTCAAATTTCCAAGTTTTCAGAAGATATTAAGGCTATTCCTACATACTGAAATGCCAACACATTACAGATAAACAGAAGACTTCAGAATTTAATGTGACTGGACAGAAATGGGACAGATGCACTTTGAATGAAAGCAAGTGAAGTAATGCGTTCAGAGATAAACACTTCATCATACTTATAAAACTAAAGGTTCTGAGCTGTCAGCTAACCTCAAAATGGAAATCATTCAAGTTATTAGCCCCCTCTACTAATGCTCGCCAACAACCAGCAAATATCAAGAAAAATACTGAATAATAATAATAATATATTGAGTACTATGTGCCAGGTGCTGAGCTATGCATCTTACATGTATTACTTTATATAAAACTCTTCATAACCTCTTGCTCTTTTCATTTTATGGGATAAGGGAAATATCAAAGTCATTGATGTGAGGGATTCAAGCCCAAGGCAGTCTGCTGTCAAAGCGCAGATGTTTACCTACTATGTTACACTGCCCTGCACTGAACATCTTCTAATCTAGAACAAATGAGCATTGGATTTGTTCCTGAGATAGTGTCAGAATTATAAGCAGAGGGAGACATGCCAGAATAAGTCCATGGCAGGGCTAGTAAAACTACAAAAGCAATGGTATATGTGGGTAGGCTCTTAAAAATCATTATGAGTTCCAGATACAAACTGTATCAAAAACCTGAATGGTTCACAAAATCCTGGAAGTCTAGAACTGGAGACAAGTCAGCCTGTCTTAAAAAAAAAAAGAAAAAAAAAAAAAAAGCCTGTGAAAGGGATGCTCTTTATGGTGAGTAAAAACTCTAGAAATGTGCAATTTTTAAGCTGAAGATAGAGGAATAGCAAGGCACTTGCCTCATGTTTTCTGTCTCTGCCTCTACTTTCCTCGGTTTGTCCCACATCCCTCACTAACAGCCACAGTATATCTGAGACCTTAGCCCCATCATCTGGTAACAATTGACCTTGGCATCCTCTCAAAACAGGCTCCATGCATTCAGCCTCTCCTCCGACCCTCCGTTTTGATTTGGACCCTGGCTTTGCTACCTCCAGGGATTATTCTCTGGGTATTTTGTTGCTTCCTCAAGCCATATCTCCTCTTGCCTTCTCTCAGTCCATACAATGGGGATTCGATATGCTTCTTTATTTCTAATATTAGCAGTTGCCTTTCTCATTGCCCTTTTAGTTCTCCCTAAAGCCCGATTGAGGGACAATCCTGTTTCCCAAAACAAAACCCTTGTCTCATACTTAAAACCAGTGTCTGGGTTCTGTGATTATGAACAACGGCCTGTCTCCTGGAAATGACCAGCACCTGGGATCCCTGATGCTATGCTGTTTCTCATTCTCGCCCACATTCTATGTAAAGCTGCTTAGATTTCTAAGCGTGCATGCAGAAAGCTATTTCTACGTACGGTAGGAGAAAATAAAACTAGGAGGACAGGCATTTGGCTAGACACCATTTACCAGGACAGAAGAGTGTGTGACCTGTAGGAATGGTTCCGTTTTCGGGTTTAATCAAACTTTATCGTGATCTTGGTAAGTTTTAAAGAGATCTAGTCCATTGAGTAGAGGTTGTGGAGGTGGTAGTTTGGAGTCTGAGGTACAAGTCTGGGTCGTCAACCAATGGAGCTTACCTTAACAGATTTTGAAAATAGATTCAGCCTCAGGATAAAAGGGCTAGGCCAGGGGTCGAGATCTGCAGCCAACCGAGGAATGATACAGGGTGGGTTATAGTCCTAGGAAACTGTGATGTGAGCCGGGAACCTGTAACCAAGAACAACAAGGCAAGCAAAGGAACTATGAAGCAACAGATCAGGGTGTAAGATTCCTGAGAGATTTCCTATATGCCACTGATACTTTTTACATTCTTGTTTGTTTTTATAAACTGGCAAGAAAATAGTGTGTATGGGAGTCAGTGTGATTTAAAGGCCAGCGGGGGAACAGGGAGCAACCATAAATATTATATAAGAGCTGGTCTTTGCTTTGTGGGAAGAGGCTAAATTGGAAAAAAAGGACAGATTTGCCACTGATATTCTGATTTTGCCTACTCAGCTGTATCTTCAGAGTTACTTATTTTTCTCATTTCTGCCCTACTACTGTGGGTGGATCTCCTGCCACACCGTGACTTCCTCCATGACATTGCCTTTCTCAAGCTACCTAGGTTGGGACATCATGCTCATATTAGAGGATGAAGATAGAAATTTGAAATGAAACTATAGTCAATATAACTATAACAGGTTATTATGGTAATTAAAGCTGTCAGAGGAGAGCCCCTAAATTTTCAGCATCCTGTCATCACAAATGATAACGTGTCCATTGCTGCTCCCACTAGAGAGTGAAGAATGCTCCTGAGTGGGACCTGGCAGTAATACAATGAGGGATTCATTTGGCTTCTATGCAATGTCTGTACTCACTATGCAAAATCCAAGAAGCTGACGATCCTTAAAGTTATTGACACACTCCTGTGGGAAACTGCTCTAATTGGGCCACAAAGAGTGCCCTGGGTGTGATTTCATCACAGCCTTTAGACCTGCTTTCTAGAGCTCCTCCCCTTCTCTCTGATAAACCATCTCTCTGCCTGTCTGTTGGTAAGCCTCAGCTCAGGTTCACCACCTGGAGGCTTTCAATAGCTAGTGCCCAGGTGTGGTTGTATATATCATGCCTGTTTGGTCAGAGCAGCCTAAAAATGTTGAATTCCAGGAAAAACAAAACCAAACCTTGGTGGATTGAATTGGCCAATTGTTTCTATAAGTAATCTACCCAGTATTTTTTCATAGAAAGAAAAAAAACATTAAGTCTGTGCAATTTTTATTCTTACTGTCATATCACCCAATTAATGATTGCATGTAAAATTTGCTGTTATGTGTCCTGGGATTTTATTCATATGGGACTTGTAGTGTCAACTGATGTAGTGGTACCGTTGTTGACCAACATACCCTATTAGACTGTGTGTTTTTTAAAGGGAGGGATTCTATCATACATGATATCTTTGAATGTACAATAGCCAAGATAAGGCTTAGCCCATATTAGATACGTACACATGGCTGTTTCCCTAATTGAAATAAATTGTAAAATGACCACATTCTCTAAGTTCTCTACAAGCTCCAATTAGTTCACTCAGGAACTGCTGAGGGCTCCATGGGGGTATGGTCCTTTCCTAGGCAGAGATGGGCACTACTTGTAAAAGAAAGTTCCCGAGTTTCTGAAGCTTATCTCCTAATTTTGAAGGTGAAGAAAAGTAGTCACCATTTGTCTGGGTTCTTTTGTCAAAGTGATACGTTGACTCTTTGGGATAGTAAAATACCTCAATTTAGAGTTCCAAAATCATTCAAAAAGATGGATTGCATAAATAAGAATTTAAAAAGGACAGAGTGAATATGGAGGTGAAGTACTATTTCCGAACATGAGCAGCTAAAATCTGGGCATAAATGCATCGTGGACAAGACAGGTTCTGAGCTGCGATCTCAGAGGAGTTGCAGTTTACTGACCACGCAACTGCTGTGCTGCAGTATGCAGGAATAATCTACTTTTATAAGACGGATCTCCACAAACAGAAGACAATTCCCTTACCCCCAACGACCACAGGTGACCACTGAGTGAGCTTCATTCATTCCTCTTCCGAAATGCCAGGCGTTGAGAGTTGCTTCTAGCCTGATACTTAATTCTATCTATGTGAAAATGGCATTTCATGAAGAAGGGGTGGGTTCTTAATATGATGTGAGGCATCCTTTGGGACCCTCTCAACCTTCTTGGTTCCTTTCATCTTGCACCCCAGAGGGTCAGCACTAGATCACACCCTATAAAATAAACATGCACAACTAACTTAAGTGAGGAAAAGGACCTTAGTATAAACAACGGAGTCTATTCATTTTCTAATGCTTGGAGTCCCCTCCCCCCAGCACAAGTCGCAGGAGGAGAGGGACCTGGGTGTTCTATCAGTCTATTATGGGAGCAGATAAATGGATACTATGCTCCAGATTTTCCAATAGCAATTACTTTAGTAACACGTGTATAAATACACGTTTTTAGCTATTTTAAACACTTCCCATTCCAATGCTGTTTGAATCAGTGAAGAATAGTATATTCAACGAAGTGGATTGCGTGCAGGAAGCACTAATTATTGTGGTTACAAAAACAGATCAGACCAATACTGTATTTCCAGTTTTTCCTATTAATTTTTGGTCAAGTCAGTCTCCACTAGTTCCAATGTAAATGAAAGATGCCTTGCATTTTCTAATCCTTCTTATAACGATGAATTTCTTAAGGTCCTCAAACATCAGAGCTAGCTCTGCCTCAACGAGACTCTCTTTTCCCCCAAAGAGAAAAGATTTTCAAAGCTGTTAACTTTAGTAGGAGACAGCGCATATTAAACTAAGCTCTGAACTCCTAGCGTTTCTGCCCTGGAGCCTTCATTGCTGTGATGACCACATTTCCATTTGAAAGGACAGAAATGCGAAAGAAACGAAGCCGCTTCCAAGTGCTGTGGCCTGTTCTGCCCTCTAGTCAAGCGGAACGGATCCTGGAAGACCTTGGGCGGCGGGGAGGGGATAGTTGGGTCCTGTAATTACTCCCGGTCTAAGGTGGTGGCTGGCCCTTCCGCGAGCGAACGCACACAGTGGCATCAGAAACAGTAACGGGCGTCTGCCGCCGCGGAGCTCGCGGAAAGACGGGGAAGGGCCTGGGCGGGGAAGGCTGGAGGCCGGATGCGGCTGGCCTCGCGGAGCCTCCCGGCGCTGTCCATCCTGACCAGCTCCAGGGCTGCCACAGGCAGGCCGAGCGAAGGAGGAGCAGAGCGCGGAGGAAGGCGACTGAGCCGCGCACCCGGCTTTGACGTCGCCCGGCTGCGGCTAGCAGCTCGCGCTCCCTGCACGTAGCGCACAACGTGACCACACACAGCCTTCCTCCTGGCAGCCCGGCAGCCGGTCCGCCAGCTCTCGGCGTCGCCCTCCTCCTCCTCTCCTGTTGGCCTCCGCGGCGCGCACTCCGGCGCACACCCAGGGATTCCGGCCGGCGTCCAGCCCTGGGCGCTCCGCCGCCCGGCCCGGGGACCCCTGCCGCAGCTGGGGCCCGAGCGGCGGCCGCGCAGCCAGCCGGGTGTCGTCCTCAGGCGGCCGATCCCGCGTTCACCTCCGGATGCCAGCACTACGTTAGCCCAGGCGGGGAACCCCTTCTGCGGCTCCCTCCTCTAAACTCCCGCGGGTCCCGACGGCCCCCACCCCTCCACCTGGCGGGGGCGGCGCGGAAGCCAAGAGGACGCGCGTGGGGCGGGTGAGCTCGCGTAGACGTGTGTGCGGATCCGGTCTCTGCTTCCCTCTCTCGCAAGTGGCGGTGCCTGGACTCTGCCTTCGGCTCCCGGAATTGGTGCGGCCGGCCCGAGGCCCCTCTTCGCTGGCGGGGCGCTGAAGCCTATTTTGGAGAACGGTGGTGGTGGAGGTGGCGGCGGAGGCTGAGGCTGTCGCCCGAGAGAGCTAGAGACGCACACTCTGCGCCCTGTCGGTCCCTCGCCTCCTTCCTCCTCCGCCTCCCTTTCCTTCCTCCCCACCCCGGTCCCCCTAGTCCCACTCCTCCTCCTTCCTCCTCCTCTTCCTCCTCTCCCCGCTTGGCGATGCGAGCCTGTATCGTGTAATAGGATTGGCGTTGCAATGGCAACTGATGGAATGGGGGAAGGCAAGACAGCAGGGCTGGGGGCTCCGGACTGCGGGCGGGCGGGCCGCTGCCGCCGCTTGACGCTCCTCCGGGGACCTTCGCGAGTTACTTTGTAAAAGCGAACACAGGCGAGGAAGCTCCTGCTCTGTGCCCCGAGTCACAGGCCACTTCCTGCTCCGAGGCTGTCCGCGCCGGGCTCGCACCGCTCGGCACCCCCGGCCCCTTGCCCGCGCCCGCCGCCAGCCCAGCGCGTCGCCGCCGCCGCAGCCGCCGCTGCGGAGACTGGAGCCCGCTGCCCTGAAGAACACTTCGCCTCTCGGCTCCCTTTCCCATCACGCCCCCCGCTCCTCCCCGGCGTCTGCGATTTTCCCAGGCGCCCGGTGTGAGTGAGGCGTGCGTGTGTGTGTCAGGGTATTGTGTTGTGGGAGTGTGTCTGTGTGTCTGTGTGTGCGTGCGTGCATGAGTGTGGGGTGTGTGGGGCTCCTGCGCTCCGCTCACGGCCGCGGCCGGGGAAGGACGGACGGACGGCGCTTCCTTGGGCGAGCGGGTCCCGGGCACCTCGGCGCGGCCCGTGAGCGAGTGGAGCGCACTCGCTTGGCCACCGGCCTCCAGAAGGTCCCGCTGCGTACCCCCTGGGCTGGATATGTTCGTGTTCACGTGAAGATGGATTTAGTGTACGGTCTCGTGTGGCTGCTAACAGTCCTCCTGGAGGGGATCTCTGGCCAAGGAGTGTACGGTAAGTGGAATCGCGACGCTATCGTGACCTTGTGATTCTTAGGCAAGATAGGCTGGTGAGCGAGAAAGCACGACTCGCGCAGTCCCGGGGCCCCTCCCGGCGTGGCATTTGATTCACACTCCATCACGTTATTGGGAGCTGTAAGGAGACAGCGAGCGCGTTGCGGATTGGGCTGTGAGCCGCTCCCCCAGCACCTCGGCTCGGGCTCGGAGTTGGGTCGAGCCGGCAGCGTTGCACTCCTGCGAACGAGTGGCTTTGCACTTGATTTATCCCTCCTGGGGACCCAAGCTCTACCAGTCTTTGATTTAATAATTTGGCTCCCCGCGTGCCGCGGTGTCGGTGCTGCGGTTTCCCCCAAAGGGAGGCTTCGAATGTAACCCCAGTGCGCTCCCCATCGCTCTCCGCCCCCGTCCCCTCCCCACACACACCTTTTCCTTTTTGTGTGTGAATGCCTAAATGACTTGATTTTCCGGCTCAGGAAGTGGGGTGACAGTTGAGTTGCATTCTGCACCGGCCGTTGCCATGAGCACTGACTTGGGGAGGAGAAAATAGCAGGCAAGATTCTCGGTGCCAGACACAATTAAGAAACATGTTTGTGTGAATGGATGAGCAAATACATGAATGAACGGATGGCCACGTCCGCGCGTCTCGGCACCGGGGCAGGACACCAGCTCACTGCAACTGGAACACAGTCCCAGTTCTCTGGAAAACCCAGGTCTGGACAGGTTAGGACCGGGAGAAGGGCGAGCTTGTTAATTCGGAGGTTTTTAAGTCCTCAGGAGCAAATCCAGGTTCCCTTGCTTGTCAGCAGTTGGCACCCTTGGCTTTCGGGACGGAAAATATAGAGTCACACACACACACACACCCGGGTTCTGGCCGAAGTGCGTCTTCTCCCGGGACAAGAAGGCGGTGCCATAAAGGAAAAATAACTTTTGTGATCTCGAGGTATGGTGGGAGATTAGGAAAACAGCCCTTCAGGGGACAGAACTCGCCCACAGCTCCCCTAGGGCCAATATCCTGAGAATGTGTGCTGTAAATCCAGCCCACTGCCCCCTGTCTCACTCGGGAGTTTGGACCCTAGTACTGCAGTGCTAAGTCAGTGGCAACCCCCGGGGCAAATGGCATGAGTGTGGAAATGCTGGACCTTTCCCTGCAGACCCTAGACCTGACTGCGGACTGCGGAGTGGGCGCGGGTACAAGGGGACCTTGAATCCTCAAACTCTGAGATCACCCAGTGCACAGTGGGTGGGTGTTTGAGAAAGAACGCAGGAGATGCGACCCAGCCTTTAATCTCTCCACTGTGTTCTGTCCAGGGCCCAGCAGTGTTGGAGGGTGGCCGGGAGGACTCCCCCTCCCCCACCCCCCACCCCCACCCCGCCCCTAAGTAGGAGCTCTGGCCTTGCGCCAGCAGGCCCTTCTGCCACGCCCCTTTTGTGTCTTCCTAGTTGTCTCCTTGGCTCTGGAGAAGAAACCTTCACTTTATCCCACCTTTGAGCATCTTTATTTTCCCTCGTTCCCAGATGGAACAGAGCTTGCTAAATGGTGGTGGTGGTGGTGTGTGTGTGTATGAGAGATGCTGAGACTCCAAGCAGGTCCTACCTCTTGGCGGTTGGCAGGCGCTGGGGCCTTGAGGAGAGCAGTGATTATTTAGTGCTCTTTGACTTCTGCCAGACTCTGGTGTCCCCAGCAGCTGAGAGTGGCCAGGCTTCCAGAGATGGAGGAATGCTGGCGTTAGAGCCTTCTCAAGGAGCTGTTCCTTAGCATGGGAGAGTCTGAATTCCTTTTAGCCCATGCCCAAGTCTTTCTCTCCCATTTGTTCACATCATCCCATCAAAAGGAGTTTATTTTATTATTTTTTAATTGTGTGTATGTGTATGTGTGTGTGTTGGGGGGATAATGAGAAGTGAGAAAGATTGGTGGTGGGGGGGAGCATGGCTGGAACTGTCTGGATTAGAAAGACTTGGTTCCATTTTCCTGTTACTTTTTGTAATTCAGATTATGACTCCTGGCAAGTGTCAAATTGGGGAGTGGAAAAGGGTAAGATCTAGGAGTGGAGACAAGTAGAAAACAATTGCATTAGAATAATCTTGTGCCCGTGTTGCTTAATAATGAAAGAGGAGGCAGTTCTGCTCCTGAACTTCATCTGATGAAGGTGGTGGCCTTTTTGTTTGTTTGTTTTATTTTACTATTGATATGGTTATTAGTCACTTAGCTGAGAATAGAATCAGCTTTGTGTGCAAGTCAGCATCTATGGTTATTATAAATGTCAAAACTATTAAGTGGGTGGAAAAATATATTTATATATGACATTTCAAATCTCTCTTGCATATCCCAGATATTAGGTTCTCAAACTGGGGAACCCTCACCTTTAGCATCCGTTTCACCTGGGAACTTATTAGAAATGCAAATGATCGACGTCCCAGACTTTGTAAATCAGAAATTCAGAGTGTGGGTCCCAGCAATCTGTGTTCATTACCTCAGGTCATGATTCTGCTGAATGCTCAAGTGTGAGAATCACGGATATAGACTTCAAATTTCCTTGCTTTGACTTTGTAAATCTTGACCTTTCTTAACCTAAAGGTGTTTTATTTTTATTTGCGGAAGCATTTATGGGGAAGAGAACAGTTTATTTTTATTTAGTTATAAAACATCGATCAGTTGTAAAGGACATAGACATAAGAGATAGTGTAAGGTTATAAAGTGTGTTTTGAACATTTTATTTGAAGAGAAATGGAAGTGATGTATTAGAAAAACACAAACAAACAAACAAACAAAAACACACACACACAAAAAAACACACGGCAATTATAAACAGACTTCAAAGACCTTGATGGGAACTTTGCTAGCGTAAAAACCTCTATCCCTGTATCCCTTTATTTGCCTGTATTTCCAGATGTAAAACCATTCACACTACACACTAAAAATAGTATTATTACTTAATACTGTTTTCTAGTAGCTAGGTTCAAGAGAATATAAAACTTGTGTTATAGGTAACTCAGGCAAGTCACTTCATTGTAGCCTAATATTATTTACATGATTGGAAACGTATCATTGTAACCTTTTTTTTTGAAATAGCTAGTCAGTCCCTTCACTCTTCCACTTCTTGGCTGGAAAACTGAGCATGAAATTCAAATATATATTTTTAGTAATTGAGAATATTTTAATGTATGGGTTATGTTGTCTTGAGTTACTGTAATCTTCCCATTGTGCTCAGTCAGCTTGGCACGCACGTGAAGTTCTAAAGTGTGAAATAGACCTAGAAACTCACTGACATTTATCTGGGAATATTGCTTAGCAAACTAACTGCATAATGACTGAGATTTGTATATGTGTGTGGGGCAGCTGAGTGAGGGAGATTATCCTTTAATTTATATCTGCCTGTCTACTCTCCACCAATAATTCTGTCATTAAAAAACATTTTTTACAAATGACACTTTTCCTGTATATTCCTTACATATTATATATCAGAGATGGCATTGCAGTAATATAAATTATTGGAAAATACTTCTGAAAGAAAGATTGCAAAAAAATTTCTTCATAAAGAGCAGCATCAAAAACTAACTTATGTGGACTTCCTAAGACAACTATATTAACTATTTTGATGGATAACACCCATTTGGAGATATCTATATTTATATGGTGTTATAAATGCATTTTTCTGAAGTTACAGATTTTCCCCTCTTGAATTTTAAGAAGTTATTTGTATTCAAATTTTTTTCCTCAGAACATTCTTATAATTTTAAAATTTTGTTTTACTTTTATTTTTACTCAGTTAACATCAATGAAAACCAAAAGTTATTAAATAAACAATCAACTGGTATCCATTTGGGGCATTATTAATTTTTTTACACTCTCACTGCATTTGGTTTAGGGTAACTGATTAAACACAGCATCAAGAGTTGCAAGGTAAACCTCAGATGTGTGTATACGTACGGAAATACCTAGAGCTGAGGGATCCAAAGCATTTTCCTAGTATGGGGAGTTTTCTCTGTAAGTCATTCTTTGGAAGTAAATTGTTTGGACTGTGGAACTGTTTTCTAGAGATTTGTTGATAATGGCATAATATTGAGACTCGTATCTCCTGTAAACTTCTCCTGTAAACTTCTCTTTTTGGCAAGTTGTCTTGCCAAAAAAGGAAAAACTGCTCCACCTATACACACTGTATTTTTTTTATCTGGCCTATCATACCCTTAATTTCCAAGGAGACTAATAAAAGATTGTAACTGCATTAGCACAGGACAAATCTCCACTACAAATGAAAATCAAAATAAAAGTTTATGTCTGAAGAGTTTTTAATGGCAGCCAAATCAACCAGTGACTTCGTGTCCTGAAATAGTTAATGTATTGTCCCTAAATAGCTTTCAGGATATGCTAGAACCAGTAAATAGAATAAGTTTATCAAACACATGTGTATGACGAATTAGCAAGCTATATTTACTTAGTTCAAATAATATCAATTAATCTCATACAATTAAGAATGACACCCCAGGAAGTAGCTGGATAGAAAAGGCTTAGTGGAATTGAGAACCAGGAGACAAGATGGGCAGGAAGCATCTGGAAACTATTTCAGACTGTCCATGACTTGAATTAAACCTGGATGGACAGATTGACCCAGCAGTATAAGGATGCTGTGGAAGGTCAGTTGACCATTACATCCTGTCCTAGGATGTTCCTATACTCACATCTCAAGTGCCCTGAGCTGCAATTTTTGCCCAGCTCGAGTTTGGAGTGAACCTGTGATCAGATAACTGCTTTTGACTGAACACCTATTTAGGGCGTCAGCCTGTGGAAGGAGAGGAAGAGATGAATGTAATAAATGTTGATGAAAAAATCAGTCTAAAGTTCTATCACATACAGTCAGCTCTGACCTTCTCTCTTCCAACCCCTCACCCAACTGTCCCTGTGTGCACGCACACACACAGACTCTTTTATCGTCACCATCTTGGCCACAATAATGATGAGCAGGTGGGGGGGTGGGAGGAAGGAGGAGGAGGAACACATGCTAGAATGGGGCTAATCAATTTATTTAGCAATATGTAATAGCAAAAGACAAAGGCAATTAATAGAATATGTTAATGTCAGAAGTAAAGGTAGTTAAGAGTAAACTATATACATTGATAACAATGTCATGTCAAAGGAGTACACATACATATAAGTTTAAGAGATCCCAATATACGTTTACTATTGATCAAAAATCACTTGGCTAAATACACAAATAACATCAGTAAGGAGTATCCAAAAGCAGTAATAAGCTCTATAGGATAGTAATTATTACAGTAGATGCCAAAAGCTCTCCAAACGGGAGAACAACACTGGAAAAGTCATAAATCAAAACCTTGCCACGTCTGTAGCTGAGAGAAACTCAGGCGTCTCCCACGCCGCTGTTTGTTAGTTCCCAAGAATGTTGCTGTTGTCTTTGTTGTTGCTGTTGGAAGTCAAGGCATCTTCTGACACTATAAGCTGCAAGCTGCATGTAAGTTTTCAAGGTGTTAACAATCTGAAAACTGTTGCTGCTTTTGTCGTTATTGTTGTTAGAAGTTAAGAAGTCTTCTGATGTTGTAAGCTGCAAGCTGGTTCTGAACCAGAGGCCTGGTTCAGACCTCTCCAGGTTCATGGCTGAAAGTTAGGACATCCCCTGGTGTTGTAAACTGCATTTTGCTGGAAGTCTTCAAAATGTTGGAATGATGAAAAATCACCAGTGACAAATGACCAAATGACGAAATAATAATTACACTGTCAACTGAAGTCTGTCTTATATATTTTCTCAGATGTACCTTAGAGCCAAGTTTCTTGTTCCTGCCTCCCACTCCGGGAATGGCCAGTTCCAGGAGGATCCGGCAATTACTGATATGAATGTTGCCCATCATGCCCCAAGGGACAATTCATCCGGTTAAGCAATATCTACTGTTCTTGCTTGGGACCATCAGTCCAAGGTCTTCCAAAGCCTGGCAACGTGCCTGTCACATCGTCCTCATATCACTTAGCTATCTTTTTACTTCATCTGTTGATGTGGGTGAAACAGACAGAACAAAGAGGGAATTCTCTCAACCCCTGATCAAAAATTTCTTTAACCCTAAGCTAACCATCACCTCATCGCACAGACAGAACAACAATCATCTCATCTCCCCTATTCGAGAGAATGAGACCAAACAGAAAACGTCATCTCTTGTCTCCCCTGCTCGGGAGACTGAGACCCAAGGGGGACAGAAAAACAACCCTGCTCAGGAGAATGAGACCCAGAAAGCAACATCGTCTCATATTTCCCCTGCGTGGGAGAATGAGACAAAAGGGGGAGTTTACTCAACCCCTGATCACAGCACGTGTAGGAAGATAAAAACTAATAAACAAAAGCTCACATCAACCAATGAAGGCAAATTTTCCTCAACATCTACCCTACAGTCAACATCACAAGGAAAAGTGGCCATTCTTTGTATCTTGGGAGAATTTTGTCTGTTCAAGGTTGTCTTTGCTAGTCTCGTTATGGAGAATTCACGGGCCAAATGAGCAGATTATTTTATACAGTGTTACTTGCTTTTGTGCTTGGGGAAGCCCCTAAATGGGTTGTTATGTATTTTAGATTGAGCAGGTTGTACACCAAATCTAAGGAATCACTTTCTAGAGAATAAATCAGAATGCCAACCTTCAGATAATTAGGATTCAGAGGTAAAAATTTAGAGATGAAGCACTTCTGGTGAATAAATTTCACAAAAGAAATCCAAGGAAGGCATTTTTCTTGATCTTGATTTCTTGTCTTAATTTAAGTGCCTCTGGTTCTGACCCTTTTTATTGAGATTGTAAAATGATTTTAGTTTTTGTTTTACAAGGTGGATCACCTTAAGCCTTTTGGAGAAGCAGGGTACAAGCAACATTTTCTGAAAAAATAAAACTTACTATTTTAATGTGCTTGGGGTAGGGCTAATGGGATGCAACTAATAGCATGAGTGTTATGGGTTCATTGTATGTCTTATTAAGACAGTGTTAGGAGCCGTAGTGGTCTCAGGTTGCTTTTCAACTATGGAGGTGATTAATCTGATGTTCTCTGGCCTGGTCCTCATGCTTTGGGGAAAGTGTTGAAGGAATTGGGCTGAGGGCGTACTACCCACAAAGACAAATAGATGTACCTGCCTAGTCGTGGAACTGAGCTCTAGAGCTGGTGACCTTCAGCAGCTGCAGTCAACGAAAGGAATGTGCCGTCAGCTCCGAGTGGAACTGGGGTAGGTCTTACTCTCCTTTTGGGCTGTTTTGGAAGGACAGCTGAAGTATTATAGTGAATGCAATTCAAGTATGAATAAGTGAACACTTTTAGCTTCGTTGGAATTGTCATTAACTGAAGAGTCCCACAAAATGAAATCTCATTTCTTTGCTTCAGTGACTGTCAATGTAAATATATTACTTAGAGCAGACTGAATAAATGATTGCATTCATAGAAAACTGTATCCTATTTTTATTTTCAAATGCAATTAATAAACTTTTGGCTCTGTAAAATCATAAGCTTGTGAGAAGAGACTTTAAAATGACATTAAATCATCCTACTAATTTAAGACACAATAGCTTTTACATTATGTCAGTCAGATGGTGGTCCTATGTTGTTTGTGAGATTTCTTTCCAGAAGGAAATTTCACAGCTTTTTTTCCCAGAGCCCAGGCACATTCATTGGAGATATATATATATATATATATATATATATATATATATATATCTATATATATATGTGTGTATATATATATGTGTGTGTGTGTGTGTATATATATATATATATATATATATATATATATATATATAACTTATTAAAATCCTTCATACTCCATTATTGAGGCATGTGCTAAGGTACTTTCCATTTTTATACCAATGTAATTTCATTTTCTTTCTTAACTATACCACCTTGCATTGATCCCAGTTAAGCCATTTTGGATTGTTTTCTTACTTCTTTCCCAAAATACTATGACATTTCTAATCTTGGTTTTTAAAATGTTCTATTTCATTTCCTGTTGATGTCATTGATTGAATTTGGTAAGAAAGGTGATTTCCATTTTATAGTCCAAATCATACATTTCCCAGGAGTCTACAATCACAGAAGAGCATTTTAAATATGAGGACCATTGTTTTTGGCTATTACACATTTACTATAAATTATTAACGACACATTTTGATAGGAGCAAAGGTATTAGACTTTATGATGTAACTTATTCTGTTTGGTTTTTAGTGCGCTACCTCTACAACTTTGCATAAAAATAGGAGACATCAGTTTCTTGTTGTCCCCAGTCAAAACCATTCTAAGGACTGTTTCAGTGGTTGACAGATGGGGTCAAGTACCATATGTTACCATATCTGCAAGCAGCATATTTCTTTTCTTATTTTGTTATAATGAGAGTGGGAGGGATGAAAATAATTGAGTGATTCTCTGGAAAGGAAACATGTCTGTCGGAAAGAGGAAGAGTTGATTCCTAGCTAGGCCTCCCAGAGTCCAGAAGGACTGTGCAAAAGGCGGGAGAGATCTGAGAGAGGGAGGAGAGTTAGAAATCATATGCTAGCGTGAAAAGGCTGCAAGAGAAATACATCTGTCCTTAAGTAATGGCAAAACTGCAAAATAATTTTTTTCTGAAGTAATTAGAACTTTGCTCATGTGCATCAAACAGAGGAAGAAAAAAAAATGTTGTTTGACTGAAGGACATGTTCAGGGAGATTTTTTTTGTCTCCTGAAAGGGAAAGATGAGGGGCTATAGGAACTCTTAAATGGAGCCTGTCGTCCTGGTAGACCAGATTATCCTTCCTGTTAATTAATTGCATGGCTTTGGTACATACGGAGAGATAGGCACAGATTAAGGATCGGGGCATTATCTCTGTTTTCTGAGTGGAACTGTGAAGTGGGTCCATGCGTTGCCTCAGACAGACTTCCTACTGAAGACGAAGAGGCTCCAAGGAGTGCTTTGAGAAGGACAGAAAAGTATGAGGAAGGTACTTATCAGAAAACGTGACCAGTGGGAATACTACACAGATTCTGGGCAGAATTAGGTTAAGTTCTGCTAACTTCAGTCTACAAAGTAATATATAACTGTTATGAACTGTTATGTGTAACACATGTTGCTATGTGGTAAGGGCTATGAACTCAGAGTTTTATAAGTTAACTGAGATGGTAAAGCCTAATAGAAAAACAAACAAAATAAGGCTCTGACATGTATACAAATGTTTGTGCCTAGATAAAAGAGAGCAAGTATAGAGAGTGTCATGGTTGAAGGAAACTTGAAAAAACTGGTACATTATGGGTTGAGCCTTGAAAGAGGTTGGCATCAAAAAAATGAAGGAGGAGGAAAGGGAATTGCTACCGAATGGATCCCAGCTGTAGAAATGGTGGTGCAGAAAGAAAAAATAACCTTGGGATGTGTGTTCAACAAAGTCTAAGCAATTTATGCAAAATTCACCCCAACAAGAAAGATGTATCTGTCATTTAACCTATGCACCCTCCCCCCTCCCCTCGCTCCTCCCCACCCCAGCAAAGTCTGTAAGTCTGCAAAATAAATTTCATCCTGTAGTATTCTGGAACTTGCTCAGATATTTATGACCACCAAAATTCTGGGTCCGTGTGTATTCAACTTAAAGCCAACTGACCTGCTCATCAGAATATAAGCCAGTTGTCTCTCAAGTTCTTGTGCGATACTGAACCCTCCCTAGTTCTAGGCAAACTTGGGAAGCTCTGAACCTACGTACATAGCAGCTGCTTTTGAAGTTAAAATCAAAGACTTTCAAAGCCTTTTTAGAATGCTTACTACTTAGAGGCTCTGGACTATCGGTCCAGAATGCCTTAAAGTGTCATGTTGTTCTTTACAAATGTACAAGCACTGAAATGAATGCATTGCCCTTATGAAAAGAGAGGTATGTGCTTTCATTATTGGTTTTTATTCTTGTGCAAGGCAGCACGATGTGGTTGAAAACTGTTGGGAAAACTTGGGCTTTCTTCTTGTTCACCTGCTGCTTTACTGTATTACCACAAGCAAAAATCTTAATCTCTCTATCTCTCAGTATCCACATCTAATAAACTCTTAGGGAAGTGGGCTGTTACATAGAGGAAATGGAATTATCAAGAGTAAAAAAGTATGCCTTTATTTTTATACCTGTAGTAAAGGTAGAGTGCATGGAGAGTTTCCTCTGTCTTCTTAAAATATGTTGTAACATTTTTTTAAAGGCATTTTTTAGCGTTGCAGATTCTCTAGCAATTGGACCTCATAATAGGATTGCCATTTGGTCTTAGAACAGTGTAAGGGGCTAGAAATATTTTTGAAAAAATATTCCAGTGTGTCAGTCTAGCAGAAAATAACTCCAGTGGTGTATTTTTAAGCAGTATATGTAATATTCATATGTGCATGAAAATGCTATTTGATACTGCATCTTGTATGCACATGATATGTAGCTGTTAATTATTCCTCAGGCTAGACTCCTTCTCTCAATCCACCCAACCCTGGAGGTTTCCCTTCTGCTTCTTAATGGGGAGGATGGTGGTACAGAGCTACAGTCCCCCTCATTTAAAAGCTCCAAAGAATATTAGTGTGACCTAATATGTGCATATTCAAATATATGCATAAATCTTGTTTTTGTATCAAGAAGCAAGAATAGTCTCAATACCCTACCATTTTGAGACTGATTGAAACATAGCAGTATATAAATACAATCCATCCAAATGGAAATATGTGTATACAGAGGGTGTCAAAAATGTATACACATTTTCAGAAAGGAAAAAACTGTATTAAAATCATAATGCTCAATATATACCGATAACAAAAGATGAACACAAGTCACGTTTGACTTCTGCATTAACAAGAGGTGCTCCAAGTGGTTACCGTCAGCGTAATTTTAATACATTTGTTTTCCTTTCTTACAATGTGTATACATTTTTTTGGCACTCTCTGTGTGAGAGTGTGTGTGTGTGTGTGTGTGTGTGTGTGCGCGCGCGCGCGTGTGTATGTGTGTGTATAACAATACTTATAATTGATAATTTAAAAATAAAAACAAAATGAGAGTAAATCATTAAATGGGGCTATCACAAATTTATTTTGTAAGATCTAATTTTCATTAAAAATTGATTAAAATTGCTGTGACCAAAGTGACTCAAATTTCTTACCTACTCACCTAATTATTTAAACAAAATCTTTAAATTAGAATTAACTGAAAAGACTAGGACTTTATTCAACATTAAATTGTAACTACCTACACAAGAAAGCATTTTTTTTATATAAAGCATTTGAGTTATCCTTAGCAAACACTTACTTTCTATTTTTTGAGGTTGAAACATAGTTCATGTCAATCATTCCTATTCATATAACAAACTAGATGGGAGAAATTAATTAGGTTAGTCTTCTGAGTGTCAGAATATGTGAGCTAGACAATTGGTTAGCAACATTGGTCAGGTACCTCCGTAACCAAACCAGAAGGTCATCTTTTTCAGTACTTTAAACAGTCAACAAAATTATTAGTTGAGAATAATTTTTCTCATTATGTGGAATGAACAATATTGACTTTGCCAAACAAGTCATCTTAAGCGTATACACACAGTAGACTGATATGCACAGGTTTAACTGGCATGCAGTTTTGGAGTTATCAGTCTTACCTCCATATCTCAGAATTGGTGAAGTAGTTATGAAGATTCTGATTTAAAAAAGAAAATATGCTGATTCAGAACTTGTGTCTTGTTTTCCATGGTTTATTCTATGCCATTATTGTGATTCTCCCTTCCTTTCATTAACTTATATTTTTCATTTATTCATGTTTTCAAACTGTACCACATGTACCCTTTCCTTGATCACAACTGCTAGATTAATTTTGAAGTTGTCTTAGTTCACAATTAATCCAAGTTCAGTCTTTGGCTATTTTGTCCTTACTTTGTCATGTATAGATTCATCTAAGTATGATTGCCTAAGGAGGCACAACTTTCTTCCATTATGACCCTTCCCTGCAATAATGTAAGTGATATAATGACATCATCACTGTGAAGACTGGGATTTAGAAGTTTCCCATTCATTTACTTAAGACAAGAATAACTCGCAGTAGGCTGCAGCCTGAAATAATCCGCCTTTTCACTCAGAGGCTACTTATTCTCTGATGATTTCCTGTGCCTCACCATTAAACATTCCTCCAACTGCCGCTGCTGGGGTTGAAAGGGGCCTTCTTCCTGCTCGCTGTGATTTCGTGACTTTACTGTTGCACTCTATTATATGATTTTAGGTAATATCTCAAAAAACTTTTGACTTATTCTTTTTTTTTTTTCGGTCATCATTGAAAACTTGCTTGTTAAATCTTAATTCTCTAAGCTTACTTATGTAAAAACCTTTATGCTTAACCACTTCTCTAGTTTCAGAATGTATATATATGTATGTATATATACACATATGTATGTATATGTACATATATGTGTATATATATGTATATATATGTATATATACATATATATATACACGCATATACCGTGTTTCCTCGAAAATAAGACCTAGATGGACAATCAGCTCTAATACGTCTTTTGGAGCAAAAATTAAGACCCGGTCTTATATACTATACTATACTATACTATACTATACTATAATAAATATAATATAATATAATACCGGGTCTTATATTAATTTTTGCTCCAAAAGACACATTAGAGCTTGTCCAGGTAGGTCTCATTTTCAGGGAAACAGGGTATATATATATATATATATATATATATATATATATATATATATATATATCAAATGCTTATTTGTATATAGAGTATATATTCATATATATTAACTGTCTATTTAAGTATGTGTGTGTTAGAGTGTGTCTATTCAGGGAGTGGGTTTCCTGAGTAGTCGCTGAACTTTAGGTTAAGCTTAAGGAATTGGATGGCTATCCCACTTCCCTTGAAACCCTGACTCTGATTTAGTGTTGACAGTAGGGGTTGCAATCTCTCACCTAACATTTATTTTGTTTTTAAAATATTTTATGATATGTTCATGTTCGTATTGTTCACCAGTTCACATTACCTCTACAAACTCATGTTACTTCTGTTTCCTTTTATTTGTTTTCAATTGACAGGAGAGATGTTTCTTAGCTGTATAACAGCAATACAGGTGCAGTTTATTTTACCTGCACGATGGTGATGTGTACACTTGAAGCCCAATGTTGCAGGTATGCTCTGAAGACCATCCCTCCCACTCTGGTGGTCAGGTCTTACAGTGGTGGTCTTTTCTTCTTTTTAAAAGTGAGTTTGGGGTGCATCAAAATATCTTTATTCAACTGTGATAGTCAAATACATCCACAAACCAAACTGTAGTTACTTGGATCCTCTGCCTTTTTTCCTATTATTGAAAAATAATCAAACATAGGCTATAATAAGTTTTTCATAAAATAACTTCCATTCATCAAGTGCTTCCTCCATGCCACATTTGTACTATGAGTTTCATATACATTACGTTGTAATCTAATCTTTGAATGAGATAGATGAGAAATCTGAAACTCATAAAGTTTAAATAACTACCATATAGTCACTTGTGGCTGAATTTGAAATCAAATGTGAATGTATGTACAAGTAAATGTTAGTTATATGTTTTATTAATTATATTCATATATGTAAGTGTTTATACTTACTAAGATTAAAATATACAAGTTATCTGGCTTGTGTTGTGCCATTCATGAAAGTTATCTCAAACAGTATATATTAGGAATGCAAATTGGATGATAAATTTTAGATCTTTGCCCAAGAAATGTGTATATATGTACACATTTATATATACAAATAATGTCAGCACTTTATGTCATGCAGTTTTCTTTCTTGAAAAGGAAAGCTGTAATTTATAACTTGAGTTTTTTGAAATTGAAATGCCCATACCAAGGTACCAAGGGCTCTCTCTGGTATAATTTATTTTTGGACTGATAAGATATTTTAAGCTTATTCGTAATTAGTGACCTGTAAAAATGAAGCAACAGCTCTTCTAGATATTCTACAGAAGTAGTTATATTTCTCTATGTAACATAGTAGGAATGTGCTAATAAAAAATAACCCCTGTCAAGTGTACTACTCGGTTTTCCCCCAGGCTGATTAATAATCACTGGCCTTGGTTAAGATTGATAGTTAAATGTCATATTTGGCCTGATTTTTGCCTTGAGTTTCCTCTGGGTATTGCTTGGGCATTTTTTGCACAGAGTTAATTGAGGAGACTATTTCAGTGGGTTTCTTTTCTTGAAAATCTTGTTGTGCTCAAGAGGACAGTTGATTGCAAGCTCTGCTCTTAGCTGCCAATGAGTTCGTCAAACCTCAAAGCTTACAAATTCGTGCAGTTTAGTGATTTGTTTTAGACTCTTAGCTACAGCATTTGCTACAATAAAGGTCATTTTTTCCTCTGCTTTTTGAATGCAGTTATTGTGTCATATAGTATAACCCTGTACCATTCTGACTATTGTGAGATTGATACAGAAACTGCTTCGATAGGAAACCATTTCAAGAGAGAACAGGAAAGGTATTATATTCAGCTGTAGTGCCATGCATTTCTAAGCAGCTGATGTTTTCTTTAACTGATAACCACCCCTCAAATTTTCAGAGGCAATTGAGCCTTTGGAGCTTTAACTCTTACTTCCGTCTGGCTGCAAGAACAGTGCCCTGAAATTCCTATACATTCACATTTCAGAATTGGGAATTCATTAATTTTGTAGTACAACTGTGTTGGTATTATATTTTTCAAGTCAAACTTTTAAGAAAATGGAGAAACATTGATTTTGTGAATTTTTCTCTAAACAGTGACTTTTTCATCTCTGAGCCAAATACTTGAAACTAGTGGGATATGACTTTTTTCACTCTGAAGAGTTTGATAATATTGTCGAATAGAATAGGTCATCGTGTATTTTGTAATCTAAGAATCTCAAACTGCAAGACTTTTAAAGGAATAGAGTAAAAGATGAGTCAAATCAAAGTTCAAAACAGTTTAATCATAGATTTTATGTTTTTATTAACTCACACACTTGACAGTATATTTTGGAGTACTTCCAGAATATAGTACACCCTGTTTTTACGCCTGTTTCCACTTTTAATTTTTGTATTTTATGATACCTTAGATGCATACTCTTATTTTGGATGAAGGTGGATAATATCTTAATAATTGAGGTATAAAATAATATACCTTTGATTTAAGTACATTTATATGTTATGGTGTATCGTTTCACTGAATATTGTTTAATGTTAATAATAATTCAATGGGATGTCTAAAAAACTGGAATAGAGATTATTATAAACAAAATAAAGGATGAAATAGCATATGAACCTGAAAATACAATTTAAATATCTTTATTTGTGATAAAAGTTGAAATCTACATATTTGTAAAGTTTATTCTAAAATTGCTCTAAGAATATTTTCTGGTGGCTTAACTATTGACTGCTTCTCATTCATCATACATAGCTGTCATCCTCCTGACAGTATGACATTGCAGAGGTTTTCTCATTATTAATGGAAGACTCAGCATTTCTACAGATGGGAAGTTATTGATAAAGCAAATAAACAAACACAGTAAAGCAAACTTTCCACATACGATTGTTCTCTGCTCTGGGGGATTAGATTTGAAGTTGCTTGGGGAGGAGCAAGTGAGTTAGCCTGGTATAATATAGGCCTAGATTTATTTTTATTACAAGGAGATAGGTGGGTCCAGGTCATGGGAACTAGTAGGCTGGATCCAGGCAGGATGAGGGGTCTGCATGTAGCGGTTGGCTTCCCCAGGACACTGAGACTGAGAGGAAGATTTGCATGCAGGTGGTTTATGAGGGACTGCTCTTGGGAACAACACCTGGAAGGGAGGGAGGGAGCCTGGACTGAGCAGAGGGACAAGTTGAACTGTGATTCAGTTGCAGCAGCATTCTAAACTGAGCGGATGAGGTACTGTGAAGCTGGGATGGACCTGCAAGTATGTTCCAGGTAGAGGTTTGATTTTCCCTATTTTCTAGAGAGCCCAGAGATAATGAAGCAGTATGTACACCCTGCCTTCCCCCGCCCCAAATAACCAGTGGTCTTGGGAAAAATTTAAAATTCCTCATTGTCATATATCTGACCAATCATACATTTGGTTTCCAGGGGGTGGTTATGGACTAAATTCTGTCCCCCAAAATCCTATGTTGAAGCTGTAACCCCCGATGTAACTGTATTAGGAGGTAAGGCCTTTAAGGAGGTAAAGTTACATGAGGTTATAAGGGTGGGAACCCAATCCTGTTGGGCTGGTGTCCTTAGAAGAAGAGGAAGAAACATCTAGAAGGCACACACACAAAGGTGAGCTCACAGCAAGAAGGTGGCCCCATCACAGGCCAAGGAGAGAGGCCTCTGGAGAAACCAACCCTGCTAGCACCTTGATCTTGGACTTCCAGCTTCCAGAACTGTGAGAAAATAAACACCCCCAGTCTGTGGGGTTTTGTTAGGGCAGCTCTTGCCGAGTAATACAGGGGTCAATAAAAGAAAGTGACCACAATTGCACAAATCTGTCCCCCTTTCTAGGAATAAAAGACAGCCTGTCCGTTGATCCCCTTTGCTACCACATGCCACATTTCTGGCATTTCTGTTTCACCCAGTAAGGGTGTCCCAGGCAAGCCAAGTGTGCAAGGCTGTCCTAACACCAATATTGCACTATTTCCTGCAGTCCTCACCAGGGTGTTACTAATCCTTTATACTGCATCCATATCAGAAAACATTCCCTTATCCAGCTTTATTTCCATTCCCACCTTAATCCAGCACCCTTAGAATCCATTCCCCTCCATACTCTGCCAGTTCCTGCTAGTACTTATTGGCTAAATCCACTTCTTTCAGACAGTAGTGTCTTTCTTGGCAGTGTTGACACCCGCATGGCTGGATTATATTGTTACTTAACCCCAGTTATTGGATTGGCTACCCATAGGGGGTTTCAAGGTAGATTCTACGGAAGAAAAGTGCTGTCTTGCCAGGCCGACGTCAGTGAACTCTCAGTTATCCAACTTTATGTTCTGCTCCCTAGTGACCCAGCATCCTCAGGCTCTATCCCAAAATTACCTTACTGACCCAGCTGGCCATGTTGGCCAGGTCCTGTGGGCCACTGTCCCCTCTTCCTTTGGCAGGCTCAGCGCCTCCCCAGGCAGTTAGGCTTGCTGGAGAAGACATGGTGGCAAATCTTGAGTGGATTTCATGTCCTCCTGCACAGAATTGTTGTCTGAATTGTCTTCAAGCAAGGAGGAAGGAAGAAGCACTAGTCTGGAATGGAAGGAACAAGCATCAAACCAGATGCTCGTTTCCCAAGTATCCAGGGCTCCACATCTTCCCATCTTTCTTAGCTGTAGTAGACTTTTCAGATGAATTCAACTGTCTAGAACTCCTAACCTTCAAATTAAGTCCTGGACCTGACCCTCTGGATTTATTTTACCCTGTTTTTGTAGGAGATGAGATTATTTTCATTTATTGACATGGAGGCTTTGTGGCTTTCACACTTCAC
Source organism: Rhinolophus sinicus (assembly GCF_036562045.2). NCBI lineage: Eukaryota > Metazoa > Chordata > Mammalia > Chiroptera > Rhinolophidae > Rhinolophus > Rhinolophus sinicus. Next base: position 91,855,369 of record NC_133753.1, on the reverse strand, counting down.
CTTAAATTGATGATTGCATTAGTTTTTTTTATTGCTGTTGTAACAAATTACCACAAACTTAGTGATTCAAAGCAATAATTCTTTTTCACAGATCTGTAGGTTAGAAGCTTGACACAGGCCTCACTGTCACATCAAGGAGTCAGCAGGACTCTGTTAATTTCTGGAAGTTCTAAGGGAGAATCTAATTACTTGTTCTTACCGCCTAGACGCTGTCCATATGTATTGGCTCATGGCCCCCATTTTCCATCTCCAAAACTAACAAGCTTGCATTTCTCTGTGTCTTTCTTCTGTAGTCACATCTCACTCTGACTCTCCTCTATTCTACTTGCTTCCACTTTCCAGGATCTTGTGATTACATCAGATCCACCCTGATGATACAGGACACTCTCTCTACTTTAATGTCAAGTGATTAGCAACCTTAATTATATCTACAACCTTAATTCCTCTTTGCCAAGCAACCTAGTATATTCACAGTTTGCAGGAACTAGGATGTGGGCATCTCTGGGTGTGGGGAAGGCACTATTCTTCCAAACACTGTAATAAATCAATGTCAGCCTTCCGTTGTCTTTCTCAAATGCATGGGTAGTCCTGAGTAATAACTGCCGATTTCTATATTGCCTGTAATTACTACTTATCCCATGCTCTGAAACATCTGAGACATTGCATACACCTTCCTCTGGTGTATCATTCCCATTCATCTAGGCAAGGCAGATAAAGTTATGTAAAGCTCAAACCACAATAGTCATAGATCTCAGCAAATGTAAGCAAAGAACTGTTGCCTCTAGCATATTCCCTCAATAAATAATATCTATTCTTCTTGGAAATTTGTTGTTACTGTCTTGTTTGTATTTCTTGTACTGTGCTCTATAGAAAATGATTTTTTTTATTATTCTTAAGGACCTTAACTGTGGCAATTTCGATCTCCAAAAGTTTTTTGTTTTTTGTTGTTGTTGTTTTTTTTTTTGTTTTGTTTTTGTTTTTTTGTGTTTTTTTTTTTTGCCATCTAAGATTCTTACTGGGTGTTGAGGCTCTGTTTGCCAGGATATCATTCATACCCACTTGGCTCCCTGAATTGGTTGTTGGAAGTTAGGTGGTTGAAAATGGGGAGGAGATGGTTTGTCAGACAGTACTATCTACTCTTCTGCTCAGATTTCCAGTCACTCCATGTCGTATGATAAGAATCTTGGCCACACATGCCAGCTCTTTAGGGACTTTGAGTTCCTGATTTCCTAGTCTGAGTTATAGTCCTTATTCATTTTCATTTTTTTTGAAAAAAATTAAAGGTGATAATTTATCTACTATCCGTGATCAATTACTGGAGCAGTGTGTGTGTGTGTGCGTGCGCACGTGTGCGTGTGTGTATGTTAGGAAGATCTTTGTAATTTTAAAAATTATTAAAGAAGTATAAGGTACTATTTTTTTACCCAACCACCATTAACCAGAGTGATTTGCTGATGTTTTATAAGACTTGTTTTCCCTCAAGAAATAATTATGTAATTTTGAAATAATTTTAATGTTTTTAACAATTTATAAGTTTGTTAATTTAACATGGATCAAAGTCTAATTCTACTCTATTTAAGAACATGTAAATATTACAATTTTTGAATAAATTAATATTTACAGATAAAGGATAATTACTGTGAGTTTTTCCACCGTTGGAGTTAATCTTGTTTATATAAAATTTAAGAACATTTATGTGTCATCTAATACTTTTATTGGTTGTTATATACTCATATATATAATGAAATTTCAGGTTTCTCTGTGAATAATTTATTATGTTTACATAGAATTTTTGTTCTTAGGAATAATAAATGAGAATATGGGCCATATTTAAGTGTTCTATATGTAACCTTCCTGATTTCAAAAGAATTTGTGATGTTTCAATAGTACCTTATTGTAAAGGAAAAGAATAACTTTCTAACAAAGAAATCTATTTCTTAGATAACAATTTTCTGTATCTTTTGCTAGTTCTTCATCTTCTCCTTAATCCCCAGATATTAGAGATTCTCAAGTTCTGTCCTCGTCCCTCTTTTTTACTCATTCTGCACCCTCTTGCCTTAGGCAGTTTAAGTACCATCTTGTCTGATGACTTTCAAACTTACACTTCGTATCAGATGTTTGTGCTGAGCTCCAGACCAATATATGTAACTGTCTCTTTCACGTTTCCATTTAGCTTGCTCAAAGGTATCAAAATATGTCAAAAGCTGGACTCTTGATCTTTGTCTAAATCTTCTCCTCAGCCTTCTTCTCATTAAAGGTCATCCATGTCTATACAATTGTTCATATCATCCATCTAAAGTCATACATGATGCAGCTCTCTCCTTTATGCCACTGTGACCCTTCTATCACCTGCTTTTGTGGATCAGGTCTGCAAAGCATGTCTCCAATGTACTACTGACACCACCAGGTCCATGCTTGTTTTATATTTTGTCTCTGTAGTTGCAGTAATTTCCTATTTCGTCTCCTCATCTCATCTGTGAACAAGCCCATGTACCTCCATATGCACTTCCATACATCAAGCCTGTGTGATTTTTAAAAACATAGATTAGATTATTTCACTTCTCTACTTTTAAAAATATTCAGTGATTTCCCATTCTTCCGAAGATAAATTTAAAACTCTACTGCCATCCTTACATATTCAAGATAGGGGTCCTGCCCACCTCTGTAGCTTCATCTGCAATTGGCTTCTCTCTTTAAGTGTTGGGTGGAGACACAGTTGTTTTTATTTCATCCCATAAAAAACCTCTAAGATATCTCGTCAGAGTCATTGTACAGTGTTTATCCCTTGCTCTGAAATTTTCCTCCCTGTATTAGTCAGGGTTTTCTAGATAAACAGATAAAATAGGATATCTATATATCTATCTCTACCTCTACTTCTCTCTCTCTCTCTCTCTCTCTCTCTCTCTCTCTCTCTCTCTCCTATCTATCTCTAGCTCTATCTCTACACACACACACACACACACACACACACACACACACACACAGAGAGAGATCTGTTATAAGGAATTGGCTCATGTGATTATAGAGGCTGACAAGCCCCAACACCTGCAGTGGGCAAGCAGGAGACCTAGAGCAGGAAAGGGTGTAGTTCTAACCCAAAGGCCGGCAGACTTGAGACCCAGGAACAGCCACTGTTTCAGCTCAAGTCTGAAGGCAGGAGAAAATCCAAGTCCCAGCTCAAAGGCAGGCAGGCAGGGGGAGTTTCCTCTTATTTGAGAGAGGGTCAGCCCTTTGTTTTATTTAGGCCTTCCATTGATTGAATAAGATCCACCAACATTAGGGAGGGCCCTAATGTTAGGGCCCTAACTGCTTTACTCAGTTTATTGATTTAAATATTAAACGCATCCAAAAACATATTCACAGAAACGCTCAGAATAATGTCTGACCGAGTATCTGGGCAACAATAACCCAGTCAGTGTTGCACATAAAATTAACCATCACATTCTCCTTCCCCACTCCTGGTCCTTCTTCCTAATTCATCCTAATTTAACTCTCAGATTAAAAACAGAGTAGCCCTCTATGATCACCCCGTTGATTTAAATTTAAGTCCATTTTTGAGCTTCTCATGGCCTCCTATATTTTATCTTTAAGTGCTAATCACAATTTCTTATTCTGTACTTATCTGTGAAATAATTTGGTTGAGATGAATCCCCACTAAACTGGGTGACCTAGAAGGACAGGGATTCCTCTGCCTTGTTCACCATTTATACCTAGAGCACTTTGTAGTTTGCCTTACATGCAGTTATTTCACTGGGGCTGGAGAATGCATGGATAGACCCAAGAATAAACTCTTTGTCTTGGAAGTAGTCATTAAGTCTCAGGAGAATAGGAAAGTAGGAAAGTTTCCAGTGCTGAGTTTCCATTTTCTCCCTCATCCCATTAGAACAGGGGTGTCCAAACTGCAGCCTGCGGGCCAGCTGTGGCCTGCGTTCCATTTTTTATTAGCCCGCGGCAAATTCCAAAAATATATTTAGTTTACTTAAATAAACCAGGTGAAGCAATACGTACTTCACCTCGAGTGAGTGGCCCAGCTGTTTGTGTATTTTACTGCATATGGCCCTTGGTGAAAACCGTTGAAAAAAGTTTGAATACCCCTGCTTTAGAAGGACAAATTATCCTGTAGATCTTTAGGTGAAAATTCACAGTTACTCTGAATCACTAGGACTATGGAAATAATGATTAAGTCATTCAATAAGTATACAGATATTTTGTACACTTAATTTTAGAAATTTTCTAATGTATTTATATTTCTAAATAAGTAAGTGGTATAGGTACAAGACATCAGGTCAGACTACATAAAAAAAAAAAATAAATAACATGGTAGCTTCAGGTACCAAATTGTTATTGATATAATTTTAGGTAAAAATACATTGTTTTTCTTTCATTTCTGCTCATCTTGTAAAGATATGTCCAAAGATGGTTTCATAAAAAGTTTTTAACACATGAAGAAATTAGAAGATTAAGTAGCCTAGTTTATGAAATCTTCATTTAGGTGAAAAAAGAATTCTGAAATGCATTCCGCTGAGAACATTGTGTGATTTTATATGCCCAGTCTTGTTCTATCTGGAAATGCTTTTACTTCCCAGTTCTGCTGTCGTTTCTCTGCCATTGATTTTCTCCTGACTATATCAGCCCACTCAAATCTCATTCTTTGAAGTTGAGCTTTTCTTGCACTTATATTCCAATGTCTTATGGTTTAGTGTGTAATTGCTCTCTATTTTTGATTACAATTTTCATTGAGCAAATAATTATTAGACATTATGAACATAGCATGGTACTTTCTAGACATTCAGGAAAACATTAAAAGAATTATGAGATTGATCTTTGTCCTTGAATAACATGTCCTCTCATTGAAGAGACAAAGAGATAAATAATCATGTCCATAATAATATCAATTACTGAAAATGAACTGTGTGGTAAGAACTTTATTTCATACATTCTCAAAATACTCCTTTTGAAGTACCCCAGAATTCAGAGGAGAACCTGGATCTCAGACAGATTTGCATAATTTGTTAGAAGTTATGGAGCTAATGAGTGCCAACCCCCAGATTAAAAGCAGACATTTCCAAATCCACAATCTGTATTCACGTCTCTTAACAATATAACATAGCACATCATGACATGGACAGAGAATGGGAGGGTTCGCAAGAAACATAGTTTGAAGTTGTGTATATGTTAATGGATATTTGAGGATACAATTTGAAATGGTAGTCATAATTTATTATTGTTGTTTTGTAGGCTTTAAAAATGTGTCTGTATTAATCGTACATAATCACTTTAGAGTTGGGAAAAATATAAAATCATGACAAAGATGCCACAATGTATATAGCTGACTGTATATTTATATTTCATTTTTAATATTCTAGAACTTTTAAACAGGTATATATTTGGGACATTTGGATATTGAATTTCTTTGTTATTTTGTGGTAGGAGAAAAAAGGCAAGCCAATATCAGTCTACTGCATAGATTAGTATAAATTGTCAAAATGGATAATAAGATTACTTTTGTCAAAAGGAGATCATATTGTCTGCAGTTTTTAATGGAAGGTTAAGATTTGTTTCTTAAGATAGGTTTTACTCACCCAGGATTATATCCAGGTCCTAAGCCAAATGGTAAAGTGGAATTACATTTTAAAATAATTGTGATTTTTTTTGTTTTACCTTATTAGTTTGTATCTGATGTTATTACAACTATTATGGGGAAAAGTCATCCCAAAGACTACATTACAAAGGTGCAATGAAACAAATGATTCAGTTGAAACAGGCCATATATGTTACTGATGATCATTTAATATAAAGCATTGAAATTAATAAGAAACCTTTAAAACAGATTGAAATCTGTGAGGCTTCAAAGTATATGTACAGATTCTACACTTGAAGAATTACAATTTTAGAGTATTTTTAATCTTCCTGACTTATGAGTGGCATGCATTTTGGCAAATGGATAAAATATTCATGTGAGATATTAGAACACCATATGTGATATGAGAGCTAGAGATTAATCCAAGCAATATTTGCTATAGGCAGCAAAACTTCCTGTGAGAGGGCAATGTGTTTCATTAGTAAGCTATCTTTTAGTTATTCAAGTAAATCACAGTGCAGTAGTTCTCCTAAATAATTGAGTTCAACGTGGTACGATGGAAGCAAAGAATTCAAACATTATTCATCTGCTGTATGCACACCAGAGAATGTGGACTTAAGGACCTCGTACATGCAAGCTTCAAAGTTCAGATTCCTGAACAATCTTATTTTAGATCAAACTTCTTTGTGATACAAGTTCACCTCTAAAACCAAACAACAAGGTTGGACAATTAAATTCACGAACTCATCCTAGAAAAAGTGCTACGTACCTCATGGCTTAATATCACTATGGTCACCTTTGAAGTACTCCCCTTGGGAAGCTATGCACCAATACCAGTGCCTAGTCCACTCTTCAAAGCAATTTTGGAACTCTTTTTCTGGCATGGCCATCAGAGCTGTCATTGTATGATCCTTGATGTCCTGAATGTCATCAAAATGTCTTCCTTTCTATATTTTCTTTATCTTCATGTAAAGAAAGAAATCATTGGGGGCCAGAGCAGGTGAGTAGGGAGGATGTTCCAATACAGTTATTTGTTTACTGGCCAAAAACTCCCTCACAGACAGTATCATGTGAGCTGGTGCATTGTCGTGATGCAAGAGCCATGAATTGTTGGTGAAAAGTTCAGGTCGTCTAAATTTTTCATACAGCCTTTTCAGCACTTCAAAATAGTAAACTTGGTTAAGTGTTTGTCCAGTTGGTACAAATTCATAATGAAGAATCCCTCTGATATCAAAAAAGGTTAGCAACATTGTTGCAACAAGTTCGCGAACTTAATTGTCTAGAGCTTGCATTACCTAATATTTGTTGAGCATGTGCTAGACTTTCTGCTAAGGATTTTAAGGCATACAATAATGTATAATAATAATAACTTATAGTTATTGAAATTGCACTCATGGTAGTGCAAGTACTTCATAGGTATGGTCAGTTGCACATGAGGAGAAAGAATGCACCTTTCGTTATCCCCCCTGTACTATGATACCAAGCTTGGGGAGGATAAACAACATGTCCAAATTACTCTACTCGTAGATGGCAGCTGGTCAAGGATTTAAACCCAAGCTGAAGGACTGAAACGTGGGGAAGGGCACAAATTCTCCTGCTTCACCTCTGGTTCTTCTTGGCTGGCTGAATAATCAAATCAACAGGAGGCAGATTGACAGGCGAAAATCAAATTTACTATTGTGTGCACAGGAACTCCACATAATGGAGAGTCAGAGACCCCACATCCAGGAGAGGTTCAGAGATATAAAGGGGAATTGAAATGTGTATAAGACATCCTGAGCTAGGGATGAGGTAAAGTACCTTAGGGGCTTCAACGTATCATTGCAGGCTGATATTAAGAGCAGACCTTCAGCAAACAGAAGTTTGCCCTGCCTGATAACTAGGTCCAAAGAAGTTATCTTTGATAATGTATTATGGGCAAGGCCTAAAGGCCTTGAACTTAAAGCTAAAATTGCCTTTAGCTCAAAGTAATCTGTATACCACTGAGGTGCATATTGGGGTGGCTCCTTCTAGACCCCCCAGACATGCATTGTCAACCACTTTGCTATTCTTTCCAGCTTCAGAGTGAAAATTTAAACTGAAAATCTGGAAAGAAGCAACAACGATATATCTTAAAGCTTGTTTTACATATATAAAAATCTTAAATTAGTGAATGTTCAGATTCCTGAAGTAGGTTTTAAGAAAACTAGTTTTATAATCCATCCTAGATATATCTTTAGCAAGTTAAAAAAGAAAAAAGCTATTGGTATATTGTACATATTTATATCTTGATGTTTAACCTTGAGTGCATTTCAGAAATGAAAGTTTCTGTGTTCAAGGTGATAAGACTAAGAAAAATTGTCTTCTTTTATGTTGTATGTTAATTTGTTTTGAAACAATTGGCAGTTATATTTTTATTTTTCCTTTTAAGGAGGGCTCAGCTCACAGTGGCCCATGTGGGGATTGAACCAGCCACCTTGTTGTTAAGAACACCGTGCTCTAACCAACTGAGCTAACTGGCCACACTGACAGTTACATTTTGATTAGCTCTTCTTTTGATCAGTTATAGACTTTTTTGTTAGTGCTGGCACTAGAGTTATGAGAACTGAAAGAATTCTGTAATACTAAAATAGACACATCTACCTTGAATTAAAAGTCCTTGAAAGGAATTTTTTTTTTCTGTTTAGAATTTTCACTGCTAAGAGAAAAATAAAGATGATCATTTAGAAACTATTGCAGATAGAAAAGGCAAAAGATAGTTCCTTTCTAGAGTGATGTAGTGCTAAATTAAATGTAGCTTTAAGAATTGTGGGAAGATGGAGGCTATATTATGTTTGTAAAAACAGTGCATTAGTATCCCACTGCTACTCTAACAAATTACTATAAACTTAGTGGCTTAAAGTAGCTCAGATTTGTTATCTTACAGTTCTGGAGGGACTAACATTAATACCGGGGTGCCAAAAAATATATACACATGACTTGTATTCATCTTTTGTTATAGGTATATATTGAGTGTTACAATTTTAATAGCTTTTTTTTTCCTTTCTTAAAATGTGTATTTTTTTGGGGGGGGGCACCCTCTGTATATCTGCAGGTGCTTTCTTTCTGGAGGCTCTAGGGGAGAACCTGTTACCTTGCTTTTTCCAGCTTCTAAAGCCTGACAGCATTCTTTGGCTACATGGCCCCTTCCAGTATCTTCACAACCAGCATAGTATCGCCTTTCAATCTTTCTCCTACTCTGACAGTCCTAACTCTTACACAAACACTAGTGATTTCATGGGATTCTTCCACTGGAAGATAATCCAGGACATTCTTCATATCTCAAGATCTTGAATCACATGTGCTGATGTGCGTTTGCTATGTAAAGTAACACATTCACAAGTTTCAGGGATTAGAATGTGGACATCTTTGGGAAGGCTCATGATTCTGCCTACTACAGCCAGATTCTACAGTATAGACTAAAATGATTGTTTTCATATAAAAACATGTCTTCATAACTTTTATTGCACATATATAGATGCTCTAATAAAGTAATTTAAAGTTAGCAATGAGAAAACTCACCTGCTCTACACTCTAATCCACTGAATGACCTTTTAATGGCTCATTTCCTCCTTTTCGCTATGTAAATTATACCCAACAAGGAGAGTGCTTGATAATGAGCTTTTAGCGATTACTGCATTAAAAAAAAATTCATTTAATCAGTTACCCTCATGCACAGATTCTTTTTTCCTATTTAAATAAAGAAGAATGGAGAATTGAAACCATTCCTTTTCATTTTAGCACTGGGTGTCCCCAAGTTTATCTTTGCGGTAAAACAAAAAAGTAAAAACATTTTTGTTACTCTAATAAAAAAAAAGATTCTCGTATAAAGAAACTGCCAGTTAAATTGTGACTTCTTGATATTCTTATGTACACAGCAGAGCTTTTAAGGCGAGATTAAGAGCTTCCATCAGGTATGTTAACAGTTGGTCCTGTTTGCTTTCCCATATTTTGAATGGCTGGTGATAAAAATAGGCAAAGTTTTATTTCAATAACTCTCATGGTATTCCCTTGCACATTAAACTAGCTCTAAGAGATAAGTATTGTGGAATTATTGGGAAGAAATTACCATTTCATATTTACATCATTAGCCTCCTTACAGCAAACCTGATGGGCTTAGAGAAATCAATGATTTGCATATGCATATCCCAAAATGGTGAATGTTAGTGATTTCCGTGTCATTTTTATAATGATTGACAAGAAGTACCAGAGATGCTAAAGCCGTCTCCTCATTGAATATCTTTTCAACTTTTGATAGACATTTTATTAAAATGGTATAATGTAGTACTTTCAAATATTTTCCTTTTTTTTTTCTTTTCCTTCACGAACAGAATTTAAAATAAAGGAACATGCACAGAATCCATTATATATTTGGCTATCCCTTAAAGAGTAGAATATGATTGCTTATCAGCAAAGGGGGGTGGGGAAGGAGTATAGTTACTGTGCTTCATCCAGAATAACAATAATAATAGTGATAGCAAAAGCTCACATAGTGCTTACTATTGGCCAGGTAATACTCTAAATGCTTTAATATATACATACATGTATGCATATGTTGTTGTTATTCTCATTTAACATATGAGGAAATGGGATAAAAAAAGGGTATGTCTGAGTTCCATAACTAGTAAATAACAGCTGGACTTTGAATCCAATCAATTTGTCTGAAGAGGCTGAACTCAAAGTAAGTCATTATTGTATTTTTAAAAAATGTTATTAAGCCATAATCTGATGAATATGCAAATAATTCATCCCACATGGAAGTCTCTGGAGGTTAAATTACAAAGTTAATGTATTTTAGTTAACAGAGGCTCGAGTATAGAATTTACAATGTTTACGACATAATGTAGATTTTTAGGAATTGTGACCTTGAGGGCTCTAGGACTTCTATGTGATGTGGGTTTAGGAACACAGATGTTTGGAAAGAAGTATATGAAGCTGTGTTTTCCTAGTAATGTTTGTGAAGTTGAGAAAAAATGTTGATTTTTGACTCAGATATATCTGATAAAGAATAAATGGGAGCTAATGCTCTCTTCAAGCCCTTCTTTGGAATGGTTGCTGGATGTAGGTTCTTGTCTATTTTTCATCTGTTGGAAAGAGATGCTTTTGAGCTATTTCCTTAAAAAGTATAGATGTTTATTTAACACACATAGTTATATAGTGAGTATTATGTACCAGGCTCTGGTCTAAGTGCCTTGAGAATATTGATTTATTTAATTCTAATAACAAGCCAATGAAGTAAGTACCATGATAATCCCCATTTTACTGGTGAAGGGACTGAGGAAGGAGAAATTAATAAATTGCCCAAGGTCATAGAAATAAGTTGGATAGACTAATGGACTGGTAAATGAATTTTTATCCTTCTGAAATGGCATTTTGTGTAAAATACTTGAGAAGTTTAGCTAAAGTTGTTACATGGGAATGAAGTGATACAGCTTTCTATTAATATTTATACTATAGACAGTGATAAAACTTTCTGTTAATAGTTATTCATATCAGTTTGTGGGGTTATTAGAGTGTGCAACCTAAATTGTTTCCCAAGAGGTTTAATCCTTATGATGATAACTCCTTAGAGTTTAGCAACCACTGTTTAGCAATCCTTCTATTGATCTCTAACTGATTGTGGTCTGGACTTTTGAACTCTTAATCATTATTCAGCTCTCTATTCAAATGCTGCTTTCTTTTGGTATCAGTTTCCTCCACTGGAGTTTCTCTCTCATGTCCCTTTCATTCTCACACTTGACCCTTCATTATAGTACTTTCATTAATCTACTTTCTATAGTCACATTTGCATTAAGCATCAAGTAGGTCGAAATGGTGAGACATCTCTCGAAGCAGTCATTGAATCAGGGATTTCAACTCTCCAGAATTGTCAGAGTTGATAATATAAATGAGGAAATATTTGATCATGCTTTCGAATCACACTTGCATATACTTGGCGAAGGGACCTGGTTTATTCTTTAGACCAGACCAGGTAGTGATCTGCATCCCTGATTAGACCCTGAACACTTGGCTTGGCTCCAAGTATATCAAGATTAGACATTTAATTTGCATTGGATGCATACATATGTATAGGTGCATGCATATATTTTTGCAATTTCTTAGTTGAATGAAAACAAAAATAAGTGAATGCCTGCTATGTTTCATTCACGGGGAATAATAAGATGAATATTTTTCCTTGCCATTTAGGAGCTATTCAAATAAGGGAGACAGAGAAAAAAGAAATAATTGCAAACCTGTTTATTAAAGAAATGTTTGATATATGCTTTTTAGGTGAAATCATATCAACTCTCTATATGTAGTTGTAACACAGAGAGGTGGCGCTCTTGCCGCTATTGGGCATATTCTATGATCTTATGTAATACGTGCAATGAAAGAAATGCACAAAGGGCTTGATAGCTCAAGACAGGAAGCCTTCTTAGAAGAAATGATGTTTGAGCAAGTCTTCATAAAGCATCAATAGTATTGAGGGGGGAGAGTGTATTTTAGGCAGAGGGACCAGCATGTGTAGTAAGTCAGCCCTTGGAGGATTGTAAGTGGGAAAACTACTGGAGAGTAGATAGATGTGGGTGGGTGAGAGCAGGAAAGATGTATGGAAGATGGCTGAAGAAGAGGTGGGGCTTTTATGATGTGCGGCTTTGTATGTTATGCTGAAAATTGATCTATTAGCATTCTAGAAGGATAGAGGGAGCCCTCCCCAGATTTTTAGCAAGTGAGAGGGCATAGTTAGTTTTACCTTAAAAACCTGTAGCAATAACCACAACATAAAGGGTAGCCATGTGGAAGACTATTCGGGTTTGACTAGAGGAAAGGAGGACACTTAGATATTGTAGTAAACCTGATAAATAATAACGACATGGATATCTCAATATTTGTGTCAATGTGAAATGAAGGAGGACCCACTGAAAAGGCAACTAGAAGAAAGCCTGTAGAAGCTGAAAACTGGATATGCGTGGTAGAGAACAGAAGTAATTTGCAAGTGCTTGGTTTGTGCGCATTTCACTTCTCAGACTGGAGCTCAAAATGGAAAAGCCAATTAAGAGTATTTGGAACCTGAAACTAATATAAAATAAATAAATAAAATTTAAAAAAAAGAAAAGAAAAGGAAATCTTATTAATTTCAATTTTAAAATGTTAAAAAAAAAGTATTTGGGAATCAGAGCTGTGTAGATATCTTAGATTGTCAACGCAGAGTGTTTGTACTGAGGAGTCACGTGGAGTCTTAGGGAATGTTAACATTTTAATGGGTTAGTGATGGTGGAGAGGTCCTTGACTGAGACAGAGAGACATGCAGCAATCAGAATGGTAGGAGTTGAACCAGGAAAGGCATAGAAAAAGAAAACAGTATGCAATGTGAAATACTATAAAGGTTTTAAATAGAATAAAAAAGGATTTTTTAAATTCAAAATTCAAGAGGGTGTATATGATCCTAATGAGAGGAGTCACAATATAGTTAAATAGAATTCAACTTTGCAGTGGTCTGAGGTGAAAAGCCGAAGTAGACTGGACATCATGAGTGATTGTAAAAGGAAAGAGGGTTCATTAATTACTTAGACAAAAATTAAAAACAACAACATATTACTATTTCAGTTGCATTCAAAGGGGGAAAAGTGAAGGAAAAGGAAAAGATTTACCTATGTCTAGGCCAGAGTAGATCATATTTAATGAAGTATATTGAGGGGGATGATGTGTGGTGATGGCAGCAGTAGTGCTTAATTAATATGTTTGTTCATCAAATTTTTAATTGAGTGACATCATCAAAAGATATGAATAGATGTTCTCATGGAACCTATATTCTACTCGAGTGAAATAGACAAGTTTATACATCTATCTGTCCATCCATCCATCCATCCATCCATCCATCCATCCATCCATCCATCAGTTTGGTCATGCACTGGTTAACACCAGAGATGTGTTGTGAGAAATATGTTGTTAGATACTTTTGTCATTCTGTGATCACAGAGTGCACTTACACAAACCTAGGTGGTACAGCCTACTACACACCTAGGGTATGTGGTGTAGCCTAGTGCTCCTGGGCTACCAGCCTGTACAGTGTCACTATACTGAATATGTAACACAATAGTCAGTATTTCTGTATCTAAACATATCTGAGTATCGAAACATATCTAAGTACAGTGAAAATATGGTAAAAAAGATAAAAAATGGTACATTTGTGTAGGATGCTTAACATGAATGGAGCTTACAGGACTGAAAGTTGCTCTGGGGGGCCAATGAGTGAGAGGTGAGTGAGTGTGAAGGCCTAGGACATGACTGCACTACTGCAGACTTTACACACACTGCACACTAAGGCCACTCCAAATTTATAAAATAAAGTGAGATTAAATCAAGCACAAAAGAAAATGATGCAATCAAGAGACGTGGTAAACACAAGCTGCATGAGTCTGCAGCCTGCATAACATGGCCTATTGTTTTACAGCAAACTGTCATGACAGCAAGGACGTCACAGATGATAGGAATTTCTCATGGCGGCTAGGATGTCACTTAGGAATTTTTCAGCTTCATAACCTTATGAGACCACTGTTTTATATGCAGTCCATTGTTGACTGAAACACCATTATGCAGCGAGTGTATGACTGTATGTATTATATCTGGTGGTAACAATGCCAAAAAGAATATAAATTAAGATGAAAAGATAGGGAACAGTGGCAGTAAGTTCCTATTTAAAATACAATAACCAGGGAAAACTTCCTGTGGTGACATTTCATCAGAATCCTAAATTATGTCAAGAAGCTAGGACATAGCATTCCAAGCTGAGGTGACTCTGCGTGCCAAGACCCTGATGTCAAATAGTACCTAGTATGTTCAGGGAAAATCAAGGAACTTCACAGAACTGGAGAAAGTTAGAGAAGAGAAGACCAGAGAATTAACCAGGTGCCAATCATGTAAGCATTGAAGATCATTAAATGCATTGAATACATAATAAAGGCCATTAAATACATTTGAATACATCCTGAGTGAATGCACTGGGAACCATCCGGTCAGAATAGAGATGTGAGATCATCTGTCGTAGGTTTTAAACCAATCACTCTAGTTGCTGGGTGTAGAATAGACTGGAAAGGATTGAAGTTGGCTGAGTGGCCCATTAGAAGGCATCTGCCATAGTTAAAGTAAACATGGTATGCTTTGGACTAGAACAGGAGATGGTGAGAAGATTCATGATTCTATTTTCTTTCTTTTTTTTGTGGGGAAGGAACAGTACACTACACTTATTTTATTTTATTCCCCCCTTTTTCCACCCCCCACTCCGATTTATGCCATTGTTTCTCAGTCTAGTTGTGTAGGACACAGCTCCCTGGCCCATGCTGGTATTATGAGCCTTGCGCTCCCCCGGCTGAGGCAGTTGGGCGCTTGTCGACGGACTGCCGTTCACAGCAGCTCATGGTAGCTCTCGCTGGCTGCCAGTCACTCATGCTTGCTGCCAGTTGCTCATGGCAGCACATGGCAGCACACAGCAGCTCACAGCATCCTCTGGCTGCTCACAGCAGCCCAGCTCCAGGGAAAGCCATTGTTCACAGTCTTAGCTGTAGAGGGTGCAGCTCACTGGCCCATGTGGGAATCAAACCAGGGACCTTGGCGTTAGGAGCACAGCACTCTAACCACCTGAGCCACTGGGTGGGCCCCATGATTCTATTTTCTGTTTGAAAGTATGGAGTCACAGGATTGGTTATTGGACTGGCTGTGGGTGTGAGAGAAAGAATGGAGACCAGGTCCACCTTGTGAATTTTAGCCTGAGTGCTTGTGCAGAATTAAGCCCATAAAATCTGAGGATGAAATAGTTTGGGAGATCTGCAGTTCCTACTCCGTTAACACTGGGTTGCAGGTACCAAAGAGCCTCACTCATTTGATGAATGTTTGCCTTGGACTCCATTCCGTCTTCAAGGAAGCACAGAGACAAAGTTTTTTTTAAGGTGCCAAGAATTACGTTAGGTACTGTCTATTGCTACATTCTCTCATACCTCAACTGGATTTCTAATCTATCATCTTCCTATGAATTCTCTCTATCCCTCATTCCTTTTGCTCAAATTAAATGTATTGTGAATGATTTCAAATGCAGAATCATTGGATTTTACATTGATAGCTATACATTATATGTCTGCACACACATTCATATGCAGAGGCGTATTTTGTGCACAGACTTAGTGGCACTAATTTCTCTACTCCTGAGTATTTCTGTTTCTGGTGTCATCTAAATTCTTTGTGTTAGACATCATTAGACCAGATTCTTTGACTCTCTTGTAGGTTTGAAGACCATAATCACTTGTTCAAAGCCTGGCAGGATTTGATTGGGAATGATGATGACAAAGGAGACAGGAAGTGAAAGAATCAGAGTTGTGTCATTTCATCTCCTTGGGAAACCGCATAGACATTTAATCTGAGCATGTTGCTGTTTGCCTTGCCAAAGGCGGTGTGGGAACAGAGCTGTACAATTAGCATGGTACTTCATTCAGGAAAAACAATGAAATGAGACCAGCTAGCATTTAGGGTTATATGGATCACACCAGAAATCTGACGCTATACCCTATCTGAAACTATCTTCTGGTCAAAATTTGGATAACATTTTCAATGATGACTTCACACTGGTTTATATTTCATATAATATATGACATGAGGACATTTTTGTGCAGTGCTACGCACATTTAAAATACACAGAATTTTGATTTCTTAAAGGTAGGAGTGGTATGGTCATTCTTGGGAATTTTTTAATCTTCAAAAATGCTTAAAGTCTTTACAGCGGTATTAGTCTTAGAATGTTATTTAAAATTATACTTTATACTAGTTATTTTAAGTTACCATTTGGCTATGTTATTCCAGAGGGGACTAAGCCATAAAAAAAGAGATAATTTTCTCTCAAAATATTTTGCTATTTCTCTCGAATTCCTTTTATGGACATTTATACCAGTTAGCTATTTTAAATAATTTACTGTTCATACCCTGTTTCCCTGAAAATAAGACCTAGCTGGACAATCAGCTCTAATGCATCCTTTGGAGCAAAAATTAATATAAGACAGGGTCTTATAGTAAAATAAGTAAAATAAGACTGGGTCTTATATTAATTTTTGCTCCAAAAGACGCATTAGAGCTGATTGTCTGGCTAGGTCTTATTTTCGGGAAAACACGGTAGTTAAACCGTTTATTCATAAAATTAAAATTCTGTATGCCAAATTTTAATCTATAGGCATCTTAACCACTGATAAAACCAGCGTCTCACAGTGGATAAAGTTAGAAGTTCTGGATTCATTCTACTTGGATTTGAATGCTGTTTGTACCCCTAACCAGCAGGATGATCTTGGTCAAATCATTCAAGGCTGTACAGTAAGTCCTCACTTAACATCATCAGTATGTTCTTTGAAACCGAGACTAAAGGAAAAGACATCTAATGAAACCTGTTTTACCATAGGCTAACTGATAATCTGTCATTAGCCTATTGTAAAGAGTTATTTCCTACGGCATATTGCTGGTCACAGAAACATCACCAAACTTCTAAATAAAACCCCAAACACTTTTCATATTAAACATTGAAATAAATGCGAGCTATACATACACTTAAGAAAGATTAATAAAATTAAGGGATATTATTGTTCAACCTGTTTATTCTAGTTCAGGGTTGCAGGTGGCCGGGGCCTCTCCCGGCAGCTCAGGGCTCAAGGTGAGAAGTCACCTTGGACAGGATGCCCTTTTATCACAGGGTATACTCACACACTCACTCAATCTGGGATGATGTAGACAAAGCAGTTCACCTTAACGCGCACATCTTTGGGATGTGGGAGGAAACCAGAATACCTGGAGAAAACCATGCAGACGTGGGAAGAATGTGCAAACTCCTCACAGACTGTGGATTCTGCTGGGGATCCGAAATTTGCTTCCTTATCTATGTTATAATGAAAGGACGTGAAACAAAACAATGTTATTCAAGGACCTGCTGTACACACGTTCATATGGACAGGTATGTTTTATGAGACCCTGCTTACTTATGTATAAAATGTGGATATAATCCCAGATTTCATACAGTTGTTTTGTAGAGTGAAATGAGAAAATGCATGTGCAACTCATATCATAATGTTTTAGCACATTGTAAGTACTTAAACTTTTAAAAATGGATTGAACTTGGGCTTACACATGTATACATTTACTTATTCATGCTTGTTTCTGGAACTAGACATCTTCAGTTGATGTAGCTATCTTTAGCCTTATTACAATTTTAGTAGATTTTGCTCTCATGATTGATTCAAATCTGAAAATGAACAAAAGCTGTCTTTATTTATATACAGTGAGGTCCGATTAGACTGCATTATGGTTTCATATACTTTCTTTCCAGTTTTCCTAAGAAGTTGTTGCTTTCAATAGTAAGATTAAATATTCTCTGCTACTTTTTTGCCTAAGTTCAAGTTACAGTATTAGGAGGATATCGTCGTTTTAGGAGTGTTTTGAGTGTAGGGGGAACAAAGTGCTTGAAAGTACTATCTTACCATAAAAAGATCAGATGTAGTAATAAGATATTGATGTTGTCCGAAATTACTGTCCTTTACTGGCAAGCCTTGTTCCCTCAGCAGCTCTTTGAAAAATGTTTCCATTTATCCTGCTTCCTCTTACTTCCTCATTGAGAATTTTAAAGTAGGAACGTTTTTGAATGAAGATTTGCTAGTGCCTATATTTTGTGTTATTATGTTTTGAATAAGGTTCATCTATTTTTATGTTTTTAAAATTAATACCTTTCCATGGTATTTATTCTTGTATATCTCACATATTGTACTGGATGAAAACTACCCTCTGGAAAGTAACGCCAGGCCTGGATATTTTTCTTTACAAAAAATCAGCACTTAAGGTCATTATCTTTTTTGAAAGTTTGAGTTGCAAGGTTATAAAAGTTAACACATCTGATTTCAAGCACCACTGAATTTTGGGTGATAGTTGTTTTCTGTGAAGGTAGATTTAAGTTAAATAATGACCACACTCCTCTCTGATATTTTGTTATTCTTGTAGGAAGGTGTTTGTACCCTGGCATCAGAATAAGCAGAAATGACAATTCATGACATTTGGCCTATTGAGGTTATTTTTTATAAATTAAATTCATGTCCCCTTGAGAAACTATTTTTTGCATACTCATACCTGCTTTTAAAAATTATTCTTTGTAAACCATCTGTGTTAGATACATTGCCAGGCCATATAAAATTTAGGAGATAGTAAATTGATTGCAATGCATTGAATTCTGTTATATGTCTCATTTAATTCTACCTGAAACTTACAATGTAGGTATTCATTCCATTTTATTAGTAAGGAACTTGATGCTTAGAGAAATAAGTGATCTGCTTTATTCTAGGATTTTCCATTAGGAAAACAGAATAGAAATTATTTCTTTCCATGTACTTTATATTACTTTTAAATAAGAAAATAAAATTGTATACAACCTGCCTGTGATAAAAGTTGAGTGATAAGTGTACTAATACCATTTATATGATACTATGTGCTCCTTACTGTCCTAAGGGCTTTCCATCTCTAAACACGTTTAATGCTAACACCCATTCTATTGCATAGGTGCTATTATCACCCATAATGATAAGCTAGATAGATGAGCAGTGGGGAGCAAAGAGATGGTAAGTAACTGGCCCGGTCATATGGTTTAGTAAGTGATATGGTTTTAGAGTTTGTCCGTAAGTTTAGTTTTCTTTCATGTTAATGACCTCTTTTCAAAATGACTCAGTTAAAGGACCTGTATATAATAATGATTTAGATGGAAGAATCTAAGAACAATGTGCCTTTTACTTACCATCCTACATATTCTTCATTTGTTACAAAATAAAAACAAAAACAAAAACAAAAATAGTTTCCATGCCCTATAAACTGTGGCTGAATAACTCACAAAATCCAATTAACTGGTATGGAAATCAGTTTTTCTAACCAAAGTCTGTGATTTAGACATGAGATACAGAGATGATTATTTTATTTAACAAAATATAGTTCAAAATGTGGGTTATAAAGCCTAAAAAAGACCCCTTTTTCTCCTGGAGACCAGTTTCAAAAGGAATTGTTTTTTTTTTTTCAGAGTAGATAACATTAGTGAACATCTAGGAGTGATTTTTACATTTGGGGAACTTAAAAATAGGACAGTTACTATAACAAATATACATATTTCACAGAATTTATTAAAAAGTGACTATATTTACACAACTCTAATAAATTATTGCTTATCTATATTCTCATCTATTTTTGATATGAATATGTTACTTCCATATAATTGAAATCAGTGTACATAAAATATGCTTTTTATTTGATATTCTGTAGGAACATCAAAATGCTTATGATGTAGACATACTTTTAATTTTAAGGGCCACATACGATCTGTCATAATACTCTAAACTGCTTGCTCATTTTGAATATAGTTTGTAGTTTTTGCCCTCAATTTTGAGAAATACTACAAAATATATCTTGATGCATTTGGCTTTTCTCTTCTTTGAGACTATTTCTTAAAGTGAATTCCCAGAGGGAGGAATACTGGGTCAAACTATACAAACATTTTCCAAATTACATTTCAAAAGACCTGCAGCTTATTTTCTTTTTCACAGGATCCATTGACTGGTTAGGTACACATTGCTCTGTATTTCATCCTAGAGGAGGGCAATCTGTTTTTCAAACCTTTCACCTCCACAGTATTTTAAAATACACAGTTTCTCTTCTAAACAACT
Organism: Rhinolophus sinicus; assembly: GCF_036562045.2. Classification (NCBI taxonomy): domain Eukaryota; kingdom Metazoa; phylum Chordata; class Mammalia; order Chiroptera; family Rhinolophidae; genus Rhinolophus; species Rhinolophus sinicus. Next base: position 91,835,071 of record NC_133753.1, on the reverse strand, counting down.
TTTCCCCAGTTAATGCCATTGGCATCAACCCTGAGGTTACAAAAGCTCAGGGATCTTGCACCTAACCTACAGGATGCCCTTTTGAAGGTGATTTGGTTAAGAAATAGATGTAAGTAAAAGGATGTGCCTCGTAGTGAAGGTGGATTGAAAACTAAAATTTGTAGTGTCTCTTCAGCAGGATCAGGAGACTTCTGCACTGTCACAAAGTGTTTCTAAAATAAGCAAAGTGTGCAGTATAGTTCACTGTCAAAATGATTGATATGACACCGATATTTCAGAATATATCCGAATTCCCCAATCCAAAATTTTGATTTTTTTATGTGCCCATGTAGTGTTATGTCAAAGATTTATCTATAGAATTATTTATCTTTTACATTTACTAAACTTTATACAACATAAACTAGTATCTCAAATTAAAAATAAAATTTAAATTTAATATTAACAATTATTCCTGAGTGGTTGACTTTACACTCACACATTATGGTTATCATTCCTTCAGGAAGCATCATGGTGCATTGAAAAGTACACAGCCCATGCAGTTGAAAAGGTTTCTTTTTAATTCTGAAGCCCTTCCTCTTTCATTAAACTAACTGGTGATATTTATAGGCTCATCTCTGTGCCAGATGACAGGAATTCAATATTCAATAAAATGGACATGTTCCTGACCTTTACTGAGCTTCCATGTAGTGGAAGATACAGAAAAAGATAAAAGACTTAGTCATTCCATATAATGGGGACAGCGATGGGAGCTGAAGAAGGCATGGTGACAGCACTTAGGATACTGACCAAAAACATTTCTGGGGTTAGTGAAGGCTTCTAGGAGCTTGTGAATAATACTATTGATGATTAACGTGCCACGCAGTGTGCCAACCACTTGACAAGCATTACTTTATTTAATCTTAGCATAGTTCTATGAGATGAATATCTCTATTAGTCTCATTTTAAATATGAAATGAATTAGAGAGGTTTAATTGTCTTAGGTTCACCATGTAAGAAATATTCAAGTCCTGATTCAAATGGGCTGAGTCCAAAATATGAGCACCTGCTGTAGCACTGTCACCTGAAAGATGAGTGCAGTGTTGTCCAGATGGGGAGAGAGTTTGGGGAAAGGAGGAAAGAGAAGAGCATTCTCGGCATAGGAAAGAGCCAGTGTCAAGCTGGAGATGGCAGAAAAAGCATGACAAATTCAAAGAACTTGAAGTTGTGTTTTTTTTAAAGATTTTTATTAAAATATAGCTAACATACAATATTATAATATATTAGATTCAGAGGTGCACCAGCTATTCAACATTTATCTACCTAAAGAAGTGATCTCCATGATAAGTCCAGCAACCATCTGACACCATACCACACTATCACAATATTAATGACTGTATTCCCCATGCTGTACATTACATCCCCATGACTTATTTGTTTTATAACTGGAAATCTGGACCTCTTATTCCCCCTCACCTTTTCCCTCTTTTTAAGTGTATCAGTTGACAGCTAATATTATTTTATATTAATTTCAGATGTATAGCATACTGGTTAGACATTTATGTAATTTAAGAAGTGATCTCCCTGACTAGTACTCACCTGGCACTATATATAGTTATTACCATATTATTGACTATATTTCTTATGCTATACCCTATAGCTCCATGACTACTGTGTAACAACCAATTTATACCTCTTAATCCCTTCCCCTTTTTTCACCCACACCTCTAAACCCCCTCCCATCTGGCAACCATCACAAAGTTTTCTGTGTCTATGAGTTTGTTTCTGTTTTGTTTGTTAATTTTGATCTTGGATTCCACATACAAGCAAAATCACACTGCATCTGTCTTTTTTTGTCTGACAGAGACTCTACTCAGCACAATACCCTTCACAGCCATCCATGCCGCCACAGATGGCAAGAGCCCATTCCCTTCCATGGCAGAACAATATTCCATTGCATATATGTACCACCTCTTCTTTATCTATTCATCCATTGATGGGCATCCAGGCTGCTCCACATCTTGGCCATTGTAAATAATGCTGCAGTGAACATATGCATACATACATCCCCTTGAAGTAGCATTTAGGGTTCCTACAGATAAATACACTGAAGTGGGATTACTGTGTTCTTCTTTGTCTCTTCTCATAGCCTTTGTTTTAAAGTCTATTTTATCTGGTATAGGTATTGCTACCCCAGCCTTCTGTTTTGTTTTGTTTCTCTCATTTCCGTTGTCATGAAATATCTTTTTTCATTCCTTTACTTTCTATCTGTGTGTCTTTCAATCTGAAGTGAGTCTCTTATAGGCAGCATATGTAAGGTTTTTGTTTTCTTATCCATTTATCCCTCCTATGTCATTTATTGGAGCATTTAATCCATTTACATTGAAAGTAATTATTGATAGATATGTAGCTATTACCATTTTATTTCTCATAATTTTGATTTTTGTTTTCTGTCTTAAAGAAGTCCCTCTAATATTCCTTGCAATACTGGTTTTGTGGTGATGAACTCCTTTAGCTTTTCCTTGTCTGGGAAGGTCTTTATCTGTGCTTCAATTTTAAATGATAGCCTTGCTGGGGAGAATAGTCTTGGTTGTAGGTCCTTGTTTTTCATGACATTGAATATTTTGTGCCAATCTCTTCTGGCCTGCAAAATTCCTGTTAAGAAATCAGCTGACAGTCTTGTGGGAGCTCTCTTATAAGTTACTAGTTGCCTTTCTCTTGCTGCTTTTAGGAAATTCCTCTTTGTCTTTAACATTTGCCATTCTAATTATAATGTGTCTAGGTGTGGGCCTTTTTGGGTTCATCCGTTTGTGACTCTCTGTGCTTGTTGGACATGTACGTCTATTTCCTTTGCCAGGTAAGAAAAGTTTTCAGTCATTATTTCTTGAAATAGGTTCTCAACCTCTTGGTTTCTCTCTTCTTCTGGTAACTTTATGATGTGAATGTTGTTCTGCTTGATATTACCCTAGAAGTCTCTTAAATTATCCTCATTTTTTTTCTTTTTTGGGTTCTCTTTTATATTTGCCTTTCCAATTGGGTATTTTTCTGCTACCTTGTTTTCAAAATTGCTGATTTGATCCTCTGCTTCCTCTAGTCTGCTGGCAGTTCCTTCTAGTGCATTCTTCATTTCAGTTATATCTTTCACTTCTGCCTGGTTCTTTTCTATGGTTTCTATGTCCTTTTCTATGCTTGCTATCTCTTTGTTGAAATTCTCACTAACTTCCTTGAGCATCCTTATAACCATTGCTTTTAACTCTGTCTCTGGTAGGTTGCTTGCCTCCATATCATTTAGTTTTTTTTCTGGATTTTTCTCCTGTTTTTTCATTTGGGACACATTTCTTTGTTTCCTCATTTTCACTGCCTCTGTTTCTATATATTAGGTAGATCTGCTATGTCTCCCAGTCTTGGCCAGGTAGGCTTATGTAGTTTGTGTCCTGTGGGGCCCAGTGACACAGTCTCCCTGAGCCAGGTGCTCCAGGAGTGTCCCTTGTGGGTTTTGTGTACCCTCCTGTTAGAGTTGAGCCTTGATTGCTATTGGCATATCAGTGGGTGGGATTGACCCTCAGGCTGATTGGGTGTGGGGTCTCACCGTGTCTGCAATTTATGGGCTGCTGTGCGGGGTTGCTTACTACATGGAGTGGGATTTGCCCCAGCAGGCTGTGGTGCCTATTAAGACTACCCTTAATATGTGCCATTTGTGAGGGGTAATTGGGCTGTGCTCTGCTGTGGTCTGAAGCCAGCCTCCAAATATATTGGTTCTGGGCCTCTTGGGAGGGGCTTTGGTGCAGGCCCAAATCACCCACTGCGTGTGACCAGCTGGGAGTTAGCTGGTACTAATTTAAAGTGATCCATGGTTATTTGCTGTCTGCACTAAACCTAGAGGCACATGTGAGAGGCCACGCTGTGAACTGACATCTGCTGCCACCAGTGCTAGGCCTGGGGTAACTCTGAAAAAAGCCAGGATACCCTAAGGCCTGCTGCCACCTGCCAGCTCCCTTAAGGTTCATCCACAGATGAAGCCTCATGCAGATGTGAGTTGGGTGAGGGTCTCAGGGAGTCACTAGAGTGAGAACAGTTGTTGTCATCAGGTTAATGTAAATTTTGTTTTGCTGCCAGCCCTGAGCCTGGAGCAACTCGGCAAAAGTCTCAGAGCATACCGAGGCCAGTTGCTGCCCACTTGTGGTCTGTTGGACTAGGGTAGTTTTCTAAGATAGTGCAATGTGGCTAGGGCTGGCTGCTCACGGAGAAAGTGCCTCTGGCATTTCACAAGTTTGGTGCCTGCGCGGGGTTCCAGCTGAGTCATCCAAATGGAGCAGCGGAGCACATCAGGTCAATCACATTCAGATTTGGCCTGTGAGGGGGTGGGCTCAACACAGACAAGATGGCGCCCACCTGCCAGCTGCACAGAAGAAGGACCCCTCGCCAGAAAAATGCTGATTGTCCTCCATTTCTCCCTCTGAAGCCACAAATCTCAGTCTGCCCAGCCCCCATATGTCTCTGAGGCCGCCTGAGTCACCATCCCTCAGCTGGAGCTCAAGGTGAGTGCCTGGGAGTGAGTGAATCTGTGCGTGGGCAGTTTCAGAAGACGTCTGGGTTTTTCCCGCAGCCTTCCATCCCACCTGAATGGTCAGAATACCCACTGTTTTTCACAGCCAGATGTTGTGGGGGGCTTGTCTTCCAGGAACCAGTACTCTGAGTGGGGAGCCTGGTGTGCAGGGCTGGGGTCCCTCACTCCTCTGGGGAGAAACTCCATGGTTGAGATATCCCTCCTGATTTGCAACCACCACATGCAGGTGTGGACCCCATGTCTCTGCCCCTCCTACTGTCTCAACCTGGCTTTATATTTGTAGTTAGAGGACCTCTCTTCAGCTGAACTTCAGATGGTTCTCCAGATTGATTGTTCTATAATTTAGTTGTAGTTTTAATGTGTTCCTGGAAGGATGACGGCCCAGTGTTTATCTACTCTGCCATCTTATTAATAAGTTTATTATGGATGTTTCTTTGAATGTGAAGAAGAAAATTACATGAAATAATACTAGAAAGAAGTGATCTGTTCATGAATGACCTTTTAATCTAAATTAATAAGTTTGAACTTTATTCTGAGGGAAATAAGGGGCCATTGGATGCTTTCATTAAGGAGAGTGACATGATTCATTTGCCTTTTACAATGATTTTCATGACTGCCATGTGTAGGTTGGAATAGAGGGAACAAAATTAGAAATAGAGGGAATAGTTAGGAGTAGTAATCTAGGTAGTAGATAGTGGTAGACAGTCTAGGGAGTGGCAGTGAGGATGATATAAGGAGGATTTATTTGATAATTAAGAGGACTTAATGATTGGTTTAATGTTTTTATAGGGGGAGAGAGGCTTCAGGAATTCAGTTATGTTTCTGGTATGGAGCTAAATCATGGCACCCTGCACTGCCATAGGGAACAATGGATAAAGTTTGTGAGGAAGACTATGAGTTTATTTTTTGACATACTAAGTTTGGATAGCTTCGAGATACCTAATGTGCAATTGGATATACAAATCTACAGTTCAGAGAGACTAAAATAGGGCATTGTGAGGTAGGAAAATTTTTGCCTTGTATTCTTTTAGATTCTTGGCTGAGATAGCCCTACAATTAAAAAAAAAGAAAAAACACCGACTAACAGGAAAAAAGCAAACGACAGTTTAACTCCCCAGAATGGCCGAAACCATCACCTTAAATACCATCTTCAACTAAAGACAAAGATGTTGGGGTGGGGAGTCATTGGTGGGTGGTGACCAGGAAAAGCACAGCAACCAAGAGTAAGGTTGTCATGCAGCCTTAAGTCATTGCTTTCTCCATTGATAAGACTTTCTCGAGATTTAGTCTTCCTGATACAGAGAGGGAAACACTCTTACAAAGGGACATTTCTCCTATAAATGTAAATGTCTCTTACAGAAGGGTAACTTCTAGGTTTTTAGAGCTTCTCCTGTGTCTGCAATTTCTTCAAAATAACCAGCTCAAGATATTCCTTATGCCAAAGATACATATTTGGGGGAGGCAAAAATTCTGCTTCCCTTCAGCATCAAGATTTGTGATTTATTTTCCATAATGGTGTTCATGTGGGATTCATGTCCTACAGAGTAAGATAAATACAAAGTCCTGAAGAGAACCTGAGGAACATCAATATATGAGACAAGAAGCCTGCAAAGTGACTAAGAAGGACCTTTGAAATTCTAGGAGGAAAACCCAGAAAAGTGCAGTGTTGCAGAGAAGGAAAAAAATCAATTGAAAAATAAAAAGGTTAAGGATCACATGTTGGCAAGAGATGTGAGGTGTCGGATGAAAAATGACACTTGTGATTTTGGTGAGAGTAGATTTAATTGAGTGTTGGGATAGAAATCAGACTCAGACTTGAATGGGAGAGAATGTCGCCATACATTATGGATAACTAGGTGAAGAAGTTTGGCTGTGGTAGGTATACATAGAATAGACTAAAACAGTATGTGGTGACAAAGGTTTTTGGTTTTGTTTCAAAAGAGAAATGTGAGCATTTAAAAATATTAATGGGAGTGAGTTGACAGGGAGGGACAGGTTGACATTAGGGCATAAAGAGATGGTGATATATTCAAGAATGTTCCAGGAAAGGAGTTGGAGGTGGGAATGAAGGGGAAAAGCTGGTGTCTGGAACTACTCAGGTGGAAAGAGTTAGCACTAGGTAAGAGGGATGGGGAGGCAGGGAAGGAGAAAAGAAAGAGAAAGAGGAGAAGAGAGAAAATGAGAATGAATAACCTTTGGTGTAAATTAAGGAAAAAGTAGAGAGGGTATGGATAGAGCTAAGTAGGTTATAGTGGTGACAAGTTCAGGAAGGGCCTATTAGATGGCTTGACTTTTCTTGTGAAATGAGAAGGGATTTCACAAGGAAATCTGCTTTGAGCGGAAATGTATGAGAACAGAGTTATTCAGATGCTCCAGAAGAGTCGCACATTGGAATACCTACAGAACTTCTACCCTCTGTATATAAAGACCAAACACCAGGCTGTTTAAATTAGAATCTGTGAGAGGTGAGATCCAATAATTAGTATTTTTAAAAGCTCTGTAGATTCTGTTGTATACCTTGAGAGCTATTCAAAGGATTTTTACACATCTTTACAAAGGACAATAGGAGCTGTCTTTGCTCTGTGACCGGAAGTGGTTACTTAACACTTCTGTTTCATTTGTTGAATGGGGATAATAGGACCTACCTGGCAAGGTTGCCTTGAGAAATAGATGAGCAAAGGGACAAAGCAACTAGCTTAACCCCTAGAACATGGTAAATTCTCAATAAATATTGGTTCTGTTCTGTTCTTCTTTGTATCCAAATAGAAAATAATCTTCGAAGAGTGTTTTATTTCTAATATCCGGCTCTCCCACAGACTTGGTACAGTAAGATAGCTATTGACCCATTGGCATGAAGGGAACAGGCATTCTGGATGTCTCTATTTCCTTTAGTGCAATCTCGATCATTACTTTTCAAACTGAGACAGTGCACATGTGCATGTGGCTTGTTTTTTTTTTGTTTGTTTTTTGTTTTTTTGTTTTTTAATGTTGAGCTTTGTTTTTAAAATTTAGACATCTGAAAGTACAGATTTCCTTCCAGAAAGTGTGTATTGTATCAGTAATTCCATAAGCACAGAAAATGTAAGATTTTTACTAGAGAAAGCAACAATAGTTTGTGAATCATCAACTTGTATTATCTGTTATTGTATCACATAAAGTTTGACATACAAATTTTACTTGTGATACACGTACACATAACCAAGTATAAGCTTGTACTGCTCACCACATGACAGCCACTAAGTCAAGTGACAAGATGTTGGGGTGAGGAAAGTGACATTTGGAAAGGCATGAAGCCCAGAAGATGGCAGACTGGTGTTCTAAAGAAACATCATAAGAAAGTACAGAATTCAGACTTCCTTTCTGTCAAGGCAAAGGGGAAACGGGGGGCTCAAGGTGATTGAGGACCGCAGACATTTGGGAGACAGCAGAGGAAGATTGTGAAGCTTCCTTTTTGTAGTCTGTTGGCTGTAGTTGATGTGAGTCCAGTCCCAAGTTTCCTGCAAATCTTTGCTAAACAATCATTATTTTATACAATTTTTCCTTATCTCTTTGGGGATGTAGTGACTAGTAAGAGGCTGTTCTTGTAAAATTCAAGTTGCAAGCAGAATTCCGATAGTGATTAGCATGTCCACATGCAAAACTAAGCAGAGACTGTTGACCTGAGGGCCATGGGAACACAGAAGGCTTGAGCGAGATCGAGTCAGAGAGTCTGAGCATTTCACTCTGTTACACACATACATACGCAACATACAGTATGTCCAAATTTCATCCTGAAATAATTTCTGCAGTATGAAAATAACCTGCTGAAACTATTTCTTGCCCCATGTAATTCCATACTTATAAACACATATATAGTTTTGAGGTTTATATTAAATAATTGGTTTCCAGGTGCTCCCCACAACTGCTCATTAAAGTTGATGAGGTTTTTGGTGTACTCATTTTATAAAGTGCAAGTAAGTGGCAAAGTGACTTTTTAAAAATTTTTTCTTCTTTTTTATTTTTTATTTTTACATATGCTGTGTGTGTGTGAGTGTGTGTGTGTGTGAATTTTCTTTTCCTTCAAAAACTGGCACGTATCCTTCCTTCCCCCTCTCCCCCAGCAATATATCAGAAACATCGCCTTACATTAGATTGCATTGTATAAGTCCTAGTCACATGGTCTTGTGTTTCTTTGTTTCATTCCTCAGAGTATAGTCCATAGACGAGTAACATCAGCATCACCTGGGTGCTTGTTACAAATGCAGACTCACCACAGACCGCCTGAGTTTGACTCTGCACTTTAATGATAGCCTTTAGTTGGAGAAGCCCAGATGCCTCAAGGGAAACCTGTTCTTCCCAGGTAGATATTTTCTAATGAGCAGCAGACCCTCAGATGGAGTTCAGCCTGTAGGACATTTGTTTGGGACAGTGCTTGAGATCAACACCTATAGCAGTGAGGGGCTAAAAGGCAACAGTGGGTAGAGGGAGGAGCTGAGTGGTGATCCTCTCCCTGTGGACCTCATGGAGAGTTCTGGAAGTGGGATGGCCCTTCAACATTGTCCCAAGATGGGGTGAAGGGATGCACTTTTAGACACCTGAATGCTGGATGACCTGAAACATGGTGGTTCTCTTCCACTGAGCCAATCTCCAAAGCATGCTCACAGGGGAGGGTCACCTTCCTGCAACACTTCCATCAGCTGGGGGATTCAGCCTTCCTTCTGGAAGGGGAATCTGGGTGGTGCATCCCGACACAATCATATGTCTCCTTTCAATGGAAGTCTAAAGACATATGTGTTCCTTCAGTATGTCTAGGTAATCAAAGAAAGATTAATGCTGTTCAGTATAGTTTTAATATTAGGATTTTTGATTAATCTTTGAAAATTGCCCCATTCATTGATCTAATATTTAGTGAGAACCCACGATGGCCAGTTCTGCACTGTACAATTGTTTTGTGTTACAAAGTCTGATAAAATCATGTTTCCTCAAGAACATTGATGCTTAGTAAAAGAGGCTTTGAACTCATTCGACAAATATTTCTGAGCCCCACCCTGTGCCAACCACTGAGTCTAGAATGATGAACAAAACCAACGTAGTCTTGGATCTCATGGAACTCACTGAGGATGTAGAGACAGACATTAAACAAATAATCATGTTGTAAGTACATAATTATAAATTTAGACAAGTGCTATGAAAGAAAAGCAAAGTACTCTATGAGGGGATGAGAGGTGAATTTTCTTAAAAATGGGTGAAAGGAATGAGTCTGTGGAAGTATCATATACAATGAGATCTGGGGCACACATGGGGACGAGGACACTTGAGATAGAGGGAAAAGCATATGTTAAAGCTGAGAAAGAGCTCAGGTTTTCTTTCTACACCCCCAAACTGTAGCATGTGGTACAGTGGCAGGAAGAAAAATGTCGCCAGATAGGTAAGGCTGGAAACTAAGGCTGGGCAAGCTCAGGTAGGGCCCAGGACTCAGGGGGCAAGTCTGGATTGTTTTTATTCCCTCACTGCCATGAAGAAAATGGATTTAAGCATAGATTAATTACTGATAGGCTGTGACTATTCAGAAGATGTAGTGAAAACGCACATAGGAGAGCATCTAATCAGACTGAGGGGTAAAGTAACACTTGAGCAAAGCTTTAAGTATGAAAGTATGACTGAGCCCAACTGTACCATCGAGGGGCAGGGAAGGATGCCAGGGTAGACTGAAATTTACAAACACTTGAACTCTGTCTCTGGTCCTAGTTTCCTATGATTAGCTTCATAAGGATAGCAGAGGAGCCTGGGGTTAAAGAAAGGGCAGAGGATAAGACTTAGGGACTTAGAAGTTAAGGTTGAGGGATTTTTCTTTTATTTGGAAAACTGTGAGGCACTAGCGATGGGTATAAAATAGAAAAGTGACAGTCTAATGAACATAGTAGAAAGATGACTCTGATAGCATGTGGAGCAAAGTTTAGAGAGTGGTAAGGTTAGAGATAGGGAAATAGATGTTTCAGTAATCCAGATGATAAGTGAAGAAGGCTTGCTTATATTAAAGTATTGAAACTGGAAAGGGAGGAACACAACCTAGAAATATTAAGTATATATATATATATATATGTATATTAAATTACCATTTTTATTTAATATCCAAAAATTGTTGAGCAGTTTTGCTAATTGGAAACAACAGTTACCCTACTTAAGACCTGAAAATACAATACAACATTTTGTGTAACATTTCTCTTAGGGGATATTGTGAATATTGGCATTGGTAGGCAATTAGCAGGTACAATCTAATATAAGTTTAGTAGGAGACCAATCTAACATATGTTTTAGTAAAAGACTAAGTAAAACATTGTTCTACAAGTCTTTTAGTGCAGCAAAGAATTTTGAACTCTGAAGTTAAGTGAAATGATTTTTTTTTAAATTTATACATTATTTAAGATTATTTGTGTTTTTTGTCTCTACTATCACTGCTGAATAATAAGTTTGATGAAATTTTAATAGAGACTACTCTTGTGCTCTGAATAAATCATTCAAAGATGAACAAAAACTGACTGTAGACATAATTATACTGTAACCTATACTGTTGTTGAAAAAAGAGCCATAAGTCTCAGGGGACATGGCTTAAAGTTTTTAGCTGTCACTTGCTAGAAACAAAATCTTGGGCAAATCACTTAATTTTTAGGATTTATGAGTTGGTCATTGCAAGTAAATTGCACTCACTCCACAGATAAGGAAACTGAAATGGGAGTTTGAGTGATTTGTTTCACATGATTTCACAGGACGGGGAGCAGTTGAATCAGGTCTAAATGAGGGTTCCATTTAATTGTGATTCTAATAGAAACATCTATATGGGCAAAGGGAAAAATCAGTCTGTACCAAATCAACTTATCCTGCAGTTGAAAACACTTACACATAATGCCTACCATACAGCCCCACTAATTTCTATGTGGTACAGTCTTTGTTTAGTCTGAAAAGCCCTTATTTGGTATAAAGAAGATATGAAGTGTATATTTCCCAATTTGAGATCAAGGGAACTAAATTGGTTGTGACTTCCACCCATTCAATGTGACCTCAATTTTAACTTAAAATTAGAAGCATATGGAAAAGTTGTTTACCATCTATTTCATAGCCCGGAGCTTTTTCAACTGATTAGATATAAGAATATTCATTTATTTTCAAGTACTGGAACCATCCCCTTGGTTCTATTTATATCCTAATAATATGATGAAATCCATAGATTTTTTTTTTCTCCCCTCAGGGGCAGATAACGCTATTTCCCAAACCAAAGGAACAAGGAGCTTCAACCTTACTAGGTCGTAGACTCATCCTTTAAAGTGTGCAATGATGAAATTAAAACAATATTTATATCATAACAGTAGACATTAAAGCAAAATCAGTGTCTCAAAATGGGGACTGTTAAGGCTGACATGGAGTAATAACCTTGTGAAGAAATAATGTGATTGATCACATTTCTCCCTGGAATGACCAGAAGAACTGAAGATTAGCCTATGGTTTGAGAATCACACCAATGAACTTGTTGAAGATGATGGGTAATCTCGCTATATACTACGGCTTTGCTTCTACTTCTGAGTTTTCTGCATATATTGCTTAAGAGGCACATGTAAAAGAAGTAATAAGCTGGATTCTATTATAATCCCTCAGAGAACACAACTTGGGACCTTAGGCAAGTTTAAAAATGTGCCCAAACCTCAACTTTCTCAAATTATAAAATGAAGATACCCGTTTTCCATTACTCAAAACATTGTAATGGCAATCACGTGAGGTGTTTTCAATGAACATGAAAGCATTTGAAATTAAGGGAAGTGCTTGCAAATAAAGTAATAATAGACTCTCAGATCACTTAAGTCCCACCTGTGTTTGGTGGTTTACAGAGAGAAGTATTCAGTATGTCCTGTGACACTGGCAGACAGCAACACCGTCAGATATTGTATGGAACCCAAATTAGAGAGGAAAAAAAATCCATACTTCAGCATCACTGAGACCTCGAGTCCCTTGAAACCTGCGTTTACATCCCCATCAGTAGAAGCATCTCCCTCCCCCATCCTTTTATTTTCCTTACATATCGTAGTCCACAGCCGTGACCACATCCTTGCCAGTATCCACAATCGTTGGCTGTAGTGCAGCCATCTGGCATCAGAAGCTGCTCTGGTTCAGGCCTCCTGCCTGCTTCCCTGTGACTATAACCAGTCTGAGTGCCAGTGTAGAAAGTCACTCTACTCTGAATATCGATGCCACTGGGCTTTCCTGTAAGCCAGCAGCAATGCCTGGGAAACTGTCTCAGTGTCTCCTCAGCCTTCTCGCTTGTCTGAAATGGGGCAGCAGACCTTATTGAACTTCCTAAAGAACAATTTTACTTCCTCCATCCCTTTCAGTGACAACAGCTAGCTTTAACTCTTTTTGCTGGGAAATAATCATCAGCTCTTTGCCCTGTCTGAAACATTCTTTCCATATCCACATTTTCTCTCCTTTGAACACCTACCTCCCATTTATTCTTGAGTCTACAACCTGAAGAAAACGTCCTTGACTCCTTCTATGTGTTTCTAAGTCACCGTGCTTTTCTATATGGGCGGACACATACAATTGCTGCTTACTTTAGTTTCTCCATTTCAGTAAAGGCAGCATTGCCTCATTCACGGTTATCTCCTTAACGCTTATCACTGTGTCTGACTCATAGTTAAGTGTTCAATAAATATGTATTGAATAAAAAGTGATGTCATCATTCTCCCTTCCGCTCCAAATCTTATTTTTCTCCCTATCTCTGGCTCTCTTCAGGTTACCTTTTTGTTACCTTTTCCTTTGACTTTATTTAATCCATATTTATTAGGTACCTGTCACTCTTCTAGGCATGTCAGAAATTACAAGTTAGAAAACACATAGTTCTGTTATTTGAAGAATGTGAGAAAATGAAACAGATACCTGTGGAATGATGCCAACTAGACAATAGCTCACATGTATGTATTGCATAGTTCGTTGTGTCACCAGCACGCTGCTAATCACCCTTCACGTGACCTCATTTAGTATCACTGTAAATCTATGAACTAATGTACTAGTTTCTCCAAGGTTATGCTGTGGTAACAGATGATCTCAGAATTTCAGTGGCTCACAACAATACTAGCTCATTTCTCATAATACATGTTGACTGGTTCAGCGGCGACTGCCCTGTGTCCTCCTTACTTTGGGAGCTAAGCAAAAGGAGCAGCCCCTACTTAGGACGTGCTGTTCTTGTGCTCACGTTTTCTTGGCTAAGGCAAGTCACATAGCCAAGCCCAATGCCCTTGTTTTGATGTGCTCTACATATAAGTAAATGCTGTTTGCGAAGGACACACCTCAAGAAAATTTCGTGAAAAGAGACAGGAATTAAGGTGTGGGCAGGAGCTCCTTTGGGTGTCTGGGAATTGAGAAAAGGAAGACTGAAGGAAGAAGGGAGAAGAAGAATTCTTAAGAACTAGATCTTTAATGTATCTAATAAGGCGTTTAGAGACCTTTGAAGGGATTAGGGACTGAACAAAGGGAAATGAAAGTTGTAATGCGAGGTTATGAATGGTAGGAGACTGGCTTGGGAGTTAGAGTGATCACTAATGCCACATGTATATATTCAGACACACACAAAAAATATTGAATTGGTTAAGTAGAAGGAGGGTGACCAGAATTTCAGAGGATTGGCTCCATTTAAGGAATCTTCAAATATTTGTTTTTTTTACATTAGCATATTCTAGAGGCAAATGACTAAACCTAATTTTTAGCATTGGGAGTGCTCAGTGATTACGGTTGTGATTGGGCTTCAGGTGACAAAGCGTGGGCAATTTTGCCTCCATGTGCTTTATGTTGTCTTGACTGGAGTGATGGTTCCCCTCAGCCAGCCTGACCCAGTCAGAGTGAGCACATTCCGTCATGGACTGACAGAAGTTCATGCTCTTCTGAAAGACTGAAAGCTGCTGCCTTTAACTAACTGTTCCATTCTTTCTCAAAGCCTTACACTGCCTGCGAACCATAACACGGCAACCAAATTCTCATCCTTTAAAGATTTTTTTGACACTTTGAAGAGTCAAGTGTATACGTTAATCTTGTCATTTAGAAATAAGAATACACAACATTGTTGAGACAAAGTTTGGAGCACAGTTAGGCAGGGAAACAATTAGGTTCTTCTGCCGTCTCATCGTTTTTGAAGGAAGAAAAGCATTTGTAAGCCTATAAAATATACCTATGATTAAATGAAATGTACTGGCCTGTAACAGAATCTTTATGATTGAAGAATTTAGATGTCAAATTGAAGAGATTTTAGAAAATTTTCATTACTCATGTAGAATCCATAATGCTTTCCATTTCTTTTGGGAAATAAGAATACACTGTGTTGATTTACTATATGTTGGGAAAATAAGAACTAAATGTGTTATCTTTAAAAATCAGAGAGTTTAACCTCGTAGAATAATTGAGTTTGCATTTGCCAAAGGCTTTCCTGAAATAAATGGTTTTCTTATGATACCTGTATTTATGTTAACAACATCACTGTGCAGTTCACTATACCAGTATCTCCCACTTTTCAAAAGTTTGAGTTACACCACGTTACTGTTAGGGAACACCTACATCAGTACCTGTGTTGGCTAAATGAAAGAAACCAAAAGGGGATTTTTGCTTTTTGTTTTTTAAAGGCAAAAAGGAAAAATAGCGATGAGCATTAGTTTTGCCCCAAGATGTCACAGAGGCAGTGGGCACCCCAGCGGTGAGAGGGATTCCCCCAAGCTCTTTCCCTGTAGCTACACTCAGCATCTCTGTGTGAAGCCACCATGGTCCTGACTGTCTGTGAGCATCTGTGCTGTATCTCAATTTGTGTTGTGCATCTGTTATCAAGATGTGTCTTCAGGTATCAGAAAAGCCTAAGAGAGCTCTTAAGGGTGTTATGCTTAGCATAAAACTAGATGTGATTAAGTGTTTTGATCGTGGTGGATATAATAAAGACATTGTGCTTGTGTTATATTTTGGGTCTGGGAACGCTCAGAAAATTTTCCATATAAATTAATAGTAACTGATGTTTTGCTTATGAAAGGTTTCATAGGAATGCTCTGCTTTCAGAGAGTGTGTGTGGGGGGGGACTGTGTATCATTTTGTTCTGCATGTGCTTGAATAGGCCACAGTATCTTGACTGCTAGCAATGTTCTAATTCAGAAATTCAGTGTTATTAATATTTACCCTTGAATCAGAAATAATGATTATTAGCCCGATAATGTTAGCTTCTTGGTGATTCATTTATTTCTAAAATTGGCATCGATTAGGTGTCTTGGTTTTCTTGACATATGCACTGTTAGATCTAAATTCATTCCATTCTTCAGTATTTAACTCTTGATCTCAGAGATCAGCAGGAAGCCAAGGAGTGTCTGTATGTCCACTCTGGGGCTTCCTGTGAACCACTGATCAAGGCCTGTTTCGTAGCCAAGGTGGAAGATGGGTTTGGGCCAGCAGAATCAAGTAGGTGGCAGGGCTGTGATGAGGCAGCAACAGATCAATCCGTGGGTCAATCACGCCCACTGTGGAGCGCGGAGCAGCTGTGGCTGACACAGTAATAAGTGAAACTGCAATCACATTTAGGAACAGTGCTGAAAACCTGTTCAAATATTGACTGTGTGGGGAAAAGCGTCCAATCAGATGACTGAATTTGTCAAAGACAACAAAACAAAATCGGCAGCCTTTTTAAATGTCAGTACCAGGCTTGAAAAGGGCAACGTGGCTCCTTGTGCTGGACCTGTGAGTACAGGGAAGTACCTACTCATCTGTGAGTGTGCTGCGTGGTCTCTCGAGAGCCTTTTCCGCCCTGTCATTGAGATGCCATCTCCGCCAGCTGAAAGCTAGAATGGTGTTTCACTGTGTTCTTTATCCTCATCCGTGTTAGGACTGAATACACAGTCCCGACTCCTGGCTACTTCCGCCCTTCATTCGATGTGTGGTTTTAGAAAAGCCTCTGACTTACCTCTGAAATTATCAGTATTAGCTTTAGTGCACTTAGACCTCTTTGCTTACTCATTCAAAAAAAAAAAATCAATCAGCTAGTCCTCTATTAGCCGCCTACTTCATAGAAATGACTATGCACCTCTTCACTGGTCCATCAAGTGTGGAGTTTTTTTTTTCATGTAACTTATATTTTGAATATTATTATTAGGTGCTATGAATGAGTGTCTACTGTCTAACACAATGCTGGGTGTTTTGCTTACATTGTTTCCAATCACCTCAGCAGGTTAGCAGAGATGATATTGCTATATATATTTACAAATAGGAAATAGGCTTAGAGATGCTATTACCTCAGTGTATCAAAAGCTGTATAACCCAGAGATTTCCCTTGTAGGGCTGTGTACCAGGATTTAGATTCTTTGAGCCTTTGGTCCTGCAAAGAGGGGCTAGACAAACTGGAGACTCTGGATGGGTCCCATTTGACCACTACGAGGGGAGTTTTTGTTCCTTCTAGTGTGTTTTACAGATGTCGTCCTTTTTATAATTGCCATCAATAGAAAGTTTGGAAAGCTCCAAATCCTACTAAGTTGTGGTACTGGAATTTCAACTCAAGCCTGCCTGAATTCAAAGCTGTATTATTTTGCCTCATCATGACTGGCTTTTTTTTTTTTTTCATTTTTTTTTTTTTCATTTTCAAGCTAATTTGGTGCTCTGAATTAAGAGCTCTTTTTAATTTGGTGGCTGGTTAAAAGTACTGGAATAGCAATTGTAGCAAAGCAAATAAAAAGAGGAAACCCAAAGTAAATAAAATAGAATATTTTTTGAGTGTCTTTGCAATTCAGAGAGATTGCAAAGATGAGTGAGCAAGCTAGCATTCTTACAAGTAACAAACAGACGTTGAGTCTTTAACATAGCAGATATTGCTGCAAGAAAGGTACAAATTGAGAGTTTTAGAGAGTCTTGAGAAAGAATATGTCACTTTCAGGCAGCGGATGATTGATGGGAAACATCTGGAAAGATATCCACACATGCATGGATGCCTGGGTAGGCTTTTGACAGAAAGGTAGTGGGGTGGGTGGGGGCGCAGATGGACATTTGGCAGAAGGAATGGAGCAGCTCAAATGGAGGTACAGAGCTGGGACTGCCTACTAACTTGGGTGGAATCCACTTGCTTTTTGAATTTTGTCTGCAAAAGGACACAAAAAATGGGTCCCGCTGCTTTATAGGCATTATAATATTTAAGAATTACTGTACTAATATTTATGAGTGGAACATTTTTATTGGTTAGAATATACATCTCAAGCTAGTGTAGTTATGTGTGTTTATATAAGTGTTTGCCCTTGTCCTCCTTCTTGATATAATAATAGTTTATGTTTTCTCAAAATTGCTCAGGGTTTTGCTATTTTCACCCCTACTGGAGACTGATTGGATTTAGCTAAGAAATGGAAAACAAACAAACAAAAAGAACAAAACAAAACAAAACAAAAATCTTATGAATATTCTTAATTGAATTCAAATCCAAGATTCAGCTATATTATACATTTTTTACATTTAACTGTTCTTTGGGTTCTTTCCAAATGCTGGCATTGTTTTGGTATAACTCTTGTACTATCCACTCATTTGTATACAATGAATGTAAAATTATCTGCCATCCCCAATTGTATTGTTCTTCTTCAAGCTGTCACAGTCCCCATTTTTGTTTATGTATAGTATTTGGTGTGTATATAATATGTTGTATGCAAATATGTATATAAATAATATACATTTGGCCTAAGAAACAAACAATAACTACAAGTTACTTTGCACCAAGCAATGCAGTAACATTTACATGTTTACAAGTCACCCACAAAGAAAGTATTTTAGGAGAGAGTCAACAAAGAAATTATATATATATATTTTTTTTCCTTGATTTTTATTTTTTATTTTTATGAAGTCTAAGAACTATAGTGAGTCATAAATTTTGTGCAGAAATTATTAAATAACTTTTTTAAAGACTGTAGTGCCTATTGATAGCAGCATTCAAGTTCACCATTTCCTCATTTGAGGACTGATTTAATCTTAGAAGTGCTTTATATTTACCTACCTTACCAGATTATATCGACTCTTCACTCTATATAAAAATATTAGATCATTTGGAAGCATACAGTTGAAGTCCTTCAAGTCTATCTTTCAAGAATGAAGTTATTCCAACAGTGATGCTTTAAAATCAGTGCTGTCCAACAGAATTTACTTGGCTGATAGATATATTCTATATCTGTGCTGCCCAGTGGGGTAGTTGCTGGCCACATTTGGTGTTGGGGCACTTGAAATGAAGCTAGTGCAACTGATGAAGTGACTTTTAAATTTTGTTGAATTTTAATTAATTTAAATAGTCACATGTAATTGGTGGCTACCTAGGGGACAGCACAGCTTTCCATGAGTGATCAGGTCATATTCCTAATGTTTTAGGACCAATGTGTCCTTCGAACATTCCGTATACAAGCTTATACAAATATTGACACAAACTTACATTGATGGTCGATTCTTGTAACAGATGACTGTTTTTATATTATGTTACTTAGGTACATATTTTAGAAATCAGTGAGGTTGTAATTATTCTATTTGTTTGACAACCTCCAAAGTAACAGAAGTCACTGCTTGGCCCAATGCCTTGTCCTTAAAGTCGACCCAGTAATTAGCAGGAGAAATATAGAAACCTGTGTTTGGAATCTCAGACATGCCTGAAGCAAAAGGTTACTGAGTTAAAGAAGTAAGTGCCTCAACATTGCAGTGGTATGCATAAGTGGGGAAAGAGGAAGCAAGAGTTTAACAGCATTGTAAAATTTAGGCTTTTTTTTTTATTTTTTTTTTTTTTTGTCATGTTAGCCCAAAATCTAGAAAAGTAATAAATTACCTGTTTTGTCACAAATTATATAAGAGTAGCATAAATGCATAAGCAGACATTATTAAAATAAACCCTCTAACTGGCCAATTCAGAGTTTACTGCCAGGAACAAAGTATTCTGGGAATTTTAACAGTGCATCAACGAGAAGCAGACAATGCACAGACATTCACTTTGATTCTTCTGTCAAATCTGACAGTAACGTCTCATATTCTACTGTCTGCTTTGAAAGTCAAAGTCAAATATATTTTAGTTGTAGCATTTAACCTTATAGTGCTTTTTTGTTGTGCTGAGGTTTCAGTGGTCCTGATCACCCCTTCTTACGCCCTATCACTCCTCCCAGTGGAGGACAAGTGACTTTTCTGCTTGACCAGACTGGAAGGAGAAAGAAGGATGAGATGACTCTTCAGAATTTTCGACCCCATTCATGGTAGCGCCAAAAACCCTCTTAAAGGGCGGAGGCTGAGATTGTTCCAGTGCTGTCCGTCAAGCGTGGACCTGGTTAGTCCATGCAATTCTGGTGTCAGTAGGACAAAGCCCATTTGCTCACAGACACCAGCCATGTTTTCTAGTTTCAGTTTTATCAGTTGTAAAGGTGAGGTTTGGTCTTAGTTTCCAGTCAGAACCCAGGTGAGGGACAGGGTTGATAAGTGTCAGACTCTTTTGAAACCTAATAGTTCTCCCCTGCCCAGGGAGGAACATGGTTGAGGGTTGAGATTGTCTATTAGAATCACTGGAGTATTTGTCCTCTTCTCTCCAATTGAGCTCCTTCCACCTCCTCCCTGTAAATATCCCCCGTTGAGGACTGGCCTAGATATTAGAAAGACCTTGTTATGATTTTGCTTAGCGTAGCTGTGCGTGGTCTACATTTCACACTCTGACTACACCAGGATACTACTAAACATGAAATGTCCTATCTGTTGGTTCAGGCTAGTGTCATACGCTTTAGGATTATCTTGGGAAGTCCTTCAATGTTTAATCAGCCATTGATCTGGGTAACTGGAATTAGCCTTTAAATGTTCATGAATTTCAAATGCTGTATTAATTTTTAATAAATATACAGGGACTCAGGGACTCAGCTCCTGCTCTCTGCACGAGAACGCAGGATATGGTGAGGCCAAAAAGGAACAACAACGGAGACATAGATAGGGGATCATACCACTATATTCTCGATGGCAGCTGGTCGAGACACAAAAGCAAACATTCGCCAGTACCCCAACAAGGGGTCTTCCTGCACCCCCATCTCACTGGCGGCTGGGTGAGACATAGGACATAGGCTCAATCCGCAATCCACAATCCGCTTTCTAACTGCACTTGCTACTGCAATCTGCCATCCGCTTCTCTGCCAAGCAACCAACCCATCACCTAACCCCCTAGCGGAGCCACAGAAGTTATATTAGTGGCTAATGGCTAACCAGTAACAGCTGATGGCCGCCCTGCCACAGCGGATGACCATCTGATTACAGCTGATGGCCATCTAATAACCGAGCCAGCACCTTTCCATGTGAGGCCGAGAGCCTGGAAACTGCTCTTTGGGACTGTGTCCCCACATATACATTATTACAAAATGGTTAAAACTGATTCTTTTGGTAGGAATTAAAACCACCAGTAAATCAAATATTATTTCCTATATTGTGGATAATATCATTTTATATTAATTCAGCATCTATTCCTGAGGAGCTGAAGACAAAAGAAATGTGCTTGTCTTTTTAATGGCCATACATCTATGAGAATCTCAAAAAGAAAACAAAAACAACCAACAATGCACCAGGAAGATGGATCAACCTTGCTATAGGGTATTTTTAAAAATTTAAATTTTTCCACAGGCAAATAAGTTTTTAATCAGCCAATCAATTGGAGAATCTAGGTTATAACTGTGAAATAATAATAATATAATAATAACAATAATGCTAAATTTATGGAACACCTACTCTGTACAAGATGTAGCGCTAAACCCTTAATTAGAATATAAATTAATTGATACAATATTTTTTAAAGTCCAAAAACACCTCAAGGTGATGGCACCATTTTATAGAAGAGGAACACGGAAGAATTATAACACTACTAAGCCACAGAAACATGGGTCTTATCATCTTCTGAATGTTCTGGATGAATTAGTTGATATTTTAGTAGATGAATTCATAGACACATTTTAAAAAAAATACTACCCTTCTTCTTTATCCTTATTTTATCCAGTTAAAACTGTAAATCAGTAGAGGTTTGATCTGATCAGGCAGCATTTTAGGCCCTTGCTCTTCTGGGGGGGATTCTAAATCAGGAAGCTTGACATTTTTTCACCTGTAGCCATTTCTGTGGATTCACTTAATAGATTCTAATTAATATGGATTAATGAAAGAATATCATACCAGAATTAATCTGTAATTACTCTATTGGTTAGCACAATAAGTATGGGTCAAAGTTTATCAAAACTTCTAAATAATGTATACAGATGTCCTTCAGAATGGCACACATTCTGTTCTCAATTCGTTTAATAGATTTATAGAAACCATATTTAACACAACTCCAAATATAGCAAAGACGTATTAAATGTGTCCCTATCTGATGAACGAAATTAAACATATTTTATATAACAGTACAGGTAAAATATCCTAATAAGTACATGAAGTTTTAGTTTTAGTGTGATGGAAGAAGTTAACCATGTGAGATTGAGATCTTTTATAGTAAAGAAAATTATATTGTTACCTGGTGTGCTGTATGTTGACATAAGGGACATGCATTATTAAAAAAGAAAGTTATTGCTCTATGTAAATATGTACAGAAGGCATATAAGCCCCAAAATGTTTGGGTGTTATTAGCCCTCACAGTATGAAATGAATCCTTCTATCATGATAAATAATACTGTAGCAAATTCAGGATTTGTTTTTTTGGTGTGTGTGTGTGTGTGTGTGTGTGTGTGTGTGTACACACGTGTATAAAGTTGCCTACAGAAGTATGAATTCAGAAGTTTTCCCTCAAAATATACTTTTCCATCACCTGGTGAGTGTCTGAAATTCCACCAGGTGGCTTTATTTCTTTGGTTTAAGATTTGGCTAATGAATGGGTTAACATGCAAAGATCCTTTTGTGAGGAGATGCTTTAGGCAGTTTATCATCGAATGAAAAACAGGGCCTTTAGGGTCAGACAGAACCGGGACTGACCTTTGCCAGTGGCTGTCTGAGTGGCCATAGACAAGTTATTTACATTCTAAGGCCCTCAATTTTCTCTTCAGGAAAATAAGGTAACAATAGTTAACTTCAGAGTTGGTGTATAAAAGAAATGAGAAAACTATAGCAGTCATCACAGAAGCTGGCATATGGAAGGTGCTTTAAATGATGTGAATGACTGTCTGAAATTCTTTTCTGACTTCAGTGTGCAAGACTAGGTAATAAGAGAAAGACAACATGGTTTCAGGAAGTCTCCAGAGGATCTGAGAGGGAGGTGTTAGAGTGGCCCAGGAAGAAAAAATCCTGCAGACAAACTTGGTCCACTTTTAAGTGAGATCAGACTTAGATTTCAGGAGCACACTTGCCTAACAAGTTATGAAACAGCCCCATATTTTAAACTAGATGTGAATTTTAGTTTGTATTTTGTTACGTGTGGGAATAGAATACATTTAAAGTATGTTTCACTTTCTGTATCAAACACATTTCTTGAGCTAGAGACGTTGTTTCAGAACTTTATTTGGAAAAAAATAATAACAACAAGAATACAGATAGTGCTAAAAGAGCACCAACAGTTGCAAATTACTTGGAGAAGATTTAACACTTTTCAAATAGAAGCATACACAAATAGTTGGGGAGTGAAAAAAATTAGATGACAAGTGCTGTTTAAGAAGCTTAAAGATAATTCACTCAGAAATGTTAAAATTTAAAATTCACATGCCAGCACTTAGAACTTTTGGCAGCTACAGAAGGTTATAGAACCTTTGTTGTTGCTCTTAAAGCACATAAATGTTTCCATTTTAAAGTATTAGTAACATAAATAGCTTTTTACATCTGTGGTCTTTCCATAAGGGTGTGTAACTTCCTAAATTACTTACATGAATTCTATGTAGTAGGTCTGGTATCTACAAGGTGTCACACTCCATGCCAGATGCTGGAAATTAACAAAACCCAGAAAACAGGTACATAAACATATTGAAAATATAAAATGGAATATGGTGAGTGCAGTGATAAAGTAGTATTAAGAGACAGATTAGGGGAACCGTATTTTTTGGATTAAGTAATCATTTGAAACTTGGAAAAAATTTTCCAAATAAGATAGCCAGAGTTTCTTCCCTCTAAATGCTATGCTCAGGATCCTTCACTAATTTTTTATGGTGGTGGTTCTTCTAAGCTATGAATGTCTTGCTAAACAAATCCTTCCACTCTTGGAAGTAATAGGCTGAGGTGCTTCTCTCCTTACTAAGTACTGCTCCACACATGTGAGTCACCCCTTTTCCCCATCGTTTCTGAGAGCCAGACTTGTTTCTGTGCTGTGTTGGGCTGTTGGCCAGTAATATTATTATGCACTACATCCCCAATATCTTGTTATTTCTCTTGGCTGTACAGTGCTTTGTTTAGCACTTGGCTTTCCAAGCCCCTGAGATTTGGGACATCTCAAAATTAATATCAGAACTGAATGCCTGATTTTTTCCTCACTGGACTTTCTTTTCTCAGATTCTTTTCCTTCTTGGTCATGACAAGTTCATTCTTCCAGTTGCTCAGCACAGAAAATTTGTCTGCCCCTTCTCTCCCCAATTGGTTTCCAAACTATCAGCAGATCTCCACTTCAACATGTATTCAGAATCCAGCCACTTTTCCTGCTGCTACCCCCAACCAAGTTACATCATCACGTCATCTGGATCACAGAGGCTGCTAACTAGTCTCCCGCTTCTGCCCTTGTGCCCACAGCCTATTTTCAGTACAGTCACCATAGTGATTCTTCTAAAAGTTATGTCTGATGCCTTTCTTCCGCGTAAAACTTTCCAGTGGCTTTCCGTCTCACGCAGGAAAAGCTGCAAATCCTTACAGTGGCAGACCTCGTTCTCCCTGCTGGGCCCCCGTTGCCTCTCTGAACGTGTCTTGCAGCTGCGCCCCCACTGCTCTAGCTGCAAGGACTACCTGCCCGCCCATCAGCCCATCATTCTTGTTTGCGGATATTCACGTGCCCACTTAGCGGCCATTGTATTCACTTTTCTCTGGTTGGAGTGTTCTTCCTTACTAACCCCATTGCTTACTTACTCATCTCGTCAAGTCTGCATGTCAACGTTTTTCCTGACATTCTAGAAGTGCAAGCTCCTTCAGTCCCACTGTGTAACAATTATTCCCCTTACCTCATACCTTGTCTCATTTAGCAACATCTGATATATACATATATGTGTATATATATATATGTACATATATATGTATATACATATATATGTATACATTTATATGTATATATACGTATATCCTATTTCTTTGTTTCTCTCTCTATCCCCTCACTTATCTGCTCCATGAGAGCAGATATTTTTTTATATGGTCTCTTCACTGTCTACAGTGCCTATAATTTTCTCTGGCACATGATACGCTGCCAGTTAATAGTTTTTGCGAGAATGTATGGGTTTGCTGGATCGAAACCAACATTGGTGTATAACTTATGCTGCTGTGTGAGGATCATGCTATATGATAAGATGGTTAATTGATCACAGTTCTGATCAGAGGAAGGTGGAAAGCGCTTAGTAAATGAACTATACCCAACTTACGAGGAAGTACCTATCAGCTATTCCTGAGGCAGGGTCCATGAGCTGTGACACATTCTGTGCTCTTTCTGTACCTTCCATGCTATAGGGTATAGCTACTGCTAGATGGATTTTGAGATGTTCATTTTATCGGGCTTACATTGAACCTCTCAAACCGTCACTAGTGTCATTGTCATCATGGGATTGTAAAAGAAAATTATGCTAATTTTTGACATGTTTTTTAGATTTTTGTTTTTTTCCCCATAGGGGAAAATGCAGTAAGTGTACCAGAAATAAAACCATGGCAGTTGTTGCAATCCAGTCTTTCTTCAGTAGTTGATCTTACCACATTATCAACACAGTTTCCCCATGGGGCCAGATTAAGCCATTTCCTATATACACCAGACCACTAACCTATTTTAAGTAATTGAATAACTATTGACTGCTTATTTGAACATACTGTATTAAGGTGGCTTATTAACCAATTATCTAAAATACAAATCACAAATCCCCTCTGGCCTAAATGATGAAGTAAAAATCCCTGAGTTTGAATGCAAGGCCCTTCTTTCTGTGTCCACTGGTCCTGGTGACCTCACTAGCCTTTCACTTGCAAGGACCCTATTCTCAATGCCCTCTCCATTTGATCCTGGACTTACATATGTGTTACTGAGCAGAACTGCCGCCACTGACCTTGGCTGCCCCACTATAAAACAATTTGAACTGTTTCCTGGTTAAAAATGTTTGTCTTAAAATTAAGAGCATAAGAGAGTATATGTAAATTTTTATTTTGCTTAATCACTAGTTCTGCTTAGATATAGCAACTAAAATAACTTTATGCCTTTCCCTCTTAGCTGCAGCAAAAACTCAAGAAAGGTAAAAAATAAGGATCAGACAAAGTTCACATTATCACTAGTTATACTGTTCCCTTATTCCATAAACAATGCTGAAATACAGCAGTCCCCCATTGTCTGAGGGGGATATGTTCCACGACCCCCCAGTGAATGCCTGAAACTTTCGGTAGTACCGAACCTTCTACATATTATGTTTTTTCCTGTACATAAATACGAAGGATAACATTCGACTTATAAATTAGGCACAGTAAGAGATTAATAATCATAACTAATAAGAAATAGAACAATTATAGCAATATACGATAGCAAGTTATGTGAATGTGGTCTCCGTCGCTCTCTCATAAGCAAGAAGGCTACTGACTAACTGGCTTATGAAGCATGGAGACACTGGGGAAAGGGATGATTCGCATCCTGGACAGGATGGAGCAGGACAGCGTGAGATTTTCTCATGTTATTCAGAAGGGTGCACAATTTAAAACTTGTAAGTTATTAATTTCTGGAATTTTCCATGTAACATTTTCAGACTGTGGTTGACCCCAGGTAACTGAACCCTTGGAAAGAGAAACCACAGATAAGGGAGGACTACTGTACCTATCCTCATAAAAATAACAAGATAAAATATCTATCTATATGTGCTTTATTTTCTCCCTTTGCCCACTCTGGTCTCTATGAGAAGCTACACAAATTCAGAAGCAACATATATCAGGAGACAAATGTCAAGCAATTTGTTTTCTATCCAATGTGCATTATACTAGGGAAGAATAAGTTCGTTTTCTTCAGCGTGTATTTCTTATAGGAAATCTTAACTTTAAAAATAAGTTGATTCTTGCTGGTGATTACCCAAATAATCTTTAGCAAACAGTAACCACAAAAAATGTTGAAATTAAATTGTGCTGTTCTTGTGCTGATTAAAAGTTAGGACAATTTAGTTACACGAGTGTATGCATTTTGTTTCTTTATTCAAGCTTCCTAGTGTTATAACCTTTCCCAACACATGGAATTCTTTATTATTACTCATTAAATGCTAACAAAGCTCTAAAGTTTAAGCAGTAGGGAAAACTGGTGAATTATTTTAAAAAACAAAACAAAAGCCATTTATCTGTGGTTCATGGAGCGAAGCATTTCAGTTTTGCGTGAGATGCATGCTTCCTGACTCACAGCAGCACTTTCTGTCCTACAAACCATTTCTTCCCAGTGGGAAACAATCATATCATACATCTTCATAAGTGTGCTGTGTGCTGTAGAGAAGAATAGTGCATTTTCAAAGTGGTGTGGGTGGGTCTGCTGACACAGGCAAGCAGTACTGTTAGTGTTTAACCTTAGATGCAAGGTTGGAGCTGGAGGCCTGGATTCCAGCATCGCTATACACCTGTAGGTCTCAATTACCTTTACTAATCTAACGGAGAGGGCAGGTGTCTCCTGCTCTGACATGGTGATTACAAACTACATTTTAGACATATAGAATACATGGATTAAATTATGTTTCTTTAATAAAGAAAATTTTATTTCCTTAATTAGGAAAGCAGATATGTAAGAGGCAGAGAGCCTAGGAGAAGCAAAAACCATTAATGAGAAAAGAAAAACAAAACACTTTATGTACCCTAAAAATGTGAAATCTATTAATTTCTATTTATAAAATATAAAAACATTTTTAAAATCATGTTTCTTTTGTGGATACCATTTAGAAATAGTTTCATGGTCATGTCAAAATTTAGCTTTCTTCTCTGAGTATTGGTTTTTGATGGAAAAGTGAAGTGGTTTTGAGTTGTGTTTCTGGTAGGAAGAAACTACATACCACTAATTTTAGCCTGGGTAGGCAGTCAGCTCTATATGTCTAATTCATTTGTCCATTCATTCAATAAATGTATGTATTCTAGGTGTTATGGTCAGAACAGTCAGTGAGAAAAGGAAGGTCCTTAATTGCATGGACTGCATACGATGGGGAAAATAAGTAAAGTAACAAAAATATAAAATAAGTTAGTGATTTGTGCTATGTAAAATTTTACAGCCACGTTAATATGTAAGACATGAATTGGGATGAACGTTAGCGTAGATACAGTGATTGGAGACAGCCTCTGCAAGACAGCAATATGAAGGAGAGATTTGTGATCAGGAGACAGTCCTGTGAGTGGACCTGGCATATTTTGAATAACCAAGGCCCCATAAAGACCAGAATTAAAGGAGATGAGGAGAGATGGGGAAGGTTTTAGATTACTTAGAGCATAACATTAAGAAATACATATATACCATGTAATCAAATAGCAGTAGAGATGGTGAACACCTACTGTAACATCTACGTTGCCTCGCGTGGGGAATAGTTAATCTTTATTGGGAGAAGGCATTTCACATACTTCCCTCATAACTCATGTTAAAGCTACGGTGGAGAATTCTGAGATTCATTTCTCATTGTACCCATTGTACAGCTTATCTATAGGACTATGGAACATTGAATATTACCTTCATTTTGTTCCCTTGAATATTTGCTGGACTGATTTGATGCAATTTCCCGCCCTCCCCCCCATTCTTAAAAATGATGTCATTGTATCTCTAATGCCTTATAGAAAAATATAAAGGATACAGAAGTTTCTAATTTGCTTTCTGTCTACCAGCTGACTCATCCATTCTTGTGGGTCCATACACCCCTCCTATGATTAAGATATTCAATATTTTAGTACTGAAAATCCTTGTAGCTGTAATCCGCTGTGTGTGTGTGTGTGTGTGTGTGTGTGTGTGTGAGCACGCACATAAATATACATGTATTGCCACCTAACCTATTGTACTTCTAGTCTGTAAGTGGAAAAGTAGTGGTTGCCTTCATTCGCTCTTAATAAAGTTAAATGAATTAGTGGGTGTATGGTTAAATGCTGTGTTAATCATTAAAAACATGATTTGTCAACTACAAAGAAATAAACCCAAGGAAACTCTTGTTACTAGATTAATGTCAATAGCATTGGTCTCACAAGACATTTTAAATTGTAGAGAAAAAAGTAGGAAGAGTGAAAGAAAATGAGAGTGAAATCTGAGTGTATCAGTTGTGTATTTTTCTATAACAAACCACTCTCAATTTAGTGGCTTAAAAACCATTTATTGTTACTAGTGATTTTGTGGATGGTGTGGGGTTCTGCTGCTGACCTTGCCTGCTCTCTGTCATGCAGATTCTTCAGGTAGTGGGTCAGGTTGGGTGGTTGGACCTCTCTGCATGTACGGTCTTTCACCCTCAAGGAAACCAGACAAGGCTTTTTCAGAGTGTGATGATCTCAGGTTTTAAGAGGGTGAGAATAAGGCCTTCTTGGAAATTACAGTATATTTTTTCCATGAAAATCACTAATCTGGCCCAGATTCAAGGGGTGGGGAAATAGACTCCTCTTCTTGATGGAAGGAGCTATAAAGAATGTGTGGCCATTTTTAATTTGAGGGAGCTACAGTGAGATCAAGATTAAGGAAGGAGCAGGGGGTGAGAGTAGTGGAAAGGAGAGGAAAAATGGGGAAGAAGGTGGTGGGAAGAAAGAGAGAAAAGTGACATGTGAAATACCAAAGGGAAAGTTACATGTTTTCCTTCCACATGTTATCCTGATTTGACTCAGGGGCTGTCAGTCAATTACATATGTGTTCAGCAAAGTCTTCCAAGTATTTGGAGATGATGGACATGGAGCCGGGAAAGGAACTGAGAAAGGGAGAGGGGCAGAGGGAGTGAAAGACAGAGGGACAGAATAACTGTGAGAGATGAGATGAGTGGGGGAACTGGAAATAAATCCACATCTATTTTAGCTCAGTCATTGAAAAAAATCAAAGTATTTGTGAATCAGCATATTGAAGAATATAGATTTCTTGTTAATTCGGAGAGGAACAACCTAGCATGGGAGCATTTTTCAGTGTGACATCAAATAGTCCCTTTTTGAAGCAGCTCTTTGGTCAGTGATGATTTTGGTCAGTTCTGTATGTCTAGTGTACATAATTTGAACATGTGCAGTAGTTCCGCCCCCCATCCATGACGGATATGTTATAGGAACCCCCAATAGATGCCTGAAATTGCCGATGGTACCAAACCCTACATATACTGTTTTTCCAATGTATTCATAACTATGATGAAATTTATAAATTAGGCACAGTAAGAGATAACAATAACTAATACTAAAATAGAACAATTATAACAATATAGTATAACAAAATTTATGTGAATGTGGTCTATCTCTTTCTCTGTCCTGCATTTTTTATATTTTTCAGTCCAAACCTATTCCTGAATCTGTGTAACCATCCCTCACTTGCAGTAAATGGTTTAGTGTCACTTGTTTCAGGTAACCTTGCTGAAGTCTTCATACAGGCTCAGTGCTTTCTGGAGTAACACGTTGCCTTCATTTGGAGCAGGTTTTCCGTTCATGTCTTCCACCCACAAATTCTGCCTTTTCCATATTAATGAAGCAGTTATCACTCACTGTGGCTGTAACTTTTGCAGTTTGAGGTGCAACAGCAAAACTAGCATGGATTTCTTTTTTCCTTTTTCACAATTTTATGGATAGAAGATTTGTTCTTGCCGTAGATCTTAGCAACCTCAGTATATGATTTTTTTTTCTTTCCTTATTAAGATGAGAACTTTCATCTTTCACCTAAAGGAAGCACTTTACACCTTCTCTCTGGCATATCTAAATTGCCAGCATCACAACTCTTGCACTTTGGGGCCGTTATAAAGTAAAATAAGGGTGACTTGAACATAAGCACTGAGATACCTTGACAGTCGATCTGATGTTGGAGAGGGCTACTAAGTGACCAATGGGTGGGTATTATACCAGTATAAAGGGTGGGTAAGCTGAACAAAGGGATGATTTACGTCCGGGGCAGAACAGAACAGGCTGGAAAAGATTTTATCACGCTACTCAGAACAGTACACAATTGAAAACTTATGAATTGTTTATTTTTGTAATTGTCCATTTAATATTTTTGGACCATGATTGACCATAGGTATCAGAAACAGGAAAACAAAAGTGTAGATACGGGGCGACATCTGCACATTGATGCTTTGGACAAATACATCAGTGTGTAGAAGTGGTACAGACTGATGTATTAGTTTAATAAAGCAAAGAAATGAAACCCGATAGTTTCATTAATGACTGGGAAAGGATCGTCAAAGCAAAATCAATTAGTAGTGAGACAGGAAAAATTAGGATCTCTCTATTTAAATCATTGAAGGTGGAAAGAGTGAAAATATTGCTTGTTTCTGCATCTTGGCAAACAGACTGTGTTGTTGCTTAGAGAGCCATGGTCCTAATTCTTGTTGGGGTAGATTACATACTCAGTCTGCGTCCCTAAAATGACCAGGTGAACTTGCAAAGATAAGCAGACTCCTGTGGTTTTGTGTGGGCAGTCATTGGATGGAAGTTCTGTGTAGGCTCTATTTAACCTATGATGATGGTCCATGTCTTCGCTTTCTCATTGATAGCTTTAAGCTTTCAGACCTACTAAGTGTCTCACTCGGACCCCAGTGATATATTTAATCAGAACAGATTTCAAAAGTGTCATGCAGAATTCAACCTAACCTCCTGTGCTCTGGGACCACTTCTGTCCAGTATGACATATTCCACAGTCTCTGAGCCCTGTGCAAGGGAAGTGTGGATGTTGGACTAGATTTTTTTCTCCAAGCTCTCTATCTTTCATCCAGTTTTCCTGCTACAGACAAACTGATGATAATTTCCCTGCCATTGGAGGCCTCAAGAGAAAAAAGTCCAAGAGCTCCTCTGTCACTTTTATCCCTGAAGGGGAAAACACAATTCCTGTTTAAAGTCTTCTTTACTGAAAATAATTTTCCTTAGAGACCTGGTAGGAAACTAAACATGCAAATTTCAACCTAGTAAGAGAGGAAGCATAGGTGGTCTCTTTTTCCTGCTGCTTTGAGAATAATTGTAATTGTATTTTATAGTGCTTTGGAGCTCTGTAAACACCCTCAGAAAATAAAGAGGAATTATTCTACTGTTTTAATGAGTGATTCATCTGATCAAAACGAATACTGCTCATCCCTCTTGGCACTGTCTGATCTAAAAGCAGGCACTAATTAGAGCTTTTACTGCACTCACTATGTGCTGGGCCTCTTGGTCTCGACTGTATTTTTGGGTTTAGAATAACAGGTACTCACAGGACCCTTTTGTGATCGGGCCTGTCTTTTAGCTGGGTAGTTGTTTAACATGGTCATTTCTTTCATAAAAGCATTAAGCTACTGGGATAAAATAGAAGCAAAATATGTGCCACTCACTAAAACAAAACAAAAACAAAACAGCAACAACAGAAAAAGCCTTTCTATTTAGATTTAAAATAGTCATACATTTCCACAGTTCTAAGAGGAGTTTTCTTAGGTGAAAAATGGTGCATGGATTGTAGCATTCGTAGTTTTTCTAAACGAGTGAATTTCCTGTAGTGGTGTACCTAAAACAGTTCATAGCGACTCCAGGAAAATAAACCTAAACCAAACCTTCAAAGCAAGGGGAGAGAATGTAATTTTTGTATTTGCCTGGATTCAGGAAACTTCCTTGCAGTTAAAGCAAGTTCAAGTTTTAATAAAGACTATCTATTAGAATGGGCCCAGAAGCACACAAGCTTGCTTTCATTCTCAGAACTACATATACACTGGGCTAACACATCTAAGCACTGTTCACTGATGGAGCTGGATCATGACCCTTGACCTTGTCTCAGATGCCACTGAAACTGGAACAAAAAATCTTTTTACCCACATTTTTGAAGAACAAAATTTGAGTTTCATCTCAACTATGCATGTAATAATGACAAAACACTGTCTTTCTTATTTAAAAGAAATATGTTTTTGTAAAACCATTGAGTTTCAATGTTAAATAATGGAAAAGGAAATGAATGGAACTGTTTTATTCTAGATTAATAATAGAAAATAGGTTTATATGTAAACATCACTTACGGTTTAAGGGCCATGCCTTAAACTCTTGCTCCCTAACCTTCCATAATATTCCAGAAAAACAACTGCCCTGGATCGATTTTTTTTTTTTTGCGTCTGTATTCAGGTGCAGAAAACTGTTGGAGAAAGTCTCCAGTGTTGATTTCTAGCACAGTGTGACAGACACATGGCCTGTCACACATGGCACATTCCAAACAGCCTGTCCTGATTCCCCTCTGCAGGGAGTAGAAGAGGAAAAGGAGTCATTAGTATAGAACATAGTTGGTGCTCAAACATGCTCGTTGAATTGAATGCTTAGGATTTCTTTGTTAGTTGATGTCAAATATACTGCCATCCTGTACTGTCTTTGAAAATCTTGTGAAGAGACTTGTACCGTTGCTCTATATAGCTATACAGTCTTATAGATGGTAGGTAATTTGTGGTACATCTCTCTGCCTGTTGTGAGAAAGTGCCCGTACTAACAGCATACAATTTGGGTATCACTAAATTAAAATTTCTTATTAGAGTTGTCCATCAAGTCATGGAAAATTTACTGGGTAACGTGATTTTTTTCAATGTTTGTACATGGCTTTCATTCAGCTATCAGAAAGGCACTTCATTTAAAGCTGCTTTTAGCAACAGTGATGGAATTATACCAATTTAAGTGTGATCTTTCCTGCTCTTTGTCATGATCTGACATACAGACACGTGTCTCTAATGTAGTTTACAAGGATAAGGATGATGGAGGCTGTGGCTATAGACTATAATAAGCATCCCCAGCCATGGGTTTTGGTAAATTTCTTTTTTCCCAACAGCCTGAGCCTCTAATGAATCAAGACTACTGAGAGCCCTAGGGAAGGTGTAGACATAGTCCTGTTACATCCCAAAGCAGCCATGTAGTCATCAACTCAAGAAGAGTCAGGGAAAATATTAAACTATCCTTCTGGGGCAACTATATACAGTATTAAAGAGACACCAAAGCCAGGGAGCCTAGATAGCCACAAATCAAATATATATCATTTTCTTGTAAATTTCAATTACTATTCTTTATTCTGTATGGTATGGACTCAAAACTAAATCAGTCCTTATTTTCCCTCTATGGTAGTGATATTACTGAGGATGTATAGAACATACAATAGGTTATCCACCTATACTAAATCTTTATGTATATTTTATACATTTCAAACAGATTTTTTCTTTATTTGACAACACTGTCAAGTGAGGTTATAACGACACAGAATAACTTTTCAATAGACTTGAAGCGTAGCCCTGGCTCTATCATTAACCAGCTAGGTGATTTGGGGAGTGCAGTGAACTCTCTCTTGGCCTGATTTATCTGCAAAATGAGGGGAGGGGAGCAAGCTTCTTTTTAAAAGAATTGTTGCAATTATAAATTAATGTAATTTTGAAACACAAGCTTGCAAAAGGTATAAAGGAGGTATTGTACTTTCCAGATGGGGAGATTGAGGCAAACAAAATCCATTACTTATTTAAAGCCTAGTCTTTTGTATGAGGTTAAACTCTTCGATGGACTTAAATGAAAAACTCATGATTCTTTATTCCAAGCACATGCCACTTTCTACTACTTCGAAGAAATACTGAGTGCAGTAAAATACTCAGATATATATCAGTGCTTTGAGTTTTATGTGTTGCTTTTTTTGTGTGTGTAAGTATATATCAGTAACTATTTTAATTTGATTTGCTGCCATTAAAATAAACTGGGGGGAAAAAAGCAAAAAACAGTACTTGTCTCAGTTTCCAACTGACTTCATTCTTTCCTGCTAGCAGATTTTCTGTCTAGTTATGTTTCACATGGAATAACTTGACAGATTCCTTTTAAGTGAAAATCATTGACTCAGTTACTGAATACCCTCCTTGTGCATAATGATATCGTGAAGCATGCAGGGAGGAACAGACAGACATTATATCTTTTCAAAATGATCGTATTTTCTAGTTTAGGAGATGAAATCAACTGATGGGAAACAAATAGAAAATGGTACACTGTGTAGCACCCGTTTTGTGATTTGGACTCAGATTCCTTGTACTAAGCTATATTCTGTCTAGATATTAAAAATAACCCTTTCTTATCATGTAGCTAACAACAGTTAATTCTCCTAGTTAATTGTTTCTGTGAAAAAATGCCCTGAACCACATTTGAGTGGAGAAGAGTCTAGAGATGATTGCAGGTTTCTTTTTAAAATCATTATCATTGTTGTAAAGTATACATAACATACTATTAATTATTTTAACCATTTGTAAATGTACAGATTCAGTGGCATGAAGTACATTCACCGTGTTGTCTAACCATCACTACTCTGTGTACTAAAAACATTGTATCATCTCCCATAAACTCTGTACCCTTCAAGCAATAACACCCCTTCACCTGTCCCCCAGCCTCTGGTACCTCTATTCTACTTTCTGTTTCCATGAATTTATCTATTCTAGGTGCAATATTTGCCCTGTTTTTGGTCTGGCTTATTTTACTAAGCATGTTTTACAGTCTATCCATGCTATAGCATGTACCAAAATTTCATTTCTTTTTGTGGCTGAAGACTATTCCACTGTGTGTGTGTGTGTGTGTGTGTGTGTGTGTGTGTACACATTTAGTTTATCCATCTATCTGTTGACTGACACTTTAATGCTGGGATTGTTTCTACCTTTTGGTTAATATTAATAATTCTGCTGTGGCATTGGTGTACAAATATCTGCTCAAGTTCTGATTTCACTTATTTTGGATCTATACCTAGGAGTGGGATTTCTAAGTCATATAGTAGTTTTTATATTTAACCTTTATAGAAGCCACCATTTATGGCACCATTTACGTTTCTACCAGCAATACATGAGGACTATAGTTTCTCAGTATCCTTGCAAACACTTGTTATTTTCCGTATTTTTTTTTTTTTTTACAAAAACATTATATCCTTTTTGTACATGTGAAGTGGTATATTGTTGTGGTTTTGGTTATATTTCCCTAATGATTAATGATGTTGAGTGTCTTTTCATTTGTTTATCAAAGCTTTCTTTTGCAGCACATATACCAAATCATACTTAGTGTCTGTATCTTATAGATACATTACTTGATAAGCTTTATACACACCCATGATTTCCTAATCGATCAATCTCTGTGTTTTCCCAGGGCTTGGACAATTACATCTGGAGGTGGCAAGTCCAGATTATCTATCTATCTATCTATCTATCTATCTATCTATCTATCTATCTATCATCTATCTTATATCTAATATATATATATATATATATATATATATATATATATATATATATGCATATTTTAAGGAATCTTCCATATACTTAACTTTCTCTTTGACTCTAATTTACTGTACTTTTTAAAAATAAGCTGTTATAACAGCGGTTGATCCCAGCCAAACATATGTGAAAGTGTTTGGAAGTTGTTATAGATGATTAGGGAGAAGGGTGTTGAGCAAAGGTCAGTTTGATTTAAATATCTATTAATTTGTCACATTTGTGTTTATAAAATATCTCTTTGAAAGGAAAATTATAAAGTTATGTTTCAAAATTTTCAGTTTCGGAGATATAAAAATTCAAGGTGAAGGGACATAATGAATTCCAAAACCTCCTTAAGACTAGTCATATTATAGTTGGAATATTTTACCAACAATACTACTTTTAATTAATTGTTGGCAAAGAGTGTTGATGAATTTTCTAGGGAAAGAAATACAAGAAAATGTCCTCTAGGATATTTTTCTCTATTGATTTGGTTGGGTATCATGGAAGGTAAAAAGTATTTTATTTAATTAAAGTATTGATTTTGTTTAAAAATTGAACTGACTACTAACACATAGATGTCATTTCTTGATGTGGAAACAGACTGTCTTCTAAATCTTTGAGAAATAGTCTTCTTGGATTTGTTTCGATGATTCCTTTAGAGGTTCCTCAAAAAATTAAGAATATGATTACTATATGACCCAACAATCCCTCTCCTGAGTATCTACCCAAAAAATCTAGATTTTTCTTAACTGACTCCCTAGAAACTTTCCATGACCTCAGCTTTGTAATGAAAGGGTCTCTTGATTATTTAAGTATACCTATCTTTCACAGAATACTTCAGTCTTTTGTAGGAAAAAGACCTTGATGGGATTTTAAGTGTGTGGCCTCAGTGTGGTAACATAATTAGTCACCAACACATTAGTGAGAATGCTTTATTTGATGTAAATACCACTTAATCCAGAGCAGCGATCTTATGGAATGGGCTTCAGCACCAGAACATATTGCTTTTGGATATAGGCTGCTGATTTAAACTTCAATCAAGACTCCATAACTTACTAAGGAAGTGAGGAAAGTTGCCAGATCTCTAGGGGCCTAGTTTCTTCATCTGAAGCAGAATATCTGGGAAATATTATGTGTTTAGGAAGTATTAACTATTAATGACATTGGTGATAATTTTGGTACAGTGATAAGGAGAAGAGAAAAAAAGAAAAGTCCAATTTATAGACACTTGGCTGTTCCTTCACAGCAGATATAGCCCCACAACCCACCAGAGGACAGAATGGGTCTCCTGGAAGGAGACAGTGGGGAAAGTGATGTTGAAACTGGACCTGGTTGGTGGTCAAAAGAAAACTTCACCTGCTTAATAATTTTACCATGGCCCTAAACATATGAAACATCAATGAAAAACATAGATAAGGAAATCAGCCACAGAAAGGACTTTCCAGAATGAGTCAGAAATGCTCTCTGAAGATGATGAAGAGCTGGATCCTCCTGTTTTGAAGTTGCAGTTCCTAGAGTGAATCCATTGCATGAATTTCATTCTCATCAAGTCCTACTTCTTGACTCTAGAATTACTAGCACAAAACTGGAGGCCTTTGGCGTTGCTTGTTTTTTGTTTGTTTGTTTATTTTTAACCTTTAAACAAATTTTTGAGGTGTAATTAGCGTACAATAAAATACACCCACCTTAAATGTACAAGTCAATGAGTACTGACTTGTATATATATACACTTCTCAAATATATACACTTCTGGTACCACTGCTACAGTCAAGATATAGAATACTTACTTCTGTTACGCCTGTCCCCCAATTTTTTTATTTTCCTTTGCAGAACTACCACCGCCCCCAACTGTAGCCCCAGGAAACAACTGATGTACTTTTGGGCATTACAGATTAGGTTGGATTTTTTTCTGTGTTTGTTCTAGAATTTTATATAAATGGAGTCAGACAGAATGTAGTCTTTTACATTTGGATTATTTCATTTGGCATATGGGTCCTTTAAAGTCAGATTTGTTCCTGTAGAAAAGGCATTATACCTTATGCAGACTGTTGGTTTCTTTAATTAGGGCTTTGGAAACTCCCAAATCATATAGAAAAACTGAATTAAGGGACAGGGATCACTGTATGCCTACATGCTTCTGCCTAGTATGGGCATTGACTTGGTGACTCATTCCACATGATGAACATTTAGGATGCATGGCTGAGGGTAGCTCTGTCTGTTATAGAGTGTAACTAATGCCTCTGTGACTTACTCACTTGGATTTAACTCAAAGCTAGTAGGATGAGTTCTTGTGGGTTGCCCTTCTTTTTTTTATTTCTTAGAGTATATCTGTTTTTAAATTTTTCTCTAGCTCTGGGGATCAGCAAAGAAATGAGGTTGATAAACTCGAATGGATCGTCCTTTGAGCTTCCCAATTATTGCACTAGGTTATATCTAAAATGGTCAGGGCCCTACAATATGCGTAGTTTTTTGTTATGTACTTTCAGGGGTGTGGGAGAAACTTAAGGTATTGGCCTTACTAT
Organism: Rhinolophus sinicus; assembly: GCF_036562045.2. Lineage (NCBI taxonomy): Eukaryota > Metazoa > Chordata > Mammalia > Chiroptera > Rhinolophidae > Rhinolophus > Rhinolophus sinicus. The sequence continues at coordinate 91,796,510 of NC_133753.1, read as the reverse complement.
CAAAAAGCTGTAGATGTAGGAGTGAGATTTGTAAAAGAAGTTAGGGATTTAGGTTGACCTTGAACATAGGTAATGTTTTGATTGTGAGGTGGTGTTCTCAGATGAGGGGGAAAAGTACCAATAAGGGCCAAAAGGTTGGAGAGAGGGATATGGAAGAAATTGGTCAGACAGGTGATATGTGTTGTATACTGTATAATCTCTCTTATCTAATGCCTCAGAAGCAACTTGAGCACAGAGATCCTGCCTCATTCCACTCTATTTTTAACATCTAGCACAGTGCTAGGTACACAGTACATACACAATAAATATTGGTTGAATAAATAAGGTGTGCATGGAGTTTCATGGCGAGCACTTTGCCTAGTGGCGAAAGGCTCTGCTGAGCCTACACAGTTAGGAACCAAGTCCAAGTTCATGTTTCAGTAACAGCACAACTGTATCTGACTCCAGAGAATGCAGACACCACTTAAGAGGCAGTACTTCCCCACTCCGAGCTCTGAGGAATACTGGACCTAAAATGCCTATTTTAGAAAAATGATAGCAACTTAACTTTGGCTAACCTGAAATTTAATGTTTCTATTAATTTATACTTTTCAATTGAAATAACTTCATGGGTCCTTAAAGGGAATCTATAGATGAAATTGCCCTTTTATGGAGAAGTTAAATTTATTTATGAGCTCTCAAGACATTTTACTTTCTAACATTTGAAATAAAAATCAGAATAAAGTCATTAAAACCAGTAAGCTCTTGTAAGGTATGGGAGAGAATAAGGTGAAATAGAGAAGATATCCATATCCATGTCCCAACAAATGGGCTCTTTAAAAGTGTGACCACTTCACGCAGTGTTTATCCTAGACAAAACCATGAATTCCTTGAAACGGAGCAAGCCTTAATTTAGGTGTTAATCATACCAGTGTACAAGGACTATTATTCCCAATCCACACTGAATCTGAATTACTTACTGAGGGAGAGAAATGCACTGATTGGTGTATTTTTTTAAAAAAATTGTAAGTTTCATTCTAAAAAAATCTCTTAGCACTTCTATAATTTCATTAGTGTTTTTAGATTAATTATATTCTAAATACCATTTGAAATGCACATGTCACTAATAAAATCTCTTCATCAGAAACTATTTGAAATACCCAAACACAAATAATCAAGCAGGGTCTTAACTGAGCTGCTGCCTATTGCATGGCACTGAGCTTTTCAAATTGTTTGAATTGGTGCCAAACTTTAACAAATAAGTGAGAGCATGAATGGCAGATGTCCAATCCCAGCAGTCAGATCTGTGAATTTTCACATCAGCGATTAGCAGTTTTCCTCTGCCATAGTGGAGCAGAGAAATAATTTTTCTTTTGTAAAACTGGTACTAAAAAAAAAATAAGATTCTGTAGAAGAATCTATTTTATCTGTTCTGTAAAAAAATCAGTTATACTTACTGTTCATAATTATGTCGCATGCCTTTCTCCCTAAATGTTTTTGCTTACACTTTTCTCTCCGCTGAGAATGTATCTTACCTTGTCAAAATCCAACTCTTCGTTCAAGATCCAGCCCATATTCTTTTATTTCTACTAACAAAGATAAGGACATCTTGTTTTTCTCCTTCCCAATTTTTATTTATTTATGTTTGTTTGTTTGTTTATTTATTTATTTGAGATTTAATATTATGTTTCAGGTGTACAGCATAGTGAGATAACTACATCTACTAAAACTTCAGTTAGTTGCATCTTTCTTTTGATTTTTATTTACTATTTTGTTTTTCATTTAAAATATTTGTGTTGAACATCAGCTATTTACTATATTGTGAACTAGGCTAATGCCAATCTTAAATTGTGATGAAGAAGACAGATAACTTAGTATACTATTAAAATAAAAGATGATATCTGCTCTCACCAGTTCAGTGTAATAGTAGGGCCTAGCCAGGGCAATTAGGCAAGAAAAAGAAATAAAAGTCATCTATTCATTGGAAATGAAGGAGTAAAACTATATTTGCAAATGGCATGATTTTGTTTACATAAAACCCTAAGGAATCCATACATAAAAACTGTTAGAACTGTTAAATGATAAATAAACCAGCAAGGTTGCAAGATGTAAGATTAACATACAAATTCAATTGCATTTCTATACACTGGCAACAAAAGAATCTGAGAATGAAGTTAAAGCAATGCAATTTGCATAGCATCAAAAAGAGTAAAGTACTCAGGAGTAAATCTAACAAAAGAAGTGCAAGACTTGTACACCAAAAACTACAAAACGTTATTGAAATAAAGAAGACCTACATAAATGGGGAAATGTCTCATATTCTTGGATTAGAAGATTTACTGTTGCTAATATGACAGTAATCCTCAAAATGATCTACAGATTCATTGAAATTCATATGAAAACTCATACCACCTTTTTGTAGAAATTAACAAACCAATTCAAAACCTCATATGAATATTCAAATGACCCAGAATAGCCAACAAGTCTTAAAAAAAGAAGAACAAAGTTGGAGGACTCAAAATACCTGATATCAAAACAAATATAAAGCTACAATAATCAAGACAATGTGGTATGATCTATTGACATAGATCAATAGGAAAGAGCCTGACAATAAACCCTTATATTTTTAGTAAGTTGATTTTGACCAAGGTTCACACAATTCTATGATGAAAGAATAGTGTCTTGAAATAATGGTGCTGAAACAACTGGATATACACATGCAAAAGAATGATGTTGCATCTTTCCCTCATACCATATACAAAAATTAATCCCAAACAAATTATAGATTTAAATGTAAGATTTTGAACTGTAAAACTTTTAGAAGAAAACATAGGCTTAAATCTTCATGATCTTGGGTTAAGCAATGAATTTTTACAAATGACACCAAAAGCATAAGTGACAAAAAAATAAATTGTGGTAGGTAGAATAATAGCTCCACAAAGATGTCCACATTCAAATCCCCAAAAGAGATTTTGCAGGTGTGATTAAGGTACGGATCTCAACATAGGGAGATTATACTGGATTATCTGGGCAGGCCCAGTGTAATCATGAGGGTCCTGATAAGGTCAAAAAGGTCACGGGAATGTCAGTCAGAGGAGGAAAGGTGAAGACAGAAGCCAAGGTCAGAGTGATGCTGGACCAGGAGCCAATAAGCACATGCCATCTCTAGGAGCTGGAACAGGCAAGGAACCAGATCCTCTCCTAGAGCCTCCAGAAGTCATGCAGTCCTGCCAACACCGTGAGTTTTGCCTAGGGAGACCCATGTTGGACTTCTGATGTCTAGAACTGTAATACTTGTATAATGATTTTGTGTTGGTTTAAGGCATTAATTTTGTGGTAATTTGTTACAGCAGCAGTAGGAACATAATAGGTAAGTTGCACTTTATTAAATTCAATCTTTTGTGCTTCAAAGGACAACATCAAATGAGTGAAAGATAACTTCTGAAAGACAGAAAATATTTGCAAATCATGTATTATTTGATGAGTTGTATTCAGAATATATGAAGAACTCTTACATTCAACAACACCAAAAAGACAAATAACCTATTACAAAATGAACAAAGAATTTGAATACACATCTCTCCAAGGAAGATATAAAAATGGTCTATTAAGGATGTGAAAGGACTCTCAATATCATTAGTCATTAAGGAAATGCAAAGGCACACCACTGTAACATAACACTTCACAACCACTAGGATGGCTATATTAAAAAAGATGGACAATAGTAAGTGTTGGAAAGGATGTAAGAAATTGGAACCCTCACACATTGTTGGTAGAAATTTAAAATGAGTCAGCTATTTTGGGAAACAGTTGTTGGTTTCTCAAAATGTTAAACACAGAATTAACTTATGATCCACCAATTTTATTCTTCCATCTATAACCAAGAAAATTTGAAGCATATTTTTACACACAAGAACTTGTGTATGAATGTTTGCAACGGCCTTATTGATAGTACTGCAAAAGTGAAAACAACCCAAATGTCTATCAAGTTGTGGATGGATAAATAAAATGTGAAATATCCATGCAGTAGAATATTATTCAGTAATAAAAAGAAACAAAGTAATGATGTACTACAACATGGATGAACCTTGCAAACTTGCTAAGTGAAAGAAGCCAGGTACAAATGACCACGTATTTTATGATTCCCTTTATAAGAACTGCCAGAATAGACAAAGCCATAGAAAGAGAAAGTACATTAGTGGTGCCAGGGGTGGAGAGTGTCATTGGAAGCAGGGAGTGACTGTTTCTGAGTATGGAGTTTCTTTTGGAAATGATGAAAATGTTCTAGAGTTGCTGGTGATGGATGCAGAACTCTATGAGTATACTGAAAACTAAATTGTACACAATACAAGATGAAGTTTATGGTATGTAAATTATATCTCTATAAATCTGTTATTGAAATATGGAAAATAAAATACCATTAAGTGCAATAAGTGCTCTGAGAGGAAAAATGAAAGGTGCTGCCGGAACCTAGGAGTGTCACCCCAACATGACCCAGAGGGTTAGGGAAGGCTTCTTTCTAGAGGAGATACCGAGGTTGGAACAAAACGTAATTTGCTTACTCATGTTCTATTCTCCTGTAGTCTGTGAATCCCCTGATGACAAGCACTATATTTTTATGAGACGCAGTATTAGATAGGGTAGGCAGTCAAAAGGATTAGAAATGACACACAGTTAAGCCAATAGGACTAGTTAGATGCCTTGCAGGATATTTGGTTCTGTCCAAAATACCCACAGAGACATTTAGTCTACACCAAAAGGTCCTTGCAATTTGGTCTTTGATGTTTGGTCTGTAAGCAATGTCCACAGAGACATTGGGTCCCTGCCAAAGGTCCTTGACATTTGGCTCTGTCCAAAATGTCACAGAGAAATTTGGTCTGCCTAATTTATATAAATCCAACTCTGCTGCAGGATGTGAACCCCCACCCATCTGCCTAACCCCATGTGCCATTACCAGCCAGGCCACCCAGGCTAGAAGTGTTATCATTAGCAGTAATACAGCATAATTATTGGACCAATACAGCATGGTAGTATTTTTTACGTATTAATCCTGTAACTCCAAAGTAGAAATAAACATCATGGGTTATGTGAACCCAGGGATATTTTCTAAGCTTGGGCGTTTTGGACAGGACCAAAAGTCTGCTCATTGCTAGAGGTCATTACTACTGCAGGAGCGTATAGCCTAGATTTAGCTGAATTCGGAAAATAAGGAATCCAAGAATTATACCTATAGTGAGAATTAAGGTGTTGAGCTCAAAGAGATAGACAATGTAGTGTTGACAGTGACTACCAAGGAAGTTTGAACATGACGGGATCAGGGACAGGGCATCGTTAAGGTGTTATCAGACAGAGCAGAGCAGGTCCTCAGTTGTCAGAAGTACACAGGAGGCCACTGATAGAAGACTCTGTATGGTACCCAGCCCAGATGCCCGGAACACTAACCATCGTCATGCTGATGTCCTCTTGTGAACCTGTGACTTTTGACTTGAAGATCTGTCTTTCAGACCTCATGGGGGAACGTCAGGAAACGCTAAGGGATAGATATCCACTGGCACTGCCCTCAGACGCTAACAAATGTTTACTGGAGGATAAATATTTCAAATTCCTCATCCCTCAGGAGGAATAACTCTGAGAAGTGTCTCAGACCAGCTCCCAGAAGAGCCCAGTCGAGTTGAGTCCATGATTCCTGAAGAAATAACCTGTTCTTTAATGCATACCATACCATGCTGGTTTGCTTCCATTCTTTGCCCTGCTTTTCCATTCATTACTGATGATTCCTAGGATTATTTTACAAAAACGCAGTTATACTCAAATCCTTGTATTCGGGTCAGCATCTGGAAGAAGCATTTCAGATAGCATTGAAGCAGGGACTACACATTAAGACATTAGGGAGCAGTGAGAATGATAAACTAAATCTCACTGACTAACATAGGTGGCCAGGGCAGAGCATGAAGATGTGGTTTTGGTCAGAGTCGTGGCAAAAGTAGCATTAAGTGCAGTCTGATGGCAGTGGTTAATGCTGGATACCCTGTAGACAGTAGTCAGTTAAAGGGAAAAATTAAAACAAAGTTAATTTATTGAATTTATGTTTTGGATTTCTTTGGATAAATATCCAGGAATGGAATTGCCGGGGCATAAGGTAGTTCTATTTTTAATTTTTTTAGGAACCTCCCTACTGTTTTCCATAGTGGCTGCACCAATTTGCATGAGGGTTCCCTTTTCCCCACATCCTTACCAACTTTTGTTATTTACTGACTTGTTGATTATAGCCATTCTGACAAGTGTGAGGTGGTATGTCATTGTGGTTTTGATTTGCATTTCCCTGATGATTACTGATGTTGAGCATCTTTTCACTTGTCTATTGGCCATTTGTGTGTCCTCTTTGGAGAAAGGTTTATTTAGGGCCTCTGCCCACTTTTTAAATCAAATTGTTTGCATTTTTTGGGGGTGTGTATGTTAGGTTGTATGAGTTCCTTATATATTTTGGATATTAACCCCTTATCAGATGTACCATTGACAAATATCTTCTCCCTTTCAGTAAATTGTCTTTTTATTTTGCCCCTGTGTTTATTTCAGAATTATTTACAATAGCCAAGATACAGAAGCAACTTAAAAGTCTATTGATGAACAAATGGATGAAGAAGATGTGGTACATATATACAATGGAATATTGGCCATAAAAAAGAATAAAATCTTGCCATTTGCAGCAACATGAATGGACCTAGAGAGTATTATGCTAAATGAAATAACTTAGGCAGAGAAAAACAAATATCATATGATTTTACTTATTAGTGGAATCTAAAACAAACAAACAAAACAGACAAAAAACAGAAACACATAGATACAGATAAAAAAATGATGATTGTCAGATGGGAGGGGTGTTGGGGGCAAGGGTGAAAAAAGTGAAGGGATTAAGAAGTACAAATTACCAGTTATAAAAACAGTACCAGGATTGTAAAGTATAGCATAGGGAATATAATCAATAATATTGTGATAACCATGTATGGTGTAAGATGGGTACTAGATTATTGGGGTGACCACTTCGTAAGATGTCTAAATGTCTAATCACGGTGTTGTACACTTGAAACTTATATGTGAGTTGTAATTGAAAAAAAATCTAAACTCAACAACAGCAACAACAACAACAAAACTAACTTAAGTTAGCTAAGATAAATAGAAGATGGAAATACTGTTAAGAGAGATAATGTAGTAGCTATGGTTTCACCTGTCCAGTCTCCCTCCTTTCCTATGCTGGTAACAGATCTCACCCTCTAGAACTTGAGTGGCATGCGACTTAGGCTGGACCAGTGTTGGGACCTCCCCTCCCATCTACATACAGCACTTGTTTCCAAGCTGACTTCCTTAGTCTGCTCAGGCTGCTATAACAAAATATCATAAATTGAAGTGACTTATAAATAACAGAAGTTTATTTCTTATAGTTTTGGAGGCTGGGGAGTCCAAGATGAAGGTGCTGGTAGACTTGGTCTCTGATGAGAACTCGCTTATTGGTTCATATATGGCCATCTTTTTGCTTTGCCCTCACACGGCAGAAAGGGCAAAGGAGCTTCCTGGGGTCTCTTTTATTAAGGATGCTAATCTCATTGATGAGAGCCCTGTTCTCATTACCTACTCACATCCCAAAGGCCTTATCTCCAACCACCATCATACTGGAGATTAGGTTTCAATATTTGAATTTTGGGAGGACACAGTCTATAGCACTGATCAATTAGAAGCCTCCCAGAGATTGATAAACTGAGGCTAAGAAAGAGAATATTTTTTGCCTCTTGTTTTGCCAAAGTTGAATGATGTATGTTTAGAGCTGTGGGACTGAGAAAGGTCATATATGGTGGAAAGAACTGCAACAACATACGAGGTCGGACAACCAAGTTCGCGAACACATCCTAGGAAAAGTGCTACATACCTCATTGCTGAAATCACTACGGTCACCTTCGAAGAACTCCCCTTGGGAAGCTATGCACTGACACCAGTGCCTAGTTCACCATTCAAAGCAATTTTGGAACTCTTTTACTAGAATGGCCATTGGAGCTGTCATCGTATTACGCTTGATATACTGAATGCCATTAAAATGTCTTCCTTTCCATATTTCCTTTATCTTCCAATAAATACAGAAGTCACTGGAGGCAAGATCAGATGAGTAGGGAGGGTGTTCCAATACAGTTATTTGTTTACTGGCTAAAAACGTCCTCATAGACAATGCCAGGTGAGCTGGTGCATTGTCGTGATGCAAGAGCCATGAATTGTTGGAAAAAGTTCAGGTCATCTAACCTTTTCATGCATCCTTTTCAGCACTTCCAAATAGTAAACATGGTTAACTGTTTGTCCAGTTGGTATAAATTCATAATGAATAATCCCTCTGATATCAAAAAAATGTTAGCAACATCGGTGCAACAAATTCGCGGACTTAATTGTCAGACCTTGTGCATAAGGATATAATAAAGTGAGATGGATGAGAGAGGAATAGGGAGAAAGAAATTGATTCTGAAAGTGAAAAGGAATTAATGAATTGTGGCAACCTGTTAGGCACTCTATACTTCCTAGCTATGGAAGCTAATAAATCCTTTGGGGGCCTTTAGTTGGCTTACATAGGGTCTGTCAATGGCAATTGAGCATCTTATCAAATAGCTATATCGCCTGAGCACTTACTGTGTGTCAGAGACTCTGTTCTAAGCACTGTGTGTATATTCTTATTTAATTCTTACAGCAGCTTTGTGAGATACGTATTATTATCATTTCCATTTTATTGATAGAAAGAGATTTACAGGTAAGTAATTGGCTCAAGTTCAGGTAGTTGTTAGGAGTGGAATCTGGATTTTAAACATGGAGTATAAATTATGTCATACCTTTTCATTGTTCTGGAAGCTGAGTGTTGCTAATGCTTCAGAGAGGATGCTGGCAGACCAACATCTGGGGCATTGGGGAAAAGGCAACCATCACACTTCATACATATTTTGTTCCCTACAGTGTCTATATGCTGTTTTTCAAGTAGTTATTTATTCAATATATTTTCATTGAATGCCAAATTACCCATCTTGAAAAAAAAGATTCTAAGTTTCCACAGATTACATTCAACAAGGAAGAGATAGCCCTGTATACATATACATTTCTAAACGTATGTTAGAATCTGGGCAGTATGATTTTAGTTTATATTAACTGTTATAAGGAGAGTTAAGGAGAAAGTGGTTTTTGCTAGAGTAGGAAAATAGGATTCAGAAAAAGCTTTATAGAATGAAGTCTTGATAAGAATAAATGTGTACTATTTAGGGTGAAGGGGACGGCATTCCAAGGAGAAGGAGCAAGAGACAGAGGTATGAAGCCATGAAATAGAATGCGCAGTATGGAAACTGTAAAGAGTCAGCTCGGCTGAGTTGTGAGGTCTTGTTGGGATGCAAGCAATGATTGATTAGTTAATTAATTCTGTAGGATTCTAAGACATTTGTACTATATACCCTGGAAAAGAAGGAACCCCTAAATATTTGTATGCACAGAGATCACATAATGAGGTAGACTTTTAAAAATGGAAGGTGATTTTGACTTGGGCAAGAAGGGAGATGAAGAAGCTATTTTAGAGGCTTTGTGATAATCCAGGCAGGAGCCTCTACGTTTCTGATTCAAGGTTGTAGCAGAGGGAATGGAGAGGACGGGATGGATGGTAAGAGATCTTAAAACACTTAAATGTGTTATTTATTTCTGAAATGTGAAATTTAATTGCCTGTACTGCAACAACAAAACAATGCTTTCCTCCATTTAGTACTTGTATGTAAAGCCATACCTTTCATATGGTTCTGATACTCAGATTTTATCTACATGGCAAACTATTATCAGTGAGCAAGTATTGATTGAACAACCATCATGTGCCCAGATGGAAGTTCATCTGTAACAAATAATTAGGTGGTAATTCACAGGTGTGGTCGTGTTTTACCTTGTGTAACATTACATTTAATAAAACAGTGATTGCTAGAAGAGACCACATTCAACTCACATTTGTGTCTTCCATGCCTAGCACTGTCTCTGCAAGATACAAGGTGCACAGTAAACAAATTTACTGTGAGATGAACAGATTCGAGGAATTGCTGGATTAAAAAAATGAATAGTTTGATAAAAGATGAATGACTTTTATTATTTAAATAAACATGTATGTGTTTCTCAAATATCCAAGCTATTGACATCAGGAAGCTAATAGCTAAGATGGTTACTTTTTATCCAGACACTTTGAATCCATGAAAATACAGACTACAGGATAATCAAGAATAAGTACCTTAATTGCCAAGTGCCTCAGTTTACTCATTAGCATAGTAAGGATAAGACTGTCTTCCTCCTACATCACTAAGATGTGTTGAGGATTATGTGGGATTAGAGTAATTAAAAGTAAAAGTCTGAATGGAAGACTCAGCTCTAAAGAGAAAATGCTGTTTATACACAGGTAATCATTTCAACTTCTAATGGTGGCTAAGAAAGAATTTGTCTTAGAAAGTAATCCCATGTTTCTGGAGAATCATGTTTTAGCTTGAAAACAGATACAGTTTTATATTATTTTAATCCAAGATTCAAATACAAGGATTTAAATAGGAAACATGTAATGGTTAATAAACAGGTATACTTAAAATTAGCCATTTTCTCCATCCCCTGAGAGTGAAGGGCAGATGATTTTGTTGCTAGAACCTAACATTTTCATCGGTGTTTCGAGGTAGAGAGAACTCAATATATGTATTTGAACTCAATATTCAAAATATTTTTAAAAGTTTGATTATTTAACACCCCAAAGCCTGGTACCCTAAAGTCACTGAAAATAAATTAGGAATCAAATACATAGTTTTAAGGAGAATTGTGAGGATGAGTCAAAGGCTCTAAGTCATGTTAAAACCCCGAGTTGCAAAGCTCTCTGCTCCCACTGGATGGCTTCTGCTTGTCATTCAGAGCACAGTGTAAATCTTACCTCCCGAGAGAGATGCTTTCCCTGGTCACCCAATCTGATCTAACTGCTCTCTCTCACTTCAGTCTGTCTTAAGTCTCTGCATCGCACTACATTTATTCGTTTATTTACTTGCACATCATCTGTTTCCCTCAGGCTCTGTGAAACTGGAGACTTTGTCAGTCTTGCTTACCTTTCTCTCTCCAGTGCCCAAAGCAATGCATTGTGGGTTCTCAGTAAAGGTTTATTGAATTAATGAGTTGTGAATAAAAAACATAATTTGGATTGATTATCTTTAGAATAAATATCTTAACTTTGCACAAGATGGTGATATTTACCTATCAAAGAGAGTGCTGTGACAAGGCACAATAAGAGGCGTATTTGCTCACTTGCTGTAGTTAGAAATTTATGAAAAGTCAGAGACCTAGTTGAACTTGACAAAGAGATTGAAGTGGTGACTAATTCTGAATTAAGAGAAAATGTTTTGAATGCTATAATATCAAAGGGTACTGATAAGCAAAATATTTTATTAAGACTATGAAAGAACTTCAAAGAAGACTGGTTCATTATTTGTTCACTATTTTATTTGGATAGAACAGTGGTCATGCAGCACAAGCCTAGCAACTATACATGCTTCATTCTACTTTTATTTAAACTAAACAAAGGGAAGATGTTGTATAGATTATAGTTAGGAATGCAAGTTACACTATTTATCCTATAATCAGCACTGGTAGCTCAAACTTATATTAAAAATGCAATGTATTATAATTGCTAATCAATAAGAAACCAAATGTAGAGTCATGGAAAGCAGATAAAAACTCATAACCCACATACAGAGGAAGGGAGGTATAGCATACCATTTTGAAACATTTCCATCAAAAGGATTTAAAATAATTTTAGTGTGAAAGATGTTATATTTGGTCACATGTAAAAATCATTTATTCTCAACATTGCAGTTTTAAAACTTTATTAGGATTCCACTTTTGTGTTGCATTTTTTATGGAAAATCTTGAATGGAGTGTTGAGGATTATTTTCACTACACACACTTGGAAGACTGGCCTTGGAAGGGTGCTCCTATGCACCCTAGTAAGAAGGATGCCCTCTTCCTACTACTTCCACTTCCCATTTCCTGCCTAGGCTTTTAATGGCAGACTGTGGCATGTTAGATACTGTGTCAATAATTGAGACATAAATAATGAAAAAATAATAATACCATAGCTAACATTTAGTGGATGCTTACTAAACAAGCCCTCTACTAAGGATTTTGTCTATTCTCTTATTTAGTCTTCATGGTAAGAGGATGGGATAGGTACTATTGTTATGTCAGTTTTATGTTGAATAACTAAGTTTGCAGAAATTGGCTTACTCAGTGAAGGCCCATCTTGTTTCAGAGCTTGCATGCTTACCTGCCTTTGTTTTGCTTTGATAATGAATGCTGCTCTAGGCAGATGAGGGGAATGCATATGAAAAATACTTCTTGTAATATAGTATGTGTTAGGTTTATATAATAATGGGCTCTAACTAGCAACTTCAAAATTTGACACTTATAATAGCAAACATTTACTTTCCGTCTTAGGTTCAGTTCACTCCGTATGTTTTCATTTTGGGACCATGGGCTGCTGGGGCATACTCTTCCCATGGAGAAACAAAAGAACAGAATAATTTTATATGAACTATAGCCTGTGTTATGAATAGGCAAACTGCCACTTCTGCCCAGATTCTAAGGGTCAACACAAGTCATGTGACCAAGCCCCAAATCAATGAGGCAAGACAGTGTTGTCCCTCTACAGAGTGAGAATCGGGAGTGGGAGTATGCCCTGTGTGTATCCCATAAGGTGGGACCTTTTGTGTTCTTCCCTCATTACTCAGCTAAGTGGATCCCATCGAGTTTCTGAGTCTTTTTTAAAAGACTCTATTTGAACATATTACCATAAAACCATTTTTAATTCTCTTATCCTTAAATAATCAAAATAGTGGTCCTCAACCAGGGGCTGGGTTATGGAAAACTTGAGGTTGGGGTAAAATTAGGAGGCAGAAGTAGTGTGGAAATGCTACCTCTACATCTGACTCCCAATCCCAAATGCTGTTGAGAACTACTTCCCTAAAAATGTCTTCTTCCAGGCAGGAGGTAGGTAGGCCTCAATGAAGAAAGTAACATAGGTTAGGTTGGAGAGATAATTTTCTTTCCTCTGTGTTCATGAAGAAACGTGGTTAGGGCTTTCATTAGTTTGAAAGCTGAATTCAGGGACAAAGGCTTTTAAAAGCAAATTGCTGAAGAAATGTGAGGTATTGTGGCAACTTGTAAGTGCTTCCTGATTTCAGATGATTAAAATCTTGCTTTACCCAGTGATTGAGCCATCATGGCTTTAAATTTATTAGCAATCATTTTTATTTTTGTGAAACAACATGAGTTAGCGAAGTCTGTGAAGCCAGGCAACCACTGTTGTGCCCCTTTGATGTGTGACCTGTGGAGAGATCCATTGTCACCAAGTTGGCTAAAAGGCAGCGGGCAGCATGTGATGTAGCAGAAGCGTTATTTCTTATAATTGCAAACTGTGGGGTAAGAAACCAGTGCCTTGTTCAGACTTAAAAGCTCCGGAAAATATAAATCCATATTGTCTCAAGGAAAAGAAAAAAAATTACTTCCAAGGGATATGCTGCCATTTTTTTCTTTGAACTTTCATATATGCAGAAAACCCATATATTCTGCTCTTTTCAGACATCGCTGGCAGGTGAATATTTCCTTTCTACATTCCTTTTCCACAATCTTATATCATTTCCTGATATGATATGGTTTACAACAGTGGGTTGAGTGGAATCCTATTTATATGATTACAGTTTGTGAAAACTAACTCACATGTGAAAGCTTGAGCTTTGGAAAGTAAAATAAAATAAATAATATAAATAAATATAAAATAAAATAAACATAAAAGAAAATAGAGTAAAAATAAAATGAAATAAATAAAAATAAAAATGAAATACAGCTGGGTTTAAATTAACTACCATTTAATTGTGATGTGAATTTAACAGAGAAGAGCAATCGCTTCAGAGAGGCTTCCTCATCTATAATGTGGGAAATATAATTCCTCCCTCTTGGACCTATCATGTAAATTAAATTGTAGCATAATATCTTATATATAGTATTAGGTGCCTAATAGTTTTTAATGATTCCTGTCTCTTTTAAAAAAAACACACAAAAACTGTTTTAACTAGACAATGGGCATATAGAAAGAACTATCTACCTTCTGTATACCATCAGGATTCATTGGGTCCAATTTTGGATTTTAGTGTCTTCTGAGAGCAATTCTAACTCTTTATAAAGACAGATATATTATGACTTTCATTGTTCTTAAACGTCTTCCAAAAGACAGAGAATACTTACTTATTTTTTAAATTAGAATAAAACTCACCTAGTTACGTAATTATCATATGGGTCCATTGAGCCCTTTCACTTACTGATATTATTTTCCCATATCTTGAAACGTTTTGCGATATCATCCTAATTTTATTTTTCATCTTTTATTCCCAACTATTTAAAAAATACTTTAAAAAATAAAATTAAAAGGGAGGGTGTTTCACAATTATTAAATGAATCAGAAGATGAATGATGAGACAGCAGTGCTCTAGATTTTAATGATGTTGCTGAAATTTATTACGTCAATGAACTCTCAGATCATGAGTCTTCAGGTTATATTTTAGATGAATTTTCCCCAAATCAAGAATAAGTGGGTGAATAATACATTTTTAAGGACAAAAATCAATGTAGCAATCTCACCTCATTAGCCATTCAACAAAAAGCACTCCACCCGATAATACTTTACTGCATAAACCTGATCCATCCCATTTTGATAAAACTTTATCTTTTATAATGTTTTATCCTACAATGCACTTAAAAAAAGGTTAATATGATTAAATTCTTATTATAATTATTAATAAAGTTTTTTGCTATCTCTGTACACTGCTGTAAGTTTTTCATAAAAGAAAATTATATTAAAATATTTACATTTTAATAATTGGATACAGATGGTAAATGGTGATGATTATTTTTTCTGGTATGATGAGGTTACATTTTCATGTACTTTGATGTAATATTGTACTCTCAGAAATCTGTCTTATGAAAATATTTCAAACCAAGCAAAAATAAATTCATTGTAGCACAAAAGGGAAACAAGCTAAATGCGTAATATATAAAAATGCTGTAATAAATTATGATGTATCAACAGGATGGCATGTCATGCACCCTCTAACAATGATAATTATGAAGACCATGGAAATTTAGAAAAATATTTATTACTCTGAATGAAAGCATGTATAACTGAAAAGGATATTAACTGATACATAATGATAATAAATGATGAAAAAGAAAATTATTAACCATGCTTTCCTTCAATTATAAAAAAAGAAAGCAAATTATCAAATTTAGCTAAGCTTAATTTTGCCCTGCCTTGTTCATGTCTTGCTATTATTGCTTGATGGGGAGTTGAACTCAGATTATAATAATTTCCACAAAATAAGGTGGAAATTCAAAATTATTATAAAGTAATTTTGCTTAAACACGTTATTTCTATTCTCTACTTCTGTCTCCTGTGTCATTTAACTTCCTCCTTCCAAGAAATATGAACAATCACATGAGTAACTTTGCAATCTTTCTTTGAGACCACTCTGGCTAAGCAGGAAAGTGAACTTTCAAAAGACGGCCAAGATATTTGTTCTACATTTGAGAACCGAAAAAAATTTCGTTTGATGGTTGATTATATATCCTGGCCTATTTTTTCCTTTCCTAATTAGGTTGTAAACTTTCTGAAGGCAGGGATCATTTCCCAACTCGTATATGACCTATGGTAAAAACACACAAAAATTTTCTAACATTAATGAATTCAAATCATCTGTAAGAATAAACCACATGCAATGAGAACTAAGGGGAAGTATTTGGGAAAAAATGAGATTTCTGGACTAACTGAAATGTGTCAGTAATGTGGATAAAAATTCTACATTTATTCTTACAGCAATTTTGACTAAAATTTGTAAAATGCATATTACCATCTTTTTGATAGATAATTAAATTTAGCTTAAAAACACTATATGTTCAAGTTCATAGTGATGGTGAGTTTCTGAGCCAAAATTTCAATTCTTTTCCATGTGTTTTTCGACTACTCCATCCTGTGAAAAAGTAGAGAAACAGACAAGCATTGCTTACTGAATACGCTAATCCCTAAGTTTGGGGACACACACAATTATCCGTTAAGTTGGCTGCCATCTTTTATTAATGACAAACCTAGAAAATGTGTAATTATTTGACGAGTCCAACGTTGAACAACAGGCCACTGGGTGAAGAGGAATGAGCTTTGAACCCCAGGTTTTGATCTCCAGTTTTGTGTCCTATAAAATTGTCTGTTTGGCCTTACTAAACTTAGGCACACGCATGCACACACACACAGACGCTAGTGTGATGTCTTTACAATGAACTACCTTGTTATTGCTTGAAGCTGTTTGGCTGGATGTAGCAGCTCTATCAGCATTTGTTGCTCTGTGATAAAGTTCAAGTAAGTGGGAATGAAAATAGAGCTATAACTAGGTTACTATGACAAATGTTGCAGGGCTTTCTTTTCCCTTCTATTTTTATTTGGCAAAGGTATAGCAAGTCACGGGTTTGTGTTAGTATTTTTATAGCCTGCGCTCCAAGGAAACCAATCACAAGTTTACAATAAACCTGACCTTGCAGAGGGGGTTGAGAGTGCGTTTGTGGAATTTCATTTATAAGGCAAGGAAAAACATTTATATTTTGAAACAACTGAAGACTGGGAAATATCCTCCAGTTAAGTTAGTGTGTTGGGCTTTCTTCCTGACCTTATTAAATCCTAGCTCCCTTTCCCTATGGAATTTAATAATGCTTCCCAACATCCACTTCCCATAGATGGAGCTTGTTGGGGGCAGATTCTTTGTGACATGGATGCTCTTTTTTAAGACTACAAAGCCAAAAGGACGAAAGAGGAAACATACTGATGGAGAGACTAGAGCTAGAAAATGTATTTTGCATTTTTTGGAGTGGGCTGTAGGAGGTTGTCAGTTAAATGAGTATGTTCCCCATAGTATGCTGTTAATAGTGTTGTTATTATTATCAGTGCTAACATTTTGTTCCCCCCACACCAATATGCAACTAGTACATGTATGCATGGCTTTGTTCTCACACTTGCTTCTCATTGGCAGCTTTGGTTTTGTAGTCATCCTATAGCACCAGGTTTATATACCAATTCTTCAGAGGAAATAGCGATTTCTTTTCTTTAGCACTAAATTTCAGAATGCATCGTATGGGTTTTTATTTGGTGGGTGTGAATTTATAGAATAGAAAGAGTCCTAAGTTATGTTTTTACATAATATTCAGTTTTAAATTTTATATATATATAATTTTACAACGTTAAAAAGAAAACTGTTACGGACACAATATTAAAATGTCCTTCAATGAAGTTGAATCTGCGAGGGACAAAACCATTGTAATTCAAAGATACCTGCTTATAGTAGCTGATTTTGATCTCTCATAAAATGTAAAGTACTGAGGAAAGAATGACTTGCACATATTTTCCGCAAACATCACTTCTTGTGTTTGACTGGTAACAGATGGCAGAACATCCACAGATTTATTGTGGTCATGACCTATGAGGTTGGCGTAACAGAAAAGTTTTGCCTGGAAATACTTTAAAGTCTGTCCTAATAGTCTCCATGTCCGGCTGGTTGATCAGTGCTTGCAAGTGGCCTGGTGCACTTTCTCTGTGAGTGTATCTAGTGTTGAATGCAGACCAATGATTTTCATTATTTGCCAAAAATAATGCTGTGCTTTTCATGGAATTAATGTTGAGCTCTTATTTCTTTGGATATTTAGATATTAGGACCACATTGTTGTTCTTTTCTTTCTTTTTTTTCCCCCTATTTTATTTGCAAGCTATTTATTATGATGATAAAAATTATATCAGGACTTAAAAGGGTATTACTCTTAATTGTGACAATTTTGATTTTTACTATTTTTTCCAGTTACCTAATAAAATGTTCTCTCCATCTTCTTATATACTACCGTGGTGTCTTCTGCAAAGTTAATATATTGGTTGCATTTTGCACAATGGACATGATGATTGGTAATTATCTTAATGTACTTACTCAACAAATTAACTTGGAACGATCAAGTCAGAAACCACTCTTACTGAAGTAAATAGCTATGGTGTTCCAACAATGGAAGACTCAGCCTTACGCACAGAGACACCATACACTCACTCTCCTGTCTTACAGTGACATGGCATTCCCCCAGTCCCAGCGGCAGTGCTAGCAAGGAGGGTGTGAGTAGCCCAAAGCACATCGTAGCTGGAATGGAGTGGTGAGAAGTATAGACCATGCGGTCAGGCTTGTGTGACTTTCTGGCTGCATCACTGTGGGCAGATTACTTACTCTTCAGTGCCTCAGTTTCCTCGTCTGTAAAAGGACAAAGCAATAGCAACTACCTTAGAGACTTGGTCTTTGGATTAAATATTTAGTATATGCAAACTACTTAAAAGTGTTTGATTCATAGTGAGCACTCGACAAATGTTAGCCATTATTTATGTTAGTCAGAGTAGTAATAGCAGTAGTACTGGATATGCAGGCAAATATTACTTATTTTAAGGGAAGAATTTAGGTATTACAGTTGAGTCGCCATGGCTAGATTACTAGAGTTGGATTGCAATTCATGATTAAGAAAATCAAAAGCAATTGTTTAATTAAAAAAATAATTGTAATCAGGTCATTGAACTGGAGTCTGAAATAGAATTGGGTTTTGGGCTGGATGAACTTGGCTGAGAGGTCGGGTCAAAACAGATGAAAGTCCTATTGCCTAGCCAAGGTCAGAACCTTAGGGAGCAAAGAGGCACTTACAAAGCTGACTTACATGTAGGATTTAGGCCTGGGGGTCCGAGTCCAGCACCAGAAGTGAGAATATAGAGTAAGGAAGCATCGTAATTTAGGCTCATGGTCTGTGGAGGGCCACAGATGTTGCTCTTCCCTAGGAGCAACAGTCCCCACGTGTCCTGGTGTTTGCGGGTTATTCACCTGCTCTGTCCCTTGGTCTGACTCCAGCTTGCTCACAAACCACAGTGCACAGGACCCATCTTCTGCTCCCTAAGAACTTGCCACTGATAAACTAGTGCTTTTGCTTGTACCAGTATACATAATCTGAGTTTTATTATCAGCAGAACAAAAAGGAGAACAGTGGAAAAAGGCAAACTGTCAGTTTGGGTTCAAAAGCACTTTTGGTTCAGTCCATGGCATTCAAAGTATTTTCTTCCTATTCATTTCAAAGCTTTACCCCAGTCTACAGTCACACCTCTCCAGGATTTTAAAGACAAGAGCATCCTACAAGGAAACCACTTCATAATTTTTAAAACAATGTTAACAAATTCATGAGTTGTAAAACACACCTCTGTGTCATTTCCTCCAGTCGGCTTATCACATACTTTTAGCTGATTTTCTGCTGCTTATTAAGAGCAGCTGTGTTTAAGCAGCTGGAGCACAAGTTGGGCAGTAAATGAATGCTATATCGATATTTAATACCACTTACTGCCTTATCAGGGTTTACAGCCTCTAATTAGTTAAACCACAGAACACCCCAGCACATTAGGTAATTATTACTTTCCCCCCATTTCACAGATAAGAAAAGTGAGCATGAGTAAGATTTTTCTACTGAATTCTAATGGTTAAATGAAGAGGTGTATAAACCAACACCGGGTTTGTGAGAAAACGTGCTGTCTGTTGATAGGGCAAGTCCTCAGGGCTCTGGCAATGAGAAGTATGATATCATATCTGCCTGTATTTTCCAAGGATTATAGTGTGATTAAGAACATGCTACTTTTCCAGGGTTAGAAATAGTCTATGTCCATTATTCAGGATTCTCTTACCCAACTGTTCATGCTCAACTGCTTGGAAAACACTCCCCAAAAGAATAATGCTCAGTTCTTAAACATCGTTGTCTTAATCAAGTCTCATAGTAATTCATGTTTTCATTGATAATTTGATGGAATTTATTAATGTTTCTAGAGATATAAAATAGGCAGAGAAGCAAATTCTTTAAAGGATATATTCAGTTATATATATCCAGAATTATGTGTTAAATTAGAGAAATAATCGTTTGCAAAGGAATTGGTCATTGGTCATTGTTTCAAGAGCTCTGTTCAAGCGAACACAAAACCATGGTAAATAAACTAAATTATTTGATTCTTAGCATAACTTCTGCCTTTAATTATGACTTTCCATTGAAGGAAAACTATGGAAATAATCAGAAGATAAAGAGCATTTTTTAAAATCAAAATGCCAGTCAAAGTGCAGTAAATTTGTTTCTTATATGAATTTTAAATGATTCTTCTGGTCTGGTTGGTTTACACTGTTGAGCATTGCTGCTGAGGCCAGAAATTACATTTATATGGGCTGGTTAATTTCCACTGGAGACAACAAACAAAAAAACCTTTTCTGCTTCTGCAGTGTATATCTCCAACCTCAGTTAGTCATCTTCCCAGGAGTTAGGCTGGCTATCTTGAGTATGGAGGAGGTGAAAGGTCCCTACCAGGAGACTTAAAGAGATGATATGCTTCCTCCTATAGGTGTTGGTGGAATTTCCACCTGAAGGATTTATTATTTGGTCCTTTCTTAGCCAACTCAGCAAAATGCTGAGTTTATCATCTTTAATAATGATACCAGTTTATAATCTTTAATAATTGAGTCTAATAATTGATTAAAACTGAGTTTAATCAGGTGAGACTTTTTAAAAATTGTCCAACCAAAGCTTCAGTCATATTCAAGTGATTGTTATAATTGATAACATAATCACACATACTTCTAATTCAAGATATTATATGGCTAGGAATTATGAGTATTTCAATGCCCAAAATATGGCTTAGGATTTATATAGCTTGAAATTTGTATGGGGCGGTAGAAATACGTAAGTGATTTTTGTAAAGTAATGAGTGACATATAGAGTTGACATATAGAATTATTGTTCATGGCTTATGTCCATACATATACTGTGTATTTTGTAGAGAAGAAAATTAGCAAAGGAATAAGTCATAAATATCAGAGGCAGTGAAGAATTTGGAAGAGCAAGGAATGGGATTGGCTAGCTGAAGATTCTATTTGAAACTTCTTTCTAAAGTGGGATGAAGGTGGAAGATGTGCTATGCCGAGGGAATAAGGATAATAAATGTGGAAGCCAAAACCTGGATCACTGTTATTGCTCCATTTACTCCGAAAATTTGACACATGAGAAAAGTGTGTATGTGTGCATAAGAAAGTACTATGCAGATGTGTGTGTGTGTGTGTTGTTGCATGCTGTAAATTTTTAAGAGAAGGCATGCCTTTGGTTGGAAGTTTGAAATAGAAATGCAGAAAAATACATTTTGTCATTTACTGTGTGATATATAATTTAATCTTCCAACAACTCCATCAAAGATATATTATTATTCAGAAGACTGTGTGTGTGCTAGTATCTGTTGTTTCCTTAACATAAAAAAGTTCCTCTTTTTAATTTTAATTTTTCAATTAATTCTGGTGCAAATTTGAGGATGAAGACAAAATTTTTAAGGTTACTACTTTAAAACAACTTAACAACAGGACCCTTTCTAATAACATATATATATATATATATATATATATAGAGAGAGAGAGAGAGAGAGAGAGAGAGAGAGAGAGAAAGAGAGTCAAAAATATATACACATTTTAAGAAAGATAAAAGCTGTATTAAAATTGTAATACTCAATATATACCAATAACAAAAGATGAATACAAGTCACGTTTGACTTCTGCAATTACAAGAGATGCTCCAGACATTTCTGATTATGGCAAACTACTGCCTGAGCAACGTTGACCAAAGTGTCCAATTGTATACATTTTTTCAGCACCCCCCAGTATATATGTTATTTTTCCTTTTTTATTAAATTTCATGAGTGTACAGAATCAACTTCATTCCGTTTTATAAACATTTCCACATCTTTATCAATAATGTGATTTGTTTTACCTAAACATTTTATTCAACACTTCATTAATGTTTTTGCTTTCCGAATATAACCATAGATCTTTAAGAACACCTTTAGTTTTCCCATAGTTAAAGATAATCTTTTCTTAAAAGTGATCTTTTTGAAATTAAGACATTAGAAGTTATTACTTGTACTTCAGTGGACTAGCAGACCGCAAGAGAGAGATTAATATCTGACATGTAGTTAAGTAAATTCTTAAGTGGGTTATTTTTAAAGTATATTGAATCAGTTAGGATGCTGTGAACTGTTAAGTAATGGAAATTCTGACAAAAATGGCGTAAGCAATAAGGGAATTTCTTATCTTCAGAATTTGTCATTGCTCAAAAATTGATTGTTGACTGAACCATATCATTGGCTCCTTTCTGCCTCTTTGCTCTGAAATCTTTGGTGTATTAGCTTTTTCCTCAGACTGTTTTCCATCATGGCCGCAAGATGGCTGAGAGCGTGACCTAGGATTATGTGTTTTTGTGTTCATATTCCTTGATAGACAGATAGACCAATTTCTCCCCAATGAAACGTAATTCATGTCTTTTATTGGACTGGACCTGCTGAACAGCAGTTGCCATGCTAATGCTATACATGGATAGCTCAGAGCAATCAAGATCTTTCCCCTGGGAGAAGTGATAGGAAAGATATCTGAACAAAATTGTGGGTTGGAAAGAGGAGAATGATTACTAGATTTTGGCTTTAAACACTACAACAGATATACATTTAAAACAAATCTAATATCAGTGTTACTCTGATAATTAATCCTAGATTTTCTATAGGATCTTTGATTATGAGAGATTATTTTAAAAAGCAAATAAAGGCATCAATAATAAAAGGAACACAAGGTTAGGTTTTCTTTTTTCTTTCTTTTTTTCCTTGAGGAAAGAAACAACCAGTTGAAAACCTCAGGCCTAGCTGTGATTTATTTCAGTAATTAGCCATGTTTATATCATGAATAACAATAGTTTTACACTCTAGTTATATGTGAGAGAAGAAACTTATGTACCAAAAACAAAGCGATAAACTCAAAATAGTGGCTTAGTTCATGAGCATCAATGATACCTGAAAAAATGAAAGTGTATATTTTATAACCAGCAAAGTAAATGCCATCTAAAATGGATCACATGAGAATTCTACATTAAAAAAAAAAATTATTTTAACGTTGGCAACAATTTCAAATGTTCCAGGCTTCTCTTATTATGTACTGTACCCATTGATGGAAAGATAATTTTACCAGTCTACAAAGATTTCTTAACAGCAATTATCTAAAACTTCATCTTTAGTCTTCCCAGAGAAAGTAAGTTCAATAATTTTCCCTAATAAGGAAACTGGAATAAAAGACCATATGAATAGAATTTTAGTGGTCTGAATTATCTATGCTACCTTCTCCAAAGACATATTTTTCTTTAAAGTTTTTCTTTACTGTGAAGAGAATGTTTTTTTTTTTTTCTTTCGGTGGTGACTTATCTTTGCTAAAAATTGGTTATTAATCCATATTCCATACAATCATATTCAGTATTTAGATGTGGTTGCCACAACAAAGATTTCCCAAGTAATTTCATATTGTTAAATTGAAATGGTTTGTTCAGTTTTATATTTTATTTCAATTTTGTTTTTTTGTTTGTTTTTGTTTTAAATGACTGATGGTGACTGCTGGTAGTAGACAGGAATAAAGGGAACCAAACAGCCTTAACACTCAGTACAGGAGTAAAATTCCCGGAACAGCAGTTGGTTGATGACTTTACTCTATAGAGACAGCATGAGGTCCATAAAATCCACATGTGATTTTAAAACTTTTAACTTTAATGACCTTCCTTGTGTTATAACTCAGGGAGGCTGGAACATAAGCCATTTCATTAGGACCCCAGCAGTATTGACCAGTGAAGAAAATAAGGAACATGGGATACTGTGAGACTTAGGGGTGAGTGAGGGAAATGGTGGGGTGGACCCTTATTGGGAGAGCTAGTAGGGCAGTATCCAGGAAAGTCCGGAAATAGTGGCCCAATGTTCGGAGCATGCCGGCAAGCAGAGGGACAGGAAGTTGTAGAGAATCTGACAATTTATAGCAGAATTCCAGCTAGTCCTGGGAGTAAAACAAGATAAATATACTTCACCAAGAAAAGAGACAGGGTGTGTGTGTGTGTGTGTGTGTGTGTGTGTTGTTTTCTAAATAGCACACACAACAATAAAACAGTCATAATGTTACTGTAGTGGGCTACTGTGGATCAGGCCTCCTGGCCCAGGATGTTAGAGAAGTAGAATCAGAAGCCTAGGCATTCCCTGCATCAAACAAATGAAGATTGTAGCAGCCATGTCAAAGGGGTGGGTGACACTCAACTACCCCGCGAATCCTAATGCTTTGATCACTGGATCTCCTAAAGCAAGACCCTTCATTTCCCCTTACCCACCAGTCTTTTGTCCAAAAAGGCACTCCCTGTAGGGGTTGGGATGAGCTCAGAAAGTGATGAGATTTTGCCTCTAGATGAAGATTACTGCTGCTTGAGACGGCAAATGTTGAGTGGTCGCTAGTATATTTCACCATTTGGCATCTCCGTGGTATTGTATGGTACGTGTTTTTGTCCTTTGGTTGATGTGTGAACCTCATTTTAGCAAGTCATAACTGAATGGTAAAGTCTACCATCTCCATCTCATCCTGTTTCAGATACTTGTTTGGGGCAGGTTCTATGATAGGAATACATTGCAAATACTTATATGCGATGATGTCTAAATTGTCTTTTTAAACATTTCAAAATAATATTTTATGTTAACCCTTTGTTATCTTACTGACCTGTTAAAGTGCTTATTATTTGAGACATTTGCATAAAAACTTGAACAATTTAATGCAAAGCTCTTTTGCAAAACCATACATATGTATATATACATATACATTTTCTTTTTTAAGAAAATCAAGTAAAATTTACAGATTATAGCTGCCTATTTTACTCTCTTAAAAAGGATACTATCTCTAAGCAGGAAATTCTCTAACTAGAGTCCTTTGATAAGTTCTATTAAAAATAATAATTTTTCAGCATAAATTCATTCATGGGTTTTATTATAACTGTTATTATACAATGTTCATTTCTTGTATGGCCAAAGGGAAGGACTTAAATTTCTGTCCTTATGAAAGTGCAAGCATATTATCATTGACTGGCATACTGTAATAGAGGCAGAAAACATCACAATGGACAAAGAAGGTGTGTGGATATATGTTCTCCCTGAAGACAGAGGCTAATTATAAAATTCACAACTTGAGGTCCTGCTTTCTTTTGTCAATTTGCATAATTTATTTTGAAATCCAGAAATGTTTACTCACTATTTTTGGAATCTTGACAGTTCTTCATTTTGTTTAGGTACAAATAATGTCCTCCCCCAGGAAACTGCATGGTGAATCAATCATTTTCAGTAAATATTACTTTTCTATTGAAAATATAACTTCCTTCAAATGCTTGGTCGAAATCAAAAGGCATTATACAGTCTAGACCTTAAATTTGAGGAAATCAAGGTGGACTTATGTTTTCTTACCCCTGGCTACCCCAAACACAGATCTTCTTAAACCAGGATTGGAAGTGCTTTGACGGATGATGTTAGTTTTAGAAAGCATTACACTTCTATCCACAGGCATAGGTGGCAATACTCAGAGTCTTCACCTGACTATAAGTTTTGTTTTCTAAGGGTGCAGGAATCATGGACTCATCTAGTATCAGTCCTGCCTTCTTTCTGAACTGCTCCCCAGCTGCCTTCATTTTCATTGTCAACTGTCCCAGAGGATCTATTTTTTAAAAACGATTCATGATGACTCATCTTTTTAAAAGAAATTAGATCATTTAGACCGATCTCTTAATTCTATGAAATCA
Source organism: Rhinolophus sinicus (assembly GCF_036562045.2). Lineage (NCBI taxonomy): Eukaryota > Metazoa > Chordata > Mammalia > Chiroptera > Rhinolophidae > Rhinolophus > Rhinolophus sinicus. Next base: position 91,770,716 of record NC_133753.1, on the reverse strand, counting down.
GTGAAAGAATTTTAATGAAAAATGTGGATAATCGAAAAGTCAATGTACTTGGCTTACAGATCTGTATGTGACTCTTTGATACAACAATGTGTGGAGATATGAGTTCTGCATGTGCCAGCTAACAAAGTGCGGCCCAATCAAAATGTGTTAAAAGTCACCCACAAATTAATCTCTGACACACACACACACACACACACACTTACAGACCCAGAGCTAAGCATACTACTTCCTAACAGATCTTTTGCTCACCATCGCAGAACATTGCACAGAATAGGTACTAGTAAATGTTTGTTGAATAAATGAATACATTAATAAATGGACTTTGTCTGACGTAGTGTAACACTTGTGAATCCAGTGGTACCTCGGTTTTCGAATGTAAACTGTACCGTTCGAGTTCTGAAACATTTGAAAACCGAGGCACAATTTCCCCATAGAAAGTAATCCAAAATGGATTGATCCATTCCGGACCTTTAAAATCAACCCCTAAAACTGCAAATTTAGCGTGAATTTTACTATCTAATGATACCAGAGATCCATAAAATTTACAGCGTTTGTAAACCGAAATGTTCATCAATGGAGATGTTTGAAAACTGAGGTACTATTGTAATTGTCTCTGATTGGAAATTCTGCACGATGACTCAAGTTTTCTAGCATTATATCTGCCCTCTCACCTTCCCTCCTCCTCCCCAGCCTTCCCAGGTGCTGTAAATGTCATCCTTCTGAAGTTCTGAAAGGACTGTGTGGAAGGGTCTTTTCTCACAATTGATTTGTGAGCCTGGACTATCAAGAAGTTTTACAAACCTAAGACTTCAAGTGAGAGACACTAAACCAAGCCTTTTGACATTATTTTACAAAGTATGCACTTCCCGTGATTGTTTTCCAGAGATAAGGTGACAAACCAGTGTCTGAAATGTCTCGAATTATAGTGGGATGTTTATAATCAATTAAATACTAAAAAGTGTCCATCCTTAAGTTTTTGTGGTTATTGCTGACATTCAATTTGTAAATCTTACTTCCATCACAATGCCTTTTTTGTTCCTACTTTATCATTGAATAATAATCCAGGAAATGTATATTATGTACTGTCATGCGGGAGACCCTGCTCACTGCACCATTTGTCATGCGAGGCGGCCTGCGGGGTCTCTGGTCCCGCTCCCCACATAAGAACGCAGGATATGGCTAGGCCAAAAAGGAACACCCACGGAGCCATAGTTAGGGGAGTCATACCACTGTAGTCTCTCCGGAGGCACTATAGTCTCATTGGAGGCTAGATCCACACGACCTGCAACCTGCTGTCCGCTTCTCTGCCTGCCAACTAACCAACTGACCAACCAACGCAGCCACGGCAGTTATATCAGTGGCTAATTGGCTAACTGGTTACAGCTGACAGCCAAACAGCCACAGCTGACGGCCATCCACTACCCAAGCCAGCACATTTCATGTGAGGCCGAGAGCCTGGAAACTGCGCTCTGGGACACTGTCCCCAAATGTACCTACTTTGGACAAAATGAGTGATGTGCCTGGGAATAGAAAGATTCAGAAGACATGGTCTTCCCTTCCCAAGGAAGCTGTGACATTGTGCAGAGCTTGTTGAGGTGGTCAGAGCATGTGGCATTTACTAGGCATATGTGTCTTTCATTAGCCACTTGGTCTCTCAGAGTCTCAGTTTTCCTAATTGGTATAATGGGGATAATTCTCAGATCACAGAGCTATTATAAAAATAAAACTTTTTTTTTTTAACTTTTTTTTAAATGTGGAAATTTTTTACAAACTATGAAACACCACATAAAGATATAAATGTCCCAGAAAAGGGAAATTTATAGAGAAGCAAAGGTGTTATATACCCATAAAATGCTTTACTCTTTGTTGTAAAAGTGTCTTAGAGATACAATATTAACAATAGCAAGCATTTACTGGGTATGGATTACATGCCAGGCACTTTCCATTTTCATTAAGACAATGTTGCCAAAGCTCTATGAAGTTGGGACTGTTACTATCTGTACTTTGAAGATTAGGATCAGAGGCTGTTAAAACTTAAATAACTTGACCATGGGTTCCAGCTGGAGTTTCAGTGGGGAAGTGGGGATTCAAACCTAGGTAGCCCAGTTTCACTGCTGTTCTCCTTGAGGTGATGGAATTTTGGAAAATGAGAGTTTACGTATGGCTGTACTCTGGAAAAGTACTCTTTAAAATCCAGACTTGGAAAATGTTTAGAATTCTAACAGTGGAGATGGAATTCTGACAAGGGCTATCCCGACTCAGGGAATTGCATGAGGGAAGATTCAGAGGTGGGAAAACATTGGGCAGGATTTGGAATGACTGGTGCAGCTGTCTGGTGAGAAGTGGAGAAGGAATGTGTTATACGTTCTGCTAGTTAGGTTAGGTCAGATTGTAGAGTCTTAAATGTCAGTGAATGGAGTTTGTGTTTGATTTAATGGGCATCAGGGTCCTATATCCTGTGCTATGTGTCACTTGCAATGACAGAACCAACTTCAAAGCCAGAAATAGGGCAAAAACCAAGGACCAATACTGGGAAACATGAGTAAGACCATCTACCAGAATGCAGCCAAAGGGAAAGCAGAACCGGGAATCAGGAAGCAGGTATCCGGAGGGAAGTCACCCAACAAGAGTAATTGCTAGAACCTGAGCCCAAGAGAGGCTCTAAATTCAAAAGTGTCCAGATGCAAAGCAGAGGAAAACTTCCAACTCAAACCTCCAACCTTTGCAACCTGTCTGGAGAGTTAACCACTTGCTCTCAGTGGTGGGTGGGCAAGCGGAGGTTTCAGGGATTTACAAATGGGGCTCATATGGGAAGGATGGTAAAGGATAGAGTTGTGTTTGTGGAAAAATGAATATGAACATAAGAAATGGGATGGATAGAAGACATTGGAGTTAGAAGAATCAGTTTAAAAAGAAATCTGGCAAAGTTGTTGCCAACTGAGTTATTTCATTGTGGGAGGTAGAGAAGAGATAGTGACTGATTTTCACTGGCTCACCATTGCTCTATTTTCTTTTCTAGAAAACAAAAGTCTCTTACAATGTAGAAATAATAATTTAAAAAATTCTTAAAGCATTCTTTTTTTATTATTAGTTTCAGGTGTACAAAACATTGTAATAGTTAGATATTTACACCCCTCACAAAGTGATAATCCCCTCCCCCAATCTACTACCCTTCTGACATCATATATAGCTGTTTCAATTCCTTTGACTCTATTCCCTATGTTGTACTCCACATCCTGTGACTATATATATATATATATATATAAAATTATAGTTGACATTCATTTTTAGTATATGTGCTGCCGAAGCGAGCACATAGTTGACATTCATTGTTGTTCAGCTTCAGCTTCAGGTGTACAGTGCAGTGATCAGGCATCTACATCATCCCTGAGGTGGTCTCCCTAATAAGACAAGTGCCATCAGACACCCTACAAAATCTTTACAACATTATTGATTATATGCCCCAAACTGTTTTTCATATCCTCATGGCAATCTTGTGGCTACTAATTTATGCTGTCTAATCCCTTTACTTTCTCCCCCATCCCCACTCCCCTCCCAACTAGGAACCCTCAGTTTTTCCTCTGTATCTCTGAGACGATTTCTGATTAGTTTACTCATTTATTCAGTTCTTTAGGTTCCACATATAAGTGAGATCATATGGTATTTGTCTTTCTCAATCTGACTTATTCCACTTAGTAAAACATTCTTCTGTTGGATTATTACCTACACTCCTACTTCCAAGTCTTCTTTCTGTGGATAATAATGTCATATGTCCCTAGCACGCATATTGGTCAGGATAAAGATGCTGTGTCTTTATCAGACTTAGGTATATATTATTTTAGCTCCATTTCATGCCTGGTTACATCAGTCTCTCTTACACACAACCCAGAAACTCCTCAAAACCCCACACCCCCAGTTTTCATGAGCATGAGACATCAGTGACTGAGAGTGTTTCAGGGATGATGAATGAAAAGCCATGGAGAATCAAGGTTTCTAAAGTTCTAATTCTGGTACTAGTTCTAGCTAGTTGTATGACCCTGGTTCTAACTATTACAAAGGTATTAGGTTTGTGCGAAATAAATTGCAGTTTAAAAGGTTAAAAGTAATTGCAAAAACCACAATTACTTTTGCACCAACCTAATTTTGCCTTCAATTTGCTAATGTAAGCCAAAGGAAGCATTGACAATCCCTTTTTTAGCCAGCAAGTCATAGTATGAAGCTTACCTCTTGTTGCCACTCCGTACTTGGGCAAACACATCGGTCCTATTGCAATAATTTCCTTCCTATGACATTTATAGGACATAATTCACATTCAGAATGTTGCTTGCAGCTGAGTTGAACTTATTTAGTTGTGTAGATTTGGCCTTATTCTTTAATTCTACTGGGGAAAATTAGACAAGAGAAATGTGGCAACAAGGAAGAGAGTTAAAACAGATGATGCCATAGCAAAGTTTCCACATCAGTTTTTGGCTTCAGTTTCCATATCAGTAAAGGAAAGGAACAGAAATAAGTGATTGCTAGGTTCATTTCCATATGTAAACTTTCAAGATTCTGTATTTGCATATAACCAAAGTGTCCTGAGGTAGCGGATTAGGAGAGAAAAGCCTCCAGTTTCAACCAATAACTCAGGCGAATTGGAAAACTAATTTCTTTAGCTTTAAAATTAGAAGATTGGATGAGCTCACTATTAAAACACCCAACATTTAAAAACAAAATCTTTATCATGAGTACAGTTAGGGAAACAAAGATTTATTTAAAAATGCTCACCATAAAATTAGCCTGGTCTTTGGAAACTTCCCCAAAGAATCATTATTAGCTTCTCAGTCGTTCAATATACCTGTATGTGTACATTCTTATCCATCTGGGATAGTTGAGTTCTGATGTTGCTGGGGTGATCCACAAAGACAACAATGATTTTTCAAGTTCTTTTTCCATTCTGTTGAGCTTATGTTTCTGTCCTTGTACACAAACATAGTCCAAAAAAAAAAAAAGGAAGAAAAGAAAAGAAAGAAACCAAACATAATTTCAAAAAATAGTCTTCAAAGTAATTTTTTTTCCTAGCAGCCAAATTTCCATCTCTATCTCTGTTTTCCTGTGAAATAAAATAGAAACTACTAGGTGTGCAATATACTTATCATCAGTCAGATGGCACGTGTAGAGAGCAGCTCAGAGAAAAGAACTCAGCCCAAATCAATAACGCCTGTAATGGAACGCCCACGCTGAAACCAGGACAGGCACGCAGGGAATCAAATGTGCTTCCATAATGGAGAGTGATTTCAGCAACTGAACACTCATCGAAAGTAAATGGATTTCTTAAATGATAACAGTGCAAAAGAAAAGAAAAATAGGAGGAAGGGTTAAAACAGCAAGACCCAAACTAAAGTACTTAGACCTGCCATATCCCCACCTGAAAATGAACAGAATGCTTGACTATATGTCATCTAGGACTTTGCTATTAGGAAAGTATAGGATATTTGCATATTATCTTCATTATTAACAAATATTAATTGAACACTTAATATGTAGACAACCTTGGGAGCTTTTATAGGTGCAATAAAGTGTAAGAAAACATATATCCTCATGTACCATTAGGAGGTAAATTACAATTCTAGGAAGTCTTTGGCAAATAATGCTGGGTGAGCATAGATCAGTGTTGGTCAAATGGGACAATTAGCAAAATTACGTGGACGATACTACACTTAAACTTGTCCTTCACATAACTGAAATTCCAGTGATATGGGGTTACCAAAATAAATTAATTTGTGTATATTCAATGGACTATAATTAACTATTAATTATTGCATTATAATTATCAAACTAATAAAATTAATGCCAAGCAGGGGTTCCCGCTGACCATAATATACTAGTAGACTTCCAGAAATCAGTGTGCTTCATCACCAAAGTTAAAAAAATATATATAAGTGTGTCAACCACTTTTCATGTTACAAGGGAGCGGTGAACAAAATAGAAAAAACTTGTAACCATCAGAGAATTCATGCTCTAATGGAAAGAGTTAGGTAATGATAAGAAAAAAAAAACATAAAAAAGTATGTCTGATGATAAGTATATAAACAACACAAAGCAATGAGATGGCATAAAGAGAGCTAGGGAAGAGGTTAGCACTGCATTTTAAAGTAAGGTGATAAGGGAAGGTCTCATTGAGAGGCCAGGGTTTGAGCGAAGAGGTGAATTGAGCGAGGGAGTGTCCAGGAGATATCTGAGGGAAGAGAAATCCCCGAGGAAGGAAAGTAAGTGCAAAGAGTGGTTAGTGTGGTTGAGGTAGAGAAAAGAGACAAATGCATAGTGAAAAAGGCAAGATTGAGAGTAGTAAGAGATTCCATAGTTTTTTTCTAAGCCATTGCAAATAATTTGACTGTTATTCTGAGTGAAAAATTATGCCATTGGTGTGTTCTGACCAAAAGAGTGAAAAGATCTCTTTGTTTTTCTCTATTATTATTATTATTTTTTTTTTAAAGGGGCAAGATGATGTCAGTTTGGACCTGTGTGGATGGGGTAGAAATTTTAACCTGTAATCAGTTTCTGAATATGGTATATAGGGTTGGTGAAGCATTGGGTATTGTGGTATGAGAGAAAGAGAGGAATCAGGGATCACCCCAATATATTTGGTCTGAAGAGCAATTCACTGAGGTGGTTAAGACTGTGGAAGAGTGCTTTTAAAAAGATTTTTTGAGGGATGTATCGTGAACCCAGTTTTAGAAATACTGATTTGGAAATTCCTTTTCATATCCAGGTGAAGTAGCTGAGTACATGGTTGGATAATCAGGTCTGTTATTCAAGGGAGAGGCCCAGGCTGGAGAAATACATTTGGGAGTAATCAGTCAGAGATGGTGTCTAACTATGGATCCAGATAAGATCTCTAATAGAGTAAGTGCTTATCCAGCAGCAAAGAAGTTCAAGGGCTGATTCTGGAAACACTACAGTCTATAGGGTCACTGAAATGAGACTGAAGCAAAGGAGACTCAGAAGTAATGGCCAGGGAGGAGGTTAGAAACCTAGGAGAGCTGAAGTCTTGAAATATTATTTTCAGTATAATTTGAAAGTAAAATCCAAATGACCATAAATCTTTTTAAAAAGAAGTATGCTTTCTTATAATAATATAGGCTATATTGGAAAAGTACCAATGGAAATGGATGGGTCAGCATTCCATAAAAAAGTAAAAGCTTTTAGAAATATGCTTACAACTTCTTTGGAGCTGGTTTGTTTTGTTTTCCAATATGTCAAGGAGTCGCTATAAGCATGGAATGTTTCGATTTTGGAAAACTTGGCTTTGAGTCTACTTCTGTTGCTTTTGGTTTAGTGTCTCAATTCTTGGGAGATGCTGGTTTGTTAAATATAGAAACATCTGATATGCAGAAATCTCTTCATTAGGGATTAGTAAGAGATTAGATTGGGGGAAGGGTTAGAATGATTACAATACTCTGGCAAGGACACTCTCTGTTTAAATAAAATGCCCTCACGGTGTGTCATGGAGACTCAGAGGAGCAGGACGTCTGTACTTCGGTGGTGTGACCAGCTGAGAACATCATAGCATTTAGCCTGAGCTGCAGCTGCCTGCTGTTCTGATAGAAACAGAAAAGCAAAGAAAGCAAAAACGTTTATGCTCAGGCGAGGAACAGGCTGAGTGATTTCTGAGCTGGCAATCAGATATCCATCTAGTAAGTTAAAGGCTGGTCTGTGATAAAACGCAAAAAGAAAACCACCGACCTAAGCAGTCTGAAGGCAGAACGTAAAACTGTGTATGTTTTGAAATCTTTTTGTATCAAAACCAAATCCTCACCTCTGAATTATATTAAATAATTATTAATGATATAATTTTAGTGTAGTTTGAGAGATGTTATATTGTGCCTCATTTCTTTATAAACTTGTTTAGATTTGTATCTTTACTTAAAATTTTATGTATTTTTATAAATTAATATTAAACATGCATGTTTCTCATGTCACCACGATTGTGAAAATACTCCAAGGGCAAAAATGAATGAGACTCTATCTGTGCTTTAAAAGGACTGGGTTAGTTTGCCGGCTTGATTCTCCATAGGGACCCGTTCAGCCGGTTGACCAAGACTTGGCTTGGAAAAGGTAAAGATTCTGAGAGACTCTACCACTTCCTCAGTGTGCACCTTGGGACAATCTGTGAGATAGAAATTCACTGAGGGAGTGTTTTCTTCATAAGTTATCTGGTTATCAAAAATGAGATCACATTAGGCAAAATTGGATATAACTTCTAACAGAGAAAAACCATTGTCCCTTCCAGCAATGCTCATGTGATTCCAGGAATTCTGCTTTGCTGCTAAATGCCGGTCCACTGTGTATTTACAAAAGCACAATCTCATGAAGACCATGGAGAGGCAGGAATTTGGTCATATTATTTGTTTTCAGAACAATGAGTTAAAAATGAAAAAAAATCAGTGAATGAATCATGTATTGACTTTATGTGACGTCTAAGAATTGCTGTGATTTTGTTTTTTCTTCACCAAATTGTCAGTTTTACTTGTGAGTTCTTTGGAGGTGCTATAAACACAGCTATAATGTCAAGTCCACATTCTGTGCAATATATATCAATGGCTGTGATAACAGTTTTCTATTTATAGAACATGGCTTTTGTATGCTTGATGCTCTTGATTCTGAATAAAGTAGTGGGAATATTAACATATTGAGATGGCTTCTCCAACACAAAGCCATAGCTACCAACATGGCAGGCCTATAATGATTTTCTGATTATAAGATGCTATGTAGCCTTTAATTCCTTGTTTAGAAATGGTCTCTAAATAGCTTTGAAAAGCATTTTGTCCAATCATGTCTGCTAGAGTATGAGTCTAGGTAACTGGGGGTGGGATTCATTAGTCAAATTAGGAAAGTCAGGAATAGTTGCTGAGTTAAAATTATGAGTTCTAGTTGGAACCTGTTGAGATTATGAGGCCAGATGGACATTGAGGAAGTGATAGCCAGCAAGGAGTTAACAGTATGTGCTGATTATTTACAAGTGAGTTTAGGAGTCAAGAAATAGATGTGGGAGATTGCCCTTATATTCATCAGGTTGGACTGCCGTAACAAACTACCACAGACCAGGTGGCTTATTTTCTTATGGTCTGGAGTGTGCAATTCTGAGATCAGAGTGCCAGAATGGTCTTATTTCTGGGGAGAACTTTTTTCCCAGCTCTGTAGATGCTGCCTTCTCACTGTATGCTCACTGGACCTTTCCTTAATGCTTATATGTGGTAAGAAAGAGCTCTCTGATGTCCTTTCTTATAAGGACACTTACATCCCCTTGAATCAGAGCTGTACTCATATGTTCTCATTTAACCTTGATTACATCCTTATAAGCCCTATCTCCAAAGACAGTCATCCTGGAAGTTAGGGCTTCAATATATGAATTTGGTGGTGGTGGTGGGGGCATAATTCAATCCATAACAGTAGCCAAAGCCAAGGAGAAGGTGGAATCGCCTATACTTTAAGTATAAAGGTATAAGACCGAAAGGAAAAGTCTGATAGTCAAGAAGAACGAGGACTCAAAAAAGCCATTGATGCTAGATATTAAAATGTCATTATTAGAGAAGCACTTCTGGAATGGCAAATAAGGACTTCCAAAAAATCTGCTATTCCATTAAAGAAAGAGAGAGAGAGCGAGAGCGAGAGCGAGAGCGAGAGCGAGAGAGAGAGAGAGAGAGAGAGAGAGAGAATATTGGCAAAAACTGTCAACATAACACTTTTCAGAACTCTGGAAATTAATCAAAGAGTTTCAACAATCCAAGGAATATTCAAGAAAAAATGAATCTCCATAAGAACAGAGAGCTTTGTGGAGTTTTTTTTTTTCCCTTCTCTATATTCTTATCCCTCTCTCTAGCTTTATACTAGTTATGAAAACCATCAGCTTCTTGGTTATGATCCAGCAATAGTGGATCCCAGAGGAGCTTACATCCACACAAAAGCCTGCACATGGATGTTTATGGTAGCTTTATTCATAATTACTAAAAGTTGGAAAGAACCAAAATGTAGGTGGATGGATAAGGAAACTATGGTACATCCCGACAATGGGATATTACTCAGCACTAAAAAGAAATGAACCATCTGGCCATGAAAATACATGGAATAACCTTAAATACATATGACTAATTGAAAGAAGCCAATATGAAAAGGCTGCATTCTGTGTGATTCTAACTATATGACATTCGGGAAAAGGAAAAGAAAAAAGCATGGAGTTAGTAAAAGGAGCAGTTGTTGCCAGGGGCTGTAAGGGAGAGGTGAATAGAGGTAGAGCACAGAGGATTTTAGGGAAGTGAAAATATTCTGTATAAAATTGTAATGATGGACACATGACATTATACATTTGTGCAAACTCATAGAATGTACAAGACCAAGAATGTACAAGTCTTAAGGTAAACTATGGATTTGAGGTGATTATGACGTGTCAATGTAGGGTCATCAATTGTAACAAATATACCACTTTCGTGAGGGATGTTAATGATAGGGAGGGAATGCATGTGTGCGGCAAGGAGTATATGAGAAATCTCTGTACCTTCCTCTCAATTTTGTTGGGAGCCTAAAACTCTTCTAAAAAATAGTCTTTAAAAAAAGCTTCATCCTTATTGAATTGTCATTGTTTGACCTTCCTGGCTGATCCTAGCAAAGCTCATTCACAGGTCCTGTCTTTAGTTGACCTGACTCAGAGCTCGTGCAATGAGGAAAGCCCTCTCATCAAGGAATTTGTTGAAAAAAATCCAGCTATAGTTGTTAACAATTGACATGGTGATACCATTTGTACAAAACAAGAGACAGACCAAAATCTTAATTAAAAAAAAAAGAGAGAAATCCATAGTGGATATGAAAATCTCTGCCATATTCCTGGGGATCTAGAAGGTATAACCATTTGTGGAGTTATGTGCATACCCAGGAAGTGATTCAAAAGGCTGTAATTTCTTACCTCTAGTTGACCTGGAGGCTTTGCACAACAGAAAGCGAAGACTAAGAGTTTTAAAATGCTAGAGTTTTGAAGGCGTGTCTCCAACATACACAGAGAGCTCCCTTTTAAAGGTTTACAAACATATTGGTTCAATGAACTTAAAGGAAGTCTCTGACCAATTATTGGCTGCTCACTAAGCTGACTGAATAGAAACTTCAATGGCTATACAGTAAAGAATACAGACTTTGTAGAATTAGTCCAAGAGAGTCATTAAACAAATAGTGGCAACAACAAACTGTGAGGATGGGGGATCTGATTTCATCAATTGTACAGTTTCAATTTTTAAAAATATGACCCATATACAGATTTACACACAGTTAAATGAAACTGTCCCTGAGGAAGCTCAGATGATGAGCTCACTAGAGAAAGACTTTAAATGAGCAATTATATATACGTTCACCAAACTAAAGGAAATCATGTCTAACAAACTGAAGGAAGGTATGAGAATGATGTGTCACTAAATAGGGGATATCAATAAAGAGATAAAACTTTAAAATAATAACCAACTAGAAATTCTGAAGTTGAATTATAATAATTTAAATGAAAAATCCCCTAGGAGGCCCAACAGCAGAATTGAGCTGGCAGAAGAAATGATGTGCAATCTCAATGATAGGTGAATTTTGATTATTCAGTCTGAGGAATATAATGAAGAAATAAAAATGAACAGAGCCTCAGAAACCTGTTAGACACCATCACGTGTTCCAAGGTACACATAGTGGGAGTTCTCCTTATAGGACTCTCACTATGCATATCTTGGGGGGCACTCCCATTATGTATATCTTGGAACACTTGATGGTGTCTAACAGGAGAAAAGGGCAGAAAGAATATTTGAAGAAATGATGGTCCCAAATTGGATGAAAAACATTAGTCTACACACAGACTCCAAGTAGGAGAAACTCAAAGAAAGACACATCATAGTTAAACTAATAAAAGCCATACCCCAACCAAAAGCACCTCATATCGCATAAAAGGGATTCTCAATAAATTAACAGCTGACTTAACAGGAATAATGGAGGCCAGAAGAGAGTGGAATTACATTCAAAGTGCTGAAAGAAAATATTGTCAAGAACTCTACATCCAGACAAACATTCTCGAAAAATATGGAGACATTAAGAAATTCCCAGATTAACAAATTGAGAGCATTTGTCAATAGTAGACATTCCCTATAAGAAATATAAAATAGAGACCTCTAGGCTGACATGAAATGATACATACAGTAACCCAAATCCACATGAAAAAATAAAGAATCCAGAATAAAGGTAAGTACATATATGCATATAAAAGATAGTGTAAATATATTTTTGTTTGTAGCACTTTTCTTCTCCTATCTGATTTAAAACACAAATTCATAAAGCAATAAGTTCAAACATGTATTGATGGGTTTATAATATATAATGGTGTAATTTGTGTTATAATAATAGCACAAAGCAAACAGAGTTGTATTGGAACAAAGTTTTTGCTTGCTGTGAAATTGAATTGATATTAATTCTAACTTTATAGTTTTAAGTTAAGATGTCAATTGTAAACTGCAAGGTAACTACTGAGAACATTATTCAAAAAACATAATTAAAGAACATTAAGGAAATTAAAATGGTAGACTACATAATATATAACACAAAAGAAGGAAATAATGGAGGAATTGAGAAAGAAAAAATGTAAGATATATCAAAATAAATAGCAAAAAACACACGTAAGTTGGTCTTACTGATAATTATATTAAATATAAATTGATCAAAACTAAATCCAATTAAAATGAAAAATCGAAAATAAATCGCAAAGGAAATTATAAAGTACTATGAGACATATGAAATAAGATACAACATACCAAAATATATTGGATGCTGCTAGTGCAGTATTTGTAGGGAAACTTATAGGTATATTCTTTCAAAATCTGAAATTAGTTCCCCTTTACCTTAAGAAACCAGGAAAAGGAGAACAGACCAAACCTTAAGCAAGCAGAATGGTAGAAAAAAAAAAAGGATTAGAATGAAAATAAATGAAATAGAGAATAGAAAAACAATAGAGAACATCAGCAAAACCAAAAGTTATTTCTTTGAAAAGATCAACAAAATTGGCAAATGCTTAACTAGACTGACCAAGAATAAAAAAAGAAGAGATTCCAATTAATAAATCAAGGAATGAATAAAGCAATATCTCTATCAACCTTATAAAAATTAAAAGTATTATGAAAGGGTGAATTTTATGTTACATATATTGTATCTATTGAGCTTTTATTTGTAAATGTCATCATTAGAACTTTTGCAAAAAGGAAACTAAGAAAGAAATAGAAAATAAAAATGAGGGCTGTAATTCCATAGTTTTATTTCATGTGAAAAAAAATGTAACTTTTAATACAGTACATTGCTTCTAATTATGATTGATTGCTGATATTATCAAATTAAAACTAATTATCCAATTTACGTGCATCAGTGCTTTTCCTCCCTGAAAGTTTGCATGCCATTCTAATCTGAGCCAGATCTGTGAGTTAGGTTTATGCTGATGCTGTGATTAGAAAATATCAGAATTGAACACTTTCTGCCATGATCCTTTGTCATGAGAGGTGCCTCTGCCTGGCAAAAGTGTTCATGGTTTTCTCATTTGTCAGTTCATACTAGTTTTTCAGCCTCTGTTGAATGGTTAACAAATGTCAAAATGTTGAAAATATGTGAATATGTTAACTTGATTCATTTGATTAAACAACTTGATTGTTGGTTCTAAAACTCATACCAAACCTTTTTTTTTTTTTTTTTTGGTCCATACTAGGCAAAAATGTATCAAATATTTATTACCTTAGAGAATTTGACTTTTATAGGTCCTGTTCCCTGGTGTCTAGAAACTTTAAATTTCTTAAAATCCAATAAAATATTTTTGAGAAGTTCTTAGCCATATTTTCAGCATATCATAAGACTACAGAGAATACCTAAGGGAATCAAGATCATTTGCTTAAACTGAAAATACATCCATACAGTATGGAAATACATTGTTATGGTTAGATCTTGCAGAGTATAAGCTCTGATTGTATGTCTGTCGACCTACCTATATATTAAAAATGGGAATTTAATGTGTTATTTTAAAATCAAGTAAATTGGTTAAAAAAAGACTTCTTTAAGAAAAATCTCAATTTTAAAAAGGAAATATAGAAGTCATAAATGGAAGATGTTGCAGCGCCTACCTCCTTAGGATGGAGAAAATGTGGACAAATATATCAATACGTAAATAAAATTTTATTTTTAAAGGGATGATTGGCATCTACTGTAGAAATTAACAAACATTCAATATAAGTTCATTAAATGGTTCTAGAGTATCACAGCAAATGTATAAATAATATATCTCAACTAATATCTTTGGTGTGCATGGGGAGATTTCCAGTTTTGGCATAGTTTTTGTTGTCCCCATGTTTAAAGATAATGAATAATTATCAAAAAAATTGTTTCACCCAAATCAAGGGAGATGATAAAAGTTTGAAATCACAGCATTAGGGGCACTGAGAGTTAATACATGCATGGCAGACAGTATTCTAAGTGTTTTTATTTTCTTGCTAACTCAGAAAATTTACAGTTACCCCATTGTCAAATGAGACACAGACCAGAGAGTATAAAGGAGCATTTAAAACCATACAGCTAGTGAGTGGCTTAACTGAGATTTAAATCCAGACAACCTACTCCAGTGCATTCATTCGTAGTTACTATGGTACATTGCTTTTTTTTTTTTTTTTCTTTTCTTTCATTAAGGTGAAATGTTTTTTTCAATCCCCTTTCCTCTCACCTGATCAACATCCCTAACATACCAACATGCATAAAGGAAATGTATTAAAAAAAAGTTTAAAATGTGGTTATGTATGCTTTTTATTCTTTTAGAAAAAGTAGGCCTAGAATTTATGGCATTACAATTGTTGACAGGTATTCACATGATTCCATCTTTTTGTCCTGTCCAGTATAATATGCATGCATTTGTTTATTTTATTTAAGTATAGTTGGTATAGAATATTATTATATTAGATTCCGGTTGTACAATATAGTGATTCAACATTATTATACCTTATGATGTGATCACCCCACGAGTTTTAGTAATCATGTCACCATGTAAACTTTCATAGTATTATTAACTCTATTCTCCTTCACTTTTTTAACCATCGCCCAACCCTCCCCCACCCCTTTCTGGTAACCATGGTCTCTGTTTCTATCAGTCTGTTTTTGTTTTGTATTTTTTTAGATTCCACATGTAAGTGAGACCATACAGCATTTGTTGTTTTCTGTCTGACATATTTCATGTAGCATAATACTCTCTAGGTCCATTCATGTTGTCACAAATGGCAAGATTTAATTCTTTTTTATTTTTGCATAATAAGTATTCCATTGTATATGTATATCCAGATAAAAACATCGTCTTTATACCTTCATCTACAGTGGACACCTAGATTGCTTCCATATCTTGGCTGTTGAAAATAATGCTGCAGTGAACACAGGGGTGCATATATCTTTTCTATTTAGTGTTTTCATTTTCTTCAGCCAATTACTCAGAAGTGGAATTGCTGGATCTATGGTAAATCTGTTTTTGTTTTTTTGAGGAATCTCCTACTTTTTTCCATAGTGTCTGCACTAACTTGCAGTCCAACCAGTAGTGCACAAGGCTTTGCTTTACTCCATATTCTCACCAACGCATGTTATTTGTTGACTTTTTGATAATGACTATCCTGACTTGTGTGAGGTGGTATCTCATTATGGTTTTGATTAGCATTTCCCTGTGATTAGTGACACTGAGCATCTTTTTATATGTCCGTTGGTTATGTGTATGTCTTCTTTGGAGAAATGTATTTTCATGTCCTCTGCCCATCTTTTGACCCAATTGTTTACTTTTCTGTTATTGAGTTGTGTGAGTTTCTTACATATTTTGGATGTTAACCTCTTATCAGATATATCATTTTTGAATATATTCTGCCCATTCAGTAGGTTGTCCTTTTGTTTTGTTGTTGGTTTCCTTTGTTGTGTAGAACAGACAGGTATTTAATGCTTAAATTATTCAGATGAGCAAGTTCAGAAATATTTTAGAAATAATATATGAAAGTGGGACTCAAATATAAAAATAATGGATCCTCATTCTGCACATGAAAATCAGTCTCATTATTAGCATGGTTGTAGCGATACTTGATTTCAGAGGACACCACTGGTTATAGCAGTATCTTTACATTTGCTTCTGCAAAGAACACAGTTTTAAAGTATAAAGCAATCATGTTCAAAAATTGTTTAAAAATTGCTTTGCTCCTTTGGATCTGAAACATTGTTATTCAAGGAAATCAGGGCATATTGTTGACAATATATTAATATCCTATTTTAAAGACTAAATGTGTGTCCTTAATTTATTTAGAAATTAATTGCTAAATAAGTTTATTTACCAATTAAATTTATCACTTAGCAATTAAATATTATGGTTCATATTAATAAGATAAGTTCTTATATTACTACCAACATTATGAATATGAAATTTAGACTTAGAGTATATATATTATTATTAACAGTTTTTATTCTATAAATTCAAAATGGTATTAAATTTTTTTTCTAACATGAATAACCATTCTTTTAGACTTTAGAGTTGTTGCTATCACACATGCGTGTACCATAAATAAAGTAAGTGAATAGAGGTTTAGTTTTTGTTTGCTTGTTTGTTTTCAACCTGTGTGTTTGCCCTAGTCACATTTACTATATGAACTTGAACCAGGGATGTGGTTGTAACCAGTAATAGAATAATAGTAGTATATATACTCAAATAATTACTTAGCAGTCTAATTATTTGAACTGTTTTGTCATTATCATTTTTACTGAATAGATAAACATATTTTTATTAAGGGTCTATCATTTATAAGACATCAGAATATATATGCTAAACTTTTATTCCCAGGTACGAATTTTCATTTAAAAAGGATAAAGTTAATGTGTTTTCTCATATTAAACCACAGAATGATTATATATTCATGTCAATGGGCAGTAGCTACAATATGTAACAGGCAGTGGTTAGTGCATTCTCTCTTTGATCGATACAAAGTGTTTTATATTAATCATTTTAATAACAGCCACATGTAAAGTAGAGATATACTTTATATTTGTTTACAGATATTCAGTGGATGCTTACAGAATTTAAGTAACACCAGGAGCAAGTACAGAGCCACATCTTAAATCAGAGACTTCTTAATCCAGAACCTCGGTTGTGCCTATTTTGAACTTTGAATGAATTGTATAAAGCAGTGACTGACTTTCATGTTTTTATCTGGATAAACCTGGGAATGTCAACTAGCTATGAAAAATATCTTTTCTCTTTCAACTACAGCCAATGTATCTCCTACTGTCATCCTTTCCAACTTCGACTCTCCTTCGTCATCTCTTCAGGCCAGATTCTGGGTGGGAACTCATCAGAGCACCTGGGAATACGTTGTAAAGATTTTGTAGGGGGTCAGATGGGCACTTGTCTTATTAGGGAGACCACTTCATGGATGGTGTAGCTGCCTGGCCACTGCACTGTATACCTGAAGCTGAAGCTGAATAATATTGAATGGCAACTATAATTATATAAGGGGCTCAAACAGTTTGTAGTTAATGCAGTCGGCACTTGTTAACTGCAGTTCTGTCCATGTTACCAACTGCCTGTATTATAGCCTGCCCCTCTTCTGTCAGGAAATGCCTAGAATATACTGAACCCAATTTTTTTCTCTAAAATATAGCTGTCTTAATTCATTCTCTAACGTACAAAGGCACACTATAAGAATTTAGGTAATATATAGCTTTCCCTCTCTTCTCAATAAAGAAAAAGTTAGGTTTAAATCAGAGCTGTTTTATATACTAGATTTCCTCTTCATAATTTGTGCATGAGAAACCCTCATTACAAGCTTAAATCCCTAAGTATATGCTTCAGGAAAATATAACTTTGGGACAGTCTGTGAAAATAACTTATTCATCTCCTTTTTGAGTCATTAATGATTAAAAATTTTGTTTTGCATAAGTTTGAAATAAAACTGAGAACTTGCACGTGAATTTATCTAATTTACCGTGTGCCTATAATGAATCAGGTACTGTTCTAGGCACAGGCCTTAAAATGAAACAAGATGTGAAGTATAGCATAAGGAATATAATAATATTGTAATAACTATGTGTGGGGTCAGAAGGGCAGGTTCTAGGCTTATTGGGATGGACACTTCATGAGTAATATAAATGTCTAATCACTATGTTGCTATGAAACTAATATGTTATATGTCAACTGTAATTGAAATATTATAGAGGTCGACTGAAGAATAGAAAGCATGGAACTGGAGGGACCAAAGGACATTCTTGAGGTTCTAAAGTCATATGAAAACCCAGGTATAGCCCCAGTCCTGGAGCCCTCTTCTTACCATCTTCTGGGATGTCTGGATCCCTTGTCAAAACCCAAGGGGTTTCACTATGTGGCTTCTTTTGCCATTTCTGATGTCCTTTAGGTGGAATTGGAGGCAGAGGAAAAGTTTTTTGTGTGTGCCATCAATTCTTTATGGTCTGAAAAAGGGCCTTGAATTTGTATTCCTTTAGAAATACGCTAGTTCTCTTCTTCAGTATTCAGTGAATATTGCAACCTGCTTCAATAATATTATGACTGTAAGTAGATTCTGTGAGTAAACTGATATGTGCATATGTGCAGCTAAACTTACAAACACCCAGACACAATCTCAAATAAATATGAGTGTATATATATATATATATATTTATATTTATATTTATATTTATATTTATATTTATATTTATATTTATATATATGCATACATGTGTGTGCATGCATATATATGTGTATATGTGTCTGTGTATGTATATATATATATACACACATATATATATACACACATACACACATATATAGGTATATATATATATATATATATATATATATATACACACACATATATATGTACACAAACTTTTATATACACATTAAGGGTATATATCGGGATCATATATTCAGAAGGAAATATTACATAAAACCCATGCACATCATTGACTGATGAACAATCACACCTTCCAAGCCTCCCCATGGTGCATACCTGGCCCCTTTCAGTGCTTCCCGCCATGACTCTTCCCAGTGCACCCACTTACATGCTGCTCTCAGACTGTGCCTTGTTAGTTTCCATTTCTTGTGTCCTCACTGTTAAGCTCTTCTTGCCATTTTGTATTCGAAAACTGTGTTTTCCAAGTTAATATTAACAGAATCTTCTATGTAAAGTTTTTTTTTTTTTTTTTTTCTCCCATCATCTGTAATCTCTCTTCTTTTGAATAGTTATAAAATTCTGCTGTGTTTATGTCAGGATGCTAATATACCATCTGGAGTAATAGTTTTGTTGTTCTCCTAAACCCAGTATCATCTTCTCCATTTCACCATCATTTCACCGGTAGGTCAATTAAAAAGCAGGGGTTATGTTGTAAACATCTAAATAGTCATCCAAAGTGCCTACCTAACACAGCACTTCATGTATAAGAGGTCTGACAATTAAGTTCGTGAACTCATCCTAGAAAAAGTGCTACATCCCTCATTACTGAATATCACTATAGTCACCCTTGAAGTACTCCCCTTGGGAAGCTATGCACCGATGCCAGTGCCTAGTCCACCCTTCTAAGCAGTTTTGGAACCCTTTTTCTGGAATGGCCATCAGAGCTGTCATCGTATTACCCTTGATGTCCTGAATGTCATCAAAATGTCTCCCTTTCAATGTTTCCTTTAATCTTTGTGTAATGAAAGAAGTCATTGGGGGCTAGATCAGGTGAGTAGGGAGGGTGTTCCAATACAGTTATTTGTTTACTGGCTAAAAACTCCCTCACAGACAGTGCCGTGTGAGCTGGTGCATTGTCGTGATGCAAGAGCCATGAATTGTTGGTGAAAAGTTCAGGTCGTCTAACTTTTTCATGCAGCATTTTCAGCACTTGCAAATAGTAAACTTGGTTAAATGTTTGTCCAGTTGGTACAAATTCATAATGAATAATCCCTGTGATACCAAAAAAAGTTAGCATCATTATTATAACAAATTTGCGAACTTGATTGTCAGACCTTTGTAAGTGAACACTTGAGACAGAGCCTGTTCATAAAGTACATTTATGAATGTTACTTTATGAGGTTAATTAATCCCAGAAAACCATCAGTAAACTCACATTTTTAAAAATCATTCAAAGTTTACTTGATGGACATGGCTTTTAAATTTGTTCCCGCATCCTTCTTTTTTATTTCCATTTGTAGTAACCTGCTGTACCTGAGGCTGCTTCTGTTTTTTCTTATTATCATTTTAAATATTCAGTGTAAAGATCCAAGCAGGTTTTCTTTTCTCCTTTGACCATGACAGAATTGTTAAATGTCATTGATTGACACCACAGATTTCAAATACATTGGAGGGAAGAAAGCCTTGTTGGCAGAAAGTCACCCGTGTAAATAATACATCATAAGAAGCACCCTGTGTAGTTTTCCTTGGCTTTTGCTGTGTATGCACCTTTAATCTATGGCTTTCATTCTTGTTCACAAGGTATACCAAATCATGAACATATTCCTTTTTGAAAAATGAAATGTATCCAGCACACGATCCCTGCCCCTCTCTCTAATCTTTTCTAATCTATAAAAACATGAGATGTTTTCAAACCAAATATTGAGTCTATCTTACCACAAAATGGAGATTTCCTCTTTAAATAAAAGTGTGTGTTGATGGATTTTATGGTGTGCAGTTTAAACTGCTTTCCAACTATTAAATATGGACACTTCAATACATTTAGAACTTAGCTGTCAGCTTTTAGTGGCATCAGCCTTTTTATTTACTTTTCTTTTATTTGCACAAATATTATTAAACACAGCCAACAGATGACTTAGAATTAATTCATGGATATGAAACTCATTTGTTACAGACTTGGACATATTTTTACAATACCAGCACAGGGCCAGGATTTGTCATTTAAATATTGAACTTGGTGATGAGTAGTTCAATAATAAAAATGATTCTTTTCTGAAAAAAAAAGTTAAAATCAATTTCAGTTGTCAGATCATATAGATCATTATTTTATACCCATCTGTCTTAGTACCATTCCGCTGTTAAGTTACGTTACATTTAGAAAAGGTAAGTTTACCTTTACAAATAATTCCAGCCTGATCTAAAGTAGTTCTCGGGATCAGGTCTTCCATCCTGACCTTGTGATGTCACTGTCATGGTGTCTACATGTTTGTCCCATTAGATAATCTTTGTGTTCAGGTTTGGTGGGAAAACTGTCTTGATTGGTTTTGTTAATTAGTATCTTTACTTCTGGTGGAAATTAAAAATCCTAATACTTCAGAGGTTATTAGCCTGCTGACTTAGGATTCTGTCTACATCTCTGTACCTATCATTGACCATCCCTCTGTAATCAAACAAACCAACAGCATGAACAACAAAACACACGCAAAGTAACAAATCACTTAACACAAGGAGGCGTCTTAGCTGGCGGGAGACGTGATTGACATATCCAGTGTCCCCATTGATTCAGAATTGGGTTTGAAGTGGCAGTAGCTATTTCACATTGATCTTTTGGGCAATTAGAAAAACATGTACCATTTAGGAAGCACATTTTTTATTACAGTTGTTAGCCCCTGACTACCTATTTGAAATATGCAAATCATGTATTTTACACCTGGAAAGCAAGTTAAAAAAGGCCACTCTAACTTGCTAATGGTTTTGTAAAAATCAAAGGTGCTTAAACCCTTAGTTTTTTTGTTTGTTTGTTTGTTTTTTCCCCCTAAGTGTATTTTTCCAGGACCCATCAGCTCCAAGTCAAGTAGTTGTTTCAATCTAGTTGTGGAGGATGCAGTTCACAGAGGCCCATGTGGGGATCGAACCGGCAACCTTTTTGTTAAGAGCACCGCGCTCTAACTAACTGAGCCATCTGGCTGCCCCAAACCCTTAGTCTTAAAACTAGTTTTCTCACTAGTGCCATACTTTCTATAATCTTTATATTTGAAATGCGTGGACATTTTTTTAGTTCTTTTGAATATATTTAGTAGTAGAACTTCATGTGAACTGATCTCACACCTTCAAGATAGTCTTGAGGAGCAGTGAAGAAGTTTGGCTTCATGTTTCATCCTAAATATAATGAAAAGACTCTGGATTAAACAAAGTTAATCAGGTTTGTTTACCACCAGATTTCTCAGAACCTTTATTGTACATTGAGACTTGCAGAAAGGGTTAGTAAACTGCCCTTCCCGCTTTTTTTCTTAGAAAATCTTACTGGACTAGTGCCGTGGAGGATTCACTTTGCCAAATTATATTTTCGTGCTTATTATCTTACATAGCATCTTTTAAACACGTCTCCCTTGATGATTTATAGAGTTCTATAGAATCTGGTGGCTAGATCAGGTGATTTATGACTATAACTCTAGCAGAATGCATGAGTGAACTCAAGATATTTTTAAATTATCTGAGTAAATTCATTTGAAGTGGCAAGAATAAGGATCATTAACTTATTAACCATGGGGAAAAACTGGAAAATTGATGGTGTCACATGCTCAGAAGTTATATTCCATTCATTTCTTTGGTCAAACCTTTACTCTCTCTCTCCTTAACTCTCTTAAATCAGAGTATTTATGCTTTAACCAACTTACTCTTTGTATCAGGGTTAGTGCTTCTCTCTACCTGACCATTTTAAGGCATTAAGGGTTAATTACAATTACCTGTGACATAATGAGCTTTGTGTCTAAAGTGATTTCTCATAGTTTCATAATTGAAATTATTGATTCTTTTCTGCATCTTTTTATGTATTTCTACTTGTCATGCTTTTAATAAGTGCGCATGCATTACTTTTTATAATCTGAGAAATAGAATAATTTCATTCATCTGTTTTCTAATACAACACAAAGCATGCCACATCTTTGCATTAACTGGTTATGAATATCCAGAAATTAGTTGATAATACCACATATAAGAAAAACAAATAGCATTTTTATAACATTTTAGAAATTTTGTCTCAAAAATTATTTTTAATTTAATCTCAACACAAATTCACTGTTTTGAAACCTAAATAATATTATGACTTTACCTAGGAATGATTTTTAAATGCTGTCCCTCTTTATACTATTGTCAAAAGGCTAAAGTAAGTGATGACTCTGAATTTAATAGTAACATGATATATCACCAAGGTTAAAGAAAAGCTCAAAGAACATCAACTAGACCCGTTTTAATCAACATCTGACTTCCCTTGTGTGCTACCAGACTAATCAAATGCCCTTCCCAGAGGTTGTTTTACAAAATCCACGGAAAAGTTTGCTACCTACACATGTTTTCAGAAGTAAATATACGTTTTTAAAGGTCCGTGAAAGGCAAAACAAAAAGAGATTAAGAGGAAACTATCCCTCTCATGAACTCTTAAGGAAAAGCAACTACTTGGTTGGAGATAAATATTTTGGCTCTATGAAATACTCTTTCCTCTCGATGATTTATTACCATGTGGTGACAGTACCACAGAAGACAAGTGGTGCTTTAAGACTATCAGATTCATTCTTGTGCCTCCAACAAGGGCTACCTTGTAACAAAATAATTGTTTCTTAGTTCTCCTCTTACTCTTCTCTCTCTCTCCTTAGGCTGAGGGAAGTAATAATAATGATAATAAAATGAGAGAATAGCTCAGTAAACCAGAATATTATGTGGTAAAATGAGGTTATAGTGATGGGTGTTTGCCTTTTTTAGGAAGACAAGCCTTGTGTGATTCTCCCTGTTAAGCAGAGATAGATTCCGGCTCATCAGGAGAACAGTCAGGAACCTGGGGTACAACTCTAGGATAGGAAGTGATGGCAAGACTTGAGAACAAAACGGTGTGGTTTCCAAGGGAATTCAAACACTATAAGAAATTAGACGTTGGAGGTAAAGAATTGTATCCAAGTTCTCTTAACAATCAAGAGGTAGAGCTGTAATTCACTTAAAAAAAAAAAAAAAAAATTCCAGTGCAGATGTTCCTTCTGAAAACTGATGATAAGTAATGATATTGGCATAAAGGACTGCAGGAATAAAGGGTATGAAAAGGACAGGGAGAAGAAACAGTGATGTCTTTATGGGAGCCAAGTTTATTTGATAAGTCTGGGTGTTTGAAACATTAAGCATATGCGCATCAGTGCAGGAAGCCCAAATTTAGAAATTAAATGTGGAATTTACATGTGGCCTCCTGGAGGCTGTAGCCTCATTCTGCCTCTAGCCATAATTTGTTTGTTTTGCAAAGTGATTTTGTTGCTGTTCTTAGATTGAATTAGTATTTACATTTACAAACTAGGAGATTATACCCCAAAGTCTTTATTTTGTGCCTTTTTTGAAAAGTCTGAAAATGGCAAGGCTTGGTTCTTACTCCTATGTGGCCTCAATCTTCAATAGAGATGATGAATAGCTACTCCCTTCAGACAGGACATGCATTCTTCACTTTACCAGGGGACTCGCCTTAGCCGGCTTCAATCATTTATATTACCTGCTTGGCATACATAGGCTTTTGAGTTTTTCAACTTGTAGAGAATGAGAAATAATTGGATCTTAGACAGTAGAATTAAAGTCACTCCACATGTATTTGTTGATCATCAAGCACGTGCCAGGTACGGGTCTCAGACCTAACATATGGCGCAGTGAAGAAACCAGGAACGTTCCTTTGTGGAGATTACGCTCTAATATGGATGGCAGGCAATAATCAATATAATCTCCTAAAATACAGAGCGTATTGGTAATAAATGCTAAGGAGAAGTATAAAGCAACAAAGGGAGCAGGAAATATTACTGGACTGCTATTTTAAATAGGGTCATTAGAAAGAGTCTTATTGAGAACATGACATTTACAAAAGAACCTGAGAAAATGCATGAACAATTCCTTTGGTTCTTTGAGGGAAGAATGTACAAAGCAGAAGGAAAAATTAAGGGCAGATGCCCTGAATATGTTTGATGTATGTTAAAGGAACTTTAAAGATGTGGGGGTGGGGGTGAGATATATGGAGTGAACCAGTGGCAAAGGTAACAGGGGTTTGGATCAGAAATGTCTTATAGATTGTTAGCACCTCAACTTTCACTCTGAGTATGGACTGTGACTAAATATTAGGCCCTAAAGGAAGTGAGTTTATTCCAAACCTGATCTAAGCTACACCATGGAGCTGGATGTGACTTACCTTATCTAAATATCCCACAATTCTCTGAAATACTAGGGAAAACGTGTGCACTTTAAACTACCTAGATAAAACTCCATTGTAGTAGATTGGTTGGAAGAAAGGGTGCAGGTAGGACCAAAAGGTAAGTGAATCAGAATGATCGGATGCTAACATGTGGTCCTTGTAGAGGATAAATTCCTCTTTTGATTGTTGAGTGATACTTCAGTTATTGATTCTTTGCCTCTAGGCTCCAAATCCACCCTTCATTACCTGCTCTGCTACAGTGACGTTAGTCCCTGTAAGCATTTTCCCTTTGCAGTCAGCTCAAAATTAAGCTTTGTCAGTAGAGGGCATTAATGCAACATTGCTGGAGGAATGGCTCCTGTACATGTTTTCAGATTCCAGTGTGAATCTGCTTTGCTTCTTCTGTTGCAAGAATGCTAGTGAGTGTGTGGGAGTTTGCAATGGTACCTTGCTTCAAACGCACACTCAGAGCATGCAGTCTAATGCCCCACCTTGCTGTGGTTCTCCTGGTGAGATACCATAGACAGCATGTGTCCTGCTGCTCTTCTGGTGAACAGGCTCCAATGCCCTGACTCCATCTGTGTGCCCGCCTGCCAGCCTTGACCTGCCTTCCACCCCAAAGGATATTTACTGTTTGCCTAGCAACGCTAGAACAGCTCTGATCTGCACAACTCAGTGGACCTCTCCAATGAGATCTGAGTTCTAGACTTGGAGAGGTTTCCTCACCTGCCGAAGTTGTACCTTCCTTGAATACTCCGCCTCAGCTCTAGAATTATTGCTGTACCTTTATAGTTAACTGATATTTTGTAATTCTTGGTTATTTACTAATTTAATTCTTGGTATTAAACGTTCCCTGTTCAAATCATGGTGTGGTTTCAGGTTCCTGACTGGACCCTGAGTGATACAGGTGGTAAGTGCCAAAAAATAATTTTGAAACTCACAGACCCATGTTATTTTTTTCAGTATTCTCAAGGACACATCAAGTTGAAGAACTCGGCCAAAGCATTCCTTGAGTTGCAGTTTTCAGAGAACTCGAGAGTGAGACTAGCATGACAGGTGGAGTAAGAGAGGCAACTGACATAAATGCAAAGCACTTTTGACTGGCAAAAGTGGAGTTAATGAAGAATAGAAAGATATGGTTTAATTCAGGGCCGTGCATATTTATTGACCAATTTTTACCTGCAAAGCCACTGTGTCACTTACTCTGAAACTTATAGTGATCCATTTATTCAATGTCTATTTTTATTGAGCACCAATTAAGTACACCGGATAAATGCTGGGTAATTGCTATGATAATCATAGGGTAGACAGGGAATTTTTAACCTTTCAAATAACTTAGAGTTCTAGGGGAGAGAGAGAGAGGAAAACACACACACGCACACACACACATACACACACAATCACATGATGTGGTAAGACCTATGCTGAAGGTGGCAGAGTAGAAATGTAATAGGTCAAGTACAGAGGGTGCCAAAAAAATGTATACACATTTTAAGAAAGGAAAAACTGTATTAAAATTGTAATACAATGAATGACACTACCGTTCATTTGTTTAACACCATCTTTTGGGCGAATGTCATACTACACATTGCTACCGTAATTCAATTCAACTTTGAAAAGTAATATATAGATAACATCTCTTAAAAAGTGTACATTTTTTTTGGCACCCCCGTATGTCTGTCATGGAGAGTTTGAAATGTTTTGACTGTGAGCAACCCTTCCATTAAGTACCCCAGTCTAGAGATACTGTATTGTTATCTTTATAACACTAAACCTCAATAAGAAAGGTAAATTCTGAGATCAATTAGTCATGTTACAAGACTTAGATACTTTGACCTATCACTTACTTTTTAGAAAAAAAAAAAATTGAATTAGTTGGTAGTTGAATAGTAAAGGCAACTTCTTAGCTGCCACTCAGCAATCATGGAATAACTTAATGGCCAGATTCTAACTGGAGAAAAAATAAAATAATTCACAAATTTGAAATATCATGCCAATCAGTCAGTCAAATTTTACAAAAACATTAGTGCAGGAAAAGCTCCCAATAATTTTATTTCATTAATAACCCATACACATCTAGGGCATACGTTTGCACATGGTTAAAAATGTGCTAGCGCAGTTTCAAAATTTCATACCTTTACTTAGTCCCTGCCTTTTTAAAATAATTAAGACTTAAAACAGCCTAATGTAATTTAAATTGCAAATAGAAAAACACGGAAAACCTATTTATCGGAATCTGTATTGTCTTGAAACATCAGTACTGGTAACAGTGCTTTCCATTTAATGATATTTTCCTCTTGCATGTAAATAATACATTAGGATATAAAACTGCCCACCTTTGCTACATGTGGTTGTTATTCATTTTGCTATGTTTGGGAAGTCTGGGTCCTCATATTTATTAGGAGTTGTTTTAATCCTTGAAGAAGGATTTCAATATGTTGAAATCTTAATCTTGTTCATTTGAGACTCAGCGAACCCTGGAATTAATGTAGTAGCTGAAGTAGGGGGAAGTTTAAACTACAATTCTTTGGCACAGGACCAATGGATCTGTTCCATTGTAAACAAAGGTTGGTTTAGTCAAATTAGCCATCTGTCTCTGATGGATTTAAACAGTGATGGGACACGTTTTAGTACTGTAATAAGCTTTTGCTTATTTTTACATTTTTTACAGAGAGGACATGCCAGTGGATAATAGCAGGTCCCAGGCTTCCTCTTCAGATGGATTCTTGAATTGCATAGTAGCATCCCTCTTCCCTGTCAACAGCTAGTGCAATCTGCCTCAGTTACACATTTGAAGGGACTTCCGTTTCTAGAGTCTACAGTCTTTAATGTCTTCCACAGTCACTTGACCTCTTTTCAAAGTCTTTTTTCTTTGTAGATTAACCAATTAAGTCTGCCATTCTTTCATGGAGTGGTCTGGAAGCTATAATTACAGGCTTAGAGTTCGTCCCATATTTAACTTTTGAATAAACAGCGAGAAGGTGTGTAGTTATTTTGTTATGTAACAAATGTTGAGGCAAGATCATATATTTAGGGAAATTAGACCACGGAGGTATCTTGAAGACCAAGCTGTCTGGAATATTCATGCTAAGCTGTCAATATTGGTGATTGAAAGAAAAGCCTTTTATTTCTTACAGGGAAGTTAGTAGTTCTGGATTGTCTTGCTGGAAAATATTCACTGTATTATAAACTCAATTATATCTCACAATGGTATGGAAGAATTCTGGTACTTGTACTATTTCAACTGGTATGATTATTGACTAGGATGATTAACTAGTAAATCGGATACTTGTAAACTCTTACTCTGAGTAATAGAACACTTGGAAACTCCCATCAGCTCTAGCAATTAAGACTCACAAGAACTTTCATACTTCATACGTCACAAAACACATAATGTAAGACAATTACTCCTTTTTTGTGTGGGCTAATGTTTGTTTCACATTTATACACAAAACATCCAACATTACAGATGTGCTCTATAAATATGTTAGCACCACCAGTTGGAGGGGAAACACATGTTTTAGTCAATTTGGGCTGCTATGGTAACAAAATACCATAGATTGGGTGAATTATAAACAATATAAATTTATTTCTCACCGTTATGGAGGCTGGGAAGTCCAAATCAAGACACTGGCAAGTTTGGTCTCTGATGAGGGCCCACCTCCTGATTCATAGACAGCCATCTTTTGCTGTGTCCTCACTTGGCAGAAGGAGCAAGGTTGCTCTCTGAGGTCTGTTAAAAGAGCACTAATCCCATTCATGGGGACTCCACCCTCATGACCTAATCAGTTCCAAGGGCCCCATCTCCAAACACCATCACATTGGCAATTGGTTTTAACATAGGAAGTCTGGGGACACAAACTTTCAGTCTATAGCAACAGTCACTGTTTTTTGGTTTGTTTGTTTTTTGTTTTTGTTTTGTTTTGTTTGTTTGTTTTTGAATAATGTATTTGTACACATTTCACTTGATAATTTTTCTTTGGTTGGCTGTCTTTGTGGTAGATTAAATTATGGCCCTAATTCTTCACCCTGCCCTATGTCCATGTCCTTTGTCTTGTGTCTTTTTTCGAGTTCTTTCGACTAGAGGGAAAAATCCATTTCTTGATTTGGGTTTAGGCATGTTACTTGCTTGGATAAAGGGGATGTTAACAGATGTGGACATGGCAGTAGCTTGCGAGTATGGTTTGGCTTTCCTTCTTGTGCTTCTGCCATTGCCGTGAGGAGAAGCCCGGTTAGACTGCAACTCAAAGGAGCATAGACATGTGGAGCCACTTTAAAAGGCCAGCCCAGCTGAGACCAGTCAGTGTAGACCAGCCAAACCCCCAGCCAACCTTCAGACAGGGAGCAAGAATAAATGATTATTGTTTTAAACCATTAAGTTGGGGGCTGTGTTGTTATGCATTATTTTTGACTCTAAAATTTTGACGAATGCAATAGCTTTTATACACACACACACACACATACACACACACACATATATTGACTTTAGAACTAATGTACTAGAAGTTAAAGATGAAAAAATTTTACTATGTGTGTAGTTCATGTTTATTAGGTTGGTGCAAAAGTAATTGTGGTTTAAAAGGTTGAAAACAGCTGAAAAACCGCAATAACGTTTGCACCAACCTAATATTTTGTTGTCTTTTTTTTTTTTTTTTTTTGCCTCTATTATTCAGCCTGTCACTATTTTAGGGAAATCCACTCCTCCCCAAGTCAGAGGTACTTCTTTCCTATTCTTTCCAAGACAGGGCTGACTAAACCCTGTCCTATAGTCTCAGGGATAACTGCTAACTTCTCCCAATGACTGCTGATTCCCTCACAAAGCCTTTCAGAAGAACAACACTTTCCCCTGCCTGCTAATGAAAAACATGACATCATTTCTATTCCAGTTAAACTGTTTGCATTTGACTGAATTTTCCAAAATTAGGAGTTAACCTACAGAAACTAATAAGTAGTAGACTTACATCTGCATACCCAAGAAAGGAAAACAAAAATGGATCTTTCCAGAACAAAGAATCTTCCCTGAAAAGGAAATCCTGTTTTTACTCCTTAAGACCACTAAAAGCAAATAACTATCAGTTTTAAACTCAGAAGGTTTATCTTTATTTCTGGTTATTGTGTATTTGTTTGTGAGTTGATCAGTCACGTGTGGCCACAAGAGGAGAGGCTTGGGAAAGAGCAAACTGTGTTATATCCACAGGATGTACTGACTGGAGGAATGGCTCACCATGCAGGGAAAAACCTCAGGGTGATCAGAGTGAGAAAACAGGAGGGGAAGTACTTCAGCCACAGCCTTCATTGGGGTTTCTGCAGGAAACGCAGGGCAAGGTGAACAGTTTCGGATTGGTTAGTTTGAATACTTCTGGTGAGCTTGAGGCTATAAGAGTGATCTCTAGTTGATTGGTACCCAGCCTGGGATGATTCAGGCAGAGTAATATCATCTGGAAGGCTATCTAGAGGAGATAGGGTCCTGGATTTGTTAGTTTGAATATCTAAGCATGCTCCTGGCCAGGCCCTTTGCTATCTTTTAAGAATTGGCTAGCTCAGGGAGGGGCCATCCTTCCCCAGCCAGAAAGCTTTTTAAAGATGACAAAAATGTCATAATATTCAGGAAATAATAATAGTAAACAAATACACACACAATACACTAGTTGTCAAGTCTTCAGGAATAAGAAGATCCAGTTTTAGCACATCCTATTACATGAAATAAATTATAAAG
Organism: Rhinolophus sinicus; assembly: GCF_036562045.2. Classification (NCBI taxonomy): domain Eukaryota; kingdom Metazoa; phylum Chordata; class Mammalia; order Chiroptera; family Rhinolophidae; genus Rhinolophus; species Rhinolophus sinicus. The sequence continues at coordinate 91,739,875 of NC_133753.1, read as the reverse complement.
GTGATATAAATGGAATTTATGTGACTACTTTTTAATTTTTTCATTTTGCTGGACAGGCACTGAAATACAGCCTGAATCAATACTTAACACCTGGCAGTCCTAATGATGACAAATAGATTCTGAAGAAACACAAATGAAAAACATGTCGCTCTATTAATGTGCTTATCTGGCATAGAACTTCTCACAGCTCAGTTTCTCAGAGACACACTCTGTGTTTCCCTAGGCTTTACCTGAGTGGCATTCCCAATGGCCACAACAAGGGTAGCCCTAGTGTGTTCCCTGAGCTCTGTCCAAGCTGACGTGTGAGATAGTCATTGTTTTATGTTGTCTGTTTCTCCCTCATGAGGTGATGGCTAGGTTTGTCTGTTAGCTTTGTGTTCCCTCACATGACTTCCTGTTGTTTTTCCCTCATGTGAGGTGATGGTTAGGGTTGGCTTTTTGTTCCCTCACATGAGGTGCTGTTGTTTTCCCTCCCTCATGCGAGGTGATGGTTAGCTTTGGGTTAAGAAAATTCTCCCTCATCTCATCCCGGTCAGGAGAAATATGGGATGATGTTGCTTTCTGTCTGTTTCACCCGCATTAGCAGATGGGGTGAAGAAGTAACTAAGTTATATCAGAGTGACGTGAAAGGCACATTGCCAGGCTTTGGAAGGCCTTGGGCCAATGGTCCCAGACGAGAACAGTAGGTATTGTTTGCCTGAATGAACTGGCTCTTCAGCCTGATAAACAATATTTTTATCACAGTAACTGCCGAACCCTCTGGGAACTGACCGTTCCCTGGGGGCGGGGGGGGGGGGGGGGAGGGGGGAGGAGATGTAGGAACAAGAAACTTGGCTCAAAAATGCATCTAAAGAGATACATAAGACAGACCCCAGTTGGCAGTGTAGTCGTCATTCGTCATCATTCTGGCATTAGCACTGGGAACCTGTATGTGGCTTGCAGTATCAGGAGACACCGTGGCTTCCAGCCATGGATCCGGTGAGGTCTGGCTGGTTCCCGACCTCTCCGGTGTTGTTTCCCCATGCTTTGGTGAGATTCTTTGGCATAACATTGCTATTAATGTGTATAGTTTAGTCTTAACTGCCTTTGTTGGGAACTTGTATGTAGCTTACAGCATCAGGGCACGCCCTGATCTCCAGCCGCAGGCCTGGTGAGATCTGATCAGTTCCTGACCTCTCCAGTGGTGCTTCCCCACGGTTTGATGAGCTTTTGGCATCTATTGTAATAGCTGCTATCCTATAGAATTCATTAATGCTTTTGGATGTTCCTTATTAACTTTCTTTGTATATTTAGCCAAGTTATTTTTGATCAATAGTAAATATCTATCTATCTATCTATCTATCTATCTATCTATCTATCTATTAAAACCTTTTAAACTTGTGTGTGTTCTCCTTTGTTTCCCCCACTCGTCATTACAGGGGGAATTATTATTTACAGTTTCTAAGCAAAAAACTGAAGCTCAGATAGGTTAAGACACTGAATAATATTGTATTTACCCAATGGCTGCCTAAAAGAGTTCAAATACCTTGCTTTCCTTTTTAATATGGGTCTTTATTAGTACTGGCTTTTGAAGTACAAATCAACAGCTGCATATTCTGTGATACATCTTGTATCCTCAATTTGAGAGTGATTGTATTTGAAGTTTTGCTGAAAGAGAGGTACCAAACCCCTAAGTGTTGCATCTTCCACCCTTGAATGCAATGTTAATTTCCTGAGCAGTTTTTAACCATGTTTGGAAAATTCATTTTAGCTTGGAAACTTAGTGGAATGTGGATTACATGGCCTTAGTTAACTTATACTTTGAATAAGGAAACCTTTCAGGTGAATACTAGAAGGAAACTATTCTTTGTTTTATTTTACCCATCATTTTGACTGCTACTCCCTCATGTTTCCAAGTAGCAAAAAAAAAATCAAACTAAAGAAAATACAATTCATGTAACCTCAATTGAAAATGCTTGCAATTGTGTACATGTCAGCCATACATACCCTGCGACTTCTTTGGTGCAACTGTACAATTGCTTTTAATGACAAATTGCCAAAAATAGAAAAGTCTCCAGCTGTGACATGCATAATAACATTTAGTCAAACATGTAGACTTATTGCCCACCAAAAAAGACTGCCCTTCCAAATACAGCTCTAGTTGTCCATTCTCAACATTTGTCATGAAAAAATAGAATTCTGAAATTCAGGTCAGGAGTTCAGAATGCTGGAATAGAACTCTCTGTTAAAGGTCACTAAGAATGTGGAAATAATGGAAAAAAAGAGAATTTTTCATTTTACCTTGACAAAAATATTACTTTTTTATTAATGAAGTCTTCTTTATAAAAATGAAAGTAATAAATGATTATGGTAGATTTTCTAGGAAAGGATGGAGTCAATTTATGTCCCTGATATGTAGAAATTTTTCCAAGATGGTTATCCAAAAAAGGACTCACCAAGGTCACATAGTAATGAGCTGTATTGCAGATGTAGTTTGTTATGAAAAAGTCCTTCAAATATTTATCATTGATGGTGTAGGAGATAATGATATCTGCCCCTTGTCCAGAATACTTTCTTAAACTGTTTCATGGAATACATATAGTTTGTTCCCAAGTGGATGTTTAGATAATTTTCTGTGTAGTAGATGGATTGTTTTACAAAATAAAATGTGTTGATAATCCTTACTCATGAGCTTCCCAATTAGATGCAAAAAGAATGTTATATTAGGCTAGGTACAATTATAAGATAATTATTTGTTTGGGTCCATTCATTCTAAAAATGTAATACCTTTGAGAGAAAATAAATATTAACCTAAACAATAATTTCTATTATCCATATCATTTAAAACTTTGTTAAATGTAACATTTAAAACATTTGTTTTGCTGAATTTTTGGCATTAATGTATCTATGATTTCAATAAATGTTATTTTCTAGTCTTGTTATCTGAAAACCTGCTGGAAACCTACTCTCTAGCAGTGACAAAAAAAGATCATGACTTATGTCTTTAATTGGAAAATGCCACAAGTTTCCATAGCCACTGACTGAAGAACTTTCATATTTTGGACATTATCAATAGAGTTGTTTGATGGGAGCATATATCATTCACTAAACAGCTAAAGTATAAGATCTAGGAGTGCAGAAATGGTTCTCTCTCTGTTCACTACTATATTCTACACGCTAAGCATCACACTTTGCCTATCATAAGCATTGATTAAAATGTATTGAATGAAAGCACAGGAGGGCAGAGATGAAATTCAGCAGTGCTGAGTTCCAAAGTACAGAAAAAGGAGCAGTGGCCAACTTGGACACAAACATAAGAAAAGGCCTTACTTAGCAGCAGTTTTTGTGAGAAGGTATGGTGGTTTTTATTTGGCCTTAAGTTTAGTGTGCACCTGCTCTGAAATGTGGATACAGAAAAAAAAAAAAAGAAGAAAGAAAAAAGGGGGGAGGAGGAGGAGGAAGAGGAGAGAGGGAGGGGAGGGGAAAGTAAGGAAGGGAGAGAAAAGAAAAGAAAAGAAAAAAGAAAAAAAGGTTAGGAATAATCATATTCTATATTATAACATTAAAGGACAGTATCTTGTTTTGTTAGTTTCATGTTCTCTTACCTGCATTTTCAATTCCTGCCCTCCAATTTTCAACTTTCAATTCCTGTTCCTTGCCTTTAGTCTCTAAACAGTCTCAAATTTCTCCAGAGTTAAAACTGAAGAGCTGCTTTGGCTTTTACCCATTGGTTTCTTTCTTTCCTTTTCTATGTCCAAATTATTAAGGAGAGTAATTGATCTTTGATGTCTGCATTTCTCTGGTCTCATTTCCTCTTACCTCTCTGCAATCTGGCTTTGTCACCACTACTCTGCTCCAAATATTTCCGTTTAGCCCACCTATGCTTGTATTTTTAGGATCAAATGCAGAGGGTATTTGTAAGAAATCTTTGCTACACTTAAGTCTTTTGTTCACATCTTCCTCCTTGAAACTCTGTTCTCTTGCTCCTGGGGAGGCCTCACGATTTCTACTTTTCTAACTACCAAAACCTCACTTCTTCCCAAATTTACACTTTGACTTTCTTCAAGGTTTTCCCCTCAATTTTCAGTCCATTGCTTTTCTCATGCACATACCTACACAGATAATCCTTTTCAATGTTGGTATTTTTAATGCATCCTGTATCCTGATGGATGCCTTTTTCTTTCTTTCCTATCTCCTACCCTTCTGTTCTCTCTTCTTTCCATCCCTCCTTCTTGACTCCTTCCATGAATTCATCTGTCAACATCTTGATGGGTAGACAATGAAGCAGTGGCTATCTCTTGGTGGGAATCAAGAGGTAGTTTCTAGTTTCTTTTTCACAGTTATATTCATTTTCTGATTTATTACAATGAACACTGTTTTAATCAAAAGTATATATATATATATACATTTCTAACTAGTAACAAACAAAACAGTGAATCCATTCTAGAATAAATGCTTTCTTGACTTATCTGTTGTCACCTCACACACTTAACCTTACTTTCTGTGTTAGGCGAAGGGAAAGGTGGGGACCATATCTTAATCATATTTGTAGATTGTTCACTAAGTGCTTAAGATTTAGTATATATTCAGTAACCATGTTTGAACTATGAAAACTTCACTACACTCTTCACAATTAAAATCATATATTAAAATCTTGAAGACATGGGTAAAAATCCAAAACAGAGGTCTGGGGCCAACATCTCGATGAAAAGAAACATCACGGTGAGCCCTAGAATTGTTCTACTTTTCCCTCAGAGAACCTGTCAGTTTTTAGCAAAGGGAAGAGAGAATGAGGAAAAAAATATCAGTCAGAGGTTTGAAATAGACTTGTTGGGCTGGGGAGGGAGAATTTATCATTTAGGGCTACCAGGTAGATCAGGATGTGAGGGTGAGGAAGAAATCTTCGAGAACTGAACCAGAAATGATATATGTGATTTCCTTTGAAATCATCTGCCAATTATTAAGTTACACATGTACAGGATGAAACTCCTAGAAATCAAGTAGAAAGCTCTTCCCAGGAGAATAAATTGCTTAGCAAAGATATCAACAGTCTGGTGGTTAAAGGGGGAGATAAATTAGAGTTTAGGTCCCATGAAAGTGGAATGCCCCTTGTAAATTTCACAGGGTTTCAGTCTTGATCCCGGAAGGACTATGACCTAGGAATTAGGACAAACTTGAAAGAAAGACCAGCCCTAAAAATACCCCAAACCCCCTCTTAACTGAATATGCCAGTACTCTACCTGCCTTCCAGAATAAAATGTAATTTGGTTTGGAAAGATGAACCAGAGCCTTTTCAATATTTTATTTATGATATCTAGTCATCATTTAAAATTACCTGGCCTGCACAAAAACAATTCAGATGACTAAAAAGTAAAATTAAATTCTGTAAACAGACATCCAAGGGATGACGTAGATATTGGAGTTTTCAGATAGGAACCTTTACATAACTGTGATTAATATTGCCAAGAGAATAGAGGGGAAAATGGAGAATTTTTCCAGAGAAATGGAATCTGAAAAAAGCAGTGACTGAAAATTAATGATTCAATGGATAGGTTAGTAACAGATTGGACATGTCAGAAGAGAAGATTAGTGAACTGGAAGATAAATCACTAGAAATATCTAGAGTAAAGCTTAAGAAAGGAAAAACCTTAAAAAAAATGTATACATACATATATATATATATGTATATATATATACATATATATATGTATGTATATGTATGTATATGTGTATATATATATCATATATATATATGTATATGTATATGTATGTATATGTGTGTATATATATATATATATATATATATATATATATATATATATATATATATATATATATATATATATATATATCATGTGTGCCTAACAGTTATTATTTAGAATTCTGGAAAGTGAGGAGCAAGAGAATAGGACAGAATCAATGAAGTTTTTTAAAAAAACTGGCAATTAAGCCACAGATCTAAAAATCTCCAGACAGGTAAATACAATGGAGAAAACCACACCTGGGTGCATTGTCATAAAAATGCTGCAAACAAAAGAAAAGAAAATCTTAAGAAGCAGTGAAACTTTTAATTTTTATTTTTGAGTCCCACATTTATAAAAGGTAATTGGCAAGAAGGTATAGAAGTGTATCCAGTGGCGAGTATCCAGAGATCATAAAAGTCACAGAGACCAGAAATAATAAAAAGGTGAGAGAAGTGGGAATGTGAAACCAGAAAGCAGTGAGACAAGTATGGTAGTCTTAAAAAATTTCAAGTGTTGTCAGGATGAAATGGCAATTTACTTGTTCTTGTTAGCCAGGAGACAGAGCTAGGATGCAAATTGAAAAGAAGCAATTTGTAACTCAGGCTAGGAAAGTTGAATAAATGAACCTGAATGAAAATGAACCAGTGAACTCCCAATCATTGAGATTTTATAAACTGAGCTTTAGATGACCAAGCTTCCGATAGGTAGAAGGTATTGTTAAATTGAATGTGAGTTTAATGAGCTCTCCTGTAAGGCTCCTTGTAACTCCAAGGTTAAATAATTTTATAATGTGCATTCCAGCGAATGATTGTTGTCTTTTCATGACCACAACTGATTTAAGAAGCTGTTCATTTGATCATTAACTCAGCAAATGTTATTGAGTACCCAGTTCACAGGCAGGAGAGCTACCAGGAGACATAGGATGCCATCTCTAACATCATCTCGATTGTGCACATGAGAAAAGCCTATTCTGGAGAGTTTATAACTTATTCAGGTCACTATAATGTAACTTAGTACAAGGAAAGACAGGACATATATTATCACAATGGAGCTGAATAGTATAAAAGAATAATTCATTTCCACCAAATGGGTATTTTCTTCCTTTTTGCAGAGGAGTTACACACTGTCAAATTAAACACAACTGCTATAAATATAACCCTTTCCAGGACAACCAGATGATTTTAGCATGAAGTTTCTTCCATGCTCCAGCAAGGGTGTTCGGAGCCTCAATGTTGTTAGCTTAAACAATCTTGTGTTTCTTCAACGATTCCTAGTTTCTGTATTGGCTTTTCAGGTAATGATTCTAATTCTCTGTCTTGAAGTGATCAAATGAGTCTTTATGTAATGACAGAAGAAAGGTTTTATTAATGGTATTTTTTAAATGCATTTCCTGTGCCGTTAAATCAAATTCCTCTGCAATTATTTTCTACCCCAAACATTTTCTTCTACTAAATCTAATGGGATTGAGTATCTTTGATCCCATCGTTTTAATAACCTTGGTTGAGGGGTTGACTTTCACTCTAGTCTGAAATGATAATGACACATATCTCCAAAAACATACTTTTCATACCAAATTCTAGTTTTAAAAACTATCTTCCTAGTAGAAAAGTTGTTTTACATTTTAAAAGCACCTTTTTCACTGGAGGGAAAAAAAAGAAAGAAATACTGCGTATCTCAGGTCTTTTTTGTATGTCCTTGATTTGCCCTCAAGCATTACTGAAAAATATTGTCAGTTCCACTGCTTGGAGATTGTTTTCTGGGGAAAATAAATATTTCAGCTGTGACTTGTGTTCCCATTTGATACACCTTTCAACTTGTAAGCTGCTGAAGAAAGAAATAGGGATATTTTGTTCCAGTGACAAACTAAGGCAAAGCAGCTTCTGATATGATGGATGGCAAAATAAAAATGGAGATGCCCCTTTGTTGGGATCCTATGCTGAAGGCTTAAGAAATCCATGCATAGTCCAGCCATGACCCATGCACAGGCTGGCTCACAAGGCAGGAATCACTGTGGGGCAGCTCCCCTGACTGGGCGCCTGGAGAGCAAAGCAGAGCTGAGGACCCCTTGCACTCGTTGTATCCCTGAATGGACCGCTTACAGATGTAACCTTCAGCATCTTACAGATGTAACCTTCCGCATCTCCCTGAATGGACTGCTTACAGATGTAACCTTCCACATCACCCTAAATGGACCACTTACAGATGTAACCTTCAGCATCTCCCTGAATGGATCACTTACAGATGTAACCTCCCTGTCTTCCACATTCCAGTGTTCGTCTCTCTTTTTCTTTTGCTTCAAACAAGGGATTATGCTAAAAATGACTGATCTAAGGGCCCTCTCTAAATTGCTTTAAATTTTTTAAAAAAAAATTAAATAAAAATAATAGCCAAGAATTTAGGGTCAGTATCAATTAAATTATATTCAACACCTACTGTTTTTGTATTAAACCACACTACTGTATATTCCAAACTATCTTGTTGGTTTTGATTAATGGAGGTTTTAAGTTAATAAAATATTGTACTGTGGAGTGCTTTGTCCTTTCAAAACTAAATGAGCAAGATAAATGGACCTGATTGTTTTCTCATTATTTATTTAGTTTCTGTCCTCCTTGGCCTTTGTTTAATTGGCATGCCCAGATAGGGAGGACAGGCCTTTCCTATTTCAGAACATGTTGTTAGTGTTTGATAACTATATGAATGGACACAACAATACTGATGAGCCAATGAAATCAAGCTTTTCAAAGAGCAATTCTAATTTGCTGATTTGGAGCTTGAAAATGTGCGTTATTTTGTGATTGAATAACATTCCTGAATGTTTAATGCATGGCTCCATTTACCTTGATTAGCTCAGCAATTCACTACACATTATTTCCAAAGATGTTAATCAATTTTAAATCAAAATAGATTGAATTGCCACTGAAATTGTGAAGAGGGCCCAAAAGTGTCAGTCTCTTTGGGAAATTGAAATCCTGGCATCTTAATGAATACATCCTCCTTATAGAAGTACTGTTTAAGAATAATTGATTTTGAAAATACTATAAGCGCGGGATAAATTTATGAACATAACAGTTACTTTTAAGTTAATTTAGCACTAGAATTATTATATCAATTTCATTCCATTTGGAGGAAATACCTGTGATATTATTGTAGATCTTATCCCTTCTAATTGATACAATTTGAAATTTAGAAATACCGTCTCACTAGTTATTTGTTACCTCATTCACTTGTTCTGGACTGTTCAAACTTCACAGTTTTCAATATTCTCCCTCATCAAATGGCATTGACATGGCTCAAAATTGCAAGTGTAAAATTATTTAAAACAGAAAGGGAAGACAAATTCTTTAAAGAGGATACTGAAATGAATATAGCATTTCTAGTTATATTTAATTAAGTGTATGTCTATGTATCTACCTAAACAAACATATTAACATATTTTGCATAGTCAAATATGGGATGATGATACTACACTGTTTTCATTAAACTATTTAACACATTAAGACACGTATACTGAGAGACAAGCTCATTGGTTTGCTTATAGAAATAAAGTGAGATACAAAGGCTCTGGCCATGGATTTATATTAGTGCATGTGTTTATTTTCGTTCAGTGGAGTATTTAAAAGAAGAGGAGAGTGGAAAGGGAACATGTGTGTGTTCCCACTAAGGATTCATTCATATGAGAAAATTAAGAAGTGGAAGGAGAAGTTTGTTTATCCAATAAGGGAATATAAACATGTCTAGGGAGATAAAGTACCAATTTTTTAAAACATAAAGGTATTCTGAAGAGTGGTTATAGCATTTGGGAGGTTGTAAGATCCCCCTTCGAACGTGAGCTCCCCTCATTACTGTTTTTTGTTGCTTTAGTACAGTTATTAAAGTCTGAGTCTCATTTTTTTTCATCTACAAAATGAGAGTAATTATAGCTGCTGTAGAGTCTTTATGTTTTGTTTTGTGGTTTTCCTTTTTTAAGGGAGAGTGTAATGGCAAGATCAGGATTTAATATAATATCTGTAAAGAACTTAGCACAGGGCCTGGTAGATGTTGTGATGCCTGCCCTTAATGCATCAGCGATGAGTCATGAAACTTTGCAAAGTACACTGAGCAAGGTCGAAAAGAGGCCATGTGAGAGCATCCAAGAAATAATTCTCCAAACCCAGTTTCTATTGCCTTATTCGATAGTTGAATATTAAGAACTAGTCATTGAACCAATGATTAAGATGCCCGGGAAGGAGGAAGCAAGTGTTTTCATGGAAAGGTTGAAACTAGATTCGAGGGAGGTGGGAAATCAATTTTACTTTTCCTGTATGTTTGTGCCTGCAAAGTGGAAGTTATTTTTGTTATTATTATACCCACGACAGGGTATAACATCCTTGAATTCAAATTGGTGACAAAGTATCAATGTTCTTCAATAAGCATTAGAATAGAAATAAAATTCTGATGTTGAAATTCATCCTGTATTAAAATTATTTGACAAATTATTTTTCTTTAATTCTGGATGACACTTTAGGAGTGGTCAATATTAGTTTTAATTTGGATTCATCTTTAACTTGAGAGAAATTTATTTAAGCTTTTTATGTAATGAATCCAATAATTTGGAATCACATTTCAAGGAATGGTCACTGATTCCTTCAGTGTTGTGAAGTGTACATTCATTTCAAACGTGTCAAATGCTTAATTTAAAACACTTATTGATTCGTGATTTTTCTTGGCTATGAACTCATTTATTTTAATCGAGTTGTTAATAAAATGTCAACTTTCTCCTGTTCTGTGTTCTGTGTCTATTTTCTGACTATACTTACTTATGATCTGTCATAGAAAAAAAGACTAATATAATTTCTCAGGTCTTTCCAACTACTTACACTTTAATATCCATCTTATAGATTTTTACTTTCCAAAGTTCACATGGGTTTATAATATGCAGCTTTACTTATCGTTGACATCAGCCTCTTCTGGGAAGTTAATCCCATGAGCTGCTTCTAGTGTGCTAATAGCAGTCAGTGTGCTTTTGGCCACTCATTTTCAGTGTATTAAGGTTTTAGGCAATGCTTTTTTGTAGATACCCTTGAGTGCATTGTGTTTCACTGGTTTCTGAAAGGGCATACTCATTGAGTCCGAAACATATGGTGACTTAAAAAGAAAAAAAGAAAAACATCATTAAAGGGAGAATAGTCCAGAGTGAATGTAAGTCCTTAGGAAGCTCTTAGTTACTACTGGGAGTAAGGGAAATAGGGTGATTTTGTGGTGTGTGCCTCACAGGGAGCGTGGCTTAGAAGTCTATACTTCATAGGACCTGAGATTCTGAATTAGCCCACCTACCAGGCCAAGTGCAAAGCCATGGAGAAAGCCTTGGGCAAATCAGAAATGAATATTTTTTAAAAAAATATGAGTTCCATTATAGTTCTTGTTCTCAAGCAGTGAGATTCACCTGATTTATCAGTGACTGGCTTTATGGAGAGACGGGGGGAAAATGACCTTCTACCTTGGAGCACTGATTTACTTGAAATAAATATTAGAGATTGGAGGCAAATTGCACTCTTGTTTCTCCTTTAACTCCAAAGAAGAGGAAAAAAATAGTTCTTATTGAGTTGGAAATCATTCATTATCTCACAAACTGTAGCTGAGTAGATAACTGAAGGTAAGAATGTCAATATATGGTAGAAAGTCATGAATTGTTTTCAGCTGACAGGATGACTCAAGAAGAAGATTGAGACAAAGGGACTTGGAAAGTAATCAGGAAGAGTAATGAGGGATAGAATACTTCTACTGCTCTTCTGACAAAAACAAAAAAAATCAAATGAAATCTTAGGAGAACTTAACCTTTCCCATTTCTATACTTTCTTTCACCCCTCATTTTTCAAAGAAAGCAACCATTTCATTTAAACATTATATGTAAATTCAAATATCTTTCCCTTAAAATGGAGTTGCAATTTAATTACCCAGATGAGAGTATTTTTAAGTCACATGTTTACTTACATTAAGTTGCAATTTAAAAGAATTGAATGAGAAAACACACACTCACACACACACAATACAGGTGGCCTGAGGCATGCCAAGTTTTCATCCTATGAAAACCTGTGAAGACTGAATTAAAAAGGAAAAAACTAAATCAACCTCTTAATTAGAATGCAGCCATGTATGAAATACAAAATAGTTTAAGAACTAAAAATAAAACTGAATAAAATATTTTTAATTGATAGGGTCTTAAAGCTACTAGAGTAATTCTTATTTATTTTCTGTTTTTCAACACTCTACATAAAATAAAAAGGAATATTCCATAAAAAATGCTCACCAGTACTTGCTAAAATATAAAGCAAAATAGTATTAAAACATTTGAGTTTAATAGGCTGTTTTTCAATTAAAAAAGGAATGTGGCCACCAAAACAGGCAATGGTTAGAAAGTGGAAACAACAAAATGATGGGTAGCATGTGTCTGGTCCTGTGTGTCTCCCGAATGTGTTTCATAGCTTCCAGTGTCACCAGACCTTATGTAAAGCAGACTTGGCTGTAGATGATTTAGGGGTCTTAAGTAGCTATTTGTCAAATTCCTTTAAGTGTTTTCGAGTTAGTCCTCTGTTTTGAAAAAAGCTTCTCTATAAGGACATCTAATGTTACAGAATATCAAATAGAAAAACAAAGCATAAAGGCAGGTGTTAAATAATGCTTTCTTGGCAAGTACACTGTTGCAAATTATGTATGGATTCCTATCCATTTAGTGTGTGATGTGTAGATCAATAAAAGAAAGCCTAAAGAGTGTTTTGTAATAAACAGTTAGTGTCATGTAACAGGTATTTTACAAGTTTTTATACATATATAAATGTATATCTATGTGTATATGTGCATATATATATACATATACACACACACACACACACACACACACACATATATGCACTTTTAGCATATATTTCCTCCAGAAAGTATTAATTATATGTGTGTGGATATGTTAAAATTGTATTATTGTTTCTTATTGTTCAAAGGGAATTTAGCAAATCTTTTCTACCTGGGTATCAGTAAAGTCTGATGACCTTACCACCACCTGCCCATCTCCCACTACCACAAATTTAGTACCTTTTCGTGGGTGCAATATTCTGCTTCTCGGATTCTGGAGGACCATTAGTCAGCTGCTGGGGAAGAATGATTTATTTGCCCACTTTGATGATATGCATATGTATGCTCACTGATATCAGCACACCGATACCTCCACATTCTTTACAGGTCCAGCCACCTGCAATATAATATCTCTTTAGTTCAATTACATAATTCTCCCATGCCTCACACACACACACACACACACACACACACACACACACACACACGCATGCACACAAATTTCTTCTCCTCATCATGGGAATTTGTCACCTTAATTTGTTTGCACTGTTGGATTTAAAATAACAGGGGTGCCAAAAAAATGTATGCATATGACTTGTATTCATCTTTTGTTATTGGTATATATTGAGTAGTACAATTTCAATACAGTTTCTCCTTTCTTAAAATGTGTATACATTTTTTGGGGGGGGCACTCTCTGTGCAATAATAACCGAAAAGAAAGAAAAAGAAAAAAGTGAGGAAATTTAAGGTATTTTTCAGTTTTCTGGCTGAGAAGTAACAGTTTAGTAAATGAAGATCAATGAACTCACATAATTAGGTTATTAGGCATTTTAAAATTGTCATGCATCCAAGTATGTTATTTTTTATGATGTTTGATAGGATGTCACTCAATAGCCTTATGTACAAATGTCTGTGGTAACTGAAGGTCAGAGGTGTCTATGTCCTGCTGAGTTCATTGAACTGATTGCATGGCAGACTCTAAATTAGAGTTCATTGCCCCTATCTTTCTGGAATGGCCTAATTTTATATGAGTCATCTAACAGAATGTTTTGCATGTAATATAAATTTAACATAGATGTGATTTTTTTGATTCTCTCTGATTTGCATATTGCATTTTTAAAATTAAGTTAAGAAAAGTTAATATTTTTGAAAGTTATAACCTACTTTCTAAATATTTTGCTCTAAATATCCTGTTTTCTTTTCCCTCTTTTCTACTCTCAGGATGAGTATACAGATGACACACTAATGTCTCTGCATTAACTTTTGCTGAAGGATATATTTTGACATAATTTCCCTTCAGAGCTCTGAGGTGTTTTAAGCTTGACTATCTCGATTTTAGTGATTAAAAGACTTCCACTTACAGTCAGAGTTAAACTATAAGAGTCAAGTGTAAGCATTTTAGGAAGGCATGATGTTTCTCTGCACGTACTTGTGAAAATAAAATCAATCTTATGACATAGAAAACAAATTAAGGGGTTGCCAGATAGGAGGGGGGTGGGGGGGGCTGGGTAAAAAACATGAAAGGATTAAGAAGAACAAATTGGCAATTACAAAATAGTGACAGGGATGTAAAATACAGCATAGGGAATATAGTCAGTAATATGGTAATAACTATGGTGTCAGGTGGGTACTAGACTAGTCAGGGGGATCACTTCGTAAATTATATAAATGTCTAGTCACTATGTTGTACACTTGAAACTAATATAAGATTGAATGTGAATTATAATTGAAAAGTTAAAAAAAATTGAATCACTGTGCCTTTGATCTGACTGACATTTTCATTCTGAAAGGAATATAAATGAAATCAGTGATCATATGTGAAAACATTTGTCGATATTTGTAAACTATTTGTTAATATCACAATTACTCTGAGTCTCAATCTGCAATTCCTTCTGATTCAACTTATGATTGTTTCTCTAATGAACATAATAGCACTAGGCAATTTTTCTGTTAATAAACTATTCATTATTTTTATTCTTATGTGTAAGAATGTATTTTCTTTTCTTTTTTAACCATATATTTGATCCCATTTACCCTCATTTATCACCCCCCTACCCCCTTACCCTCTGGTAACCACTATACTATTGTCCGTATCTATGAGTCTTTGTTTCTTTTTTCATTTGTTTCATTCCTTTGTTTGTTCTTGAATTAGATATCTTTCAGTGGCATATGGTAGAAAACCTAATTCAAATTGGCTTAAAAGGAAACAAACATAATTTGACTTACGTGTCTACAACATAAGAAATTAGACTGATTTGAGGCACTGTTTGACGTAAATGTTCATGGTGTCTGTCCAGACTTTGGTTTTGTTTCTCTGCAGTTCTGGCTGTGCACACCCTGTGCGCAGGCATAACTCCCAGGTCAGCTTTTCACCTGTTGCCACAGAGGGTTCAGTCCTCATAACTTTACATCATGACTTCCAGAGGAAGAGAAGGCATCTATTCTGGTAGCTCCCCTAAAAAAGAAAGGGAAGCTGCTCTCCTGGAAACCCCAGAAAGTGCCTCCTTCTGGTTCATTAGCTTGATCGGGGCTGTATATTCATCTCTGAACTGAAGTCTCAGCTCAGAGTGTGGAATTTATGATTTGGGTTAAGCCAGTGGCCTCCTGAAACTGAGACTCAAAAGGCTGGGGATTTTGAAAATTACAGGGATTTGTCAAAGGTAAATCCGGGTGTTGTTGGTGGGCAAAGTAGGGATTAGATATTGAGTAGACAACCAACAAATATTTGCTCTAGGTCTATGCATGACATTTTACAGCACTTCTTATGAAAAACGATCATCGATTTATTTTTCATTTTCTATGCACTAATGGTTTTACTTGGTAAAGTGTAATGCAGAGGGAGAATGTGATTTTGTGGTAAATATTATTATGAAGACTTGGTGACTATGCAAATGGGGGTCTACTGGAAACATAAGCGTCACCTATAGGACAGGCCTCATTTCCAGAAAACTGCGTAAATGCAGTTAATGTCTAAGAAAATATACTGAGTCTGTTGAATTGGGGTTAATGATTGAGCTACTTTGCATATTTTCCATAACTCTAGGCATGATAGGTCTCTATCTGCATTTCAGAGATTTCCCTTTGATTTAAGTTTCTAACAGAAATTCATGCAGTTTTCAACTTAGTAACAGGTTGTGATTCCAAAATTTATTTGATGGTTCAGAACTTGGAACAAACATATGGATGTTGAATCTGTACTATTTTCAGATGATAAGACTGAGATACAGGAAACTTAGTGAATTTGTTCAGGGTCACACAGATAATAAGTCGCAGGAATAGCATTTATACCTGTACCGGCTGTGCTTTAAATCTCTGCAGACACGGCCCTTCAAACTTGGTGCATTTTTCCCTTAAAACATATGTGGCATTCGATGATTGATGTTTCCAGACTAGCCCACTGTGGCTTATTTACCTCTTCATCTGCAGAAGCATAATATTCTAAGATTTGACACTAGCTCCCTAAAACTGGAGATTCCTGTCTCTGTGATAAGTCCTTGTTGATGTTTGACACCCAACTACTGAATATTCATTTTGTTATCAGTGTATGTGGGACTCAACCACTGAATATTCATTCTGTCTAATATTATCAGTACGTGGTGATTCCAAAGGAATCAGGAAGCAATTCCCCACTGACCTCTATGCAAATGAAGCCAGCAGATAATTCATCTCCCTTCTCTCTGTGTGCAGAGGTGCCTGTGTGATGCAGACTTGGCCCATCAGATTATATCTTGATGTGTGCAGGGTATTCACAGGTTATGCACCATCATGGTAACCCAACTGAGAAGCTAGCAGCACTACTGAAAATGATTTTGATGATACCAGGGGCAGCATCGTATATATCCATTCTTATACAGAAAGCATCACCTTTCTGTATAATTAACTACCTAGTCCCTCATTCAGGCCTAATTCTTTAGTCTTGTATGCAAGTCTGTGAACCATCCTAAACTCTAAATCCCTTTTCTTCCTAAGCTAGTCACTATTACTTTCTAACTGACTGGCAGAACCACTTTTTCTGCTCCCTGTTCTCTCTTCAACTAAACTGCCTATTCAATAACCTTTATAATAAAATTTAAAAAAAAATGAGCACAGATACCAAAGTAGATCTTCTCTTATGTAAAAAATAAAGTAGAAGTAATGTGTATTTCAGAGAACATCTAGAGAATTATATCACAGGAGATGGAATATGGCCACTTGTCTCTTGTTGGCCTCAGAATAACTAGAGAGGTGAGCAAAAAGAACGAACTTGGGGAGAATTTTTAACATTGTTGTGACCCCTATAATCAAGAGTTCTGACTGAAAAGGGGTGTCTGAGAGTAGCAGAGAAAGAAATGGAGAGGAGAGATGAAATAAGGGGTGGGAGAGAAAGATCCCTTAGTTGGGACTGCTGGTCATAGGTGGTCATTCAATTATAAAGAAGAATTTACCTTATACAAGTATCAGTTAAGTACTGCTTGTGTAAAATGTCCTGCAAGGCATGGAGTACAATGGAATTATACTGATGATAGAATTAAAGATATTGTTTAAGATCCAGGACTGGTGTTAATAGGTTAGTGATCTTATGGAAGCATCTGTTTCAAATGTTCTCATTTGTAAAATATTACAGGCACCCAGGGGTCCTCCTTTTCCAATCATCCTGGAAAGCAGACAGAATTCCTGAAGTTAATTTTAGCTGGGGAGAGCTTTTTGATCTAATTGTGCTTGCTTCCTAAGGCCACTGGTAGCTCACAAATGAAGGGCGGTTTGTACGTATCACATTTCTCAGGAATTTGGGGACATTACCCATCTCTTCTTTAGTCTCTGAACAAGGAGGCATGTTTTTTTTAAAGGGAAAAATGTGTCAGGTGAAAATATCTCTTAACCCATGGCTAGTAATTGTAAAAGTACACCTCCACTTTCCTGAGAAACTGAACAAACAAAATGAAAACTTAGTAAAATCTTTTAAGGTGTCGCAGCTAAAATGAAAACTTAAATGTGGTGTTGGTTGCTTTGTTGTTAGCTTCTGAGTTGAACTCCCCACTTCAGTGTCAATGCATTACACATGGTGTTTTAGCCTAGCAGTATATTTTTAGAAATCAACAAGACTTGTTGAGCATTTACTACATTTCAGAAATTGCACATTATTTCAATATGTCCCAATATCATCTAAGGGTGCTTTTAAAAAAAGGGAAGGTGCATAACAAATACATGTTGAATTGATTTATGAGTTACTGATTGTCTTAATTTGGACAAACCATTTAATATTAGTTTTTAAAGCACTAGAAACAGGTCAATCAATTTGTAACTCAGGACACAGGGAATGCTAACTTAATGTGCTTTTCAGATCTTTGAATTTCAAACTTTCTGCAGCTATCACTTATGTATGGTTATTGGCCTTAGGGACAATATGTGTCATAATTTTCATGCTAGGAAATGTTTATGTTGTAATTGACTCTACTCTGCATTACTTATGAAATACTCATTTACTCATTCATATTTTTAGGACCAAAATGATCACTATATTTCTCCATGTGTGTAGAAACAGAATCACTAAAAACACTGAGTAGGAAAGGGTTTAATGATCCAACTTTTTTTTTTTTAATTAAAGTTTATTGGGGTGACAATTGTTAGTAAAGTTACATAGATTTCAGTTGTACAGTTCTGTAATACATCATCTATATATATAGCATTATATGTTTTCACCACCCAGAGTCAGTTCTCCTTCCATCACCATGTATTTGATTCCCCTTGCTCTCATCTACCAATCCTCTACCCCTTACTCTCTGACCAACATTTTTTGTATCAGGAGCCCTATCACAAAAATATTAAATTATCCCATGAGCTTATTATAGTCATTGTTTTAAAATTTTTCCTTCATTGTGATTTCCATTAGAACATAAATTCTACTATTACTGTTTTGTCCACTGCTCTATGGGGCATAGAGAAAGTTTTCAGCAGATATTTGAGAAAAGAATTTGAGTGAATTCTTTTCATTGAATTTTTCAATTCGTTCAATTTCCTGTTTTCAATTAGCTACCATATTCTCTCATCACAAGCTTTACTTCAGCAGCACAGCTATCTAAGTAATGCTGTTTTTGTAAAATTCCTTGTGGTGTATTAAATTTGTTTGAAAGAAATGTGTGTACTATAAACTGTGAGTGACTAGACACAACAAGACAAGATAACACAATTTTTACCAAAATGTACATGAAATTATATAGTAATTAACTTTGGGAATATACAATATTATTAAAATTTTCCTCAAATTTTAGTCAATATTTGTTTAAAGAGACATTATGTAGAAACATAGCAGAGTTTCAAAGTTCAGCTCTGAATTGTGGTGAGATTTAGAAAAGAAGATACGTTAAATGAGTATGATAACGTGGATCATATTTTCTTCCCATTTTTTCATCCAACTCCAAGATGGCTGACACCTTCACAGTGAGAGATAGCCATGGGTTTTGAGTGACTCTACAGGGAATCTGCTGGATAAGAGACTGATACCAATAATTTCAACATTATGCTGTCATCTCTTAAGAAAATCATTGAACTGTGGATTTAAATTAGCATTTCACAGTTGAAGTACTGTTAAGTGTGGACCTTGGCATACACTACAGCAGATTTATGATGTCTATAGAACAAGGCATCTCTTCATAAGTCATACAAATCTTTGGCACTTGAAAGGTTGATACCATTTCAGTAAGTAAAATGGAGAATTTGATTTATGATTTTATAGTCCTCTAATTTGGGAATCTCTTTGAGTCTCTATGAGCAATTTTGAACTATAGTTGGCTTGAGATCATATTAAATGTTTATATCCAGTGAATTACTATATATAGTAAAAATGTAGTAAGTTTTCTAATGCAGAAAAAATCAGAAGAAAAAAATACAGTGGCTAAATTTACAGGTTCGCCTTATTTTATTTTATTTTTTTGTCTGACACATATTTAATTTTAATTAATTGTTGGAGGTCGAAGTCAGATATAAACAAAATAGTTTGTGCTTTAATATTTTTATGTGTCCAAGTATGTTACCTGAACCTAGAAAGAAAACCAAATATTATATCAGTTGATAATCCTGTGTTCATTTACTGGGTAATTTTCTGTAGCTCTCATGATGTTCCATGAAACAGTAGCACATACCAGCTCGACAACCCTTGGCAAAGACTTCACTTTTCTGAGCCAAAGTTTTCTTATTTGTAAATTGTTGTGCTTATGTATTCAAGATGGCTAGAACAATTTGGGGTATGTAGGACTGCAAGTGTTCATCATAAAAACAAACAAACAGAAAAACAACTTTCTTTGAGAAGTAGACCTATTTATATATACATACCCAAACTTGTTTAGCAGCAGACTTGGTCATCATTCCTTTTTTACTGCCTTCAGGTTCTTCCTGCATATGCAATACAACAGACTTCCTGCTTCAACTGGCTGCTTCATCAGTTACATTGATAGTTCTAGTTAAAAGTGTGTTTGTGTGCTGTGGTCTTTGTTTATTTCCTACTTTTCCTCTCTTCCAATATCCAACAATTCCAAATAATAAATTGGTGGAAAACAGTTTTATCCTCAGGAAAGTATGTCAAGTTTAGGTCCATTAGTGTTGAAACAATCGAAAAAGAGCAGGAAAAAACAAAACAAAAAAACAAACAAAAAAAAACCCTCTTACATGTTAACGATTTGCACATAAAATATATTTTAAAAATATTTAACAGCTAATTTCTGTAAATGGTTACATTATTTTCTGTTTACATTTGGTACCCACTTTATAGTACAGTCTTTCAAAATTCAATATTTTTCACCAGTAATGAGGTTTCCTTTGGGCCACAGTATAAGTTTTCTTCATTCATTCATTAATTCATTTTAATGAGATCTGTGAAGGCCTTCTTCCTGCTTGGTCAAGATTTTGAAGATACCCTAATGAATGAAACTTGGCCCTTGTGAAGATGGAGTTAACATGTGCAGGTGGGTTGGTAGACATATATCAGACCAATAAAAATAAGAAAACTGTAGATAGCAATATCTACCATATAGAAATTAAGACTGAGCAATATAGAATAGTGAGTGATAACTTGTCGGGGGACGTCTGCTTTAGCTAAGATAGGGAAGTGTGTACCAAGAAAATAACATTTGAGCTGAGATCCAAACCATGGGAACAAAGCACTCACTTTTCAGACTGAGTAGATGACAAGTGCAGTGTCTCTCTGGCAGGAATGTGTTGGCGCATGCCAGGGACAGAAGGAAGGTGCATTGGATGGAAAGGAAAATGTGATGATGTCAGAGAGGTAGGAGCAGCTCAGGTAAGGAAGGACTTAGGGACAACCACAAGGAGTTTGGATTTTATTCCGGTAACAGTGAAAAGTCATTGGAGGGTTTCCCATTTGTCCTTACATAACTTAGCTGACATCACACTTTGGTTCCAAAAGAAAAAAGAGGAGGCAGGGAGGAATACCTAAAGAAAACATGACTATTTGAAGCTGTGCTGATTATGTCAGATTTGTAAAAGAGACATTGAGTTAGAAAACTAAAATAAATAAAATTGCACAAAACCCTCAAGCTAATATCAGAAAAGCTAAAGGCCAAAATAAGGTGAGGTTTGTAAACTTGCTAACCAAAAGGAGTTTGAACACTTACTCCTCAAACAACAAGTTAAGAAAGGAGAATCTGCCTTTTTGTTGTCTTTTTCATTGTGTACATCACTCCCTTATTTCATAGCCTCCCAACACTTGAAATACAGGGGCTCCCTAACCTTCCCTCTTCTGGGCAAAACACTACTTTTCTTGAATGATCTGATCTACTTTCATGCATCGAGACTGTTTATGATCCCCAAACTGGTATATAACTGAATATCCCAAGGGTTTTACTGCATATAGCCACACCCAACCACACCCATCCCAGCAGAGCCTCCTTTAGCGTTCTGTCTTTTTCTGTACGGCAGTCTACCCTGTTATTCACTGTAGGCTAAAGGGTCTCTCATTGTCCCGAGTGCCTGTAAGGACAGTCGCCACGTTTCAGTCTCTTCCTGTGAAAGTCAAGGGGGCATTAACCACTTGGGAGGGCCTTACGTCCCTGCGTGGTTCTCGTGATGCAAGCGGGGAACAAAGTCCTGACACACAAGTTCAGATAGAGTGAGTAACACAGCTTTATTTGGGAACCAATGTCCCTCCAGGGGCCAATGCTCTGGTAAGTACAGAAGGTTATACAGAATAGAATAGAATTTAATAACGAACCAAGTCATCCCAGAGTCAATCGAGGTGGAGAAGGTCCCTGGTCAGGGAGAGATGACTGAGCCAACGACAGGTTCAGACCTGGTCTTGCAAGGAAGAACTTCGGAGAGTCCCGATATCATGGCTTGCACCTCACCGAGGACTCTGTCAGATACTCCAGACGATCAACCTGGAGGATAGTTCTGGAGTGTCTCACTCAGAGCCTCGCAGAGGGTCTTAGCCTGAGTGCCTAGTCAGACCACTCATGGCATTGCTCTGGAGTTCTGCCTTTATCTTCTTTTCCTTGGACTTGTTTAATTCTTAGGTGATAACCAGAAGTTTTTTGCCAGGAGTTGTTTACCACTCAATTTTGTTATGCTCAGTTTCACGCATAAACATAAACATGTTTACTTTCATGTATATGCTCTGCACATAAACATGTCTACATTCACTTCACTCTTATCAGTCTCACATGTGTGTGGCCATAGTCTTGTCCCTACTAGGAAACAACTTGTTTTGCAAAGCTCAATTCAACATACATAATACATTTTATATGTTTTATACATTCATCTAGACATTTTCTCTCCATTTTGTACAAATGGCAACTGCTCTCTTTCTCATTTTTTTTTTTTTGTCTTGCCCTTAATAACTCAAGTTTTCTTATAAAAGCCTATCTTAAGTCTGACAACCATCTTGACTCTTGACTCTTTCCCTGTAGTCTTGTAGGAAGTCGTATCCCTTTTGCCCAATACTATTATTTGTATGTATGTGTGTTTATCTTATTTCCAACTATGTTGTGTGGACACAATATCTATCCACCAGAACTCAAATCCATATAAAAATTACCACCAAAAAGCAAACAATGAAACAACAATAAAATAACCTTCCTTACCTCACTTATGCTTAGAGACTGTTTTTATACCAAAAATGAACAGAAATAAAGAGGACAATGTAATTCTTTTTTTTTTTTTTATTCTATTTCTCATTCATATTTTAAAAAGTCAGGAAACATACTGGTGAAAAAGAGAATTGAGGCAATAGACAAATTAGGAAATACTTGGCTGGTACTAATTTACATTACTCAAGAATTTTTAGGGGAGTTACTAAACCACTGAAGATGCACACAAATTTATATTTACATTAAAAAAATTGTAGTCAACGATAGTACTTATCTCATGTTAGATATCCTCATTGGTATAAGGGTTGTTATTATATTTTACTTACTAATTGGATTATTAATAGTACTTAAAAAGAGATTCAACACCTGCAGCAGTGTATATGCACTAAGAATAAGTCATGCAACAATACCTTAATTTCTTACACTGTTGTTATTGTTTTAGTTTCTTTGAATTTGTTTTAAATAGACTTGAAAGCTGTATTTGCCCCAATGATGATATATATCACATATTTCTAATTAAGCACATGATATAAGAAAATGACTTTTGAAATAATTTTGACTAATGTAGAAATAATGTCTAGATAAAATACATATGTTCATCTTATAAATTGGTTGAATGACTGTACAAGAAGTCTTATTAATGAATGAGCATCACCTAGGGGGAGATTTAATTCTGTTGGGTTTAATTTTCAGTTTGTTTTTTTAAAAAACTTCTTGTTTATTATTTTAAAGGGAGATTGATAGCATAATGATAAAATCCACAGATAATGCAGTGATGAATAACCTGGATACAGAGTTTGGTTGCACTTATTATCTTAATAAGTTGGAATAATAGAATGACTCAATCAAACTGAAATTAAATAAGAATTAATATAAAACATTTACTTAGATAAAAATTCAACTGCACACATACCAACTGACAACAGCATATTTTTTTAAGGCCTGATAAATTTAAATGACTGTTTTCTTGTGTTTTTATTGTTTCTTGTTCCAAAGGAAGGGCTCATAGTAAGTTTTGAGGACAGCAAAATATTGAACTGGTTTTTGCATAGTGGTTGATCATAACAGATAAGATGAGAGTTCCTGACTATTCCGCATTGATTGAACTTTCTCTTAACTTTGAATTCCTCTTAGATGTTTGCAGAATATGGACATACAGATGCATGCTTCATAATAAATAACTGGTATGGTAAAAGTAGGGCAAACCACTATACAAGAGATGGTTTAAGGATGGAAATGTTTAGTCTGACAAGAAGACTTATAGGAAACATAACTGTCTTTGAATATTTGTAGTCATGTTGAAAAAAAATTATCGTTATATTGGGAGCCTTCTATAGAGGACTGAAATGATTACACTACTGTATCAGGAAGACTTCTTAATAGAGCCATTCAAATATAGGATTCTCACTGATGTCAGCAAGTACCGGGTGATATTTAGATAGAAGCAAGACTTGTCAAGAGAGGTGTAGAGGGATTCAGGCATGAGGATGAGTTGGACTACATTAGACTTACAATCATCGTTTCAATCACTGCTTCAGTTCTCAGGTTCTGTGTTGGAATGGAGTTAAGAGCAACCTAGGCAACACATTTAGAGATCTTAAGCCAAATTTAATTTTCCTCAGTTATTGACATAATCTCAGCAGCAACAAAATTTTTCTATGAATTATTTAGGCAGTTCTGACAACGAAGATAAGACTCATGAGGGTATTATCTGGAAGAAAACCTTTAGGTATAACGAAAAACTAAGAGAATAATGTGTTACTTTTATCTATCACTAGGGAAAAGTTGAAATCACTATTCAAAACCTTTCTTCTAGTGTGACAATCTATAGCTAACAGGTTATAGCTGCTTTAAAGGAATTTGAAATGAGAGGGTTATTAGCTCTTTTTCATTTAGGATCAAACATGGCTATGTGAAATCCTATCCTTTTCCCTTTCCAGATCTGGCCTGTTTTGTACTCTTTACAATTGGTATTATTCTCACTTAATTTTCTCAACTTATTTTTCTGCAAATGGTTTCTAAACTGAAGTTTCATTCCTGCTTTCTTGTTAGTTCCTCTTCTAAAATTTTAACTCACTATTGAATATTCTGTTCATAAACTGTTTTCATAATTCCCTCTTCTAAATATTTTCCTTATTCTGTGTTACCGAATTGGAAAGTAGTCTGGTCTGCAGTTTCTCCTGGGTTAATATTGCAGCTAGATCATCTTCTGTTATAACCGTAATTCTGCATTCTTTACAATTTCCCTTTCTGTTCTCTATTTTACATTTTCATTTATGATATTAACTGATTTGATCTTGTCATCTATCCTTACATCAATCCATTACATGCACAACCACCAACAAAATTTTCTCATTAAATTATAGTGAAATAACTTGGAAGAGCACAGTGATGGCACATGGTAAGTGTACAGCCCCCCAAAAAAAATTACAACTTTTTATCTCTTCTCCCTTCACTTACTAAAGAGTGTAAAAACAAACAAACAAAGTCTCAATTCAGCCAGAGATCCAAGGCCAAGTCTAGGCTTGCTCTGCCCTCGGAAATCATCTAGGGACCTTGGTTCCATCCTCCTCTTGTCTCCATATTTTAAACCATTTTTCTTACATGCATTCTTGAAACCTTTTCAAATGCCAGAAACTTCCAGCCCACAAGAAAGGGAAAGTGAGAGAAACAAAGAAAGTCAATCAGCATGAATTTCTTTTAAAGAATCAAAAAGGGATTTGTATATAGCATTTTGAATTCCTATGCCATGACAAGAAGTTGGTCACATGGTCACATCTAGCTTCAAGCCAGATTGGGAAATACAGTTCCTACATGTGTGGCCAGGGGGAAAATAGATTTTAAGAGGACAATCAGCTGTGTCCTTCATCGGTCTATTTTTTCCACATTTCTTTTCTATCTATATCTTATGTATCAGCCCCAGTTCTGTGCATTTTACTCATCCTGGTCAGTCTATTTGCAGGTCTTCTGACACCCAAACTCCATTTGCTCAAACACTTCATGATGAAATGCTGTTTCACAGAGAATATGCTTATCATTCCAGCCAATAGTAATCTAATGAACTCCCATTTCTTTGACTATACTCTGTCATCATTATAACCTTCTACATTTTTCAGTTATTTACATACATGTCTTATCTCTCCTACAAACTATTTGGTCAGAGCAGAACCCTTGCCCTATTAATAATTTTCTCCCACCCCTCTGAGAAGAGTGTGCTATGTGTATCATATCTGCTGAGTATTCATTCAATGATTACATGGGTAAAGTGATTATTATTTTTCTAAATAATAGGTTCAACAGAATGAAAAATCAGTAAACAAGACACATTATGGAAATACAGAATAAATGAGGGCCTTGTTAGTGCTTAGGAATTATTCCATAAATAAATGACTCTGGATTTGAATTCAAATTATGTTCCTCCATTAATTTTGTACTGCCACAAAAGACTATAATGTAGGTTGAAATTTAGAGTTTAATTGAAAATAAGTGCAGGCTTATCCTACACTTTGAAAATAAAGGCATAAATATTCCTAGCACTTTTTTTACTAGAATGGGTTATAATAACCTATATAATTAACTTACATATTAATTTATTCATCTAACAAACACTTATAGAGTGCTTAATGATGCAACAGGCATTACTCTAGGTCTTCAGATATAGCATGAACAAGACAAATGCCATTCTTGAATTCCACTATATTATACTATGATACAATATATGCCGTGTTTCCCTGAAAATAAGACCTAGCCAGACAATCAGCTCTAATGCGTCTTTTGGAGCAAAAACTAATATAAGACTGGTCTCATATTATATAATGCCCAGTCTTATATTATAGTAAAATAAGACCGGGTCTTACATTAATTTTTGCTCCAAAAGATGCATTAGAGCTGATTGTCCAGCTAGGTCTTATTTTCGGGGAAACACAGTATGTCATATATATGTATATGATATGATAGAGGATGGAGAAGATGTACATTAGAAATATGTATAATACATTTCCCCACCTTCTGTTTTAAATGTTATCAGAACCAGTGAATAGTAGCAGTTTCCTAATCCATAATTCAGCACTTCAAAAAAAAATTTCCATGTCCAAAGAATGATTTTTGGGACCACTTAATTATAAAAAGGACTTTTCAGACTGAAATTGTGAAGGAAAAAAAAAAAGAATCACTAGCCAGTTAAAACACAAAAGTCTTGAAAGAGTTCGTTTAGATTTTTTTCAGAGTAATTTGGTCCTTAGCCTCCTTTAACTTTTAACCTCAGATATAATCATTTTATAAGAGAATGATCACTGAATATTGTGTCACTTTGTTGTATGAAAGAGCATCATAAATTTGCCGTGTATATTAAGTTATTAAGAAGATTTTAGGGTTATACATTTTATGCATCTCTTTTTAGTGCTAGGTTCCAGAAGACGGTGAGAACCCTTATTTGGATAACAAAACCTAGAACTAATTATTCATAGACTGAATACAGGCTGACCACATTCTAAAAGAGAGTCACAGGTAAGTAGTGACAAAGAAGGTAAATAGAGCATTAAATGTCAGTACTACCCAGGAATGTCCCAGAGAACATGTATTGATATGGGCAGCCAGAGAGAGACAAAATAAAGGGCTAATAATTTAGGATAGGGTTGAGATAGTAAAGGATATTGCAGTGGGAAGTGATGACTCAATTAATTTTGCTAATCATGTTCCTTACATAGGACTCTCTTCACTAAGCTACCTAAAGGTGGCTTAAAAAAAAAAGAAAAAAAAAAAGTACCTAAGGCTTATTTTTCTCCTTGACATGTTGCTTTTTCCTGAAACTAATTTTGGACATGGAACCCACCTATCTACTGTGTTGGTTATCAATAAATAATAAAACAGCTTTATATTTAATTTGTAAAGAAAGAAGGACTAGTCTACTACTTCTCAGTGTAGCCCATGCCACAATGTGGAGAGATGTCAAGTAGCTGAGTGTGATACTTTGGAGGATGAGTTTGAATTTATATTTTAAAAGGAGCTTATGATATTTTTTTTCTTTCCCTGAAGCACCCAGGAATGTTCTTAATAAAATAACATTTATATGGAAAAGTGCCTTTCACATTTAATAAAATATTTAATATTTTATAATGGATTCATAAAATATTATTTTTTTTACATAATATTTGTACAAACTTTCAGAAACTGAGTTATTCGAATAAGCTTATCAATATTATAAAAGGCATGGATTTGGATGTAAATTGTCATTATTTTTCTGTCATTTTTCCTGCTAGGTTCTTTGGTTTTGCTCTTTGATGATAGATACATGAGACCAAATAAAATTTTGGAAGACAGCCTTAATTTCAGCTGTATATCATGTTTAATCCCAAACATCAATTTCATGATTTTTTTTCATTTTAAAATCTTTGTTAAGAACTTTAAAAATTGCACCAAATAAGGCAGTATAGTATAATTAACCCAATGTACCCATAACTCACTTTCAATAATTAAGAAGTTTTTCATCTTATTTCATTTTTCTTTCAACATATATTTTTTCTGGAAATTTTAATGGAAATCTCACACATCATGCCATCTCATGTGTAAATACTTCATAATGTAGTTTCAACTAATAAAGAAATGTAAATGTTTTATTAGTTTCCTAGAGCTGCCATAAAAAGTATTCCAGAGACTGGAAGTCTGAGATCCAGGTTTCAGTAGGGCCAGGCTCCTTTTCAAGACATTAGGGAAGGAAATGCCCCATGCCTCTCTCCTGGCTTGTAAATGGCCTTCTTCTTTTCACATCATATTCTCACTATGTGTGTCAGTCTCTGCCAAACTTCCCCCTTTATGGCATCAGTCTTGTTGGATTAGGGATCACCTAATGACCTCATTTCCACTTGATTAGCTCTGTAAAGACTCGCCAAAGAAGATCATATTATGAAGTATTGTGGATTAAGACTCCAATTTATCATTTTGGACATGCAATTCAACCATAATAAGCAGCAATCCATTTAACACCATCATTGCACTAACAAAATCCTTAATACTGTTTAATAACCAGTGCCTATTCAGGTTTCTCTGTTTAATTCTAAAATATCTTTGTAGGGTTGATTTTTTTCTAATCAGAAGCCAAACAATGTCCACACATTACTCTTATTTGTGATGTCTTTTTTTATTCTGTAATGGACCATATCCATCTTCTTTTTTTTGGTAAATGCCATTGATTTATCAAGTGATTCATTTGTCCTGTAGAATGTTCCACATTTTGGATTTGACTCAGTCATTTCTCATGGTGTCATGTCACTTATTCTGCTGTCACCTGGCAGTTACATCCAGAGTATCCATCATATTCAAGTTCAGATTTTTTGATTGTGCATTATGTCAGGAAGCCCACTTTTAATGAGTGATGCTAAATTTCACCCTTATTTCTGCATTATTCCCCATCAATATTTAATCTAGTAAAATTTACCCATAATCATTACTTAGATTTATTATTTTATAAGGGTTACAAAACAGCAATTTTCTAATTCTATTACTTATACTTTCAGCTGGAATCTGTAATAAAGAATGAAATACCAAATACTAATTCCTTTAAAGGAACTAGAACTTTCTGGAGAAAGAACTGATTTCTGGACTAGGAAAGGATATATAAAAGATGAGCCTGGGGCATGTGCTGGCAAGCATGGAAGTTGCTAGAACCAAACAGAAACAGATGTAACTAGTCCAAGATACGATAATTTTAGCATCAAAAGAAATCATGACTACAATTGATCAAAGTACATCAAATATTTTAAAATCAATATATACATAAAATCCATATATTAACAAAATATATTAGAACCAACTCACTATAATTCAAGTTAGTTAGAACCAACTTAATTATATTGAAAGTTGGTAAATAAAGGAAATGTATCATTTCATACTTTCTAGTTCAAAGATCTAAATCAGTATATCTACTCAGCTACCAGTTTTGATCTATTTTCTCTTACAGTCTTCATTTTTTTGTCTCAATAGACAGAAGACACTCCTACTTAAAATTGCAACATCCAAAATGATCTATATAGGTAAGGACTTACTTTATTGATTTGGACCTTTAAGTGGTCTTTCAGTCTCAGAATTAACTTTTTTTTTTAAATTAAAATTTATTGGGGTAACAGTGGTTAGTAAAATTACATAGGTTTCAAATGTATGATATAAAACTGAAAGCAACTAGAGAACATTATGTTAAGTGAAATAAGTCAGAAAGAGAAAGACAAATACCATATGATCTCACTTATATGCGGAATCTAAAGAAAAGAATAAGTGAATGAACTAATCAGAAACAGTTTTGGAAACATGGAGGAAAAAACAGAGGGTTGCTAGAGGGGCGGGGGGGTGGGGATAAGGGGAAGGTGAGAGGTTTTGGGAACGTACAGAGGGATAGTGGATGGGGGGAGGGGGGTTCACACAGTGTGAGGGATATAAATGATAAATGTCTAAGTTTTGCTTTGTCTTGTGCACCTGAAACTAATTAATAAAAAAAAAAAAAAAAAAGAAAAAAAAAAAAGTTAAAACAGTAAAAAAAAAACAAAAAAAAAAAAAAAAACTGAAAGCAACAAAAGAAAAAGACAAACAAATAAAGAAACAAAAACTCATAGACACGGATAACAGTTTAGTGGTTACCAGAGGATAAGGGGGATGGGGGATGGTACATGAGGGTAAAGCGGGTCAGAAATATGGTGATGGAAGGAGAACTGACTCTGGGTGGTGAACACACAATGTGATATATAGATAATGTTTGAGTATAACAGAATTGTACACTTAATTTAACTTTTGAAAAAACTTTTAGAATAACCAAGGAGTTAACTCACTAGAAAGATAAAAGGGAATTTATGCAACGCAGTTTTTGTCCTAAATTGAAAATGGCATGAACCTCAGACTTATGTGTTATTATACAGGTTTTTATGTGTATTTTCTCATGTTGTTTTGTGAACACTTGCAAATGCTTTTTCAATGGAAGTAGACTTGCATATTAAAATAACAACAACAACAATAAGAACAACAAAAAACAAACAAAACTTTAAATACTTTAAGTGTTGGTATATTTTTCAACAATGTCTATCAATAAATTTCACATTTTCTTTCATCTTCAAGTTAAATATAAGCATATATGTCCCTGTGGGTATCTGGGAAAATGATAAATGCCAGGACACAAAACCAGAGAATGCATAGTTTTAGTAGATTAAATTAGATCTGATTTAAAAAGAAAATCCATTTGTAAATTCTCAGGCATGGGATTGCAGTGCAGATCCTGGCCTTCTGATTTAGTAAGCACAAAACCTCATCACGACAGAAGTGTGGGTTCTGCTCCTGTTGTATCTTTTATTCCTCTCATTACCTTTGGAATTAGCCAATCTATGCTTATGTGTGTTGCTGAAAGCTATAGGCATAGAGGCCGGCAGTGGTAGGCAGCAGTTGCGCAGCTGCACTGTTAAGATTTTCTAGCAATGCTCATTAAAATAAATGAATTACCTGCTTACAACTTGTAAAACACTTTCTAGAATAAGGAAGAATAGAGTTTACATACTCGTGTATTGTGACTATAGGTAGAAGAGTATTAATCTGATCAAATGATTATAATTCTGTATAAACAGGAGAACATAAAAACTATATTTGCATATTGGACCAGAAATATAAAATAATTCTTAGTGATTTTCCAAGAATATAAATAGATATGAGAGATGTAGATATTAAGGACAGAGCTCCCCTTGATTATCTCCAGTTAAGATATCTCAATCTAGCAAAGATTAATCAGTAGGAAGACAGCCAAGCACATTTTAAGTAACTTTGTTCCCTTATATGGATCCGCTCCAGCTGGAACGGTTAGGAAGAAATATGCCTAATTAATGAACATGCACCTTTGGCTTTAAAAATGGACTAGGATTAGTTATCCCGGAGAAATGTGAACATATTAGCACATGATACAATAATAATAATAATAATAATAATAATAATAATAATACCTACAAAAGAGCAAAAGTGCCAAATTGCTAAGTATTAAAATCCTGTATGACTGCTTCCCTGTTACATGATTCATAAACTGTGGTTTCATAAACTGTGAATGGTGATGTCATAACAATGAATAAGGAAACTCTTTTCTTTGTTTTTTGAATTGCTCAGACCAAAATACGTAATGACACAAAGATATTTATATATTGAAAACTGCTATGCTGAAATCCTTCCCATAACTACAAGACTCCCCATAACAATGAAAGTCTTGACATGTTTGTTTCTTAATATTTTTATTTTGCTAAGCATTGGGCACCTTTATTTCACATGCTTTGCCGCTGTGGTAATATTAGTTCTAGTGTATTTAATAATAATTCAATAATGCTGTTATTTTTTCCTAACTTTTTAAGAGTGTGTTTTAAACAGATGCTTTGTTGGTGACTTCTTGAAAGGAAGTTTTCTTATATTCCCTTTATGAAATGCCATTTCTCTTGTATCTACTATGGTGGAAAAAACATTGTGAGCTCTCAATTATGTATGTTACACATGTTACATGTGTTATACATATGTAACACATATGGCTGTAATTGCATATGTTACACATATGGCTGCTTGATCCCTTTTTTCCCAGAGACTTGCAGACCATATTTAAAACTTTTACATCATAAGTTACATTGGATTTGTCATACATATTGGTAATGACAAAAAGAACCAATAATTTAAGAGTTATCATTAATTATCTGTGGGATAAGAAAATCTTCCAAGGTGGAATTTTAAAATTATTTGTGAGTTTCTTTTTTAAATATAATATTAAACAGATACTTAAAATCTATTTAGATGAATGTAATATATCAGAGTTCTAGACACATTTTAAAGTAATAATGTTGCACATACCTATTAAAAACTATCTGAGATGGAGAAATGATTGGGTATGTCAAAAGTACTCTATATTTGGCTTTCTATTAGAAGTCTTATCTGAAAATATTGAGGTGATTATATTAAATATTTCATAGATAGTTTAAAATGTAGAATTAACAAATGTTAGTAAGCCTCATTTATGAAATCTATCACTATATTATCTTGATCAGGTAATAAACTGTTATTAGAAGAGGTCTAGTGTTTTCAAAATTTGGTTCAAGAGTATAAAAATCTATTAAAATGTTCTTGAATGTCTTCAGTTTTGGAGACTATGAGAAAGTGAAACAGTTTTTCTGGTTTTATGTAAAGGAAGTAGTATTAAAGTTTTTGCTTTGATTCTTTTAAGATATAGCTGAGTCACCTTAAATTATGAACTAAAAGATTAGATACTATATATATATATACATATATATGTGTATATATGTATGCATATATATATATATATATATATATATATATATATATTTCATGTATTGTGTCATAAAAACAATGATTTTGTTATTATTCATATAATTCAGTAGGGTCTTAAATGGGGTTCCAGAAATTTTCTTTTTTTTTAAATTTCCCTTGTGGTTTTAATTATGTTACTTACAGAAAGAGTTATATTTAATACTTATTCAAAATAAGCTCAGGTAATGTGGTCTGAAGTTGACCATGTTTTAACTTACTTACAGTCATGAAAAATCATTTATAAGCTAACTTTTATTGAAATGAATGAATGAACCCAACTAGTCATAAATGATTTTTCCTTCCATTAAATTACCAAACATTTTTTTATGAATCTCTTTTGTCATTTTTCCATTTTCTGTCATGCATCATAGTTTTAGACATATAT
Source organism: Rhinolophus sinicus (assembly GCF_036562045.2). Taxonomy (NCBI): domain Eukaryota; kingdom Metazoa; phylum Chordata; class Mammalia; order Chiroptera; family Rhinolophidae; genus Rhinolophus; species Rhinolophus sinicus. The sequence goes on along the minus strand of NC_133753.1, from coordinate 91,706,546 downwards.
ATGTTTGGTCACTCATAGTGTAAGCTTATTGAGAGCATGATCTCTGTCTAATACTTATATTGTCTGAAGGACCAAGCTTGAACATTGTGTTTAAATAAGATTAAGGGGGTTCTGGTACCCTGTTCCAACATGTGGAAGGGAGTGGAGGTTCCTATGCCACCAAGCAAGCAATTTTCTGACAGTAGCTGTGTGTCCTACAATTTAACTCAATTCTGACCCTCTCTAACCAGAGATAGCATCAAATCCCACAGATTAAAGGGTCAGTCCTCCAAAACCGACCCCTACCTACTTCAGATACCAATTGCAAACCCAAGTGTTACCTGGGCTTCTGACCTATTTGCTATCGATTGGAGGGTCTAAGGACCCCCATTTGGACTCCAGACACCAGTCACAAATCCAGGTTGTTATCTGTATTTCTGACCAACTGGCTATAAATTAGAGGTTCCCAGGACCCCCTCTTTGGGTTAGATTAATTTGCTAGAGTAGCTCACACAACTCAGCAGAATATTTTACTTACTAGATTATTGGTTTTATAATAAAAGGATATAACTCAGGAACATCCAGATGGAAGACATGAATAGGGCAAGGTATGGAGAGCTCCCATGCCCTTTCCAAGCATGCAGTTCCCCGCAAATATCCACATGTTCACCAACCAGGAAGCTTTGTGAGCCTCTTTCTTTTAGGTTTTTATGGGGGCTTTATTACATAGGCACGAATGGTTAAATCATTGGCCATTGGTGACTGATTCAACCTCCAGCCTTCTCTCTTACCCAGAAATCTGGGAGTGGACTGAAGTTTCCAGCCCTCTATTCATGGTTGGTTTTCCTTGAAACCAGTCCCCATCCTGGGTGTTTTCCTAAAGTCACCTTATTAGCATAAACCCATCTTTATGGCTCTGAAGGGATTTTAGGAAATATTCTAATAAAAGATGCTCCCATTGCTCTTTATTGTTCAGAAAATTCCAAGAGTTCTGGGAGCTGGGAGCCAGGAGCTGTGGATGAAAAGTAAATATATATATATATATATATACACTCTGTAAACAAACATGCTTGCTAGTCTAGTCTCATTTGTAAAAATTGTCATTCCCATTGATAAAATAATAATTTATATATTTTTATGTCTATATATGTATATATGTATATATATATGTGTGTGTGTGTATGTGTGTGTATATATATATGAAATATATTTGTCATGAGTTGGTCGTCAATGACCAAATATATATTTCTTATAAATCACAATATTGCAGAGACAGAGACAGTAAAACATTAAACTAGATGGATGAATGAATACATTATCTTCACTTTCTGTTCATGTCCATTGCGCTAGCTTTGCGACCAGAAAGCATAACAAACTTGATTGACATCTTGGGTTCATTACAAGAAAATCAATATTATTAATATATTAATACCCGAAAAGGAAAGATTAAATGAAAGTCAGAAATAAGTGTGCAGTAACTCAGATTCATTTGGGGGTTCTTGGAGTGAGGAAGTGTTGGAAGGAATGAGAAATTTTATATTTTGGTGACTTGTTCGGAGACAAGTGTTCTTGAATGGTCACAGATTGCTGGAGACTCTGTAAACAAACATTCTTGCTAGTCTAGCTTAGCTTGTAAAAATTGTCATTGCCATAGATAAAATAACAATTTATATATTCAATTGAAAATGGATATTACTAGGAATATATGAAAATACTATCATTATCCTGTTGCCAAAGGTGGTAACATTTTATTAGATAATTTTTTAGAGAGTACTATGTACTTTGAAAATTAATAATTGCTTTAAGATCTTTCTCTTAAAATCAGACTTGTTATATAGTAACTATAAACATAAGATAATACTTGCCCAGACTTAGCACTTATTGACAATGGACATTTATCAACCTGGTAGTATTCCTGGGGAGAAAATAGATTGTTTCTTAACCATGGCTATATATTCAGGTCACCAGATCCACTTAAAAAACAAACACAAAACAACTACACCTTCTTAGGGCCCCATTTTGATCTCCATGTTGGTCATCCTGAGGTCTGCTTATTGAGGCTAATCAGCGAAAATCTTGCTTAAGAGAGAGCTTCTGGGTGGTGAACAACTAGTCTCTCCTTCCTGTCAACACTTTTAATCTTCAGGATTGATATATTGGTGTCCTTTCTCACTTGGCTTCATGTAGTGGAAAGCCCCCCCCCCCTTCTTCCCAGAGAAAAGGGAATCATTCTGACTGTGACATCTGCATTTCTCAGAAGACCTTCAAAGAAATTCTGAGGCACATCACCCCCCTCCCCACCCGCCCTGCATTGGTATTTGGTGGTTGTAGGCAGTGAACTCTGCAGCAAGGCATTTGGGCCTGACACTTGAGTTCTTGCACATTTCTTTAGAATGTAGGCTGGTACATTAATTTCATTTTCAGCTATGTATGGGCCTTAGTCATACTTTTAGGATAACAGAAAAACAAATCCACTTAACGTCCTGTTACAGTTATTTCCTAAAAAATTAATTTGTCTTTAGAAAGTGCTTAGATTTGTTTATCTAGCTATTGTAGGGAAGAAAAAGTATTTCCTGTTTTCCTTTTAGGTTCTTTAGCTGGTCTAATAATTAAATTGACATAGGACAGATTACTAGGAGAAAAACAAATTAAATGTTGTATGTATGGGAACCCCAAAGATATGAGACTCAAGGGCAAGTTGGGCACTTGAGGTTTCTATGCCACCCTGAGCTAAGGAATGGGATAGGGGCCTGAGGCTGCAAAGGGGGGACGGGGGTATAATACACAGGAAGATAAGAAGAGCAGATGTTTGGTTATTAGAAGTTTGTCTTGCCATGCAGATAGGTCTTTCTTATAAAAAACAATCTCTGGTAATAGCTCTCTTTCTGGTACAGGCCTCCTATCCTAATTCTTTTCAGTAGTTAAAGGAGAAGTAAAAGTTTTTCCTGAGTCTGCTGGGCCTCGATTGCCTTCTGCTCAAAATAATCCACATGCCAGAGAGGCATATTTTGGGGTAGCCTGTTCTGCTTCTCTTCACCATCTATCACCACATGTACCTGCTATCAGAATATCAGGGGCCAAATCTCTCAGTTCTTTAACAGACCAATAAAAAACAGGCAATGAATAGATTCTAAAAAAGGAGGATTTTTTTCCAGGAATCTTGTCACAGATCCTGTGAAAGTTTCTTCTCCCATATTGCATACATGTAGCTTATCTCTGGAAGTGGCACCTGCTCTAGGCCTAACCATCTGATGCCTATAAGAAGGGGAAACATTTTATGAGTAGCAATGACTCATAAGACCCTTGGAGGGGATTCTCCAGAGTCCCTGGTGACAAGATAATATTTGCTTATCACATGTAATCTAATATTCTTCATTACCACATAACTCATATTTTTGGATTTTCAAAGTTTCCTCCTTTGTAAATTCTTGTTCCCTATTTCCTTTCACTAAAAGTTCTGCAGTTTAACATTTCCAATGTTCGTTCTATATAGCTTTCTAGCACCTCTTTTCTATTACCACAAATACATATAACATTATGAAAGTGCATTTTGGCAACTATTGAGTTAATGTGATCTTTGTAGAAGAGACAGACTACACCAGCTGATTTGGTTTCAAAATAAACCTTCCTTTGGTCCTCAAAGAGGTATTCTATGATGTTGTCAATCACCAGTTATTGGACAGCAGCATTTTTCCTTGAAATTTATTCAGAATAATATTCTTTTACATAGCTTATTCATTTCTTGAGCTTTCCTGATAGTATTTGCTTTAAATAAAATGTTTTCAAATTACCGGAGATGATTCCTCTGTATTTGCATGCTATTGTTAGAATAGTCAGTACAGTTCAACTTTTCTATAAAAAGTGATTTTGGAGAAAAATTACTAGGAAAATGATTTTGTATAAATAACAATAACAGATGCAGAAAAGTGAAATTCAAAAACATTTCATACTAGTTAACCCCAAGAGATGCAATTTCCATACACTTCGTGAGCAAAAAGGTGCACTAGTCTCATTGTTGTAGGCATTCATTTGGGGAATGGATTTTCTCTCTCATTAAAGCACCCATCAGTGCCTCATTTTCATTTTCCAAATTAAAAGTAGGTGCACATAATCATTCTTTGTAAGAATCCCTATAGAAAACAACCTTCCAGAAAAGTGTATAAGAGTGTGAAGACTGCTGAGCAATTTCTTAGCTTGAAAGTTGCAGTTTTCAGAATATAACTCACTAAGTAAAGGAATGCTGATGATTAGCTTGAGCTAGGTAAGAATAAATAAAGCCTATCCCATGGAGAAAACTAGAGCTGAAGACATATGGAAACCTGACAAGATGTGGACAGAACCAGCACTACGCAGCTGTCTCACTGAACATACTGATGAATTTGACAGCATTTCATTTACTGCCTTAGTTTCCCCTTTATGAGATGGAGATGATGGCTGATTGAATGCTTATGGAATTTTTATTTGATAAATAACATTTAAAAAACTTGAAAAACTAAAAATTATACTATGCAAATGTTATGTATGGACAATACTGTTGGGATTATCCAAGTGGTTTGCCCTTTGTTCTTCTGATGGTTTAGGCATTTCACAGACCATTGTGACCTCCAAAAGATGGGGACCAGAGAGTAAAAATAGTAACTAGAAAAGTAGCATTTAGGAAATGTGTATTCTTGTCAACTAATCTAGTTAGCTGTCAGTTCTTTGGGCAAAAATTAAAAGGCTTGTTCAGTTTAGTAAATAGGTGAATCCATACATTAAGAAAAGATTCTCATGAATATAAAATAAGTTGATGAACTCCATTTATAATTTGGAGGTAAAACATTTAAAACATGATATAGTTTTCTAAATACTAGTTTTTGTTAAGGTTATAGTCCTAACTTTTTTTTTTAGCATCCCAGAAGTGCTAGTTTCTCTTTAACCATTTAGATTGTTAAATCTCATCAGTCCTCAAAATCACGGCATAACAAGGTACTTCAAATATCCACATCTCTAGATATAATTTTAGCTATAGCTACATCAGAATAAATACTGCGACTGGTGGGTATAACTGAGAGAGTTCTCAGAACGTTGCAGAAGAACCCCATTTCCTAATTATATTGTTTGGTCATTTATCAGGTCATAATTTTGTCCTATTCTTTACATGAAGTACACCTCTTTATTAGCTAAGAGGAAACACTGGAGTAATTTGTCTATTTTAGCTGATTATGATATGTGTTTCTCATGGTACATTATTTTCTTTATTTTTTCCTAGCCAGCCTGTGTTGTGCAGAAGTGGATTAATTATCGTCTTTGGTTCATAACATACTTTCAATATTGTTCCATGCATAGCCTGCATTTACTTATTTATTGTTTAGTGACTTTCTTGTTTGCTTATAAATCTCTAATAAGCACTTACTATCTGTACTTGAAATGAAAACTGGGACCTTGACCATCACATACTTGTTATTATGTGGTTCTCCGTCATCCCATTCCTTCTTTTTGTTCATTTTTCTCTTGTTCTTTTTCATATAGTTTTGATTCATTATTAAATTGTTTTTAACTTTATCAAAGGAGTAGCATGCATTCTCAGGTGCATTGTTATGAAGCCTTTAAGCCCATCACAAAGCACACATATAAAGTAGTAGAAGCAGAGGAGGCAGGATTTTAAGAGCATAATGATTTCCTTGAATTTGATTGATGATCAAAAATCACAGGTCAAATGCTTCATTGGGCAAAGGAACAACCGTGTTTCCCTGAAAATAAGACCTAGCCAGACAATCAGCTGTAACGCGTCTTTTGGAGCAAAAATTAATATAAGACCTGGTCTTATATCATATTATATAAGGCCTGGTTTTACATTATGTTAAAATAACACCAGGTCTTGTATTAATTTTTGCTCTAAAAGACGCGTTAGAGCTGATTGCCCAGCTAGGTCTTACTTTCGGGGAAACACGGTACTCAGCTCATGTCACTTACTTTGCAAAATTTGGCTTTGTAAAGAGATTTTACTTACTTTAGTTTTGAAATTTAAGGAGTTGGATTCCTTCTCTGGCCTAAGTGCAGTCTGCCTTGGTTTGAAATCTCACATGTCAATTCATATATATGAGTGACAAAACAGTTCATAGGTGACCTATTGGATTGAGTTAAATCTATGTGTATACTTAGAATATGCAAGGGTCTCACCAGGGAAAAGAATGAACAGCCTGGAACATGGAGACAGCCCAGAGAGTCTCAGGACTCTAGAGCATTCAATAATTCCTGAATGGTAATAGAGAGAGCCTGCGTTCAAAAAGACTTTCCTAACCCACCAATAATTGTATTTCCTTTTTGTAGCAACGCTCCAAGGATAAGAAAATTCTTGTATGATATATGAAAATAAATGGTAATTTAAAATCTAATTCATTTCCAAAAAGCAGTGCAAATTAGACTTTTAAAATGGACATTTCTGAGGTATTGCCAAAACTAAGTGAAATGATTCTTAGAAAAGCTGGGAAGAAAGGTTAATTATCAATCAATCCAGATTTATGAAACAGCAAGTGATGGGTTATGCATTTTCCACTTATGGTGCTGCTTCCTTGTTTAGAAATAAGCAAACAAATTTAAAAAGTAACATTAAGCAATATCAGCCTCAAATAACTATTTGATATTCTCTATTCTTATAGTGTGTGAAGGTGTTTAGATGACATAAAAATAGAGCCAAGGTGCTAGTTATATGTGAATATTAGCAATAATGAATATTTAATTGCGTGATAATAAAAATGTTCATTTACTGTGAGTCTTCTCTGCGCCACACATTTTTCTTACCTTTGTTCATTCAACCCATTCAACTCTGTTGATTGTGTTGTATAATTTTTGTTTCATGGATGAGGAAACTAAGACTCAGAAATATTTTGTAACCTCCCCAAGGTGTAAGTTTTGATAACGTATTACCCATATTGCTTGTTACGGAAAAATATGAAATCTCCTAAAATTCAGACCTAGATGGTCTAGCCTTGTGTCTTGTTGAATGTCACGTGCTATATGTCTCTTGGGGTCATCCACAGTAATGCTGCTATACCTGGACATCTGTCAGGAGGATTTGAATAAAGCAGTATTACATAAGGCACCTATGTCCTTTGTTTTGAATGGAGACTGTGATACTGTTTGTTCTCTCAAGGTTTGTCTTAGGAAGAGATCATTGAAATGAAATGAGCAATCGTTCAAACTGAGCAGTTCTATTTCTTGGCATATTGTAAACACAGAGTGTTTTGTGGTTCTAATGTAGTGAATTGATGAATGCTTAAACCTTGTCAAACACACTTACAAGTACAAGTGATAAAGGAAAAAAATCACTTTCAGTGTTAATTTGGTATCCCCATGTCAGATTTGAAGAGCTATTTAGACTACAGAAATCTCCATGAATTTAGCACCAAGCAGGAGAGCAAAATTAACAGATGATATTACATCCATGGCAATTTGAAGGAAATTTTGTTATCAAACCCTCCTTTAAGTGAATAAGCATCTCTACAAGTTTTTGTAGAATCTGTCCTCTGCTCGTAAAACATTAAGTTATGAATTATTCCTTTTTATTTACTAGTTGCCATCGAAAGCTGCTCTGCTGGATGGATAGAATATTGTACTTTATTTTGCAACCATATCAATTATCCCCCTAAATTGAATGAAAATGGAAATCCAATATACATTATTTCACATCTAATTGTGTTTTTGAATGTAAATTATTTGGAAATATATACATATATATTTATTTTTAATTCCTGACCCATAATTTTTGTATCATAATTAGGATATTGCTTGATATGATAAAACTGAAACTTTGTTAAAAACAATAGCTAATTCAAAAACTATTGTAAAGAGATAAATCTATGTAGCTGTATACTTACTCTTCAGTTTGAGGTTTCTCCCACTCATTTATCCTTGAATTTATTTCAGTAAAATATTTAGAGAAAATTTATTTTTAAAACTATGCAAACAAACATGATAAAGCTGCTGGTTAGAGAAAATTTGTATCTCACGGGTATTGACACCAACAGACATGTGCACTTGTCTCCAAGACTGAGCAGTTAAACTAAAAATTGCTGAGGACTGGGAATACTCAAATGCTTCTTGGGGGCTAGAATATGTCCTTGGCACTTGTCTTTATAATATCATGCTGTTTAGAAAATGGAAACTCAAGGACTACTACAAGATGGAAATAGATGCCAACCACGCACTGCCTGTTGAGATTCGCCAGCATGAGTGGAAAGTAAAGAGGAGTACTTGTGGGAAAATGAGGTAAATATGAATATGTTAACAGATGGAAAGCCACTGTTATTTTGACTTCCGTGATGTACTCATGAGCTTTCAGCTTTGTCTGTCACCATCTGTACTTCTCTGGATAGACATGGTGGGCCACCATGCCCTGTGAGACGAGATTCAGAGCAGCTCTCTGTTGTGAATGTTTGCAATGTAGGGTCTCGGATAATTAGAATAATTCCTAAAATTGAAGCCTCTCAAAATTGAAGGTCAGCTTTGGACACGAGAATGACGGGGCATGAAGAGTGAAAAGAAACGAAAAAAGGTGATCGTGTGTGTCTGTGTGAGTCTGGCTCTTGTTCCTCAATATTTCTGATTGAAAGGTTGACAGAGATAGGACAGTCGGTGTAATGGAAGGAGGGAGAACCACACGGAATGTGTAAAGCATGTGGTCATTGAGTGTAAATGTAACACGGAGTAGCAGTAATACAATTTAGCAAGCTTAAAAAAAGACTTGTGAAATGTTTTAGAATTGTGGAAAGGTAAAGATGGGGGTCAATAAAAGCCCTGAGAATGTGCTCTCATAGTTATGATTGCCTTGATCTAAACTATATATACATATATATATATATATATATATATATATATATATATGTGTGTGTATATATATATATATATATATATATATATATATATATATATATGAGGGAAAGGCTTTTTAAAATGTTATTTTTTTTATCCTTTAAAACTTGAAAGTATGCCTTGAAGTGTCAGTTCAATATTACAAAAAAATTAAAAAACAAACAAAAAATTGTTGTTATATTGTAAACTTGAAAAAGAAAAATCAATATCTTTAGAGGGGCAACGGTTGGGAATTGTAGAAAGGGGAATTACATTAATGTCTTCTTTTCTCCTTCCTCCCTTTCTCCTTTCCTCGTTCCCTCCCTTCCCCCCACATTTAATCCTTCAGTAAATCTTCCTGGCTGCACCTTCCGAATACACTTACAATGTGACCACTTTCTCAGATCTCTGGTACTAACATCCTGGTACAAGCCCAGGGCATAGCCTCCTTGTAGGGCTCCCCGATCCCACCTTGCTTCCTATACTTTGTCAACACAGAAGTTAGAATGATCATTAAGAAGTGGTCAAAAACACTGAACAAATGAATGAGTAAATGAAAGGAGAATGAAGAGAAAGATATATTGTATGTTTCTCTTGTTTCACCATCTAGAAACTTAGATTCAAGTTAAAGTTTGTAAAACAAATGAGCCTTACATTACATTTAACACAGAGTTATCTAGATTTTTCCAAGTTGGAATGGACTTTGGTCCAATGCTCTCTGTGCCAAGTGAGGAAGCTAAGGCCCAGTGAAAGATATCGGTAATATGTTCTCCGTCATAATTTAATTTAGACCCAGCAATAATTTCCAGTCCAGCGTTCCTTCCAATATGCCATACCACTCCTAATGTGAAAATGAAAACTGTTGGTAAGAAATTGATTGGTGTCCTGTGTCATGTAAAGGGCTGTTTTCTAAACTGCCCTATAGCATAAGCTTTGTATAGGTCTTCATAGCCTAGCCTTATTATCTTAGGGAAACTTCCCTTTTTCCCCCTCTCCCTAAACCTCTGTCATTCTTGAGACCATGTAATTTTCTTACATACCAGGGAATCAGGGCTTCCAAAGCTAAAGGTTCTCTTTTTTTGCTTTTCACTTAGATGTTTTAATGCCTTTAAGAACTAACTGTGGAACTACACTCGCTATTATAAACCCATGATGAATTATAGGTAGAAAATATAGGTTCAACCTAGAGTTTGTTAATTAATTACAGTACATTTTAAAATTATGTCATATACGGCCTACTTCTATATTATACTCCCTGTATATCTTTAACATTATGAAAGTGGGGTAATATCTTTATAATTTTTAACTATTTCTAATAATTTATATTATCCTTCATATGGAGTACACATGGGATATTGTTTCTTTTTCAGAAATCATCTACGATACTTCTAGTGAAAGATCTGTATCTTGTTTGTGTTTTCATTTGCACCAGTGGAGAAATAAGCCTGATGTGATGTGTTTACCTCAGAACTTCCAAGTCAAATATAAATCATTTCTGAACCATAAATGTTTCGGTCTCTTTGAAGGCCTCTACCTAGGATGGAGAAACTAAGCAAAACATCATTTCTCTCATGTGCTTTAATTTATCTGATAATACAAAGCACTTGAGCCATTTGGTCTCTAATAGGTGATAATATGACTTTGAGATAGTTTAATTACTTTGTAGGAAAAGACTGGGTATTTTTAAAGTAGAGCTTTAACACACCCTGTATCAACTCAACAGAGGAAACGTTATACCAGAGGTTCAGGATATCAGTGTCTGTTAGAATGGGTTCCTTTGACTATCAATAGGTTGGACAAAATACCGTACATCTATAAATCTTATTTTGCATTATGGGCAGCCGTGCCATTAGCAAATTTCATTTCCTGTAAACCGGTACATCATGTAAACATTGTCAGTCAAAATTCTGATCGTCTGCTCAGTTAAATGTTGTTTTTTAAGTTTCTAAGTTGAAACTGTTTTCTGCATCCTGGAAATAGTACTGCTTCTTTGCCAAGTCAGATTCCCTCCTACGCGTATCACTTTATATGTGGCAAAAGGAGTAAAAAGAGTAGGAGGAATAAGGCTAGGATCTTTCATCACATTAACTCAGGCAAGGGATTCGACCTCCTTTACCTTTTCACTGTGTTAATTGATTTCAAGTTTGTTCTCCAAAATGTGTCCAAAATCCACAGAAAATAATTATAGTGTTTACACGTTTAAGTACATACAGTTAAGGTGCTACATTTTATTAAAATAAATGATTACTTTAAAATATACAAATTTCTTATTGTTATTCATCCTTGAAAAACACAAAAATATAGAAAAATGTACCTCTGCTTTCCTAAACTTCCTTTCTGGAACACAGTGCTCTACGAGTAAACTCAAATGCTGTGATCAGCGGCATGGAAATATCATTCAACTACAGATGAAGGAAGGTTGCAACGAAAATGTTAACTTGTGTTTGTAATAGCAATGCAAAACCTTTTAAGGATATTAGTGGTTCTCAAGTGTTAGGATGTTCTTTATATAAAGACTTCTACTATCTCAGGTTTCCCTCCCCCACTTTATCCATTTCTACTCTCCCACAATAGGAGATTACCATTGTAATAGCAAGATAATAATTACTATCAGGACAATTCTCTAGGGTGCTTCTCCCTATCAGTGTAAAAATGAATCATATAATCAGTCTCCAGTTTGAGAATTTTTACAATAACACATTGTCCTAATTACTACAGGAGATTTGTAAATTCTAATTCTTAATGATTCCTATTAGGGAAAAAAAAATCTTCCCTTTCCTAGTTCATCTTCAATATTTACTAGGTTTCAGAAGCCACAGTGAGTGTTCGGGAACCAGTTTCGGTGGACTAAGTTTATCTGTTCCTTCCTGTTCTGTGAATGAAGGTTAAAAATGAACTGCGTCTTCATCACTTTTGAAAAATAGGTGAGAAAACAGCATTTTTCTTTTTCATAATGTAAATGTCGCAGTAAACAATCCAAATATATTTTAATAAAATATATTGGACTATTAGTACTTGCTGCTTGACAAGTTAATTCTTAAAATTATTTTTACCAAGTGATAAAATAAATTAGGAATTAAATATTACTGCTATTGGCAAAATCATTTTATTATAGATACATTATAAGTATTACTTTATTAGAATTATTGCTGCTTAGGCTCAAAAGATGTTCTGGGAATACTTTATTTGATATATTAAAATAGTCAGCCAATACGTCAGTTAAATGCCACTAGAAATTATTTCAGCTGACTTCATTTAACTCAACTGGAAACCCTAACAGGTTAAGTTCTTTTCTCTGAAAATGTTTGATTTTGTGTGTGTGTTTATGAAATGAATTACACTTGTGCTAAAGTTTGGCTAATTTGTAAAGAGCTGTCCATTAGAAGTTTTTAAATAAATATTAAGGAGGAAAATACATTAGGTATGAAATAATTTCCAAATACGTAAAATATTTAAACCTTTCTTTCTATAAAGGAACCACATTATTTACAATTTTTTATGCCAAGTTTAGCATAAGCAATTTGAAAGGGAGGACCCTGGAGGGACAGCAAATGGAAAGGGTGTTATTGCATAGACTTTGGAAGATAAAATGTGAACCAGAACATTGGCAAGGGCAGTAGAAATGGAGCAGACGTGATTTGATTTAATAGATAGTGTAGAAACTGGAAGCGATAAACTGGTAGTGTAAGGATGACTCAGTTTTTTTGTTTTTTGTGTGTGTTTTTTTTGTGGTGAGTTGGGGGTGTGAGTCCATCACTGAGGTAAGGAATATAGGACACGTTATAAATAATGACTCTCTGGAATAACTTGTTTCTTATACTGTGTGAATTTGTTTCCTTTACTTGTGAGATAGTGAATGTTTGCAGTGGCTATTTAGAAGAACATTTCACCAAAGGTAATGTTTACTTCATTAAATTGTTATGTCCTATGTATAGGAAAATGATTGCTTCTAGGAAATACGCCTGTAATTAAAATTAGATGCCAAGAGGAAGCAGGAGATTATTCAATAGATTGCACAGTTTGCAGGTTTGGGTTTATAGACTATAAAATTGTTGTCAGTGTGTTCTCTAATTACTCTAAGACCTAACTTTTGAAATAATTCAAGCATCATTTGAAAATTAAAGAATTATGTTTAGCATAGCAGATTGTCATTTCAAACATCCTCATTCCACTCTGTATATCGATAGAAAAGATGTTATTGATTTCAAGCTATTTCTAAGTTTATACCAAGATCCAGTATTCATCTATTTCCCTTGTAGTTAAGATAGACAGTTATTATGACTACATGCAGTACACCTTACAAATTCAGTTTAATTGAGGAAACAATTATCATGTGTATAGATTGTTACCATAAAGAGACTGTTACGTTTACTCTCAGATATAATTGTTTTAAAGTGAGCATTGTGGATTTTTCCTTTTGATGGAGCAGAGCATAGGAAACTACTGACTAATCTGACTTGCTTAGAAAGAGCCAAAGGTGAAGCTCCCTAGAAATTAGCTGCCATTTCAAAGGCTTCAAGATGTCAAAAGATTTCCAACACTTCAAAGCCATGTCTTATCCTCATCTATTAGGTTGCTGCAAAAGTGATTGTGGTTTGAAAGGTTAAAAATAATTGCAAAAATTGCAATTACTTTTGCACCAACCTAATTTTTAGCATGATCTGTCACCCACTAGTGAAATATTCTCCACTGAATTTCTAACTTGCAAGAGATTGCTTTCAATGTATTCTCCTCTATCAGAGAAGGGTCATTTGAGTTCATTTTTGCTGCAGACGTACTGCTTTTGGATATGAACACATATATAAAATAACATTTGTAAATATAATTGGATTTTAGTATTCACTGAATACAATATTTGATATTGCTTAATTATCTTTGTTTTGGCCATCAATGTATTAATGAAGAATACATACAATTTATCTGTGTTTTGAAAGCTATGCTTCCCACAAGAATTTCAGCACTGAAGTTTGGTCAATTTAGCATATAGAAGACAAAATTCTACCCAGTCAACTGCAACTTTTTAAAGCCAAACTAAGTTTTGTTTTCTTCAGAAAAAATATGTAGGTTGGAATTTTGCCTTAGGGATCATGAACTAGAAATCTTGACCATTTTAAAAAACAAAAACAATATGTTTCAGCATCATTGAGTCTATTTTTAAGTACCTTGAAAACAGAAAGGTATTATGGGAAGAGCAGTGGCCTGGGAATAAGAAGAACTGAGCTCAGTTATTTTACTAATTAACTGTTTAACCAAGGACAGATGCCTTAACCTTCAGGGGCAATGTTTCTTCCTCTGTAAAGAAAGAGGTTGTGCCGGGTGACTTGGTGGTACGTGAATATCCACTGAATGTCATGGGGTTTTTACATGATTAGTGTTAGGCAAGATCCTTCTAACACATACAATCTATTAGGATTTCTCTCTCTTATGAATGAATGGATATTGTTCTCATACCTGAGACAGAAGAGCAAAAGTTGGTGTGATGGAGGGACATTAGTTAAATGTCATGTATAATTTGACATAGAAAAAAAGTCCAAGGTAGAAATCAAAGTTGAGAGACAGTAAGATAAAGACAAAAGGGTAGACCACAAAGTCAGAGTTAGAGTCATAAATGGAAACTTGGGTAAGGATTTGCGAAATCAATAGGATCTGGGACGGACTCTGGTTAAAACATGAAATGTAGCATGAACATACTTTCCATGTTATGCATTCATTCTTCCTTCCATTTCAAAAGCAATTACTTTGTGTTTTATACTATTTTAGGTTCCAGGAATATCAAGATTAAAAACATGTTTCCTAACATCCAGAAGTTTAAAACTCTTATAAATCAAATGTCTACAAAGTGAACAATCAGATATTTATTGAATACCCACCATGTGCCAATCATTATCTCAAGCACTTTACCTGCATTATCTCATTTAGTATCTATGACTCAATAATGTGGATGCTATTAGATTTTAAAATACTGAGAATTAAAGAGATTAAGAAAATTCTTACTGGTAAAACTGGCTTTGAATGCCTGATTTGACTGAGTCCTGAGGTCATGCTATTATACCTCCAATTATATTTTCTCCATTACAAACATATATATATATATATATATATATATATATATATATATATATTCACATTTGTTTTGAGAATGTACAAAACATGAATTAAGGAAAAAAGTTTAAGTTAAAAATATATAATTTCATGCTATATTATGTCTTTTAGATTTTTTTCTAGTCACACATTTGTATAGAATTTACCCATAAAAACAAGTCCTATTGTGTTGAGTTTTTGTATTTCTTTTTGTTCACTTGAGAATATCTTCATATCTTTATATGTCAATAAGTGCTTATAAGATAAAATTCAATGAATGCATATGTTATTTCATTAATTAATCCCTTATTAGCAAGCATTTATAAGATGTTTAAATTTTTCTAGTGCGAAACATTCTAAGTAAATTACCTTTGTACTTAAACCTTTGAGAACATCCTTACGTACTAAGTTATTCTAGATTAAGTTTTATAGATATTTTTAAGAGCATTGTTATGTTTTGTCAAATTGTGCTCCAGAATAGTTAACATTTTATTCTCCTAGCAAGTATGACTGACCCTTTCCCCATGTCCAGTACTAAATTTTCTATACATGTGCATGTCTTTATACTTTTCATAAGTTGCAAGTTTTTATATTCACAAATCTTTGACTATTGATCAGGTTGAAGACTTTTTGTCTATGCATTTTAGCCACTCAAATTTTAAAAAATAATAATTCTGTTCTTGAAGCTTGTCTACTTTCTATTGGAGTTATTCGTTTTAAAAATTTGCTTTGGAAGTCTTTTTACATATGATATTAAACCTTTGACCCTTTATATTGCAGTCCTCCCCCAGTTTGTCCTCTGACTTTTAATTTTCTTCATGATATTTTTTAACATTTAAAAAAGGTTAATATTAATGTAGTCAAGTCTATCGGTGCTTTTCTTTTTGTCTTGTCTTTGGTTTTAAAAAGTTTTGTTAAAATATGAAAGATCTTGCTCTCAAAAACTGTTAGAGTGTGCGTGTATATTTTCTTTAGGTACCAGTAAGGCAATTGTAAATCCAACGATTTAAAAAAAAAATTGTTTATGAAACAAGAGAGAGTTGATACATACATGGTGTACTGTTAGACCTGTCCTACTCCATGACTCAGAGAGAGACTTCTGGTGCCTTAACTCAAAGTGAGCAGAACTGGAAGCGCAGAGCAGCCCTATCAACTAGCAGAGCTAATTGGGCCTCTGCCCCTTGTGACCTGGCCATGCTGCAATCAATGGCTCTCCCTATTTGCAACTGCTTTGTGCACAGGGGCCACTCGTCCTCTAGTATGAGTGGCCTTTTCTTCCCTGGGGCATGTATATGGTTCTCCTCTTGTTTCCTTAAATGAACCTCCTGGCTTCTGATATTCAGATTACAACCCTAGACTTGGCTCTTAAAGTGGTTGGAGAATAGTGTCAACCACAATAGCAATGAACATTTTTGAGTTTTTTGTTTGTTTGTTTGTTTTTGTTTTTTTTAATGTGTCAAGACTCCATTAAGGACTCTTCATGTATAAACTCGTTGACTCTCATAACCATTCAATGAAGTAGCTATTATTACATTTATTTCCAGCTGAGGAAATGGAGACTTGGGCTTTGCACGGTGCCCAGCTAGTGAGATAAGGCGCCCTCTCTCTCCCCAGCTTCTTGGCCCAAACATCCTCATCTCCTTTCTTTATACTCCTCCATGATGATCAAGTTCCCCGAACACTTTGCTGACACCATTTCTAGGCCATGGTCTGCTATTGTACTAAATCCACTCTCTCCATCTCATCCTTAACCTGAACCTAGCCTACCTCATCACGGCTGCAGAACTAAGGGTCTACCCCTTACTTTCTTAGAAGAAATTACTTATATGCATTGAAAAGAGTTTTGTCTTACAAAATATTTTGTCATCCAGTGAAGAGCACACTACATCTCACAAAGTGAGCACTTCATAACAGTATGACAGAAATGAGACATACACAATGATTAGAATTAAGCATTCTATGTTCTAAAATTTAGCTCTACCTTTTATTTCCTAGAAGGCATAAGACATCATTTAAGCTCTGGAATTTTATTATCCTTAAAATTAAGTGGGCATGTTATATGCACCAAGAAATAAGGATGAAAATCTGAGCAACTGACAGCCACAAAAATGTGAATAATATCATATTGTGATTTATGATTATGAATTATCATGGAGCTGCAATTGCATCAATACTGTTATAAATTATCATTTCACTTTTAAAAAATCATAGATACTGTTTCTAAAAAGTTAAGAATATTTTTTTTCTTAGTTTCAGGTGTACAGAACAACATAATGATTAGACATTTACACCCCTTAAAAAATGACAACCCCAACCAGTCTACTACCCATCTGACACCGTAGATAGCTATTACAATACTATTGATTATATTCCCTATGCTGTAGTATATATCCTATGACTATCTATATATGATATATGATATATGATATATATATATATATATATATACACATATATATATATATATATATATATATATATATATATATATAATACCCTGTTACCCCCAAAATTGGACCTAGGTGGACAATCAGCTCTAATGCATCTTTTGGAGCAAAAATTAATGTAAGACCTGATCTTATTTTACTATAAGTTCCAGTCTCATATAAGACCAGGTCTTATATTAATTTTTGCTCCAAAAGATCCATTAGAGCTGATTGTCTGGCTAGGTTTTATTTTTGGGGAAACATGGTATAGCGCAGTGGCTAGGCATTCATATAACTTATGAAGTGATCCATGCTTATGTGGTCATTTAATATATGACAAAGGAAGCAAGAATTTACATTGGGGTAAAGACAGTCTATTCAATAAATGGTGTTGGGAAAGCTGGACAGATACATGCAAAAGAATGAATCTGGACCGCCATATACAACAATAAACTCAAAATGGAGTAAAGATTTAAATGTAAATTATAAAACTCCTAGAAGAAAATGTGGAAAGTAAACTTGCAGACATTACCCTTAGGAATATTTTTACTGATATATCTCCTTAGACCAGGGAAACAAAAGAAAAAATAACCAAATAGACTAGTATTTGATAGATAACATGCAGTCACTGCTAATGATATTAGAACATGGAAAAGCATGTGAGATAAATATTAAGTGAAAAAAATGCAAAACTCTAAATTGTATACATATTATTATTATTATTATTATTATTATTATTATGACTACATACTTTACATCAAAACATACGTATAGGCATAGCTTGAAACTGAATAAGCGATAATAAGTTCATTGTGCTGGGACAAGGGGATTATATGCTTTTTTGTCTTCCTTCCTTGATTATTATTAGTTTCGATATGTTACTTTCACAATTTAAAGGAAAAATTAATCAAGTTATTTTTTTTTAATTTATGTCCTGTTCCTCAATGTAGTTTACTACATTACTTTAAATAAAAAGTATTTATTCAATTCACTGAAAATAATTTATTTGTGGAAGCCTGGTCTTATGACAGGCTAAAAGTTATTTGGAGAAAGATATAAATGATTTTTGAGCTATCATCTTCCAATTTAGTAAGTTATTATTCTAATACAAAATTGGAACTCTTATGTAATAATAATAATAAGAATTATTGTACTTGCCAAGCCTTTTATGTTTTCTGTATTCATGCAGTTTATTACTGAGTTTATTCCCAAAGAATAAATATGCCACTAAAAAGACTGAGGCAATTTTAAAATTTGTAATTATGTGAAAATTAACTGAGCAACATTATTATTAGTTATTTTATTTGATTTGAATAAATCAATTTAAACAACATTATGTGTTTCTAAATGAAAAGTCGAAAGCATTTTGCCAGAAAAGATTAATTCTAAAAAGGGGGAAAATGCTGCCATGATATAATTGTTTTTTGCATAAATAAGCATTTTGCTAAATTATATTTCTTAGACTTGTTCATACAGTAATTTGTCCTCCTCATTTTGCTTTAGTTGATTTTAAAATTGTTTCACTAGTTTAACTAGAGTAAAAATGTTACATTTTTTAAATATCCAGACAATGTACAGCTTTCTCACTATAAGTGATTTAACAGACTGTTTTAAAATGGTAATGTGACAATATCCAGAATCTGTTACTAAAAAAACAAAAAACAAAACAAACAAACAAAAACCTTGCCATTAATGCTGTTAGTCACAGGAAATAGAAGAATGCTCAAGAATACAGCTCCTTTCCCTCTAGTTCTATTCTGAGAGCCACCTGGCTTTTACTGGGCAAGATTTAAAACAAACAAACAAACATCACTTGTTTCTTGCACTGTCAATCTATAATATTTGGGGATGCTAAAACAATGTTAAAAGTGATTTAGAATCAGCTCCCCAGCAGCACCTCAGGTAGAGAAGGACAATTACCTTCCTTCACCCATTGCTCTTACCAACATTGAAATGAGACTTATTGCAGACAAATCAACTATTGCTGGTAAATAACAGCCTATGAAGCCATCCCCTGAATATTTCCATTATAAACTTTAGGGAAAAATGCTGTCTTCTTAACTGAATATAAAAATCAACCTCGTTGGCATGTTTTCATTTCTTGATGCCAATTTGGCCACTAGAAAGCTACTCCTGGGAGAAGTTTTCATTCTTAATTGTGACAGACCTAGTGAGTGATCCTTTATCAGAAGTCCCATTAAACTGGAGAAACCAATCTCCCGGGAAACTTCACAAAATCTGCTAGTTGACAACTGTGATGGAGCTGAACCTTCACAGTGATCCTGGCTGTGGTGTCTGGCTCTTTTAATTCCTTTAATACAAGGGGGAGACAAGCTAATAGGAGGGAAGATCCACTTGATCTACCTTTTCAGTCATTAGCCTTCAGGTTGCCTTTCTAATATAACAAGAAGGTGATAATATCTTCCTAAATCTAACTCAAAAGAATGTTAAATAAGCCTGCTGAGATAGCATTTTTTGAGTATTTATATGTTATCATACAGGTCATTGTATATTATTTTCATATTTCCCTGGGATATTTTATGTATAACAATCAAATAGAATAGAATCATATTTATTTTCAGAGCCTCCCTATGGATATAAAACCTGAAAAAACACATTTTTTTTTCAAATTTTCAGTCCTCAGTGTGTAGCAGATTTGACATTTCAAATGCAATTTTAAGCGATCATTATTTGCATAGTAAATTCTCAAGATTCTCTATACGCTCAGACACTTTGCAACGAGCTGAAGTCATTTGAAAAGCAATGCACCTGGCTTTTATATCTGAAAGAGGTGCCAAGTTTAACTAAAATGTACTTTAAAAAATTTTCCCCATTGGTTTAAGATAGGTTTTAATGCTATTTTAACTCTTTACTTAAAGGAAAAACTAACCTTGAGAAATTCAATATAAGAGATCAGGGGAATCTCTGCTGGGCATGGCCAAGGAGTCTAGTCTGCCTTTGTTTTAGCTGATTTATTAAGTATCATTTAGAATTGAGTTAATTTTGGCCTCAGCTGCCAACCTTCATCATAATCAGAGTTGCTATCCACATAACTCTTTCCTTGAAGAGACTTCAGAAAGAAATACTACTTATTCCAGTCAGGCATAATTAAGAGTTTTCTAGTGTACAGGGACAAATAATTGGTGTCAAGCTTTTCAATAGATATAAGATGAAGGGCAAAAAAATCAAACATAAGTGTCCATCTGCTTTGAAGCTGACATAATTATATTCAGTTTGCAATTCCCATAAAGAACAAATCTACTCATCTCCTCTGTCTTCTTTTTTTGAGACATCTTTTGAAGATTACAGAATGGAAGGACCTTAGGAAATTGAACGAGGTCTCACGAGGTTAGTTTGAGGCCATCCCAAGACTCCTTTTGTCACTGTCACCCACCTAGATATGCTTGGATTTGGGGACTTTTGCAATATTTTCCCAGTGGCCTTCACCTCTCAGCTATTTCTCTCTCCGGTATTAACCTGACAGTAATGCAAAACCAACTTTGCTTTCTCTTCCTGTGCCACTGCTGCGAGCTACTACCCTCCATGGTTACTCATTATTCTAGGATCTGGTCCAGTCTGCTTGGCCTGTTCACCAGGATTTCCCATTGTGCTCCATCTTTATACAAACATATCATATGTGAGAGATACTGTTTTAATAGATTTTTCACTTTAATCATGTTTTAAGTATGAAGTTCAAGTTTATCTTCTGTGGGTTATGTATAAGACAATTTAACCAGGTTAAAATATTAAATAATAGCACACAATATATATGACACTTAATGTGTTAGGCACTGTTCTAAATACATGTGTGCATGTGTGCAAACACTTAATCATCAGAACCTCATTTTACTGATAAGAAAACTGAGGAGGCTCACTCAATGCCTTGCCGAAGGTCAAGGAGCTGGTAGGTGGGAGAGTGGGGAGTTACACCCAAGCAGTGTGGCACTAAGAGACAATCCATTTACCCACGGCATTATGCTGCCTCTTCAGCTCCTTCCAAATAGGAAAAATGACATCAAGCTACCAAAACCTTAAATGATGCCCTCCTTCACGTCACTGCAGGGCATATTAATGGAGGGAGGAGAGCAAAAGCTGGCGGTCTCCTTCCCCAGAGCCCTTCTTCAGAACCTTTATTGCATCTCATGCTGCACGATTCACGTTTCTCCACTCCCGGATTTCCTATTGCTTAAAACTTTATTGTGTTACTTTTGCATTCCTGCAACACATGTCCTTCGTATGTCATTATTTTGATCACGGAGCTACTGTCAGCCAGTGATATATACTAATGCTTAGTCTTTGAAAGGATAAAGGAACCTCCTTTCTCACATAGTAAGAAGCTTTGCTTTTTTCACCGTCTAACTGCCAGCCTTATTTTGGCTTCTCTTTACCATTTTGGCAGGGATTTATCATAAATCTTTGTGGCTTTTTGTTGTGAAAGTAGTAGTTTATGATCTTTGTGTCATTTTAAAGAATAGAGTAACTTCCTTAGTGGCACCTTCACGATCCCTTTTTAGTTGTAATTGCTCCAGTTCACACTCTGAGTTGGTGGTGTGTCCTAAACACTTGGCCTTGTTCCTTCTAGAAGTGATTCAATTGTCCCTCCTCCTTCTCTGCAAAGGAAATGAATCTGAAGTTATCTATAGAACAAAGGAATGTATATATGTTTGTATACATATACAATTTTATATTGTAATGTTATTAATCACAATATTGTTAATACATTACTAATATATTATATCTACTATATCTTGCATATGTGTATGTATACACATACTCGTATGTATTTCAGAGGAAGATTTTGGACTTCATTTTGAAATAACAGTCCTCTTGAAAGATATTCCTGCTATTCAAAGAATAGGAACCTATTCAATCTAACATAAGTTGAAAGGTGGCAGCAAGTTATTTCATGGACATCCAAGTTCTATAAATGAGGCACCTCCTTGTCACAAAGAGATTGTAACTGAAATTGGAATATCAGAAAAGCACACTCCTCTACCTCTCAAGGATAACACAGGCTCTCTCTCTCTCTCTCTCTCTCTCTCTCTCTCTCTCTCTCTCTCTCTCTCAAACCTGCTTATCTGTCTCATCGCTCTCCATTCTTCAATTCTTGCTTCCATATAGTCTTGAATGGCTATGTAAATCCCAGTCTCAGTCACCTAACAAGAATTACTGTATCCGTTAATTAAAATACTTGCAAGAGAGAGAACTGGATTGATCTTTCCTAGCCTATGGGTTGTTTTCTCTCTGATCTCATGTCCACCTCTGGTCCATGTGGTGCAATCAGTTGTGGTTCACATCTGCTGATGTGTGCGTGTTTGTATGTACATAGTAAACTAGAAATGAATTTTAAAACTAAACTACCCAGCTTATCTTGCATTAATTGTTCCAGGGAGAACTTGTGGATGTTGTTATAACGTTGTTAGGTTATGCGCATTGGTGATCTGTCCTAAGCAGTTTTCATTAAATTGAACTATCAGGTACACTATTATACTTTACGTTATACCCATTATAGACTAAATAATTGTTGCTAAATAAAGAGTAATCAGAAGAACCCTAGAGTTTTCATTATGAAAAGGAGTCAAAAACAGTAATGTGAGGATTAAATTAAATGAAAAGTACTTAGCACACCTAGAATATAACTGGTATTATATAGTTTTAGTTGTAATTTTTTTATTAAAATTTATTGGGGTGACATGGTTAGCAAAGTTACATAGGTTTCAATAGTTTTAAAAAGTATAGCTATTACTTAAGAAATATAGATATTACTTAAGAAATATATATGTATATATATATTCCTGTCCACAGAAATATGCTTGAAAGTTAAGAACTTTTCCTTCCAGAGTACCTCCCATTCATCTCTTTGTGTATATGAATTTCCCCATTTTTCAAAGTTCTCTCAATCACTACTTCCTATGTGGAGACTTAACTAATTAATTAGGCTCACATACATGAAACCCTATTTACTTTATTTTTCATTTGGTGCTTCATGTGGATGATATACCATATTTATATATTGGATCACATAAAATTATTTGGACTCATATGTTATTGATTGTATTGTTATTTTAGTTGTGGGGTGTTTGTGTCTTTTCTTCATGTCAATTATAAACATCCTAAAAACAAGAGCTAAGACTTATAATCCACACCATATCTACCATTATACCACATGCTGGGGCAAGCATTTGTGTGATTTCTTTTGGAAATTTGTACTTAAATAATCCTCAAAGGAATGTTTTTTAAAGTGAAATGAGATGAGGAAAGGAATATAATTTTAATAAAAATTGAGTTTAAGATTCCAATTTCCTGAACATTATTGTCTATGACGTGATTGTTTTTCTCAGTTCTGTACTTAACTTTTCAGGAACTGGAAGATTACTGAATATTTCTGTTCTTTTCCATCATGTCTGAAAGTTTAATTTCTTACACACACACACACGATTTATTTTCTAAAACTATCATTGACTTCTCTAGAATTTTTGTAGGAAACCAGAACTACATATAAATTCTTTAATTTTGCTAATAAAGTCGTTTCTTCTATGTGCAAATAATTTAGTATTGAAATTTTTTAGGCAAAATTGTAACTTACTTTAGTCAATTATTTCCATTTTGTAAATGCTCCATTATTGGTATCAGGTAAGCATTTCCAAAACTTACCTGCAGGTAAACATCACCTGGGGCTCTGAGCCTCATACATCCTCCTGTCCCTTTTTGGGAGGATGCTGAGTCAGTGCCTCGTAGGTGGAAGGTAATTTTAACAGGAATTTTTATTTTTAACCAGAACTTCTATTCTGGCAGAATCTTACATTTTTAAAAAATCCCCTAAGGCAATTCTTAACATCCAGGAAGTCTGGAAAACATCTATATGAAGCAGTTATCTGTCTTGTCTGGTCCCTTCATTCCTAGTTACAGATCTTTGTGGACATCACCTACCACAATCACTGGTTCTATCGGGAACACCTCTTGTGAGTTGGATTTAAAGGTGTCAAAGCAATTAGAGTTTATTGAGCTTTATTTAATGGCAAAGATTTACAAGTGTTGTTAGCTGCTGAATTGTCTTTATCAAATATAAGATATTTCTAATAGAACAATTTACTGTCCTCAATCAAACAGGTGGAGATCCCATAGATTTGAGTTTAGGGACTGTTACTGAAAGCACATTATTCACCTGTGAATTTCGTTTTTTTATGTTGGTGTTTCTTCAGTCCTTTCAAAGTGTTCCTCTTTGAATCAATTTGAAATTGGTTTTCCAGGAAAAGTGAATAGCTTTGAACTTCAGTAATATCGTTCACTACACATGAAAATAAGAAAACTGGGATCATATGTTGTTCAAATATTTTTCATTAACTAGCTACCTTTGGTCTTTTTTCTTTTTTTTTCTTTTTCTTTTTCTTTTTTGATGCCTTGTTGTTTGGTCTGTGGTCTGCAATCATTACAGGTATTTGTGGGACTTGAATATATCTGAGCCACGATCACAGGGTCTGTGAAGGACCAAATGCTCACAGTGGGAAGCCACTTTCCTGAAAAATAAATGTACCACAGGAAATTTGAATTGCTTTTATTTTTTACAGTGCTGTTCTGTTTGTAAAACTAAGACATGCTCTCCGCTGTTATTTCCACATCAGAATTCCTTGTGTTCTAAGATCTTCACAATTCCTTTTCTTATTTCTATTTGAGTAAAATTTTTGACCAAATGTTCTTCCTGGACCCCGTTGTTTTTGTGCTTCTATCTCACAGTGTATACAGGTACCCCCGTATAACACGGTTGTTAGGTTCCTAAAAATGCCGTATTATGTGAATCTGTGTTATACGAAACAAAGAACAAGTACAAAAAAGGGGGTTAGGTTCCAAAAATTAAAACAAAAACATACTATTATATTTTTATAATTAAGGAAAATATATTTATTAAAGCAATTTTCACTAAAAGTATAACATATTAATATGTATTAAATAATGTATTCTTCTCATCACTACTAAGCACCATTAACCAAGGGTGCTTTCTTTTTGACCAGATCTCTTCATCCTTTGAACTTAATACTCCACGAACAAAATGGATTTAAAATTCTAATAAATTTTAAAATTCTGTAGTCAAATCTGATGTGATGTCCACGCTCCAACGAAAAATTTCAAATGAGATATCTTTTGCTCTTAAAAGCTCTTATTACGCTCTGTGTCTTTCAGAGATTTCTCTAATTCTCACTCCATGTTAGAGCGAAACCGTGTTATAGAAGTGCCGTGTTGTATGGGGGTTACCTGTGTATATTTTTAACTTTGAGAGCTGCATGAATATGGCTATACTTAATTTTGACTTTTTCATGAAATAATTAGGAAACTGGGGTTATGCTGAATAGATTCCATAGTTAGTCTCCTCCCAACATCCTCTTAGCTGGTAATCAGCGTAGCTTAGACATTTGTGCAGGGACGCTTCTTAAAACACAAAATTGTAACTGATAAGCAGTGTTACATTCGTATGACTGAAATTTAGCCCCTCAGGTTTTGAAAGCAAGATTCGACGATTTTCCTTTCGTAAAAATTAAATTAGAGGCAGTTCCTTTGTAGAACATGAAGCTGTGTGAAAAGAATACCCTTGTACATCTTTCTTATTTAAATGTTTATAATTAATTTTAGACAAGTATGCATACAATGAATATGTGCTCTCAGTTAAATAAGTGGAATGAAAATCACTTTCTTGGGCTGCCCACATTTCTGTTGATGGGACTGCGGACCTCTCTAGTTAGCTTGAGAGACTTTTGAAAGTGAGCAGATATGGATCTGGAATACTCCTGTTATCCTTTGTCCCAGTCTCTATATAGGACCAGGGCCCTCCTGCGTCTGTTTCCAGTGTGCCCTGGTATGCTATTATGTAATATATCTCATGTCCTAAAGAGGGCATACCCTTGGATGAGCTGCATGGTGAGTCCTAGATTACCAGAATATTATTGCTGTATAAAATAGTATTTAATATCGTCCATTACCTATACACAACATTTTCATCTTTCATTATGAATTTCATATGAATTTATAGCTCTTATCTCTTTTATAGTAATTCTCTCCTCTTTCCTCTCTTTGTATCTCATCTCAATAAATAACTAACGTCAATTTGGGGAATGTAATCAATAATGTTGTAAAGAATTTGTAGGGTGTCCAATGGACACTTGTCTCATTAGGGAGACCACCTGAGGGATGATGTAGATGCCTGATCACTGCACTGTACACCTGAAGCTGAAGCTGAACAATAATGATTGTCAACTACAATTTTATATATAAATATATATATATATATATATATTTTTTTTTTTTTTTTTTTTTTTTTTACAAGAAGCAGAGTATAGCATTAGGAATAGAGACAGTAGAAATGTAATGGTTCAGTGCTATGTCAAAGGGGCAGTGGATGGGGGCGGGGGTTTGTCACTGTGTGAGAGACATAAATGATAAATGTCTAACTAGTCTATTGTTTTGTGCACCTGAAACTAATAAAAAATGTTAAAAAATAAATAACTAATGTATTGATTTCTAAAAATAGGAGACAAAAATACAGCAAATTATAAACTTTGTAATGCAGTGCTTGTTCTTTCACATTATCTCTCCTTTTTGTTTTAGTATATTCCCTTTATTCCTCTTTCATTTCCAAAGTATTTAAAAATCATTTCCAAGCTTCCAATTACTCCTTTTCTTTCCCAGTGCATATTTGCAGGCAGAGCACCAAAATTATATATTGCATATGAATTTCTGATCACTTAAAGGATCAAAGGTTATGACACCCAAAATGTGAACGATATGCTTTCAAACCATGTTCTGTCTTAGGCATACCTAAACAAGAGTATTAAATCTCTTAGAAGTCAATTTTAATACTGACTTTGGGTGACAATGGCATTACCGTATTTTTTCACAAAAGATCAGAATCAGATCAAGTGAAAATATTTTACTTTGTAATTTTTAAGTTCAAAATAAGGGATTAAAGTTAATGTACACAACCACTGCTATGTTGAAAAATCCACCCTAGGTCATACAATAATGAATTATTTGGGTTGTAAATTATGAACATACTCTTCTTCCTTTTCCACTACTCAAAATAATTCTGCTTTAACATCTTTAACAGAACTTGGCTACTATAACAACTAAGTTAGTTAATATTAGTATTATCATAAACATTTTGATAAGAGCAATATTGTTTGAGACTTACAAATTATGAAATAATATAGATATAGATTTCTTGGAATTGTTCTTTCAACACGTTTATTCACATTATGGGTTTGATATACCCTTTCTAACGACTTTCTCCTATTGAAACACACACACACACACACACACACACACACACACACACCCCACACACACACATGATGAAAGGAAAGGAAAGGAAAGGAAAGGAAAGGAAAGGAAAGGAAAGGAAAGGAAAGGAAAGGAAAGGAAAGGAAAGGAAAGGAAAAGATAGGTAGGTAGGTAGATGGGTGGATGGATAGATAGATAGATAGATAGATAGATAGATAGATAGATAGATAGATCTATATCACGATTCTTACACAATCTAGGGGAAATTATAACCCTTTAAAATGGCACAGCCAAGCCACATTTATTCTTGGAGATGAATGGCCTGTACTATGGAGAAAACCAGGCCACTCTCTTGCACCACTGACTCCCAACATCTGTCAGATTTCTGTAGGCAATTCTTCTTGGAAAAGTTAGAGTTGTTTCCCTTATACCCCTCATCAGTAAGTCAACAATTCAGTGATATCAGGGAGAATAACAGAAGGGAGACTGATGGCCTCACATTGCCTTCTGGAGGTATATTTCCAGCACATAATATTCTGCAGAACAAGAGTAGGCTGAGCCATGATGATTTAGAGTTTTTCTGGTCAAACAATATAGGCTGCCTCAAATTCACTAGGACATAAATACTTCTCCTCTTAGATAAAGAACCATTGGAAGGCAGAAGAAAATATACTTTCACCTTATAAAACCATACTACATATATTTCTGGCCATTACTGGAAATTGAACTGTAAACTCTTCATATCAAACCTGACAAAAAGTGGAATATTCTTTCAGTCCCAAAGGACAATGGGAGTGCAAAGATTAATTCACACATTCTCTCCTGTTAGTGGACTTTTCTGAATATGTCATTAACCCAGGATATCAGAGCAGGATAATGAAAGTGCTGAGTGGAAGGTCTTATGGAAAACAGAAAATTTAAAAAGTTAACTGCCCAAAATTTGGTCATATCTTTTTAACCATGTGAAAGAAGCATGCACTTGTAAAAGTAATTTACCATAGAAATAGGGGATGACTTCAGAAAATATCTATTATTGTCATTTAGAAAAACAATAAAAATTAAATAAAAAGCAAAATAAAACAATAAAAATGACCATATGACCTGAGACTAGGAAGCCATAATAAAGATCAAAATTATATTTAAAATGTGTAGACTAATTCATGCTCAGGTTAAAAAAAGAAATAAACTAACTTTTAAGTAGCATGAAAAAATAGCATAGCTAACTCCAAACATGAGGCAATGAGTAGTAGAATTAATTGTGCAGAAAATCAAATAAGAAATATAGGGGAGTACTGTTAGAAGCTTTCTCAGTCTTCTTTGGAGAAAATATGTTATCTCCTCCCTCTTCATTTTTTTTTCCAAATTATTGTTTACACCATTCCAAAACCACTTATCATATGGCACTTTGAGTTGGCATTGTTTGTTTTTATGTATTAGTTCTCAACTGTATTTTAATTTATGGAGGTTAACAAGTTTGCATTAATGTAGTTCTCATTGCATCTATCAAATATTTGCAGAAAGCATGCCTTCTAAAATGCATGCTGATTGGTAATATATGATTAATATTTCCTCCTCTGGGAAACAACGTACTTATAAGAAATACTAAATCTTTTCATTCCAAATCAGTAATATACAGAAGTTGCCAAAAAATGTATATGCAGTTTAAGAAAGGAAAAAACTATTAAAATTGTAATACTCAATATATACCGATAACAAAAGATGAGTACAAGTCACGTTTGACTTCTGCAATTACAAGAGGTGCTCAAAGTTGTTACCATCAGTGTCCAGACACTTCTGATTATGGTGAACTACTGCTTGAGCAACGTTGACCCAAGTGTCCACTTGTATACATTTTTTGGCACCCCCAAATTATGTTAAAACGTGTACAGTTAGTACAATTTGTCTAATTCCACTAAGTTATCCATTGCTCTTAACTAATACACCCCTTTGTTCATTCACATGTGCTTTATCAGAATATTCCTTCATTCATCCCTCCAACCACTGGATTCAGCCTGTTATTGCAGGATGTCAGCTTCGGTTTTAAATATCTCATTATACTGATCTAGAACATGTGTATGCTGAAGTATGTTTATCCAGAGTCTATATGTAACATGACAGTTTTTAATTATTTTTCTTAAGTATATTTAGTAAGGTCTACTGCTGTTTCTAACGAGAACACAGTTACAAACTGAAAATTACCAGATATCTATTGCTCCTCTGTAAAACATTAGTGAAAGAATGCCCTTGAAATTTTCATATTTCTTTCTTAAAAGAGGTTATTCCATTTAATCATTTGCATTTATTTATCTCTCACATAAGGACATCCTAACTTGCCATTTGTCTTCTGATTCATTCCTCTCCCTATGGTTTCACATCTATCTAATTCTTTAAAAATCTACAGAATTTTCTTGCTAACACTGACTCAATTGTCTATTTTTGTATGCTTGTCATAATCTGTTCTTGAAAGCTTTTCTATGATCCCTTAATCTAAAATGTCATATACTCTAAAGCCTTATAAAAGTCTACTTCCCTCCTCATCTTCCTTTCATTTACAACTGTATTTTAATTCATTAAAGCAATTTAACATTCTATTTTTCACAGCTCCTTCTCATTCATATTCTAATATTTGACTTGTGATTCACTTTCATCCATAAATATTATTTTAAAAAAGCAATATTATGTTTCTACGGCTTATTTCACATCCCACCTTTGAACATCAGTTCTTCAGTAAGTCATTTTATATTATTTAATGTTTCCTAACACCTTTTGAGATTCAGCTGTATAATGTACTCTTCTTTAACATAATTCTATTTCTATGCATTCTCAAGAGCTAGAGAATATGTATTTATAAACATCATAATATTCATTTTTGGTTCACTGTTTTATATAACAGAAGTGTTATAACTTGCTTTATCGTTCTTGTTTTTAAATAACGTCCATGGAACAATACAAACAAACAAACAAAAACTCATAGACACAGCCAAGACTTTAATGGTTACCAGAGGTTAAGGGAGGAGGAGGGTGGTAGATGAGGGTAAATGGGATCAAATATATGGTGACGGAAGGAGAACTGACTCTGGTTGATGAACACACAATGTGATGCATAGATGATGTAATACAGAATTGTACACCTGAAACCTATATAACTTTACTAACCATTGCCACCCCAATAAACTTTAATGAAAATAAATAAAGTCCATGCTGCATATAATCTAATGTTCGTATTTTTTTTTTAAAGTTTTACATAATATTATTTTTCTCATCTTTTTTAGATTATTGAACAAAGCTGAAATGAATTATGTATGCATGCTTTTTCTTTTTTATTTGTTAATTTTATTGGGGTCACAATGGTTAGTAAAATTACATAGGTTTCAAGTGTACAATTCTGTAATACATCATCTATATATCACATTGTGTGTTCAACACCCAAAGTCAAATCTTCTTCCATCACCATATATTTGACCCCCTTTTCCCTCTTCTACCACTGTCCTGCCCCCCTTACCTTGTTCAATCACATTATTATCTCCACTTCTCCACTGTCATCATTAGTAATCATTTGTTAGTACTATTTTCCCAACATTCCCCATTTTCAGATGTTAATGTCTCCTGATTCTTCACATATTATCTTTTCTTGAAATCATCTTTGCTTGGGGTAGTGCAAAATTATCTTACTCAGAAGAGTGAATTCCAGATCTGAGGAGATCCTGAAAGATATCCTTTTATATCATTCATTACTTCAGGCTGTCACTCAACACGCTTGTAGGTCCTCTGACACCAGCCACCACACTAGTTGCCCACTAGCTAACCTCTCAGTTGGAATCGTTTTATGTAGACACCTCTATGGAGATTCAGAAATGATTACAGAGCTCAGAAAATCAGGTACATATATAAAAGCTTGTTCTTACTGAGTTTTAAAATTATATATAGACTTTTAAAAACCAACAATGGGAGAATGAATAATATTTTGTCATGATCTCTTAAAGACATTAAGTATTATAGAGTTACTTTTCGGATAGTTTTGGTCCTATATTTTATATATTTTAAGTAGTTAAAAAACATTGAGGTTATAAATATACCACAAACCAGCTCTTTCTAAAAAACAGAATGTAAAACTTAATGATTTATGGTAAACAATACTGCTTTTTTTCAGCCAACTTGCCTTTCATCATAAATAAATGTTGATGCAGTTAGGAGACCAAAAGAAAGTCTGTCGCATGCACTTCTTTTGCTCTGTCAGACATCAAAAAGTATAGCGTCTGCTGCCTAGTACACTCTCCTACCTCTCTGGATGAAATAGAAACTTCAATCAATCACATAGATCAGCAATCAGAGGAACAAAGCAACCTCATTTATTAAGCTAAACCTCCCCATTGGGACCAATTTCACAATTCTAGTAACAGAAGGAGTACATAGCCTGTAATATGACAAATCAAATATTTTCATGTACTGTATGCTATAATTTTAGCATGACATTAGGCATCTGTTACCTCATCTTTTTAAATGTTCATCAGTGTTTTGAATTGGTTTGAATTGTCCATGGGATTAAAAGACTTGCAGAAGCAGAGAAAGCCTTTACTCTACCATCAGCTAATAACACCAGTTCATGCAACTCACTGCAGCTGATGGTTGTCAACTCTCACCTAGAGTCAGATCTTGTCAGATATTTCCAACTCCTTTCAACTCTGTGGCTCCTTTCATAATTGGCTAGGCATTAGCCCATTATTTAGTGACTGCCAAAGTATTTCAAACATACTATAATTCTGTGACTAAAACACAGAATGACTGTGGTAAAATTTAGTTGACTAATATTTTGAAAACCTTTACTCTTTTGGCTGCTTCACATTGTATGGAATTTCAAACATTGTGCTGTTTTATTTTTAAGGTTTTTATTAAAATAGAGCTAACATACAATATTATATTAGTTTCAGGTGTACACCATAGTTATTAAACATTTATATACCTAAAGAAGTGACCGCCATAATAAGTCCAGCAACCACTTGACACCGTACCACACTATCACAATATTATTGACTATATTCCTCATGCTGTACATTACATCCCCATGACTTACTTATTTAATACCTGGAAATTTGAACATTAGTCTTCACATTTTCCCTCACTTTAAAAAAATTTTCAGTTAGAGTTGACGTTCAATATTATTCACATTTATTTCAGGTGTACAGCATAGTGGCTAGACATGCATATAATTTAAGAAGAAATCCCCCTAACTAGTCTAGTACCCACCTGGCACTATGCATAGTTATTACCATATTGTTGACTATATGCCTTATGCTTTATTTTATATCCCCATAACTATTTGTAACTACCAATTTGTACTTCGTAATACCTTCACGTCCTTCACGTTTTTCACCCTGCCCCTCGAATCCCCTACCAAAATCTTGTGGTTTTCAATTAGGCCCATAGATGGGGATTAGAATAAGATTGATGTCAATAGGAGGAAACAAAATTGTAAGCACAGTGAGAAATGAGGAAAAAAATAACTAGAACATTTAAGATTTACTCAGTATTTACTATGAGGGCGATGACTATGAAACTTGTTTCAGCTGTATTTTGCTGAGTAAACAAACCACCCCCAAATTTTGTGCCTTACAATGACACATATTTATTATTTTTCAAGATTCTACAATTCAGGCCTTGAATTTGTCAAAGACAAAAGACCTTAATGTGCTTTGAAACTCTATAGCATCCCTTTGTAAGGAAAATATTTTTTCCATTAAAATTTATTGCGGTGACAATTGTTAGAAAAATTACATAGGTTTCAGGTGTGCAAATCTGTAATGCATCATGTATATATTACACGGTGTGTTCACCACCCAGAGTCAGTTATTCTTGCATGACGATATATTTGACCCCTTTTACCTTCTTCTATTCCCCTTCTCCCCCACCTTACTCTCTGGTAACCACTGAACTATTGTCTATGTCTATGAGTTTTTGTTTCTTTGTTTGTCTTGTTCCTTTCTTGATTTCAGTTTTATATCCCACATATCAGTGAAATCATATGGTTCTCAACTTTTTCTGTCTGACTTATTTTGCTTAGCATAATAATCTCAAGATCCATCTATGGATTCGCAAATGGCACAATTTCATCTTTTCTTATGGGAGAATATTATTCCACTGTGTTCATATGCCACAACTTTTTTTTTTTTTTTTAAGAGCAGTATTTTTTTTTAA
This sequence comes from Rhinolophus sinicus, assembly GCF_036562045.2. NCBI lineage: Eukaryota > Metazoa > Chordata > Mammalia > Chiroptera > Rhinolophidae > Rhinolophus > Rhinolophus sinicus. Next base: position 91,672,767 of record NC_133753.1, on the reverse strand, counting down.
ACTTTTATTTATGTAAGTGTGGTTTTCCAGGATCCATCAGCTTCAAGTCAAGTAGTTGTTTCAGTCTAGTTGTGGAGGGTGCAGATCACAGTGGCCCATGTGTGAATAGAACCGGCAACCTTGTTGCTTGGAGCACCACACTCTAACCAACTGAGCTAATTGGCCACCCTAATATCACAACTTTTTTATCCAATCACCTATCGAAGGATACTTTGGTTGTTTCCATGTCTTGACCGCTGTAAATAAAGCTGCAATGCATATTGGAGCATATATACCCTTACGGATAAATGTTTTCAGATTTTTTGGGGTATATACTCAGGAGAGGGCTTGCTAGGTTATATGGTAATTCTATTCTTAGTTTTTTGAGGAACCTCCACTCTGCCTTCCATAGTGGCTGCACCAGCCTGCATTCCCACCAACAGTGTATGAGGGTTCCTTTTTCTCCACAGCCCCTCCAACACTTGTTATTATTTGTCTTGTTGATGAGAGCCATTCTAACTGGTATGAGGTGATATGTCATTGTGGTTTTGATTTGCATTTCTCTGATGATTAGGGATATTGAGCATCTTTTCATATGTCTATTGGCCATCTGTGTGTCCTCTTTGGAGAAATGTCTATTCATGCCCATATTTTAATTGGATTTTTTTGTTGTTTTTGAGTTGTATCAGTTCCTTATATACTTTGGATATTAGCCCCTTATTCGAGGTGTTACGTTTGCAAAACCCTCCCATTCAGTTCGTTGCCTCCTTATTTTGTCAATGGTTTCTTTTGCTGTGCAGAAGCTTTTTAGTTTGATATAGTCTCATTCAGTTATTTTAGCTTTTACTTCCATTTCCATTGAGGTCAAATTCATAAAATCCTCTTTGAACCCAAGGTCCATAATTTTAGTACCTATGTTTTCTTCTATGTTGTTTATTGTTTCAGGTCTTATGTTTTGGTCTTTGATCCACTTTGAGTTAATTTTGGTACATAGTGACAGATAGCAGTCTAGTTTCATTCTTTTGCATGTGGCTGTCCAATTCTCTTAGCAACATTTATTGAAGAGACTTTCTTTTCTCCATTGTATGTTTTTGGGTCCTTTGTCAAAAACTATCTGTCCATATTTATGTGGGTTTACTTCTGGGTTTTCAATTGTATTCCATTGGTCTGTGTGTCTGTTTTTCTGCCAATACGATACTGTTTTGATTATTGTTGCTCTGTAGTACAAGCTGAAGTCAGGGAGTGTGACACCTCCAGCATTGTTCTTTTTCCTTAGACATATTTTGGCTATTCGGGGTCTTTTGTGGTTCCATACAAATCTGATGATTTTTTGTTCTATTTCTTTAAAAAATACCACTGAGATTTTGATGAAGATTACATTAAATCTGAATATTGCTTTGGGTAATATGGCCATTTTAACTATGTTGATTCTTCCAATCCATGAACACGGAATAGCTTTCCATTTCTTTGTGTCTTATTCAATTCCTTTTAAAAATAAATTGTAAGGGAAATTTTTATATTTGAAAACGAGAGAGCAAAGACAAGGCAATTTAGGACATATGAGAATACTGGCATAACTAAAAGCTAAACTCAAGCCTGGTCAAGAGTTGACAATACTTAAAAAAAATAGGTAGCTTTTACTTAAAATTACTCTTCTGACATTTCTTCCATCACCATAAATGTATATAGTAATAGAGCACCCAATAAATTATAATAATATTAATACAAAGCATGACTATGTGAAATACTTTAACCTTTATGAGAGAAAGGGAAATTGTCATAATTTTTAATACTCAAGGTAGACCATTATAAGAAATTGACCCCAAAATGTTAGTAATGTAATATAATAGAACTATATTTCTCACTAATGTAATAGTTACTCTAATGTGCTTGTAAAGTTGGTGGCCTAGCACACTGTAATTCATGGACTTATATTCCTTTAATCTTATGTCTCCACCAACCTGTACAACGTTGGATCTTTGCCTTTTAGCTAGAGGACAAGAAATGAGAGTGTGGTGAAGAGATACCCATTTCTTAGCCATTTCATACTATAACTAACATAGGTCAGTTCGGTAAGCATTCCATTAGAAAGAATTAGTTATATGGCCTTATCTACATGGGGCTCGGAAATGCACCCTTGGCTGGGCTGGTGCTTTGTAGCAACAATTCCTTTTTTTGGAAGTAGAGCACAAATAAAACGGTGAAAATTGTACATAATTTTCAGTCTTTCTAATCTATACAGACATTGTTCATCTATGTGTGCAAAGGGAGAAACACTGAGAAACTCTTTAGACATGAACACCACACATGATATTATACTTATGACCACTCAACACTGTTTTTCTCATTTTTAAAGAAGAGTATTGAAAAGTTTTCTTTTTAACAGCTAAAAACATGTCTTCTTGAAGCATTTGGTCGCTAAAGGTGCACCAGAATGAACAAATCTAGTACTTCTCCATATTGGCATTCTTCAAATATTCTTCAAACCCAAGGAAATTGTATCTCTGTTCTTTCAAACTTATGCACTGTATATCCCCTGACTGTTCTCATTATTCTCTGAACAGGGCTGAGTCTTGCCAAGGTTTTGTCTTTTATTATCTCTGTTGTTTCCATTTGTTTAGTTTGTTCCAGTGTGAAAAATGGCAAACATTTAATTATAATGTATGTTACTGAATTTTCAATTATATATGGGACGATAAATACAATCTCTTGGCCGGGACCAAGATTTCATTACATTGAACAACTAGGTACCTAATCTATCCAGTCACCTCTGCATAGTTAACAAAAGGTAAATGCACAGAGACATCTGTAGTTAAAATTGTCTTTATTACTCTAGTTTTTTGACCCATTATTTGTATCCTTTTCTCGTTCCTGGTAGACTGGTTATCATATATGTTAGCCTAAAAAGTTCCTTTAGCTTAGGTTAGGATTAGAAGGAGGTTTTAACAGTGTTGCCTTTTCCTGGAACCATACCTTGCTCTCTCTCTGGCCTTCCAAAGGCAGGGAAATCCAGGCAGACACATTCTCAGCTCCAATTTAACACAAGGTACGTCTGATGGAAGTTAGAAGAGTGATCAGAAAGAGGCTAAAACACAATCTTTACCCCAGTTCAAAGCTATATGATCACTTTATTCCTTCCAAAAAACCACTACAGCGTCTCCCTCTGTCCCAGTGGACCCCTAGGGATACTCTTGGAGAATTATTGATGCACTTCCTCAGAGTTCTTCTTCCCTAGGTCGGAGAGTTTGAGCTTAACGATACAAAGTTTGCTGTTTTAGAAAGTCTTTGAATCTACAGATAGTAAACCTTATTTCAGTGATTGTGGAAGGAAGGTTTGGATGGATGCAGTAGCTGAGAGAGGCGATGAAGACTCTCCTGAGGTGTTTTTTTCTGGGGTGGCTGCCATTCTGACATCTTTTTGCGATAAGCCATGGTTACTAACAAATATGTGTTTCTCTGAAATCCCTCTGATGAGTTAGGGAGTAAAGGAAGTTGAGAGCACCTGCCCTATACAAATATTAATTCAGTAGTACCCTTGCTAACTAAGAATTTTGAATTTGAATTATTAAGGTTATTGGAAAAACAAGTCCTTCGATTCTCTATTCCATTAATCTTTATTATAAACTCCAATGGCAATCACTTGAAAAATTATATTATTCACAATTTCATGCAACAATTGTGCTTTCCTCCAGCTTGAAAATAAGCAGAACTTATTCGTATTCACTGATGCAACATTTCTTCCATTGTCATAACAGCTGTGTAACACCTACTATGTGGAGTTAGTGTGAGGATAAATATGCTAATTCTCAGCTCTTGCCTTTGCTACCCACCTCACGGGCCAATTCTTGCTCTCACCACCCCTGTGGACAGGATTCCAATGGGGTTCTGTGACCAAGTCAATCAAGTGTGCCCCTTACTCCTGCTGACCCCTTCCCGCTCCCTCTGCCAGGAATGCTGAGCCTGCAGACAGCCTCCCCCCTTTTTCTCTCATTTAGGTCTCTCGTCAAATCATCAGAGAGGCCTTTCTTGGCCAGCGTAGCTAAATATTGACTCATTCTCCTCTTAATCCTGCTTGAATTTACTGTTAGTGCACTTTTACCAGAATTAGATTACATTCTTCCTCTATATGTATTTATTGCTGTCTCTCCACTACCAGAAAGTAAACTCCAGTAGGACAGGACATTTTGCTGTTTATTCACCATTATGTCTCCTGCATCTGGGACAGTGCTTGGCAATAAAAAGACATTCAATAAGCATAATTTCAGTGAATAAAGAAATAAATGAATAAACCCTTATGAATCCCTAAGCAGATGGCTTGTCATATAATAAGAACTCAAATTATCATCCATTACCTTTATGATCAATATGATTGTTGCAAATTGATGCCAATTTATAATAAATCATATGATGAATAGTGTGTGTTTGAATCTCAGCAATATCTACACCGCAGTCCTGTTTATCTTTCCTGCACTATCCTGTTTTATTTTTCCTAAATAGAAATTTGAATCAATATATTTGACTGGTTTATCTATTTTCTGAAATAAAATCGGAAAATGTTTGTTCTCTTGCACAGAATGTGTGCATTCGACACTGTGATGCTATCCCAGGATGTATTGTGGCAGCTCTTTTCTAATCATTCTCAGCTTTGTAGTCATGGTATTGTGTCTAATTAATAAGTTTCATTTAAACTTCAGATACTGCTCTATGTTCCATTAACACTATCCTACGCATTGGTATAATAACCTATGTCCACTTACATAGTTTATCCACCAGTGATTTGTTTTGCTGTTGTGCTAGTTGTCAGATGTACCCATCATTCACTGTACATTTCATGAGGAAAGGGAATCTGTCTGGTTCGACAATGCCACCATAGTCATCACAGGAGTTTCATACGTTTGTTGTGAAAATATTTATTTACTTACTTTGGTCACTGAAATCAGATTGTCCCTTAATTTTTCTAACAGGTCCTTTAATATAGCCAGAAAAAAATTGCTTTGCTTTAGTCACTTGTTTGGATTTTTAAGAAATTTACATTATTCCATGATTTTATAAGGTTCATGTAGCTGTATTTTCCTCATTTTTGTGTTAGTTCTAAACTGTGGTATTGTTTTTACTTACAATTTCTCATCAAATTTCAATTGTTTAAAATTGCCATAATATATGTCTGATAAATTGATTGTTTTGTTAAAAGAGAGACTTTTATTTTTGCTTATCCAAGAGTTTTTCAGTCTGAAAAAAATTTGTTCATATAAATTGCTGGTGTTTACTACTCTTCTTTCTTTCATTGTGAGGAAAAATGTTTTATTCATGTTTTGTTTTGTTTTCAGTTACAGTTTGCAACTATTGCAAATGCCTGGATAAAATTTTCAAATTTTGAGTGAGCAAAGTGTGTTTCAGATTCTCCTTACTCTTTGTTTACTGCCTCAACCTCGCATAAGGAGGTAGTAAGTAACCTCATCTTACCTTCCTTCCATCAAAGCCAGCTGTGATTCAAACTATTTCAGAAATCATTCACACTGAGGTAAAAATGACAGCTGTGCTAAAGTTGCACTTTGCAAATTTGCATTTCTCACAGCCTAGGTAAGGTCAGTGAAATTTCAATCCCAGTGAAATTCAGCCATTGTGTCTTCAGTGGATTCCTGAAAGTTGACAATGCTCCCCGCCCCTTCTCCAGTGTCGCTTAAGCATGTCAAACACATGCTACCCTCATGCCCATGCATCTCTGCTCTCCAGTTGGCCTTTCCTGACCGGCTGCCCTTGTCTCTGCACATCACAGCCTGTCACGTTGTTGTTCTCAACCTGAAAGGCCTCCTGTTTGGCTCCACTTGACCAAATCTCTCGCATTAAAGGATCTCATCAAGGGCTGTCATCTTGCCCATGCTGCTTTGCCTGACTACCCTGTTCAGAGTCACCCACTCACCTTTCAGCTACCATACACATTTTTTCATGGTTCTCTTTGAGGCATGTGTTTCCTTCCTTGCTTTGTAGTCACTGTGCACAGATATGTCTGTCCTATTATACTATAATATTGAAAGTAGGGACGGTTTTAGAATGTGAATGTGCAGTCCCCAAACGGAATCAGAGCTTGCCATATATTCAATTATTAGCTGTGAAGTTGATTTTAATTCTGCCTTTGGAAGGGATAAGGGGCTGAGTGAGACAACAGAAGTGAAAATTATCTATGTCACAATCCCTTGGACTCCAGAGAAAACAACCACATATTTTTCCTCATCAATGCATAACTATAGAGGCGGAGGTCCCTTAGAGTGAGAGGGAGATCTTTTTGGTTTTGATGTTTTTGACACTTCTTTACCCAGAGAATCTCTGGAAAACTACAGGAAGGGTAGAATCATGTTGAGTAAGACCATGGGGTTTATGTGAGCTTTTCTTTTATTAATTTGGAATTACCAAGATACAAACTAGAATAGTCGTGTTGTTGTTGTTGTTGCTGTTTTGTTTTGTTATTTGTTTGTTTGTTTTTTAACTCTCCTCTAGAAGGGAGAGGGTGTCAAATTGCCCAGTGATTTTCAGTTCTGCTGGTTCTAGGTTCAATAATCACTTGTGTCTAAGGTGGCACTCATTTTCCCCAAAAGTACATCCTATGACAGAGTTTTTATGAGAAAGTGTTTTCTCAGACAATATTGCTAGGAGAGAGTAAATGGCACAGGGAAGGGAAGGACAACAAGTAAGAAGGTGAGATCAAAGTCCCATGGAAAGTACCATGGACTCCGTCCCTCAAAGGGCTCTGGAGAGAGTGAGCTTTACACTTAAGGGTTGTCCTATCAGGGCATGATATTAAGTTGGTGCAAAAGTAATTGCAGTTTAAAAGGTTAAAAATAATTGCAAAAACCACAATTACTTTTGCACCAATCTAAATATGTATATGTCCTCGCAAAGGTCTGCCCCCATGGTGCATCTCTCCTTTTCCTGTATGCAGACAAAGTCAAGACCAGCAGCTTGAGGACAGCCTTCCTCCAGGGAGATGCAGGTGCTTGCCATTGGGAGTGAGCCCACTGGGGCCAGGGCATAGGATGGTGATGTAATGGGGGGGTAGGGGTTCGGGATGGAGTAGTGGCATTTTCTGCAACACCCCACCTCCACTCCTGCCATAGATTTCTGCTGAAAATCCTGGCCCAAAGCAGCTGGTACAAACGGTGAACTCCAAGTGCAAGCAACAAAGAGACACGTTGTCTGTCAAGAATTTACACACACCCCCAAATAAAACTGGCTGAAAGTCAGTCTGCTTTTTATTATCACCATGCCCTAGTGATTCTGGATACTGTCACTGACAAAATTCTTCAAACCCCCCTCTCCTCCATCGCTCACACATGTGCTGCAGTCCTGGCCCACTTTCAGGTATTCAAGTAGATAAAATTTAATTGCCGCCATGCTTAAAAAAATATGTGGCATGATACGTCTTTGTAAAATATCAGTCATTATCCCTATAGTTACAAATTGTTTGGTGTTCTTTTTAAACCACTTGAAAACAAAACAGAAAAACCAAGAAAATATTTTTCCGTACCTAAGAAGTATATATGTGTCTTTCTACTACTGAATCATCACAGACATAAGGGGGGTGGGTGCAGGCAGCACAGGGGGCAGGGTCATTTGACAATATAGGAATGTTAACCTAGCATTTCAATTCATCCATCTCGCAAATGTTTCTTGAACAACTGCTGGGTGCTGGGTACTGATAGTTAGGCACATTTTGTGATAAGTGATTATGTGTGTATAAATTACTGTGTAAATATGTAGAGGATACACACACATGAAACAGATCTGACATATACACACGCTAACTATGCACATATCTATCTGAACTGTGGTTCATTTCCTTATTTGACTTAAGTCACTGCTCTGTCTCCCAATATAGACTGCTATATTTATCTCCATCATACTGAACTCTTCTAAGGAAAGACTATTCTTGCCTTTGGGATAACTTTTCTTCCTTTTTTATTAACCAGAGCACTACTGTGCTCATTTCAGCATCCTGAGCAAGACAAAAGGACCTAAGTCACTACTGATGCCTAATGCATAGTTAAATTCTGCAGATTATTTGCCAGTGAGTCAGCCTATTTACCGAGATAATTCAACTTGCAAATTAGTCATGAAGAAGGATTTAGTTGGCGAAGATAGAGTAGGCACATTTGCCCTAAAAATAGACACACTATGTTTGTTCCTAAAGCACTACAGTAGCACCACACATAAGAGACACAGTGAAGCAGAGAGGGACTTTTTTCTTTTTCTTTTTCTTTTTTGCTTATCCAAATGATCAATTCCTCCCCCTGATAGAGCTTGGAGCACATCGCCAAGCATTTGTGCCAGCTTTTTTCTGCACTGGAAAATAAACCATGGCCCATGCTAATGAATCAGGCACTAGCAGTACCAATTGGTCTGGTTCTTCTTTTGCTTTTTGCATCACTGACATTTCCTCCTTCCAGCTTGGGAGTCACAGCTGCAGGGATAGAGCTGCAGCATATTTTTGGCTCCTGTTTCTTGAAAACGGTATCATGGAGCTAGAGGAGAGAAGGAGCCATACTGTCTGACACATATAGGAGGAGTGGAAGCCGTTTCGAGCCTGATTAGGAATATTTGAAATCCTTCATAAACATGTATTTTGTTGGACTATAAAGTTGCAACACAGTGTCCCTCTAATGGATATATCCAATGGTATTTATTTCAGGGTTGTGGGGTGAATCTAAATTCTGACGGACATATGTGCAACCATTCCTTCCAGGGAGAGATATTTGCTCTTGGTGGGCTCTTGGCGATCCTCCCGTCCCATCACTGCAAAATGTTACTTTCCTTTTATCTTGGAGATGAGCTAACATGTTTTCCCATTAGATTACTCTATTTCTAAGCTTTAAGTTTGCAAATGTAGTAGCAATCAATGCCCAAACAGCTAATAACAGAGCACAATTAGTAAATGGATAGGCTGTATGCAACCCATCCACTGGTGTTTCTGAATCCCATCCTAATGTAGAATAGAATGAAACAATTCAGGCTAGAGGTACTTCAAAATGAGATGCTGAGAAATACATGGCCCCATGTGTATCCGATAAACTATAATGAGAGATGGTTCTTGACTAAAAAGATTGGTATTTTATAGACAAAGACATTGTACATGACACGTGACCTTAGGTTGTACTCAGGCAAATGTTGCCTTTGTTAGAGTGTAGAATGACTACTCAGAATAAACCAGTGCCAGGGCTCATTAATGAGCCTTCTTCAGCAAATTACTCCTACTGTGGATATGCTTGCATATTGCAGGACTGAAATGCCAAAATTTGCATGTGTTTTTCCAGCTGTGCTTGTTTGTTTAATTTAAAAGATCAGCTGCAAAAGAAATTCTGATCATATTCTTAAATAATGAGAATGGACCCAGTTCCCTGATAACATTTGAAGGCTGATTTGTTTCACATAGTAACTTTCTGTCATTTTGTCATTTGTTGCCTCCATTTGTCCCATACTCCATCTGGCATTTGGTGAACCCATTCTGTATACAAACTGTGGGTGGATTTGAGCACAAGACACGAGAAATACTACAGTCACTAAAGATATAGAGGCATAGTCATTTGAAAAATGGAAGCATTTGAAAATGGTTTGAAAAATGGAAGCATATTTGAGGTATGATGTAGAATACACATAATAACCAATATTTACTGAGATTTACCATACGCTCTGGAAAAGACTATGGTTAGGTGCATTATCACATTTAATCCACGTTACCCAGTTGAGCACAACAGGGTTACGTCTCTTGCTTTAGGATTCCAATGCTGGTGGTAGTCCACACAGTTCTCCACTCATCAATAGGGCCCTATCCCTGTTTAACTGCTTTGGAATGGACGTTCTTTATCATAGAGCTGGGATTTCAGTAATTAGGAAAAGGCACAATTCTAGGCACTAAAGATAAAAAATGATTAACTAAAGTGCCCACTCTTTAGGCAGTTTTCCATGTGGTGGTAAATACACACAAATCAACCATCATTGCCCTCTGTAATCAACATTACAGAACAGAAAATGCTATGGTGGGGTCTGTGTGTAACCATGGTGAACACGCAAGGGGTATGCGAGACGCAGGGCATATCCTGCTGTTCTTCCAACAGGCACAGATGCAGGGAATGTGGATCAATAAATGAATACATGAGGCTGTGGTAGCCTCAATAAATGAATGGCTAGAGGACATGTTCTTTGGTTTTCTTGAAAACCTGGCGTTTTAGAGGAAAATATGTTGGGTTGACCAGAAAGGATGGTGTTTGGTAGCAGGTGAATGTATCCACTTTCCTTCTGTTTCCTTTCTACTCTACCTATGAACTCCACTCGAGGGCCCCTCTTTATAGATATTATACTCGTATGTAAACTTACACATAGGATTATACATACATTTATATGATTAGACTATATAGTATTATATATGCTATATATTATGTATACTAATGTATAGTATACTATAAATAGTGGTATGGATACTATATGTATACAGAATTTTCCATCTGCTGCTCTGCTTGTCTGGACTATGAGAAATGGGCTACATGCTATATATATGAGTGTGGGGAGGGAAATTTCCCCCTCTTTTCCCACTTAATTTTTCTGGTTGGTCTAATTAAATTGATATGAGACAAAAGTAACAGAAGAAAATAAACAAATTTAATTGCATATGTACATATGGGGGTTTGATAAGAATCCTGCAGTTGAAGCTAATGTGCCATCTTGCGCTAAAGAGAAATAGAGTGGGGTAGGGGGTTTGGGACTTCAAAGGGCAGGAAGCCAATTCACATGGAGATAGGAAAGCAAATGTTTGGTAAATGAATGTTTGTTGGGCTGTCTTTAACCAGGGGACACAGAGAGGTCTTTGATCTAAAGGGCCTTGCAAGGCTCCTCCTTGTCTATGACAATTAGTTCACAGTATTAAAACTACTGTTACCTATGATGATAACTTTCTTCCTGGAGCAGGTCCTCGGTCTAACTTCTATTAGGTAGCTAAGAGGAAGGTCAAAGTTTCTTTCTGAGTCTTTTATTTCTTGAAAATAACCAGTTTAAAATAATCCATATCCCAAAGAGGCATATTTTGGGGTGGCGACCTCTGCCCCAGCTCATATATAATTCAGCTTACACACAAACATGAAATACATATATATACATATATATGTGTATATATATATATATGTGTGTGTGTATGTATGTATGTATGTATGTATGTATGTATTTATTTATGTAACTTAACGTTAAACCTATTTCTAATCCCCGTTCTACTAGACGGCCTGAAGGATTCATCCAGGACTAAAATCTTCAACCATTTTAGAAACCTAAATCTCTTGTTAGTTCTCATTTATCTCTCTGAGAAGAACAACCTCTGGAGTAGAGAAAAGAGAAGGCTTGAAGTATTAGAGATGTACTCACGGATGAATTTGCTGTTTGACGGCCCAGTCTGAAGCAAACTCTAAGCTGTGAATTTCGCTATTGAAGTCCTCGGTGCACAGAATGCAGACTCCAGCTTAGGAAGGCCTTTTCTGACAAGGATGGGCTCTCTGAGGAGAAGTGACCTGCTTCAAGGAGAGAGATAGAAGAGGGATACAAGCCCTAGAAAAAGGCTGAAGCTTTTATATAGGTGAAGTGGGAGCATTGTAGGTTTTCTAGAAAAAACAGAATAATGCAAATACTGTTTGACCGGCCATGTTCTTCCACCTTCGTAAGGAATGAGTATGAGAGGGGTGAGTCCAAAGCACAAAGTCCAGGGATGCTTTTTTTAGTAATCTGGTCATGAGGGAATGTGGTCCTCCATCACCACATTGGTGGCAGGGACGCAAAGCCATGTGATCCTCAGTACAAGGAAATCTTGGCAGGGCAAGTGTTTTTCAGTAGGCCTTTAATATTTGCCAGTTGTTACAATGAAAGAAAATGGCCATTCATGGTGACTCTGGAAAGTTTTAGAAAGCAATTTGAACACAAATATAAAGGCAACAGTAGCTACACATTATAGGGCATAGAAAATGCTAAGCCAGGTTGTTAAGCCATGGGTGAAGGGTTTGGTGAGTGAAAACAGCTTGAAGCTCAGGAAAGCTGATTTCCAAGTTATGCTAAGATATGCTGCTCTGGTCCACACTTCAGAGCCCAAACTCTCACTAAAGTGGGGGTCTAGTGAGGTGAAAATGTGCATAATTCCCCCTTCAGGAAATGATGGAAAATCTGGGAAAAAATATACAGCCTCCAAAAACACTTACATTGCAGAAATGCATTGAAGAAACATCTTGCAAAACACAAAGAAAATCTTGGCTTAACTAAAAATTAAGGGATATTTCTAGGAATGTGCTGCTGCTTTTCCTCATGGCACTCCCGCTAGAATTAAGTATATTACTGACTGTATTGCCCACATAAAGTACAATTTTATATTGTAGGATTGGTTTTAACTAAAGCATTGTATTCCCTTCTTCCCTGGGTCACGAAGTACTGGGATCCAGAGTAACCATACCAAAATTTATATACCCCACACCCAGATGTTATTCTTCAAATACTTACCTGTGTGCATGTTATAGACAAATTAGATAGACGATAGATAGATAGATAGATAGATAGATAGATAGATAGATAGATAGACAGTTAGATGGATAGATAGATGGATAGATAGATAGATAGATGACAGATAGATAGATAGATTTTTACCTGTAATTAATACCAGGTGACTGACTTTTCTTCTCCATACTATTCATAACTAAAAAGGTACTTCTCTCTTTTATCTATGGCAAGGATATTTTTATGATTAGGAATATATATATATATATATATATATATATATATATATTATATTTATATATATATATATATTTATATATATATTTATATACTATAAAAAGGTATATAAAAAGGTATATTATATAAAAAGGTACTTCTCTCTTTTATCTATGGCAAGGATATTTTTATGATTAGGAATATATATATATATTATATTTATATATATATTTATATATATATATTTATATATATGTATATTTATATATATATATATATTTATATATATATTCTGTCTTTCTCTCTGTGCTATTCAACTTCGATATGGTGATTATATGGAAACCAAAATTTAAGGATGCATTCCTCACGTGTTAGGATGTTTTACATTTTTATTTAATGTAGTGTTTAAAGAATCATGTGGTAGAACCCAATATATTGTTTCCTACTGAATTTTTCCAATGACTAAGATTGTTAAAGCCAAACGATATGTCTGTATATGTGTGCACATGCAGTGTTTTGAGAACTAACACATAATTTATCTTTTGTAAACAATTTAATCCTTAATTAATTAATTATTTAATTCATTAAAATTTATTAGGGTGACAATGGTCAATAAAACTACATAGGTTTCAAGTGTACAATTCTATAATACATCATCTATATATTGCATTATGTGTTCACCACCTAGAGTCAGTTCTTCTTCCATCACCATACATTTGATCCCCTTTACCCTCTTCTACCAAACCCCCTTCCCGTTATCCTCTGGTAACCACTAAACTGTTGTCTCTGTCTATATGTCTTAGTTTCATTATTTGCTTGTCTTGTTCCTTTGTTGCCTTCAGTTTTATATCCCGTATATGTGTGAAGTCATATGGTTCTCGACTTTTTCCGTCTGACTTGTTTCGCTTAGCATGATCATCTTAAGATCCATCCATGCTGTTGCACATGGTAGTATTTCATCTTTTCTTATGGCTGAGTAGTATTCCATTGTATATATGTACCACATCTTCTTTATTCAATCATCTATCGAAGGACACTTTGGTTGTTTCCATGTCTTGGCCGCTGTAAATAATGCTGCAGTGAACATTAGAGTACATACATCTTTAAGGATAAATGATTTCAGATTTTTTTGGGTAGATACCCAATAGAGGGAATGCTAGGTTATATGGTAATTCTGTTCTTAATTTTTTGAGGACCCTCTATATTGTTTTCCATAACGGCTGTACCAGTTTATGTTCCCACCAACACTGTATGAGGGTTCCTTTTTCTCCACAGACTCTCTGACACTTATTTTTCTGGTTGATGACAGCCATTCTAACAGGTGTGAAGTGATATCTCATTGTGGTTTTGTTTGCATTTCCCTAATAGCTAGTGAAGTTGAGCATTTTTTTCACATATTTGTTGTATGTCTTGTTGGGAGAAGTTTCTGTTTGTGTCCTCTGCCCATTTTTTAATTGGATTATTTGTCTTTTTGTTGTTGAGTTGTATGAGTTCCTTATGTATTTTGGATACTAGCGCCTTATCAGAGGTGTTGTTTGCAAATATCTTCTCCCATTTGGTTGGTTGCCTCTTTATTTATTTATTTTTTTTGATGGTTTCTTTTGCTATGCAGAAGTTTTTTAGTTTGATATTGTTCCATTCATTTATTTTAGCTTTTATTTCCCTTGCCTTTGAAGTCAAATCCCTAAAATCCTCTCTGAACCTAAGGTCCATAAGTTTAGTACCTATGCTTTCTTCTATGCAGTTGTTTCAGGTCTTGTGTTTAGATCTTTGATCCATTTTGAGTTAATTTTGTGCATGGTGACAGATAGCAGTCTAGTTTCCTTTTTTTTGCACATGGCTTTCCAATTTTCCCAGCACCATTTATTGAAGAGGCATTCTTTTCTCCATTGTATGTTTGTGGCTCCTTTGTCGAAAATTATCTGTTTATGTTTATGTGGGTTTATTTCTGGGTTTTCAGTTGTATTCCATTGGTCTGTATGTCTGTTTTTCTGCCAGTACCATGCTGTTTTGATTATAGTTGCTCTGCAGTACAAGCTAAAGTCAGGGTATGTGATACCTCCCGCATTATTCTTTTTTAGGAGTGCTTTTGCTATTTGGGGTCATTGGCAATCCCATACAAATCTGATGATTTTTTGCTCTACTTATTTAAAAATTGCCATTGGGATTTTGATGGGGATTGCATTAAATCTATATATTGCTTTGGGTAATGTGGCCATTTTAACTATGTTGATTCTTTCAATACATGAACATAGAATGTCTTTCCATTTCTTTGTGTCGTCTTCAATGTCTTTTAAAAATATCTGATAGTTTTCAGTGTAAGAAATTCTTATTTAATTTTTAAGAAACAATACACATGAAGTCCAGAGAGATATCCACTTTTCCAAAGGTCACTGAGTAAGTAAAGGGCATAGATGGGCATTTGAATGAAAGTGTCTTGGCTTCAGTGCTCTTTCTAATACCGCACATCTTCCCCTGTGTGTCAGGACTTTATGATTGCTATCAGTAATCTAACAATGTACAGTAGAAGTACATCACTCCTAAGCATGTGCAGTGATGATAGTGGGGATTCTGATTATTACTTAAGCAAATGCTGAAATTCTACATGTTACACGGACTTTACAATACTGTATAGTGGAAGAAGTGTGGAGCTAGAGATTGTTGCTCAGGAGCAGTGCATATCTATGCGACTTGGATAACTGATCTTCCTGTGCTTCCATTTTCATAAATTCAGTTCAATAATTTCATGATTTCTCAGACTAATATGCAAGCTCACATCCTCCACCTGTCCTCCCCTTATCCAACTAACAGTATTTCAAAGCAATCAACATCCAATAATCTTGTACTTTTAATTTCTGTAAATTTAAAGGCATCAGATGGTGAAAGGCATCTTATGCTGGTTAGTTGTAGGAGAAGACAACCTAGAACGTGGCGAGATTGGTGGGGCATAAGGATAAAGGTAGTTCGGAGGATCTAGCAAAGAAGTAGCCTGAGTGTGATGGGAATTGCAGGAGCTCCCAAGGTAGATCTTCAAACAGAAATTCTCATTTCAAGTTATCAGGCAATTTAAATTTAGCATAGCTTATAAGTCTCTTAATCCCTTGTGTATTTCTGTAAATTTGCAAAATCCTTGTCCTTGACAAATATGGTTCAATGTTAATGCCTTATTGGGAGAGGTTGCACTAACATTGATGTTCACATTGCAAACTTCAAATTTGGGGATATCAATTTTTAGTTATACTTGGCAAAACTGATTTTAAATATCAGTGCACACATCCATTTAGGTGGTAAAATGAAACCAGATAAATAAACTCTCACTTTCAGTAGGAAATAAATTTAGGAAAACTCTCCTAAATGTACACACTAATAGTGTCTATCATTGTCAAATACTGAGAACACTTTCTAATGGAAACCATTCAGAACTAATCAATAGTATGTCAATAAGATATCTAGGAATAAGGGAAATATTACACAGAGAGAGAGAGAGCGAGAGAGAGAGAGAGAGAGAGAGAGAGAGCATAGAAGTTAGAAACTTCTAGGAACACGAAGTAAAATTGTTTTCTGTACAGGGATGTTGAAGGTTGTTAAAATGTTTTTCATTAAAGTGTAACATCAAAGCCTTCTTTCTCTGGAGAGTTTAAGAAAAAAAAATAATTTTAGTGCAATTTCTATATACTATTCTGAGCATATATATACATATATATATACACACACACACTTACATATACATTTGTGTGTGTATGCATATATATACATATACAAAACATATATATGTGTATATGTATACACAAATATATATTCAACATAATTTTAGACTTAGAGAACAGTTGGAAAGTAGAATTGAAAGTATTTAAACAAATTTTCTCAGCCTTAACAGACGAGAAGTTTCTATAAGCTGCCATGCTGCCACCATTGACAATGACAATATAATAAAAAGGCCTAAAATGCCACTTTTTTTTTTTTTGAGTTTTAAAAATGACTTAAATGTATTTTCTGAAGACGAAAAGAAAATACAGCGAAAGATTTAAGGAAATGAGCTGAATTTTGGCTATAGACTAGCAAGAGAAACCTGAGGGGTAGTACTTTGTAAAGGGAGGTGAAGCATTACTATAATTTTCATATGTTAGGCTGGCAGATACTATGTTTTCATACTATTCTAAATCCCAGCACTCACCAATTTGATCAGGTAATTAGGAAAAAAATGTCTTTGAATCAGGCCTCCACGTCATTTTGTTACTACTCATCCAAATATAAATACAAACGCACAGTGTCTTCAATCCCTCAAGTCCTCTTCTCTTTCTGCAACATTCACAGTGGAAGCAAGAGTTAACTTCAAGAGTACTTGTCACTAGGTAAGGTGGTGGTAGCCAAGAGACGGTGTCAGAAAAGCAAGCAGGACTGTTTTTCTCTTTCCTGGGACTTAATGTGATTCCAGATACTTCCTCAAGTGGAGAATTTGTTTCAACTGTCTAACAACTCTTTCTCTCTCCGAAAGTGCCAATGAGCAGTGAGTTAGGGGAAGTTTCATACCGTCCTGCTAAACATTTGATTCAGTGCAGATTGTGTGAGAGATGTGCTTCTTATTATTAAGAGATCTATCGTTGGAACATGCCAAGATTAAAATTTATCATGCAGTTAGTCTAGATCTATGGATTAGCTGCACCTTAGAAAGAAATAAATTGGTGCTAAACTCCAAAGAAAGATAAATTATTCCTTGATTTCACTAAAGCACAGTTATTGATCTTGCCATATTTTTCTTTCCTGTTTTCAAATCGTTATTTTAATTTGATGATCAATTCACAGATAAACTTTTCTAGGGATGCACTGCAGTGAAAATATATCTCTCTCTTTTGTGTGCCACTTCAAACTCAATGCATAATTGCAAACTGAGGAGAAAAATTTAAGGAACACTTTTTTCTCACTTTGTTGTCTATATTACTTACGAGTAAGGATAATTTATCTGGAGAATACCATATCAGTATTATCCAGTCATTTTCAGAGTTGAAAAGATTAATGTGCTATTTTAAAGTTCAATTATGTTTCACTGAAATTGTTGTTATGGATTGTTTCAAGGTTTCAATGAGGTATTTTCTCTGTACATTATGGAAGTACAAAAGTTATGAGTTTGCATTCTGTCTCACCACAAATAAGGACATCCTGGTTAGCCTACATCAAGTTTAATTTTCAGAATCAAATTTATATTTGATTCTTAATATTTGGAATGTGCTGCTGTTCCAAAATAAAAACGTCACCTTCTAAAGAATATGTTTTTTAAGAATCTGAGTCCAAATCTCATACATTCACGTTTAGTATTCTGATATCTAATTATCATCAGTCAAACCCAAATAATGGATCCTGCTGGGACAACTTTCTCTAAGTGGAACTTTTCCCTATTATTATCATTCTCTCTGTTTCTGTCTTTATACATATATACATAATATATATATATATATATATATATATATATATATATATATATACCATAATATATAATACATATTATATATATATAATATATAATATATAATATATAATATATAATACATAATATATATTTTATATATATATATAATACACACACACACACACACACACAACATGCACACACACACCAGGGGTGCCAAAAAATGTATGCGCATGATTTGTATTCATCTTTTGTTATTGGTATGTATTGAGTATTACAGTTTTAATACAGGTTTTCCTTTCTTAAAATGTGTATACATTTTTTGGCTGTGTGTGTGTGTGTATCATATATACATATATATATATATATATATATATATATATATATATATATATATATATATATATTTATGGTTTTGACATTCAGTTATATTTCTCTCTCACTAAAGAAATTATAACCATTCTTTACAGCTATGTATGTGAGGCAATGATCTTGCATCTTCTAGATTTCTCCTTTATTTTAGTCATGTTTAACAGAATTCTTTTCTATGGTGTTTTTATCTTACAGCGTTCTGCATTCTGTTCTGGGATCCTCTTACTCTTTTTACAAAGCAGGCAGTATCATCTGCATCTTAGTATTGTGCATTGTCAAATGTTCAGAATAAGCTATAAATTAGTTTATGCAGACTTGAGTTTCCATGCAAAATGCTTAATGCTAATTTCCTTTATTACTCACAACATGGTATATTTATTCATTCATTGTTAAGGAATTTTATCAGGTTCTTTGATGTCCCAAGCACAATTCTTGGTACTGAGGATAAATTGGTGAACAAGAGAAACTATATTTATATCTAATGGGAAAGATGGAATGTTAACTAGTAATTTCAGATAGTGATGACTCCTAGTCAGAAAAGGAAACACTGTGATAGAATGACTAACCAAAGGGGAAACAAAGGGTGGGGGTGCCGTAGCACTAGATAGTTTGGGGCCTGAAGGTTGATTGAAAAGGGGTCCTGAAAGATAATGACAAGAAAGAGCATTCTGGAGGGAAAAGCAAGGGCAAACTCCCTGAGATGGGAAAGCAAGATAGACAGTGTATCTACAATGCAGTGAAGAAGTGGGAGAATGGAGCTGAAGCCAGAGAGGCGGGTGGAGTTCAGATCCTGTAGTGCCTTGTTGGCTCTACTAAAGAGTTTAGATTTCATTTTAAAAACACTGAGAATAGTTTGAAACAAGGCAATGGCATTATCTGTGATATATTTGTAAAAGGCCATTGTACAGTGTACAGTGAGAGCAATTAGGAGACGGTTGCAGTAGTTTGGTAAGTAGGTCATAGATATAGAATGATTCAGAATATATGTGGAAGTAAAGCCGTTAAAGCATGCAGCTTAATTGATCAGCAATCATAAACTAAGAAAGGAATTGAAGATAATTTCTAATACTTTTTATTCCTGAGCAGATGAGTAGATGGCAGTGCCACTTACAGAGATGAAGACCAGGTATCAAGCTTACATCCTTGTCCTTAGCCAAGTACCTTTCTATGACCAGATGTGTCTGCATCTCACATGTTAGCGCTCTGCCATGATCTGTATCCCTTATGCTAGAATGAAGAAAGTGCATATTTAATTAAGTTTAGTGAGAAGAGACATTCTTATTGGGTTAGAAATGGTAAATATCTAAAGAAAAAGTTTTCTCCATGGGGAATAAAAAAAAAAGGGGGGTATCATTATTTGTTAGTATCACAATTAAAATTCCTGCTCCAACCTACCCATCATAGAGCAACTTAAAAGTCATGTCTGTTTAAACATACAAGCACTATATCAAATAAGCACTGTGAGTTAGTTACATTCCGCATTGAAGTTCAAAGTCTTATTTATTCAAATGATGGCATCCCATCCATTCAAGTGATAGGAGCACACATAGTGATCATGTGTGTGATTAACTAAGTTAAAATCCTACTATTCTAGCTGTTCGACCTTAGACAAGTTAATTCTGTTTCATTTTCATGAACTGTACGGTGTTGTCTATCTCATAGTATCGTTTGGTAATTGAATGAGTATGCATGTGAAGGGCTTATAATTGTTGACAGTAGGAACTCATCAAACATTTGCTGCTATTATTGTTTTTTTATGTTTTCTGTTGTGATTTGGAACTGTCTGTATAATATGTATACATATTATATATGCACAGATGGTATGAATAAATATATACACATTTTAAGAAAGAAAAAACTATTAAAATTACACTGATGCTAACCATTTGAGCACGTCTTCTAATTGTAGAAGTCAAACGTGTCTTGTATTCATCTTTTCTTATCAGTGTATATTATTACAATTTTAATACACTTTTCCTCTCTTAAAATGTGTATACTTTTTTTTTTGTCACCACACACACACACACACACACACACACACACACACACACAGACACCCCAGGTCAGAAATTAAGTTGGGAAACTTGTTGCAACAATGTTGCTAACCTGTTTTTGATATCAGAGGGGTTATTCATTATGAATTTGTACCAACTGGGCAAACAGTTAACCAAGTCTACTATTTGGAAGGGCTGAAAAGGCTGCAAGAAAAAGTTAGATGACCTGAACTTTTTGCCAACAATTCATGGCTCTTGTATCACAACAATGCACCAGCTCACAGGGCACTGTCTGTGAGCGAGTTTTTAGCCAGTAAACAAATAACTGTATTGGAACACCCTCCCTACTCACCTGATCTGACCCCCAATGACTTCTTTCTTTACCAGAAGGTAAAATAAATATTGAAAGGAAGATAGTTTAATGATATTCTGGACATCAAAGGTAATACAACAACAGCTCTGATGGCCATTGCAGAAAAAGAGTTCCAAAACTACTTTGAAGGGTGGACTAAGTACCGGCGTCAGTGCATAGCTTCCCAAGGGTAGTACTTCAAAGGTGACTGTAGTGATATTCAACAATGAGGTATGTAGCACTTTTTCTAGGATGAGTTTGTGAACTTAATTGTCCAATATATATAAATGTGCTCATATATATGTACATTATTATATCAACTTTTTTAAACAATGAAAATTAACATCTCTGTTTCTTAAGGAGCACATATATACATGTGCTCCTTAAGAAACAGAGATATGTTCTGAAAAATGTGTCGTTAGGTGATTTTGTCTTTGTGCAGATATCACAGAGTGCACGTACACAAACCGAATGGAGAGCCTACTACTGTAATGGTGTGTGCTATACTTTTATACAACTGGCAGTGCAATAGGTTTGTTCACACTAGCATCACTACAAACACTTAATGTGTTGCACTGCAACATTATGACATTAGAATGTCACTAGGCAATAGTAATTTTTCAGCTTTATTATGATTTTATGAGACCACCATCATATAAGTTGTCATTGACCAAAACTTTCTGCTACACAGACTATGTATACATATACATTATATATGTGTGCTAAGAATATCTAGTAGAAATAGGTAATTATTAAGGAGTTAATGAGAGATTACATATAGCACAGTAGGCAATTGCAACTCACTTAGCTTTGGGTAACTGATTCACAGTGTAAGTTGTTGTTTTTAATGCAGTATCTTTTCCTAGAGCAATTTTAGGTTCATAGAAAAATTGAGTGGAAAGTATACAATGTAAGTTTTAATCATGAGGTTTAAGGTCGGGGGATATGGCATGTAAAATATTCTAAATTTAGTGATAAAAAATGGTTAAAAAGCATTTATATTTATCTTCTCAGTAAAGATCCTGAGTAAGCACAGTTATGGTACCCATATAATATGAATACTGTGTGTGTGTGTGTGTATGTATCTTATTGCCTAGTACATAGAAAGAACACATTAAATATTATGTTTTTGTTGTGGTATAATGGAAAAAGCATAACAATAGAGGAAAGTTCAAGTCCTGGCTTTACTACTAATTATCTATTGAAGAAATTTGATCATGTTTCAATGTTGCCTGGCGTGCTGTTTTTTCCTCTGCACGAATGAGAATTTCTGGAGTAATAATACCATATTATTACAAAAATAAGCTATGTTTTACCACGTAAAGTTTTGAACCGCATGGTGAAAAATAAATTAAGGAAGTTAAAAATAAGCAGAGAATTACTTACTAAAAATTGGTATTTGTCTACATCACATATTTTTAATGGCAGTGTATGACACACATCTGTAATCTAAAGGCTGTGAATAGTCTTGCAGTGAAGAAACCTCTTTAAATTTACCTGATACAGTTTTCTACAAATTTGACTCAACTCTTCTGTTTCAAAATACCCTTCATAACCTCCTGAGGAATTACTAATTCAAAGAACAAAGTTAGGGAGATGCGAATGTAGGTAGTATATTATTATATCAACTTTTTTATACAATGAAGATTAACATAAATGATTAACTCTTGAAAGAGAATGTCCATTTGGTCAAATACTCTAAATAATTTGGTCATTCTATGGGTTTTGGTGCATGTGTCTATCTCTGACTTTTTAAACAAGATTTTGTGGGGCAATTGGGTTCTATACGGGAATTTTTACATTTGTGTTAAAAAAAAATAAAATCTATGACACAAGATAAAAGTCTATTTATTCTTCAGAGTTAAACAGATATTCTTGAATTAATGTTTGTTTCTGTTGATTGAGGAAATCTCACATATATACGTGAGATCAAAGCTCTGGTCACATTTTGTCCAACAGTTAAAATGTATCATGGTGTCTCATATTGTTACCATAGACAGAAAGAATAGGGCCATAGGGAGAAAGGAAAGGAGAGGAAGGAGGATGTGAGGAGAGACAAAAGAAGGAGGACATGAGATCATTCTTAAGAAAAGATACAGCAACCAGACCGGTCAGAACTAGATTTTGGTGACGTGATGACATCTTGCCCTGCAAGGTGAATTTTAGCTAATTGTATTGTATTATAATACTATTGGCATTGCAGGCAGGGAAAAATCCCCAGCCCCTGTGTCGCCATGACAGTTCCTATAAGAGCCAAGTAAGGATAAGGAATCCGACCTTCCAACAGGAAGGAGTGGTTAGTGAGGACCCACCTGGGGACACCTGTGACACCACCACTAAAACTTGAGTATTTCAAGCCCTCATTGTATCCTAAGCCTCTTTATTCTTCCAGGCAGTTGCTCTTCTTCTAGGCCTGACGTTTTGAGAGGATACTATTCTCCTTTTTTTTTCAATAAGTCCACTGATTGTTTGGCTTTGCTTGCTTGGCTTACTTGGTGAGTCCTCGAATTCTTTCCTGTGACGTTCACCAAAAACTCATTCTCTGACAACATTGTGTATCTGCCAAATTAGATGTATCATTCTTTGGAATAAGAATCTGTATATTCATGTTATTTTATATGTACTATCTGGCTCTTATTTTATATCCTTCAGAAGCAGAAGGGATTTTTCCATGGTGTATTTAACTGAAAATGCATGATAAAATAATGATAGGATCTCAGTCTACCAATATATTTCTGTGTACATTTATGAGAACAAAAAGCCTTATGAACTATCTGGTACTCTCTGTGTCCTTATGAAAAAAAGAATGCTGTCTCAAATAAGGAACATGAAGAGAAAGAAAATTTTAAATGTGAATGCTTTGAAAATTACTCTCTTAGTCTCGATATCATTAATAAATGCAATGCTGTTTTAAAAAATCATAATCTAGATAATGGATTTCTGAAGGAAGACATTTTGGAAGCTCTAGCTTAAAATTATTAAACCCTTAAAACCCTTATTTTATTTAGTTGTATGACCTAAGTAAATGCAAATCAGAGTTTTGAAGATTAATGATTATTGTAGAGGTTGTTTGCAGGTCAGGACTGTCCACATAAGAAACGTCCAAACATGTAGAGAAATTTAATGAGTTCATTTGAGCCAAACTGATGAGAATTGCTGGGAAGCAAAATTTCAACGGATTAAGAAAATGCTTCAGAGAATGGTAGTTTTGCAGCTTATTTTATACATTAGAATCAAAGGAAAAGCCTTAAGAAGGGTTAAATGAAATCCATTGGTGGTAGATTTAGGAGGTGGGAGAAAGCAGATAAATCTCTGGGATTTTGCCGTATATATATTGTGCACCCACGTTTTTGGCCCAAACTTTCAGGGAAAACAATTCTTTCATTTTAATCTTTTTAATTCAAATTTTTATTTGTTTACATTTAGGTACTTGTTTTTTGTATTATAAAGGAATTTTAGCATTTATTCTTTAACATATTATGGTACAAGAAATTTTATGTAACAAATAACTACAAAGCACACAAACAGATACAAGGTACAAGAAATTTCATGTACTGGTAATGAATTTATGACATTTACTTATCATGGAATGCCAAGAACTCTTCATCATTTCAAGTTTGTTGTAAGTTTAATAAAACCAATTATTGTATTCCAGAGTATTGTTTTGCATATGGATATTGTTATTGATTTCTAGAGTTACATTTTTAACTCATAAGCATAAATAAAAGAATTGAAAACATTTATATAGATATGGAATTAGTACTACCCAAGTATAATGAACATCATTAATTTTCCCTCACAAAGTTAGGCAAAATGTGTGTGTTACACATGGCAAAATAAAGTACTTCTTTTAGATTTATGGGTACAGGGTAGTTAATAATTAACATTTTACAACACATAGAAATTATATTAGGGGAACAAGATAACAGAGAGGGGTTCTGTAAGCTGATGCTCTGGTGTGGCAGGTTGTGCCCTGGGGGTCCAGAAAAAGGGATTACTTTGACTTTCCAAAGGTTTGTTATCTTAGATGCAAAAAGACAATAGATAGGCTTACTTAAGGTAAGATTGACCTTTGTCAAGGAAGCTACAGGCCAAGGATGTGACTACCTGTCATGACCTGCTTTTAGTTAGGGATTTTTATGTTCAGACCATCCTATATCATTAACTTATGTATCTGAGTTTGTAAGTCCTGCCATCCTGGCCTCCCCTGAGCTTGTCAGGTTTAGTACATGGCCCCCTTTTTGCCCACAGGACCCAGGGATTAATATAATTGTATTCACTCATTTCTTCCATAATTATTGAGGACCTACCATGTACCAGCAGCTGGGTCAGAAATTGGGATATATAGATGAAGAGGAATGGCCTATTATCCATGTTCTTAGGGAGCTGCTGCCCTCATGGCACAAGAAGAAGATATGTAGGAAGCCAGTAATTGTAGATATAGTCACCTATTCCTAAAACAGAGAGCAGGGTGTACACAGAACATAGGGACTTGTAGAGCAAAAGTGTTTGAGGAGAAATATTAATTTGGTTAATTACTAAGTGTTCACAAGCACAATAAAAAAAAACAGTTTTCAGTAGGAGCATTTTGATAATATTAGACATAGAAATCTTTGAACCAGCAGAGTTGCTCTCCTGGGAAACAGAGGCACCTCTGTGCCACTTGGCTTCCTGGTCAGGAATGCTTCCTGGAAAGAGGAAGTACTGATTAAGGAAGCAAGTGATATTCCACCTGATTGAATTTTTTCAGAAAGACTGCTCTGTGACTCCCCAAACCAAATACATAGGAAAATAGAGAAGACAAGACCACTAAAATAATTTAGAATCACTTTGAAAAATACAACTAGTAAAATAATCAACATGCCTATCACCAGTTTTGAAGTAAGTAGCCTGATGCCTTAATGGTAATATTCCCTACAGCTTTATAAAATCTAACTCAGAACTGAAGAGACATTTGGAAAGTTATTCACTAGGGGAAATCAGAAATTCTGAATTCAGGACACCAGGGAATTGAAATGTCATGGGGCTGATGCTGCCATTTACATTGTTAGTCCATGAAAAAGGAATAAAGATGTAGACTTGAATAGTAAGCACACTGAGGAAAATGAAATCATCTTTTTTGTTATTCAAAGCAGGCCCAGCATTTTCTGCTATTTAAGTATCTCATCTAGTTGTGCAGAAAACAAATGCCTGTGCTAATTCAGGAATGTGTTGAAGCCTCACAGTCATAGCCTGAGAAATGGCCAATAAAACAATTATCAGGGACTGCGGAAGCTTTGCATGTGTCTGAGAATCATAGTGGACATATCTAAAATTAGTATACATACCCACAATTATTATTTTTCAAATTGATGCTAAATAAAGACAACATAAGGCAAAATATCTATTAAAAGATGAAGAAAAGCCTTTGGTATCTGAAGAGGAATCATGACATTAAGAAGTCACTTTTCTGACAAAATAGTGAGACTTCTGATAATGAAATTACTATTAAGATCATCTATTTTAGGAAATAATCATTTAAGAACAACCTATCAGTTGTTGAATGGAGGAGCTTTGTTATTCCTGCCAAATTATTGCATTTTTCTGTGATATTTTTAATTTTTACCAAAGTTCAACTGTCGCAGTAGTACTCAGATACAGAATGTCTTAAAAATGTTGAACACTGTCCAATAATTTGCCAGTTGAAGATGTTTTATGCTACTGGGACGATGAATGTTACCCTTTAATTTGTTTCAAAAACATACTAGAAACACTATGTTTTATAGAACTGGGGTTATTTATAGCTTTGTGAAACTCTTTTGAATTCATAGCTTATTGATTGACTTTTTCATTGAAAAGTTATCATATGGTATATGCTTTGATCAAATGGTATCTACTCATTTTAGACTATTTCTGTGAGGTCAAAGAAGGTAGCATATACCACACCCACCCCCCTCCCATCAAGCATCTATGAAAATGTTCTCTGTATCTATAAATTTGTTTCTGTTTCATTTGTTTGTTTATTTTGTTTTTAGATTCCACTCATAAGTGAAATCATATGATAGCTGTCTTTCACTGTCTGACTTACTACCCTCAGCACAATACCCTCTACATCCATCCATGTTGTCATAGATGGAAAGATTTTATTATTATTATTATTACTACTATTATTATTATTATTTATGGCTGAGTAATATTCTGTTGTATGTATGTACCACCTCTTTATTCATTCATCCATTCAGGGACACCAAAGTTGCCTTCATATCTTGGCTATTTTAAATAATGCTGTAATGAACATATGGATGAACATGACCCCTCGAAGTAGTGTATTGGATTTCTTTGGATAACTACCCAGAAGTGGGATTACTAGTCCTTCTTTGTTTCTTGTTATAGCCTTTGTTTTAGAGTCTATTTTATCTACTATAAGCATTGCTACCCCAGATTTTGTTTTTTCTGTGTTTTTTTTTTTTTAATTTTATTTTTTCTTGAAATAAATTTTTCTATCCCTTTACTTTCAGTCTGTGTGTGTCTTTTGATCTGAAGTGAGTCTTTTGTAGGCAGCATTTATATGGGTCTTGTTTGCTTATCCATTCAGCAACCCTGTCTTAATTGGAACATTTAATTGATTTATATTGAAAGTAATTGTTGATAGATATGTAGTTATTGCCATTTTATTATTCATATTATTTATTTATTTATCTATTTATTTATTTATTTTCATCTTGAAGAAGTCCTTCTAATATTCCTGGAATACTGGTTTGGTGGTGATGAACTCCTTTAGCCTTTTCTTCCCTGGGAAGCCCTTTATCTCTTCTTTGATTCTAAATGATAACTTTGCTGGGTAGAGTAGTCTTGGTTGTAGGTCCTTGCTTTTACCACTTCAAATATTTTGTGCTAATTTCTTCCGGCCTGCAGTTTCTGTTGAGAAATCAACTGACAGTCTTATGGGAGCTCCATTGTAGGTAACTAACTGCTTTTCTTTTGCGGCTTTTAAGATTCTCTTTTTGTCTTTAAACTTTGACATTTTAATTATGATGTGTCTTGGTGTGGGCCTCTTTGAATTCATCTTGTTTGGGACACTGTACTTCATGGTCTTGAATATACATTTCTTTGGCCAGGTTAAAGAAGTTTTCAGTCATTATTTCTTTAAATAGGTTTTCAATCCCTTGTTCTCTCTCTTCTCCTTCTGGTACCCCTATGATGAGAATGTTGGTATGCTTGATGTTGTCCTAGAGGCCCCTTAAATTGTCCTCATTTTTTTAGATTCTTTTTGTTTGTTTGTTTTCTTGATCTGACTGGGTGTTTTCTGCTGTTTGTCTTCTAAATCACTGATTAGATCCTATGTTTCATCTAATCTGTTGATTCCCTCTAATGTCTTCCTTTCAGTCATTGTAGTTTTATTTCTAACTTGTTCTATGTTTTCTATCTCCATTTTTTTCTATTCTTTGTTGAAGTTCTCTCTGAGATCCTTGAGCATCCTTATAACATGAGTCTGAGAGATTGCTTGTCTCCATTTTGTTTAGTCGTTTTTCTGGAGCTTTGTTCTGTTCTTTTATTTGGGACATGTTTCTTTGTCTCCCCATTTTGATTGCCTCCCTGCATTTGTTTCTAGGGCTGCTTTTTATCATGTCCCCTGGTCTTAGTAGCATGGTCTTATTTAGTAGGTGTCCTGTAGGGCCCTGTGGTGCAGTCTCCCTGGTCACTAGGTACCAGTGCTCCAGGTGAATTCCTTTTGTGGATTGTATGTGCCCTCCTGTTGTAGTTGAGCCTTTGTTGCTATTTGCACATCAGTGGGAGAGATTGACCCTAAGGCTGATTGGTTGTGAGCACTGGCTGTGACTACAGTGGAGGAGCTCTTGTGAAAAGGCTAATCTTATGGAGCAGGATTCACTTTAGCAGGGCTCTGGTGCCTGCTCACTCTGTCCTTTGGGTGTATCATCCTTGAAGGTGCCCAGGTGATTCTCCAGCTTGGTTCAAAGTTGGTCACTGGGATGCCAGCCCAAGGGCCACCTGGGAGCAGACCCACTGAATGACAAGTTCAGCCACAGCCAGTGCCCTTCCCGCATCATGTGGCATGAGCAATAATGTAATCTGCAGATGGGTACCAGCCACACCATGGTTGGAGATGCCTCAAGAGCCCAAGGTTGGCTGTTGTTAGTGCTGGGCTTAGGGCTGCTCACCTGGAGATACAGGACATGTTGAAGGCAGATGCTACTTGTTTGGGTTTTGTGAATCTTTGAGAGACTTTAGGAAGATCTGCAGCATGAGCCAAGGCAGGTGGTTTGTATAAAAAAGGCCACTGGAAGCTGTTGGGTGTATCTGAATGTTTGGTGGGGTGGAGTCTCAGAATCACCAGCGCAGGGCAAATGAATGCCATTAGCCAATTTGATGGAGACTCAGATATAGCGTTTCTCAGTTTCACCCCAAACATACTTGGCATCTTTCGAGCTGCTCCCCCAGCACTGAAGCTCAGAGTGAGTGAGTAAGTCTGTATGTCATCCCTTTAAGAGGAACACCTGGGAGTGCAGCTTCCCTTGTCTCACTCACCACAATTCCCACTGGTTTGCACAACCAGAAATTATGGAGACTTCTCTCCCCAGCACTAAAACTCTGGGCTGGGGAACCTGGTGTGAGGCTGGGACCCCTCACTTCTCTGGGGGATCCTCCACAGCTGAGATATCCCTTCCAATTTTTCATGGTTACATGCAGATATGCGACCACGCCAGTCCACATCTCTTCCCTATCCTGCCAGAATCAAGGTGGCTTTCTCTATATGTCCTTAGTTGTAGGTCTTCAATTCAGCAAGACTTCAGGTGATTCTCAATGATGGTTGCTTTGTAGTTTAGTTGTAATTTTGATGTGGTCGTGAGAGGAGGGAAGAACAGTGTTTACCTACTGTGCCATCTTGACTGGAAACCTAACTCAGTCCTTTTAAATGACCTGACATGCATACAAAAGAGACATGAATTGTGGCTGCCATGTTGGTAGCACTTGAAAAAAACTCAGATTTATTTTTCATGCAAAACTCTATCAAGTATGGGTGTGTGTTAACTTTGTGTTGTAACCAGCTGAATGGATACCTAGCAATATGAAAGGAGTAGAGACAGAGAGGAATGGCAAAAAATATTCATCATAGAAGCTATCATTTAGAAAGTTAATAAAAAGGAAAAACTTCAGTTCCAATATTTGAATGAGGGAAACAAAACTATACTCAATGTAAATGCCTTTATGGAAGCTACTTTTCCATTTGAATCTTGCTTTTCAAAGCACTTAAAATGAACTTCAGAAATATCCTGGTAGTACTCTGATTCTTTGGGAGACATGTTTTGTTAACTCATTTTACTTTTGTTAATTGAAATGTAGAGGAGAGAAGTGGAGGTGGCTGGGATACCAGAAAGGTCTGCCACATTTGCCTTGCTAATCAAAATCAAAAGAAAACCCAGACTTCACTAGGAAGAAAAGTAACTGGTAGGTCAGCATCAGCACTCATATTTCCCTTTCATCTATAGAGATTATGCTCATGAATAAACTCAAATATTTAATTTATTGCTATTAAAAAGTGCTGAGAACGCTTTACTGATGATTCAAACTCAGAAAATTTATGAGTTTGGAGATAAAAATCAGAAAATGCAGGTTTGCAATTTAGTAAACAGAAGAGAGGGTGAATGAATATCTGTGCCATAGCACATGGAGGGCAATGTCTAGGTTCTATAAAGAAATGAATATTCTGTGTAGCGACACTATAACATTAAGAAAAATGTGAAATGTGTAAAATACTTTATTGCCATCATCACACCTCCAAAATTGCCGAGTACATGATTTCTTAAACTTGGAAAAATGAATTTAAAAGTGAACACAGTTAGCAGTCAATTTAACACCAAAGCAAACACAACACAAAACAAAACAAAACAAAACAAAATGTACACTCAAATATTTCAAAATTAATTAAGGACATTTAGGAAATATAAACTGTTTTTTTGCAGTGGAAAAGTTGCTGAATTCTATTAAGATTTGCCTGTTATAATATGTATGCTGCTTTACCCATCATCAGAGACAGATTTCTCTTAAACTTTGATATTTTTTCTCACAAATATCAATTAATATTTATTTGATACCTAGTAGTAGTTCAATGATCTATATCAGGGATACTTACAACAATACTTATGCACCATTATATAAGATAAGTATCTTCTGTAAATATCAATATGATATGATTATACTCTTTCTGTCTTAAATAAAGAAACTCACAGAATTTGCTGCCCAGTTGTGCTTTTGTTTTCTTATTTTTCAGCTTGGCCACATATTAAGGGATAAAAGTTAATGCATAAAGTTAGTGCTCCTGTTGCTTTTTCTCAAAACGAATCATAGCTTTCAAAGTTGTTTGTTTTGTTTAAGCCAACCAGAGAAAGTAGAATTCTTCCCTGCTGTTCACAGTTTTGTTTTGTTTTCTGACTCTTTAACTAACCTAATTTAAAATGCCTCAGAAGAAACAGCTGTTAATCCCTTAGTACTCTTTGAATAACAGAATTTGAAAATGTAAATATTACAGATGGACAAGAATGCAGACCCCAAGAATAAAGTTCTCCAGATTTATTACATCAAAGTGACACAGAAGATAGGTGTTTAGTTGCATAAGGTGTTGTTATTGAATGTTCAGGCATAATGTAACATTGTGATACAATGTTAGATCTCTCTGGGAAGAACAGAGAAGGTTTTCTTATCTTGTTCTAAGCTCTGCAGTCAGCTTCATTATATTTCTCAGTTAGGTTTTATTCTCTTAATTGATGCGTTTTCCTTGCACATACAAGGTCTGACAATTAAGTTTGCGAACTTGTTGCAGCGATGTTGCTAACCTTTTTTTTATATCAGAAAGATTATTCATTATGAATTTGTACCAATCAGGCAAACAGTTAACCAAATTTGCTATTTGGAAGTGCTGAAAAAGCTGTGTGAATAAGTTAGACAACCTGAACTTTTTGCCAACAATTCATGGCTTGTGCATCAGGACAATGCACCAGCTCACACAGCACTGTCTGTGAGGGAGTTTTTAGCCAGTAAACAAGTAACTGTATTGGAACACCCTCCCTACTCACCTGATCTGGCCCCCAGTGACTTCTTTCTTTACCCAAAGATAAAGGAAATATTGAAAGGAAGACATTTTGATGACATTCAGGACATCAAGGGTAATACGGCGACAGCTCTGATGGCCATTGCAGAAATAAAGTTCCCAAATTGCTTTGAAGTGTGGACTAGGCACTGGTGTTGGTGCATAGCTTTCCAAGGGGAGTACTTCAAAGGTGACTGTAGTGATATTCAGCAATGAGGTATGTAGCACTTTTTCTAGGGTGAGTTCGCGAACTTAATTGTCCAACCTCAAAAGTTAATGTAAAACAGTAGTAATCAAAATGGTCTCCAGAAAGTATGTATTATACATATTTCTTCTTTTAAATATATATGGTGCCAAAAAAATGTATATGCATTTTAAGAAAGGAAAACTGTACTGAAATTGTAATACTCAATATATACCAATAACAAAAGATGAATACAAGTCACGTTTGACTTCTGCAATTGCAAGAGGTGCTCAAGGTGGTTACCATCAGTGTCCAGACACTTCTGATTATGGAGAACTACTGCTTGAGCAATGTTGACCAAAGTGTCCACTTGTGTATATATTTTTTGGCATCCCCGGTATATATAGACATTGTTTCCACATCTAAGAAAAATGTAAGTCTTTATACAATTAGTGCCTCATAGTAAAAGTAATGGCTTTTTCAACTCTCAAAGCCAGTAATACCTATGGCTTCATGGAAAACAATTACAATGATAAAAGGATTCTTATTATGATGTTAAGAGTCTTACATGCAGTTGAGCACATCTGGCCAAAGGTTCACCTTTTTATCTGCTTTAAATTTTAGTGTCTGAATTTTATAGCACCAAGAAGAAAATGCCAAGGTATAATTAGATGACTTCTCTCCCATCTCCTCCCATGCCCTCCCTTCCCATCATCTGTAATCCTTTTTTCTTACTTCTACTATCCTTAAGGTTAATGAAAAGACTTAAAGCACCCTTCATACTAATTCATTATATAATATAATTTTTCCCAAATGTAAAATTTCTTGGAATCATAATATATACTCTCATGCTTAAAATAACATAGACTACTAGGAGCTATTTTCAACCTAGTCTGTTTCTTTTCTTTTACATTTGAAGTCTTTATCTTGTTACATGGGTATATTACTTTAACAGAATTAGTTCTGAGAAGATTTGTGTGGATTCATCTCTTGTCCATTATCAAACTTAAATTGTTTATGTGTCTTTTAATTTAAAATAATTATTCTGAAAATAATTTTTAATTGGCTGTGCATATTGTTACCATATATATTGTGTGCTAGTGTGTATGCATATATATATAACTTTGGGATTATCAGATCACCTGTTTCGTTCTTCTTCCTTTCATTCATAGCCCACACTTACGCAATTTGCCAGAGGCCACCATCCTTTTCATATGTGGATCATTCCTTATTACTAGCTTTTATTCACATTTTAGAAGGTTTACGTCTTATTACCTTTGTATAATTTTTGGATTATCCTTTTTCATATTTCAATGGTCCACATATTCCCTTGATGAGATCTCAGCCTCTGGTGAGTATACCTAACCCAGTAGAAAGGCCCCCCCTGCCCCAAAGAAATGGTCCTCATTGAAAAACATTTCTTATCCCTGTTTGAATTATCAAACCAATTTTACATCTATCAATTTAAAATATGTATTTGAATATTCAGTATATTTTGTGGAGTAATAAACTTGACCTTTCCTGTGTACATTGAGAGGTAGGGTATATTTTCTTACATGATTTAAAAAAAAATCTAATTAAACAAATTCACTTGATGCTATAATTATACTAAATATACATAAATGAGTAACAAACCTATGTGAGAATTTGTGTAAGGGAAGTCCATAACTGGTGAGTACAAAAATATGAGTACTAAATCCAATTAATCAAATTTATTCTTCTGTGCTCAGGTGTGCTATTTAGAAGAAGGCTACTTTAAAGAAATCATAAGAAATCATTTTCTTATGATTATTGAAAACATGTTTAAGGACTTTGACTATCTTACTTTCTTTGGGTTATGCATGGCCTTTGAATTGTTATTTGGCATTTTAATATCTAAATCCTTGATAGGACCAAGAGAAAGCCCCCTTTTTCGAATACTGATAACATGGAGGTAGTGTATTTATGTCCCTGTGCATCTGCATTTAATACCACTTCAGGCTGGAATCCTCTTCCCCTTATTGACATCCCATTGCCAATCCCAAAGTTTTTCATAATGTGCGAGTATCAACATAATAACCGATTCCAACATGGGCAGATGGATAACTGAGTCAGATAGAAGCTGGAGTATGTAATTACACGAGGGTAAACATCTACTGATGAAATTTTAGATAGTCTGGTAAGCTGACCATGAAGATATTTTGATTAAATGAGACTTTCAACCTGGAAATCCTCTCATTTTCCCTCAAATCCAACCATGGTGGTAACTGCTTATTTCATCTGTACATAGTACTTTTGGGACTTTGCAATTTATGAAGGAAGTTCAATGCCTTGTACAATGTTAAGATTTATGCAATAATTCTTATGGGGTTAGCAGGATTGGCACATCTTCTATGAAAGAAGAGTCTGACTGGATTAGAATAAAAGTTGCAAATAAATCCTGAAGAATACAATATTTTAATTTACTCTTTGTTGAGTATGAACATATGTGCATATATAGGTATCTAAATTGTATGTAATATGTATACAAAACACATTTTAAACAAGGTAGAGTGACTAAATTGGTTAAATTGTAGAATGTATAAGGGTGTTTGCTTTCTGTGACTATGAAGCAACCATAGATCATTGAGTTTGTTACTCAGAAAACAGCTCTATTGATTAATCCAGTGTTTTTCTTTATATGTTAATAACAAAAATCATACATACTCTAAAAGTGTTATTGGTGTGGAGATTGCTCTGCACTTGGATACACTTGCGTTTACGCAAACAAGATTTTCTAAAATAGGTTTTATCGTGTGAGAATAGTGACATGAGTTCACTAGTTTTAAAGAAAATGGGTGAACTAAATGTCATCCTAATGAAAATAACCAAATTTATATGTAAATATATACAAACATCTACATTTTAATGAAAGATTGAACAAAAACAAATTTGTATGTGTTTTTATTTGCCATAGAATTAAATCTGAATTCTCACAATGTTAGTAAAAGTCACAATTGCATTAATCTTAATAATTATTCTTTCAACTTGCTTTTATCTCCTTTTCAATATGTGTTTTGTTGCATCTAAATTTTTGTTGAGTTCTTGGTTACGTGGTGTGCATTTAAATCAGGAGAGAACTTCAGAAATCTTAATAATGGTCAAATGTTCAACATAGTAGTGACGTACACTGAAATATGAATCAAAGAAAGTAATTTTGAAAACTCCACATTCGGCAGGTTTTATATCCACAAGTACAGTGTGCATTAGCATTTTTGTAGAGCTCTAGCAACTCAATGCTATGTTTCACGTTTTAATTCAATTAATGAATCACCAAGTGCTTAATCTGGATCTATTTCCATTTTCTTGTGTATGTGCATGTATATATCATGAACTTTTCTCTGGGCACTGACTTGTAATTTAGCAAAGAATATTCTTGCCACTAATAGCTAAAATTGATTATATACATTGGTATATACAAGGGACATTTTTTATGAATTATACAATTTACTTGTAAAAACTAACCTACGAAGTATGCATTTTATTATTCTCATACTGTGTTGAGGATACTTAGTCTTAGAAAGGTTAAGTTACATGGCCCAGGACACATAACTCCTACGGGAGGGATCTTGGGTTATAACAAGATGCTGTTTGTTTCTAGTCAGTGGTGTTGAATACCATGTCTCTGGAGCTTATGGGTTTGCAGATATTTGACTCAGGATAAGCAGCTGAATAGTGTCCTAGGACTAGCAACTCTATTTAGCAGCAAAGTCTGCTCACCTGCCTTATTCCACTAGGATTTCACCCTTACTCCCTGCAAAGCACTTTATCATTTTCACTTTTTTGGCCTTTAAGAAATGCTCTTTATCATTTTTTTAAAAAATTGTATCATTATTACTTTAGTGTCCTTATCATTTTATAAATGCCATCTTCTGAAGAGACAGCCTAGCGAGCTGCATCTATTCCTCTTCTCTCCTTAGAACTTAAGAATCACTGTCACTGTGCATTGTTAATGGCACGGACGAGAGAACTGAAGCTTAACTTCTCTGTTCCCCACATTCTAATACACGCCTAAACCTGCTTTTGCCACAACGGATTCACTTATTCCCCATTCTCTTCTCGTTTACTTAATGTCCTTTCGCAAATTCTGTATCTTTTCATATAGAACAGGTCATTTTAGTTTGAGTACAATCCCAGTAAATTGTTAAGATCCTCTGCTTTCTCAATTTTTACTTATTTTTTATTGACTGTTGCTCGTAATGAATACACCGTGAAGCAGGCTGGCCAATAGGTTACTTACGTTTGTGTTTTCCTTGTGTTTGACTCCCTCCAGTTATGTTGGAGACATTTGGTAGTCTTTCTCCCATAGAGCCATTGAGTACATAGACAATGCCTTTAGTTATGTTTTCATTCTCCCTCTTCATGTACTTTCTATTGATCCCACTACATTGCCTCTTAAAAGTAGAAATGAGGTATTGTCTATCCTTAGAAACTGCAACACCTAAAACAATGCATAACACATGGTAGGGGCTTAATGATAATTTTCTGAACTTAGTTTTGTTAAAGGACATGCTCACAACTTCAGAATTAGGCAGACTCAAGTTTTAGCCTTTGGGTCAGGAATTTAAGAATGTACTTTCCTTGCCTTCCAATGTTTACTTCCAGTCAAATATTTGGCAATCGAGTGAAAACTTACAGATGGTTAACATTGATAGGCCAGGTTTAATATCAGCTTGAAACATGAGAAATAGTTCAAATGCTTAATCAACCCAATGGAATGATATTATTCACCTGGCATAAAAAGGTTTTGACACTTTACAATTTTCTGGACTAACACAAAAATGGTTCTGAAGAATATCAAATGAAATTTTGATGAGATCTTGATATTTTTCAAAAGCAAATTAATTAATCTCTGACAGATATCAGTTTCCTTTATTTGTAATATATTCATATTTCAAAGACTGTATGGATTAAAATCTTTGACTTGTGATTAACGATGAACGCAAAACTGCTTAGCTCAAAAAGCCTTTCCCCCAAATTTCATTTCGAAATTGTATGTGCAAAATGTGGGTTGGTTTATTTGTGTATATCAGTAGCATCTGAAAACCATGGGCCCTCTTTTCCAGGGCAATTCAGGAATCTGACGTTCTAGCCTGTCTTTCCCTCAGCAAATCTACTGTCAAAATAATTTATTTTCCTTTATAATTTATATATTATCAGCAATTACAACTTTTCAAAGTATTTTTGCAACTTGAAATATTTCCATTTCTATTTTGTTTTTCTTCAAAATAATTGTCTGTAGAGCGTCCTGTCTCAGGCTTTTCCCTGCTTCACAATATTCATCATTTGCCTTCTCATAAAGATTGACAGACACTTTATATCAGACAAACTAAGAGAGTTGTGAGTGCTTATTGATGGTTGCATTTTCCTTCTACCCTCCAGAAAATATTACCAAACAAAATGGGAACTAGTCTGAATTGGGTTAGTAGCTGTGGGACTTTAGGTAAGGTTCTTTCTTTAGCTTTGAATTTCAGTTTCCCAATCCATACAATGGTAATGCCCCTAACAAGAGTATCTATTTTGTGTTAATGTGAGAGGAGTTAATACATGCAGAGTGCCCTGCACATAATACTCCATAGGCAACCTTCAGGCCTTTGGGATTTTATCAAATGCCCTAGCATGGTTAGAGCTCTAGTTCAAAGATAACAACCTATGCCTTATGATCCGTTCTATAATATGCATTTGTAAGGAAAATGCATGAATTTGACAGACCAATAGAGAGGGCTATAATCTTCTTGCTTTCCACGTAGATTACTGTTCACATTTTTTCTTATCTGCTCCTTTGTGAGCCCAGTGCCAGTTAATGTTTTTTTCATTTCCATATGCTTTATTTTCCTATCTTCTGGTCTTATATGAGTTGGTTCTTCAGTTTATAGGTGTCACTTATTTCCCAAGACCAACTCTTGTGGTCCCAGAGATGTAATGAAATTTAAATGATGGAAATCCAAAGGTTGGATAAACTTGTAGTTAATCATTTTTAGGGCATGCAAGTTTTGGCCACCATCTCCCTATTGAACTTAGAAGTAAACAGCCTTAATTCTGTCCATGATGATTTAGTTCAGAGTTCCAGGACATTCTAGAATGTTTCAACCCAACCACACAAACCACTTTTACACATGCCTTAGTTTCCTTTTTTCCCCAAAGGCTTCTTTCAAGGCTTGAGAGTATTTTGGGACAGTCTTTGTCTAACCACTAACTCCTCCCCCATGTGGGGGTGGGGAGAAGAAAGAGACTTATACAGTATTCTTATTATATGGAGCTCATTCATATTGTCTTACTTTTCTCCTTGCAGCTGACAAATGTCCCTTTTCTGATTATCCCGGCTCCTGGGAGAGATTTCACCTTTCCTCTCTCATAAACCATGCTGTATCTCTCTCTACCAGAAACTGATTGATCCCCCGCTACACACACACACACACACACACACACACACACACACACACACAAAGTAGCCCTACACTGAGTTAGCCAATGGTCTGCCAAGTAAAATCTAATGAACTTTCAAGCTCCAAAAGACATGAATTTCACCCAGAGTTGAAAGCCTATAATAGAGTCTAAAGCTAAATTAGAAGAGTTTGTGAGATCCTATCCTAATAGGCCAGGCCTGTGTCTTAAAGAAACATCTTTTATGTATAATGACTGGCACAGTGGTCGGTGAGTGGTAGCCATTGTAAATCACTGTTGGTTCAATGAAAAAAAAAAGTAAATTCATCATTAGACCAGTTTTTTTCAAACATAAAATAACTATCAAATTTTACTTTTGAGAAAACTTCTGGTAAAAATAGTAAGTTGATTTATATAGATAGAAAAGTTAGGAATGTGGACATTCTACAATTATTTTTAGAATAATATGCTTTTGAAAGTTCTTGATCCTTGAAATGGAATAATTTAGCTGCCTCTCTTTATCCATTTACTCACATGTTCAAAAATATATGTGTGTATCAAATATCTGGTGTAAATGAATATAGTTCATATGTCACTTGTTGTCTGAAATAACTTCTTATATGTTCATTACAAAGATAAACTTTCAGAAGAGTAAGGAAATGAACCACAGATATATAAAAAGGAAAACTGGTAAATTCCAGTATCAAATTAGTACATCAAAAATGAAAGGACATAAATTATCTCTCAGTTTCCTTGAATAACCTTTAATATTCACGCTCACAAAATTTTCAAAGGCAAGTTAAGTAGAGATAAATTTCTCACCATTTTCCATATATATATATATATATATATACACTGAGGGTACCAAAAATATGTATACATGTTTTAAGAGATGTTACCTATGCTCAAGCAGTACTTCACCAAAATCAGAAGTGTCTGGATGCTGATGGTAACCACTTTGAGCACCTCTTGTAATTTCAGAAGTCAAATGTGACTTGTATTCATCTTTTGTTATTGGTATAGCTTGAGTATTACAATTTTAATACAGTTTTCCTTTCTTAAAATGTGTATACATTTATTTGGTTATATATATATATATATATATATATATATATATATATATATATATACACACACACACACACATATATGTATATATATATATATTTGTGTATATATATATATTATATATATATATAATACATATATTATATAAATTATATATAAATATTATATATATATGCATATATATATTTCACCTTCCTCTTAAATGACCTATAACAAACAAAGGTTCACTTCAGATTAATTATGCTTCTTTAGGTACTAAATTGTTAAAAGTGTTAGTGTCAGAGATTAATTTATAGGTGTGTTTTCTAACCAGTGATTAGAAAGCAAATTGTTCCTTGCTCATATCCTGACAAGCTTCCTGTTTGAAGACAACACATATTAATTGGCTTTTGTTATTGTTGGAATGTGGGCAGAAAAAAAAAGATTTTTGTTAAACAGAATGAAACTCACAGCATATAATGACTATGTTGCTTATTATAGAGCGGAAATCGGTTGTTACACATACTTCATAGGATTTGGTAGTTTTTCGCACCTTACTTCTCAGTGATATCTATACATTGTGCCACTGCCCACTTTTTTTGTTGGTTTGTTCTAAGCCTTTTTCTTTTTTTAATAGAATGCTCCAATCAAAGGAGAGAAAAACAATGAATTAAAATCCAAGAAGCAATATTCTATGTGGAATGCCTTTCTACTGATGATTATACTATTTCTGAGTTTTTATACTAAATCAATATAATGCAAACCTGATTTTCACATCTAGGTGTCATCTGAGTTGTTTGAAATGATATAGCTTCTGAGAGAAGTGGCCTGGAGGCCCTCTGGTGTCTCATAACAGAGAACTCTTCTTAGAAGACTGTATTGTACCTACAGTACAGAGTAGAAGTAGGGACGACAGCACAGAGCTTTTTATTAGGTTCACCTAAAGATACGCAGTTGCCTTTCTAAGGGTCCAACTTCAAGTCTAGAAGAGAAAGAGTAAACATTATTTGAGACCAGTTTGATAAGTGCTATAATAATAGCATGATGTGTTATGATATTATGTACAACTGTCTAGCGGTGCCATGGAGGTTTCCTGGAAAAAGTATCCCGGAAATGTTATGTGTAAGTTTAAAAAAAACGTATTTCTAGAATGGGATTCCATCTCATCATCACCATTTTCACTACCTTAGTTTAAGCCATTATTATCTTTTGTGTAGGTTCGTGACGTAACCTGTGAGTAATCTCTTGGCTCCTATTCCTGCTGCCCTAACAGCTTATTCCCAATAGAGCAGCCAGGTTGGTCTAGAAATATTTAAATCAGATCATAGCACTCGTCCATTCAAAACCTTTCAGTTGTTTCCTATTTCACTCAGAATAAAAGATGAGTGAAATCTCTAAGGGCTGAGCTACCACATGATCTGGATCCCCATACCTTTCTGACCTCATCTCCACCTACCCTGTCCAGCCTAACTCACTTCACTCCAGCCACACAAGGCACCTGCTGTTCCTCAGAGACTCCAGGTTTGACTCAGAGTCTTTCCTCTGGCAGGTTCCTCTACCTGGAAAGATTTGTCTTACATGTCTATTTGGCCATCTTCCTTACCTCCTTTTCTTAACCTTCTTGATGAGGCCAAACATGGTCATCAGTTTAATGCTGCCTCTGCCCAGTCTCCTCACAAAAGCATTCCTGAACCCTCTGACCTTGCATTAGTTTTATTTTTACCCAGAACATTTAATGCCTTTTAATCTATTATCTAATATACTACTTACTTGTTGTATGTTTTGTATTAGTTTCCTATATCTGTCAGGACAAATTACCAGAGATGTAGCAGTGGCTTCAAACAATACAAATGTATTATTCTACCCTTTTGTATGTCGGAAGTCCAGGCTGGCATCCTGATTTTTATGTTCTGGATTTCACAAGGCTGTCATCAAAGTGTTTGTCACCAGGGCTTTTCTCAGGAGGCTCTGGGAAGAATAGACTTCCTAGCTCATTCAAAGCATTGGCAGAATCCAGTTCCATGTACTGGTGGAACTGAGTTCTCATTGACCTTGCTGGCTATCAACTGGGAGCCACTCTTAGTTCCTAGATCTCTTTCTCCAGTTTCCTACATCTCAGTGCCAGAAATTGCTCATCACATATTTCTGACTTCCCCTTCTGCCTCATCTCTCTTCTACTTCTAGCCAGAAACAGTTCTCTCTTAAGAGTTCATGTGATTAGATAGATTCTCCATACAAATCAAAGGTAAACTCCCTATTTTAAGGTCTACTACCTTAATTATACCTGCAAAGTCCTTTTCCCTTTGCCATATAAGGAAACATATTCACAGGTTCTGGGGATTAGCGTATGGACGTCTTTGAAGAGCCATTATTCTGCCCCCGACTCATATTGTTTGTTGTCTATTTCTTCATATACTAGAATTAAGCAAAAACTCACGCAGGCGAGAATCTTTATCTATTTTGTTTACTGCTGTATTCAAAGTGCCTGGAAGGAGGCCTGTCAGCTAGTAGTAGTTTAATAAATATTAATGAATTCATTTATGAATGAAAACTAACTCTCATTTTCACTGTAATACTAAATTATTGTGCAGTTGATGAATGGTGAATCAGGTTAATGATGAAAAGGAAATTTTAATTAGCATATAGAAAATCTAACTTTACTTTGAATGTATGTCCTGAGTTAAAATCTGATTACATAAATTCATTTCCATAAGTTTCTCTAAGAATATAGAGTATAGTAAAATCCGCTAAAAACTAAAAGACCAACTAAAAACCGTATATTCAAGGGTAAAAACTGCTGCTTTTTCGTGACATTTAGAGAGATCATGGAAATCTGTAAAAAGAACTCACCAAAATTCCAGTTGGAAAAAAAAGCTACATATATGAATATACAAAATAAAAAGTTAGGTATATAATAAAAAACAAATGATTAACTGCATTATTAATCAAATGATTGAAAGGAAAAGAATCCATCTTAAGCACCCAAAGTAGTAAACAGTTTATAAATGATTAGACTGAATGTTGTTTAGAGTGCAATGAAAAGGACATACATACACAAGAAGTAGGAGTGTAAATTGGAGCATTCTAGAAAGAAAAGAAAAAAAAAAAAAAGGAGGTGGGAGTGGGAAATGAACCCATCATGAACCTTTAAATAGCTCCTAAGTTTTAGGCTGTAATTCACAATGGAGAAATCATGCCTAATGGAACTGTAACATGCACCAAAATTTATATGCAGACCTACTCATTACAATGTTACAAGAAGTTGGAAACAACTTACATAATGTCCTGATAAGTAAATGTATGGCGTATTACAAATAATACAGTAATTTTAAGAGACTTGAGAAAATGTTCACAACATAATGTTAGAAAAAAAAGATAAAAGTAAAAGTCTATATATAGCATAGTATATGTTCATAGTGTATGTATTTGTACATCATATGTAAATACTAAAGAAAAACATCAAAATGTCAAACCGTGTTCGATTATCCCTAGGGAGAGAAGTTGTGAGTGATTTTTATGGATCATTACCCAGGCTTGGAAATTTATACTTTATAGGAAAACGTTAGTTGTATTAAAAACTACTGAAAGCTTATACCCAGGTTCGAAGTTCTTAATCGTTTCTCTTTTATTTCATACTGACTATACTGGAGCTGTTAATAATGTTGAGTCATGCATGAACATAGATAATTTTTTAGAAAGATTCTTTGTGGAGGGAAATCTGTTGATTGAGTTTATGTGATAGCTTCATGTGTCCTTTATACTCTAGCGATTCAAGCACTTTAAACTTCCCTCTTATTGTCTTCATGGTTCGGGGGCTTAGAAAATTATGCAAAATTATGTGACAAAAGGCACAGATTTTAAAAATAGAATCTGTAACTGCCAAAATGATTTTGCATTTCATAGTTCAAGAAAGGTGTTTAGAAAAAACGGAAATTGGACAAACGATTGCACCTTCAAAGTCTAATGTGTAGCTTTGTTTGGGGATTGATAGTTTCATTTTCTTCCACCGGTGAGGACAGTGATATTGTTTAACATTACTACTCCCTTATCTATGAAAAACATGCAAAGCAGAAAAGACAAGTTGGGAAAGGGAAATAAATGATTAATTCTCAAACATTTTTAAAGAACAGCATGTAACCATCTTTTTCATGACTTAAGGCTTTGTGGAATTTATAGATAGGGCAGAATATTATACTCTCACAGTAATGCATCATAGTTTACATTCATCAGGAGAGAGTCAAGTGGAAAACACAAGAAATAGAATATGACTGAAATTTTATTTAGGAATTCAGTTAAGAACTGTAAGATGAAGAACACATTATAGTTCCTTGATTTAAAAAGCAGTTTAATTAATTGCTTTGTACTCTAGATAGAGCTGCATGAAGACACACTTGTTATTAATCATTTTGTCGTAAACACAATACATGTATACATCAAAGGAGAAATATATAAAAGAAAATGGTTTTTGAGATATTGCTTAGGAAGCACTGATTAATTAATGATTGCTATAAACATTCATTGCTTCAGATTCCAAAACTTGGAAATTATTTTTAATGTGTACAGAAACTGTGACGCAGTTTTTCCATTATTGCTGTCTTAGGTATGAGCTTTATTACACAAACAGATATCCTACAATTCATTTTTGGGGTAAGATAAGAAAGTCTCCTTAAAATCCTTAACAGATTTATGTCTTAATTTATTTCATCACAATTTGTGGGAAAGTTAAATAGAGCAACAATCACATAAAAATAGGAAGCTAAGGGACCCAAATTCAAATTCAATTTAGGAAGTGTTGGAAAGGGTTTGATCAGCAGCAGAGAGGATATTTCTAGGTAGAAGAAATGTCTCCACAGGATTGAAGGCGTGAGAGAACACCAGGACCTTCCAGAGGAGCATGACTTTTGTCTGGACTGGAGCTAAGAATCCATGTTGAAGATTAACAATGGATGAAACTCAAAAAGGAGACAAGAATAATACCTTAGAAAATGTGTTTGTTACTTTGAAGAACTGCATGTTGATTACCAAATGAAGTTGAGAAGCAATACTTTTATTTGGATCTGTTTAGGGAATGAATGAGTGGTGGTGGTGTTTGGTGGTGGTGTCTGGTGGTGGTGGTGGTGTTCCTGGTGGTAAAGAGGGTTGAGAAAAAGCAGGAAAAAGGTTTAGCAAACTACAGAGTGACCCAAATGCTCGAGGGTGTGGAGCTGACTTAAGGCCATGGCGAATGGATAGTCTCTGGTGATTAGTTGGTTACAATGAGGAAAGGGAGAGGGGAAAATCCAGAAAGACTGCAACATTGGCCATGAATGTGATCAACTAACATGCATCTAAGACAGCAGTAAAAAGGAAGTTTGTGCAAGAGATTGATGAGAAACATCCTGAGGGGAAAGGTGGAGAGTGCTTTTCCAGATTCCAGAATGGCAAATTAAAAAGAGT
Organism: Rhinolophus sinicus; assembly: GCF_036562045.2. Lineage (NCBI taxonomy): Eukaryota > Metazoa > Chordata > Mammalia > Chiroptera > Rhinolophidae > Rhinolophus > Rhinolophus sinicus. The sequence continues at coordinate 91,627,785 of NC_133753.1, read as the reverse complement.
TTTAAGTAAGTAGGAGGAAGACAGTGTGAAATGAAGCAGAAACATCAACTTGGATAAGAAATGAAATTGCCCAGTTGAATTAGCAGTTAGGGAATGTTTGGGACTTTGCAAGATTTCTCCGATATAATTGGGAAGGAGGAAACTAACTTGGCAGAGATAACTCTCCCAAAGTTCCAAAGGGAAAACGGGAGCACAGCAGGGTAGCTAGAGAGAGGCAATGTTAAGAGAACTGCTGTGGTTTTTTCACATGGGAAAAAGCTTGAGAATGATTTTGTTGAGGGTGAAAAGGCAAGTCAAGAGGGAAAAATTATAGACAGAAGGGTATTCAATGATGGTGCCAAACACCTAAAGAGAGGAAAAGGTGAAGACTATTCACCCACAGGCTTAGAAAATCTTTGTGAAAGAACAGAAGAGAATGACTTTTGAAATTAGCTATCATTCTTAATGGACAAATATAGTTATTTGTGTTCCAATCTCCTCATTTGTAATTTCCCTATAACATACAGGTTTTTTAGGCAAAATGAAACAAGTACATGATATTTTGTAAAGTACATAATGCTATACAAATGCAAAATACTATTGTTAAAAGAAAACATTCATACTTTTTCTTCTTCTGTTTGTTCTCCTTCCTTTTTTTTCATATTCTCCAATGCTACTCTTTTTCCCATGTTGTTCCAGAAACATTGCAGAGTAAACATACTTCGTAGGCTAGAACTTCTGTATCATTTATACAATTGCATTGGGGGGTAATGTACTCCTTGGTGAGACGGAAATGTAGCACCCAAGGACAAGTTTACACTTCTGCTTGTAGCAAATAAAAAGAACCTTTGCTTTGTTTCTGTTTGTTTGTTTTGTCTGTAGGTTTTGTTTGTTTGTTTGTTTGTTTGTTCTAGTTTAAACCAGTCATTTGTTTTTGGGTTTGTGGAAACCTAAATCAGATTTGTGGCAACAATACCACTTAGTTTGTGGTTTAATTTCCTCCAGTCCTTCCGAATGTACTGGAAGATCCTTGACGTCTGGAACTCTGTCTTTAATGCCGTTTAAAGATGCACTGACGCTACCTGTGGTAGATCTATGAACAATATGAGCATAGAAACAAAATTTGATTTGCTGAATGAGAAACAAACCATGAAAAAGTCTTACCTACCCGAACATAAGATAGATAAGATAGGTCGATAAACCACCATGTGCCTGTGATAACTTTTGACTCCAAAATAGAATTTGATGGCCACTTATTTTTATACCTTTAGGGCCATGTCCTAAAGCCAGAGCTTCACTTGTGAGGAGGCATTTGAATAGTGCTTATTACTGTCTCTAACGTGTCACTTGGAGATCCATTGCATTAAGTCTACTTCCCAATACAGGAACCTCTCCTCTCAGCAGACATCATAATTTATTACCTAAATCAGTGGGAGATAGGCACTGAGTGGCCCAGCCACACCTGATATTGACTGTCCTGGGTTTCCAGAAAAAAGCTCTCAAGAGATTGTGTGGGACACGTGGCCTGAGAAGATGCACCTCAGACATCTAGTAAATTGATCTGATTGAGGGCAGAGAGAGGGACACACAACAACTGTGGGTTATGGCCTGGACAGTCATTTGCTGCCAGGTAGCCTGGTACCAAATAGGATCATGACCTGAACTCAGAGTATGATTCCATTTAATCAGTTAATGTTGACATGTAAACAAAGCAAATTATATAGGAACTTATTGGTAAACATTCCAGCATTTTGTGAGTCCTTAACACTAAGGTCAATTATGCTAGTTGGGCATAATTAGGCTGTATTATTGCCTGTTTCTGGAAAGCTCAACAAAGCTTGGTTTGCTCTCCCCCTCCCTGTAACTTCCATGCATTTTATAAGGCTCTGAGTCTTATTTTACAGCACCCTATGCTTTCAGTGTCTGCTTTAATTATGCATATTCCTGTCATCTTCTTTAATGAACTTGCATTCCTTCCAAAGCTAGAGTTCCATTCCATCTTTTTATTCCAACACTGCTTGTTGGAATAAATGTATGAAAGAATTAATGGTTAACAAAATAGGTAAGACAAAAAATGAGCAATTATTTTGCTATTGTATTTGGGAGCTTATTTATTTATTTGACATGTTTTTATTGAGGTTCTACTACTATTAATTAGGCAAGGAAAGCAACTAAAACAGTATTGGAAACACAGAGAGAAAATGTTTGCCTTGCCACCAAGGATTTTAAAACGGATGTGTTGTTTTCCTTCCAATTTTGTGTGGTTCATTGTTGGTATCACCAGCATAAACCACAAAATATATTTTATTATTGGTTAAACAAATTTTGCTCTTAGATTTTCAGTCAGAGGGATGGAGGGATAGAGAAGGCAATTTAATATTCTGTTCGGCACAAATGGCAACTGGAAAAAGATAAGTTGCAGAAAATAATTTCTACAAAATGATGGTCATGAAAGGAAGAGAATTAAACAATGACTGTGAAGTTGGTGAGTTTGGGAGAGGATTCAGATTAAGTGGTATATTTGGTAGCTTGTTACCACGAGTATGTGCTGGAAAATAAGGATTTTAACATTAAATTGTGAAGGAAACAAAAAAAAATACTGTAGGAATATGAGTATTTCAGTAGAGTTTTTTTTTGATAAATAGGTATTTTAAAAAGGCCTAGACTTTGAATTTTTTTTCTATATATGATTGTTCTGTCAACAAGCTTATTTTTACCAGAACATTATGCGTACAAACTGGCAGAACACTGTTAGAAAGAAAAAAAAAAAGGAAGTAAATTGGAGACGCATGCTATTCTTGGTCCATGGGTCAGCCTTGCAGTTGTCATTGCTTAATTATATATTCTCGGTACCACACTCAGGGACCTGGACAACGACCAGACTCACCTCCTGACGCATGCCCTCTTTGACTACACCAACTGAGTCATGGTGATTTTCCTTTCTTCTGAAATCCTAACGCTTGCTATTTTCGCATCCCACATTTGATAATTACTATATATTGTTATATAGCATTGTTTTTCTTTTAAATCAGATATCATTTGTTTCTTGAGCGTTTATTAATTATTTGTGGAAGTAAAGAAACATTTATTGAACATGCAGTCTTTGCTGGAAATTTATTTTATTTTTTAATTTAAAATTTATCGGGGTGACAATGGTTAGTAAAATTACATAGGTTTCCAGTGTACAATTCTGTAATACATCATTGATATATCACGTTGTGTGTTCACCACCCAGAGTCAGTTCTCCTTCCATCACCATATATTTGATCTCTTTTACCCTCATCTGCAACCCCTTTCCCCCTCACCCTCTGATAACCACTAAACTATTGTCTGTGGCTATGAGTTTTTGTTTCTTCATTTGTTTGCCTTGTTCCTTTGTTGCTTATGTTACATGCTTCATAAATCTGCTCTAGTACCTAATAATGTGTTATGTTTGCCTTGTGGGAGAGAAAGGCATTTTCCTTAGAGCTGGCACACCATAGTCTTCTATGGTATTTAGTATTTTAGAATCTGATTCAATCATAGAAAAAGTTTTCTAGGGTTTCAAAACAGATAGAAATAAATCTACTTCTAGATAACGGAGAATAGAGAAGAAGACACTGGACTGTTTACTATTCTCATTCTCCCAGTTCCTACTGTGCAAATAGACATTCATTCCCGATTCCAGTTTCCTTACCTGCTTCTCTCATTTTATAATCTCTGTTGGTCCTTTATCTTCTTATTCCCTCCTTCTTATAACACTGTCTGTCAGTCCTGTTCCCTCACTCCCTTCCTCCTTCTTCTGCTGTGGTCCTTCTTTATGCCATTCTTGAAGATAGATATTGCCTTCTTTCTTTATCTTATCTGTGACCTTTATATTCTGCATATTTGACTGTAGTACGTTTTTCTGCAAATTTCCCTTATGTGTTGTTCATGACCTCTGGAATTATTTTCAAGAACAAGATTTCTAACATTACTTGGTATTCTTTCTTGTATGGAGAGGGAAAAATTCCTGGACAGGCAGAGGTCCCATTGAATGAATTAATGTTGACCCTATCTACTTGTTGAAAGAGAGAACCTTTTTCTGTAATGAAATATAATAAAGTTACTTGTTGAGTACATAGGTACAGTTGTATATAAATATCGGCTATTTCTCCCTCAGGAAATTTGCAGTTTCATTGCAGAAGCAACTACCTACAAAGCTGGAAATCATTAAAATGTATCTTACAAACTATGTACCTTACACAGATTCAAAATCAAGAAAAAGTGATGTGGAATTATGTAACTAAGGGGAACAATGGAAAAGATGAAGTTTGTGTTGTACACAGGGAATTTTTAGAGCAATGTGATTTCCTATAAATTGCGTGCAATATAACATCTGAGAACCAGAGTTCAAGACACACCTCTACTACATAAGAACTGTGTACTCTTACGAAAATCCCTTACACTCTCTGATCCTCAATTTTCTCAGCTGTAAATGGGAATAATAATGATAGTTTAATAACAGCTATCACTTATAAAGTACTTATGTGCTAGAAAAAATATGTATATACATAGTTTTTATAATTGCCATAACAAGCCTTCTAATAATACATTTTTTCCACATAATATAAATTAGTAAAATGAGACTGAAGAAGGTTAAAAACACTTACCTAAGTGCTCACAAGCAATAGTTAGTAGAATTGGACTAGGACCCAGGTCTGCCTGACTTGATGTATTTGAACTCATTCTCAGTTCTTATACTTTATGAATAAAAAATCTTCTAAATGTGCATTGCTCACCCCATAATATATAATCAGTGAATTATTAATATGTACATAGTTCATAATTTGTTTATGTTTATTGTGTTGAGATCATAATGTACATTTTTAAATTGTTTGATGGTTTTCATTGTTGTTCCCAATAATCACGTTTATATGGAATAACATAATTCTCTAATAAGTTATTATTTACTTAGGCTAAGAGATTAAAAATTATTGCTTTCCAGCACATTTAATGTTATTTGTGTTACTTACCATAAAATCAGAAATGTAAATGCATTATAGACATAAATATTGTCATGTGATTCATTATTTTTTGATTTGGTACCGAACACTATAAAGAAATAGATATACAAGTACACTTTGGGATATAACTATACTTTGGGAACTTATTTTCAAAACTGATATAAATCATTTAAAACATTCTTAAAAATTCTGCACCAAGCTGACTTTGTTAGGATTTTTACTTGTTTAAGTCTGAGATTTATGTTAAAATATATTAATATCTAGGTATATCAGAAATAGTTTTATTTTAATTCATTAATACATAGTATTGAATTTGTAGTCAATAATATTTCATTTAAAATCTTTTTATCAATTGTAATTTTAAGCATAATTCATAATCATAATATGTTTTTGTTTTAGTTGGTCACTTACATTGTAACTATGGGAATAAATCCAAACATTTTAATAATGATGTAGCTATTAAATTATCAGATTAAACTGTAATGATTTTAAATAGGAAATCATACATACCAGAGTATATGAGCAGAAACGTTATGTATTCTTTGCATTCTATGCCAGGTGTATCTGCTCAGATTGATCTGGGATAAAGGCTTTTTTATAGTTTGTAATCCAATAATCATTTCTATGTGATATGCTTTCTGATTTGGTTAAATTGTTAGTACAGTTGATATTAACTTCAAAGACAATTTCTAATCGGTAAATATTTACAGTTTGGGACATTTTTGAAGATGTTGCACATACTTCTTTCTGATCTGTTGTGTTCTAATTCATGAATTTGATTCCGGTCCAGTCTTTAACAAACTGCTGTCCTCCAGTTGGTCATTCAAAACCTCAGAAGCTTAGTTGCCTTAAAAAGCAAATAAAATATATTGATTCCTACCATGATGGATTATTTAAAAGCTCAAATGAATGAACAGATGTGAAAACAATTAGAAAAATAATGTCAGATGCTAACAAATATATATATTTTTTTACATATAAAGTTTTCTTTCTGTGACATTAATTATCTTTATGATGGAAGAAGTTATGAGTTTGTATTTTCATTTCCATGGAGGGAAAAGAGAAGGTCAGAGAAAGGCAGGTAAACAAGCAATTTCATCTTTGGAGAATATGATTAAACAGATTTATTTTTCCTCCTACTTTTTCTTAAACCACTGTCCAAATTGAAGTTCTAGTGACCAACTGGCCTGCTGTTAGCATTGAATATCTCATTTGCCTAGAAAACCTTCAGTCCATAGTAAACCAGTATGATTAGTCTGGTTGTAAGCACATTTTCTCACTTCCTGTTCAGGCATAAATCACAGGATAATCTCACTACCGAAGATGGACAAGTATTTGAAGATCATATAGAGGTAAAATGTTAATTAATTAACAGTAGCACATTCACATTTTATTGACTTCTGAAGCTTGTATAATTTTGAGGGAGAGGGGGGAAAGCTCCAACAGAAATAGAATACAGTTGTCCCCCCTTATCTTCAGGATATATGTCCCAAGACACCCAGCAGATGCCTGAAACTGTGGATAGAACCAAACACTATATATACTCTTTTTTAATGTATACATATCTACGATAAAGTTGAATTTATAAAATAAGTACATTAAGGGATTGATAACAATAATAATAAAATAGAATAATTATAACAATATACTGTGATAAAAGTTATGTGAGTATGGTCTCTTTCTCTCAAAATATTTGTAATTTACCTTTTAATATTTTCAGACTGCAATTGACCATGCATAACTGAAACTTGGAAAGCAAAACTTTAGATAAGGAGAGACTACTGTATAACATAATTAAAAAACTAGAGATAAGGCCTTAGAATGGGACTGTACAAATGAGGGGCTTCATGGGAAATTTGCTTCAATAAATCTACCCTTTTCTGCCTGCCCCACACACATTTGCAATCTAAAAGAAATAACTATTACCTATAGTGTTTTAATTTTTAAATGGTAAATATATTATGCATTAAATATGTGGTTATACTTTGCTTTAAAAAGTCAGAGTTTTTACCATAAATTGCTGCTGGATTTTGTCAAATGAGTTTTCTGCATCTATTGATATGATCATTTGATTTTTATTTTTCATTTTGTTAATGTGGTGTATCACATTAATTGATTTGCAGATATTGAACCAACCTTGCATACCGGGAATGACTCCTACTTGATCGTGGTGTACGATCTTTTTAATGTGTTCCTGAATTCTATTTGCTAATATTTTGTTGAGGATTTTTGCATCTATGTTCATTAGAGATATTGACCTGTAGGGTTTTTTTTTGTTTTTGTTTTTGTAATGACTTTGTGTGATTTTGGGAGCAGAGTGATAGTTGTCTCATAAAAAGAGTTTGGGAGCCTTCCCTCCTTCTGGATTTTTTGGAATAGTTTGAGGAGAATAGGTGATAATTCTTTTTTGAATGTTTTGTAAAATTCACCTGTAAAGCCATCTGGTCCAGGGCCTTTGTTTGTTGGGAGCTTGTTGATTACTGATTCAATTTCCCAGGTAGTAATCAGTCTATTCAGATTTTCTATTTCTTCTTGAGTTAGCTTTGGAAGGTTGTATGCTTCTAGAATATTATCCATGTTTTAAAGATGTTGTAGGGTATCCGATGGACACTTGTCTTATTAGGGAGACCACTTCATGGACAATATAGGTGTCTGACCACTGCACTGTACACCTGAAGCTGAAGCTGAATAATAATGAATGTCAACTATAATAATGAATCTATATATACATAAATATATATATATATATATATATATATATATATATATATATATATATACACACACACACACATATATATATATATATATATACACACACACATATATATATATATATATATATATATATATATATATATATATGTGTGTGTATATATATGGTCACAGGATGTGGAGTACAGCATAAGGAATAGACAGTGGACATGTAACAGCTATATACAATGTTAGAGGAATAGTAAATTGAGGGAGGAGGGTTATCACTTTGTGAGGGGTATAAATGTCTAACTATTGCATTGTTTTGTACACCTGAAACTAGTAATTAAAAAAAAAAAATCAAAGAATCACAATTAAAAAAATAAAATAGCAAAACAAAGAAAATTCTGAAAAAATAAAATAAACAGAGATGCTGATCTGGTAGTTATAGCAGTATTATTTAGAAGTAAGTTACATTATTGCAACACATACAAAGATTCTCAAGGATATAGAAGGAATGAATACTTTAGATTCTGCAATTAAAGCAACTCTAAAGTAGCTTTTTTCTTCAACCCTGTCAATCTTCCAGAACAAAGATTTTTGACACAACTAGCTATGTGTATCTCTTGTTGCAATTCTTTTTATTATCTGGTCTATTTAGCTAGCAATTTAAAATTGATCTAACAAATGCTTTAGTTTTTAAGACTTTGGAAGACTTGGGTCTCTTTTAGCTATAAAAGCTTTATAGAAAACACTGGGCTGATTTGATACTCCCCTCCAGAATTTTCTTGACTGATGAAGAAATAAGAGTAATGAGACCTCCAAACTCATATTATTCCATGTTCCTGAGCCTTTTCATTTCTATAAATGTGATCTTTATTTCATTCAGATAGTAACGGACTTGTGTGCTTTTTGTTTAAATTCAGAAATCTCACTCATCAGATATTTTTTCTTAAATATTTTGTGTTTGTCAAGAAATATGTGTACCTCTGGAGAGCAAATTTGAGTTGAAATATATGCTGAGCTACGTCACCATGCATGGCTGTTCTTCCTGTTCCCAGGAGCCTCACAGATCTTGGCTCTGGACTTCTTATGGCCAAGAGGCATCATGTGTTGTGTACAGCTCAGTCTGGACTCTCGGAACTGTTTGTCTTGAATGTCCACTGGCTTTTTGAGGCAGTATCTGTATTTATTTTGTTCATCACTGTATCTTCCACTCTAAGATATTTGTTGAATGAACAAAGCTTTTGCTGAAATTTGGCTAGTACTCAAAGACCTAGTTGCATGAATCTGTGTTATAATAAACATTCTGATGTGGGTCAGCATGAGCTATCAGCAAAAATTAGGTATGCATTATAGAGGACTATGGCTTAAGTTCCCATCACATTAATGGTGGATAACTTGCTTCATAGAATGATAAAAGTTAATAATTTTTAAGCTTCACTTTTTATTTGTCTTTGCTTTTAATATTTAACTGTGTCTTTTTCCTTTCCTCAGTGTCACCCTAAACTAATAATATATGTAGTATTTACTTTTTTATCTATTTATCTATTTTTTTACTTATTTACTCATTAATTCAGTCATTCATTCATTCACTCACTCATTTAGACAAACCCTCTATCTGCTGCCTTCATCAGATCTCAAGATTAAAAGACTGATAGTCTCAAAATTTAGAGAAACTTAGTTTAAGGTCACTGTCTTGCAGCTGATGTGCAAATATTTGGCTCACAAACATGGTGCAAGCAGTCTTGTGAAAACTTCCAAAAACAAACAAATAAACAAACAAAATCCTTCCAGCCTTTGGGTGATGCATGTGAAAATAAGAAAGGGGGGGGGGGAAAGTAATATTAATGGAAAATAAGAAAATAAATAAACTTTATTTATTTATTTATTTATTTATTTATTTATTTATTTATTTATTTTTATGTTGAAAATATATCCAGAAATGTTGCTTGGGGGGAAAAGAATAAATAAATAAATAAACAAATAAATATAAACTTTTATCTAATGCCCTTTAGCTGCTTATATCAGGCATGTGAGATACCCAGGTAGAAGGGGGTTTATAGTCATAGCAGCTCACAAAGAAGAAAACAGAATATCTGACACTAATTTTTACATACCTGGGGATTTCCAGTATTTGCTGATATTGTCATTGCAAATTAGGAAAACATTTTTAGATTCGTATCCTTTGCTGTGGAGATGACATGTAGAGATAATTCAGGTCAAACCTGATATTTCACAATTGACAAAACCAAGATCAGAGAAATGACTTGGCTCGATTAGTGTGTTACATTTACATGCATACCTGTGACGAGAACGAGTACAATTTCACTAGATGTTCCAAATCAGGTGAGGTTGACATAAAACCAGAGAAGTCCAAGTAGATGGCGTCCAGAGAGTCCCAAAGGCTGCCATTACCTTGGATCTGGCCTTCACAGCCTCAAAAATTCAGAATTACAATGGTTAGTAAAATTACCATTGTCACCCCACTAAATTTCAATTTAAAAAATAAATAAAATTTCAGATTTACTCTGAGTGGATCATCACTCTTCTTAGAAGCTGTTTCACACTCACAGAAATTGATTTATAAAAACTATGGCAAAAACAATTCCCTCCAATTTTACAATGAGAAATCACTGTCACGTGAACAGGAATTCTGGAGCAGAGGGGTGCCGTTTCTCCCTTCAGCAAATCTACACGATATACAGTTACAATCAGAAGTGTGTTTCTGCAGCATGAAGTCTGAGCAGACTTTGCTGTAAAGGAAATAATTAACTGTTTTCAGAGTCTGGTGAGGAAAAGCTTAACAGAGATCATCCCAGAGGAGGAGATGACTCGAGCCAGAAAACAACCAGCACCTTAAAAGCCTAGAATCCAAGCTAACAATCTGTCTCTCGTAATACGTTGGATTGTAAAGTGTTCAAGGGCTGACTGGGTGTGGGGTGGTAGGACTAGAAATGGCAAGGAACAGGTTTGAAAAAGTAGAAAGGGACCAGACTTTGAAAAATCTGATCTATTCTGAGGCAGGAAAGGTAATCCAACTAAGGACACTGAAAAGAAACTGGCAGAAATCTAGGAGAAAATCTAGGAGAAATCAGTGTCCCAGAAGCCAAGAGCTGATGTTGGGGACACATAATTAGAAATAAAATATTTTCTTAACCCAGAAAAACTCGGACTGTTAGAAGATAAACTGAAGCACATTAAATTTTTCCAGAGTTTACTTGCACATATATCCATTCGAATCAGGCAGTGCCGAATTCAAAGTGATTAGGAATGCTCCCGAAAGGAGTCAGGGAACAGTCTTTTAGAGAGAAGATAGGAAAGCAAAGCAAGGAAATTATTGGATTGACTATAGTTTAAGTGGTTGTTTTATTAGGGAAAGCCCAGCTGCCTGTTTGTGATTGGTCGTTTTTAGATTTCATTTCCTCGGATTCCTGTGCATTTACTCTGGTCTAGGTTTTGGTTGCTATCAAGGCACTGCAGCCACGTTAGTCTAAGGTCCTCCTTGTTTAATTACTTTAACATCACACAAGTAGAAGGGAAAGAAAACAGTTTTGTCACTGAATAAGCATTAAACCGGAATACAATGCACATTACAGGCTAAGTGATTGCCTGCTAAGTGACTGCAGAGACAGAAAACAATCTCACCCTTTTATATAACCATTCACGCATGTTCTCAAGATAAACAATAGCTAGTCCTTCAGTAAGAGGACTTGACAACACCATGTGTCACACATAGGTCCTCTTAAGGTCACTTGGTACTTGGGGTGACTGTTCTTGTTAGCTCATTGGCTTTATCCAAAGGAAAAAATAATGTATCTTTATGACAGAGGGTAATTTTGATGCTAGGCACCCACCAAAGTTAGGCTCCTATCCACTCATAGAACCCAGAAGACAGGGTGCCGTTGCCTTGATTATATTCCAAAGCGTTCATTCCCCAGCCCTTGAGAAATACATTGCTGGATTGTAAAACTGGCGAGAGGCTTATATAGCTTTTAAAAAGCATTACATGCATTTCAAAGAGACAGAAAGACTTAAAATACAGGTGAAGGGAGTGAGAGGTCTTTTCCCCCCATTTTCAACAGGGACAATTAAGCCTCTTATTTTCCACTTGTATTTGCTCTTAGGGACAGTTTATTTATTATTTATTCTTTCTCTCTTTCTCTCTCTCTCTTTCTCTCTCTCTTTCTCTCTCTCTTTCTTTCTTTCTTTCTTTCTTTCTTTCTTTCTTTCTTTCTTTCTTTCTTCCTTCCTTCCTTCCTCCCTCCCTCCCTCCCTCCCTCCCCCTCCCTCCCTCCCTCCCTCCCTCTCTCTCTCTCTCTCTCTCTCTCTCTTTCTTTCTTTCTTTCTTTCTTTCTTTCTTTTGGACTGTTTTAACTTGAGAGCAGTTAGTTGATCAATTATCTCAATGCTGAAGTTCAAGGATTTAAAACAGGTGAGGGGCAATGGAGAGGGTCTAGAGAAAGTCCTATTTCCAGCTCCCAAAACCAGTCCTCCACTCTGTGAGACTTCTCGACTGACTGTATGAGCATATTGAAGGAGCAGTCTACATTGTTTCCTCTGGAAGAGCTAGAAAGTTTATTTCTAAACAGTTAAATGGCTTCTTTTTATCTTTCTAAAGGCCTTTCACTTAATTCTTAAATCATTGTTTGTATATGAGGGAGTTGTGTTGGAATCCCTACACTTAGGCATTGAAGTGCTTGGGGAATGAACGCTTTGGAATATAATCAAGGCAACGGCACCCTGTCTTCTGGGTTCTATGAGTGGATAGGAGCCTAACTTTGGTGGGTGCCTAGCATCAACATTACCCTCTGTCATAAAGATACATTATTTTTCCTTTGGATAAAGCCAACGAGCTAACAAGAACAGTCACCCCAAGTACCAAGTGACTGTCATTAAGAAGACCTATGTGTGACACATGGTGTTGTCAAGTCCTCTTACTGAAGGACTAGCTATTGTTTATCTTGAGAACATGCGTGAACGGTTATATAAAAGGGTGAGATTGTTTTCTGTCTCTGCAGTCACTTAGCAGGCAATCACTTAGCCTGTAATGTGCATTGTATTCCGAAAAACTGTGGCTACAATTTTTATTCACAGCTCTCTGGGAAATTCCTCCCTCACCCCACCCTTTTTTTCATCCTGAGTCCCAAGGACTGCAAAGTAGGGCAGAGCTTTGCCTGCTCATTTCTACAGCTGCAGGGGTAAGGAGGGCTGTTTTACTCTCCAGAGATTGTTTTTTGTTTTTTTTGTGTGTGTGTTTTTTCTTTTTTTTTTTCTTTTTTTCCCCAAAAGGGAAGTTAAGTCCTTTGCAGTTATTTATGCAACATTTTATTTTTCATTTATTTCATTGTCTGAACATATTCCTAGACAGCAGTTATTTATTTTGTTTTGTTTTGTTTTGTTTTAAACCCACTATAGTCTGACAAAAAATAGACTCGCTACTGGTTGAAAAAAGTATTTCCATGTGCCATTTAAAGTCACAGAAACTGGTAAGGTTACCCTAAGAAACATACTCATACACAAGGTATTATTGAATATTTTTCTAGTCATTATATATTAGTTTGGGGATGTTAAAATTTATTTGCACAATACCTCCTCTATTCTAGGGGTCAACAAGCCAATATGTTTACACATAGGTTTCTCTATGCAAAATTTATATAACATTTATGTTTCCATTTCATGGATCAAAATGAATACAATGGTAATTAAAGCTATTGTGAAACATCTACTGTTTGCTAGCACCATGCTGTATATATTGTGAAATAAAGAAAAAATGAAGAGTTGAGGCCAGTCACAAGAGCTTCCAATCTTGGGGGAGAAATATGACCAACAGACAGACGTAGATAATGTATAACTGTATATCATTAGTACAGATTTGTGACTCAAGGTTTCTTTGCAATGGGGTTTTTGAGCCTTGGAAATCAATAAGGAATAATTCAGGAAGACTTCACAGACACACAAGGTAAAAATATGACTTTTTGTTTGAATGATAAGTCAGGGTTGGGAGCCCTGGATGCCACTGTGTACCAGAAATCCACTCAGCCAGCTATGGCAGAAAGAAGCCCTGCACTGAGAGTGGGCAGACTACCGTATAGTAAGATCATGAGTTACATTTACACATCAAGAGATAAGAACCAAAGTGGCCTTGTTCTGTCTTGCTCTTTTTTCTCTCTGAGGCTACTGATTCCTCCACTTGGAATTTTCTGTGTGCACTTGTATCACTCTCCTTTTTCCTGGGATCAACTTTGTTTACTTTTCTGCACATTTACAACTCACACCCAAACTCTGGAGTGTTTGTATCCTCAGTGTAAGAAACTAGCAAATGCTGTTTAGCATCTCAAACTCTTGATTTCAGTATCCTTAGAAAAAGAGGGTCTGATATGGGCAAGCAAGGTCAAAAGGTTGGATGGATGCCACTAAAGCATCTCCTAGCAAAGGCGTAAGGTGGGGATGGAAGGGAATGCACACAGTGGGAAGGAGTTTTTATGTGTAAGGGGGAAAATAGCTTCGTAAATTGCATGTGCCTTTCTGTGAAGGGTAAGTTCCATTTAGAGAAGAATATCTTATTGAAAAGTTGTTGAATTTCACAATATTCCAAGTTGAAGATGCAAGTAACAAAGGTCATTAAGGAACAATGTGGTACCAATCTTCACTTTATTTCCTTTCTCTTGAGGTCCTCTTACCACTGCTCCCATGTCCTGTCCAATAAAGAAGATACTGGATTATGTTGAGCCCGAGTCTAAAGACCAGGGGTCTGGAAATAGGGCTATCCTGAGTATCAAAACAAAACGGGACCTAAGTCAGGGTTCCAAGCAGGCAAAAAAAGGTTTGAAAGATAGAATTAAACTAAATGAAACAGGTCAGTCGGGGTGTGAAAATAATGGACGTCAGGCTACCAAGATCTGAAACCCATACGAGAAGTTTTGTCCATAGTAAGAGAATCCAGGTCAGGATTAGGCGGCCTCTTAGGTGGTATCTATCGGAGCAAGAGACACTTTTTTTGGCATGAATAAATCATTGGCTTGTGGTTTTCTTGGCTGCAGAAGGAAAAGTGAAAGGGTAAAAAGCAAAACAGTTCCTGTCATTTGATGAAGCCTGACCATTCAGTAGGTTTGGGAGTCAGCAGTATAAGAAGAGGGTTGAGATCATAAAGAGAAATAAAATTTGTGATATGAGTGAGGGCATACAGATCATGAGGAATAAAAGGTCTAGGACTGGCCTTAAGAAACACAAATAGTTATAGGGAAAAGAGGACACAAATCTTACAACCAAATAAGAATATTTATTAAAAAGTCAATAAAAAATCAGGATTTATAATGCCCCATGCAAAAAATAAAATAAAATAAAAAAAATGGGCAGGGGGTTGAATAGCAATTCAAGGAAGGAGAGAGTAGGGAGAATATGGGTCAAATGAAGCAGAAAGATGAAGACGAGTGATATTAGAGAAAAGGCCATTGCATTTGGCAATTAGTGATCTTTGAGAGAGTAGAACCAGCAGAGTGATTTGTTCAGAAACCAGGTTTCAGGGGGTTAAAATACTGAATGGATGTGAAAAATGAAGGCAGCAATTATAGGGGAACAACAGGATTTTTTTTTTTTTTTTTAAGTTAGAGGAGACAAATATTTGAAAGTTGGGTCTACCTACCTCCACCTTTCTCAGTTCATTGTCATGTATTTTCCTGGATTTTACTAATAAGCTGTTAATATACTGGGTTCCCCTCCCCTTTGTAACTTGTCTGTGGGTTTGTATAGCCTCCATTTTTCTGTTACAACTTCTGATACAACTTCAAAGACAGGAGTCAAATAACAAACCTATACATTTTTAGGAGTATTTGGAACAGGGTGTGAAAGAATTGAATTAGTGCCACTAAGAAATTATATGAGGATTCGATCTACTTTACTACTCTTAGCATGGAAAATGGTGCCCAGTATTTCATTTCAGGCTAGATTTAGGAAGAAATTCTAACTAAGGAATCATTTGTACCACTACTTCTTATGGCTCGTGTCTCCATAACCACTATAATTTCAAGTAGCATTATGGGAATACCTAAGGGAAGAATGGTAACAAAGGTAACAAAACCCAAACAACAATAGACTCCTCAAAGCATCTACGGAATAGTCCTCAGGATGAGAAAGAAAGGAAAATATGAATGTAGGGTTTGCTATGACTTTTTCTCTAGTTGGTGGTTTCTCCATAACTAGACATTGAGGATAGGAAAAACAAGCAGAGTGGATTTGTTGAGTGGTCAAAAGTGTGACTTACTGACCAGAAGGCTTTTCGCATCCACATATTATCATTTTCCCTGATGTTGGAGGTCCTACTGTGTCTGAGCCAGCCCTAAGTACAGACTGGTTTGGAAATAGACAAAGAGCCTGCTTACATATACACACACCTTTAGTCCAGAAAGATAGCGCGTGAGATCTATGCCTGTCAGAGTTGTCCTATCCATTCTACAGAGGGCCTGAGTATGCCCTATAATACACAGCATGTATGTACCCTGGCACAACAATGTTTAAAGTTCAAATGCGTTAATGAAAATTATGAGCACATGATGACTTTTGGACAAAGAAGTGTTTTCTGCTGCAAAAGTTTCTAAAACAATTGAACACCTTTATTGATTTATTAAATGGTACGATTTAAGGCAACTTCTAATATTTTTCTCCATCAAAAGACAGAGCAATAGAAAGGAGTTGCGTTGCCTGCTAGACAGTGATGAAACATGGGAACAAACAGTGAGCTGGTCTGGTGTCCTGGTTACAAACATTCAAATGCACAATAGAGTCAAAACATCCTTAGTTTCCACTTCCAACCTCCTTCCTTTTCCTCAAATGGCAGCGTGGGGTGAGAAAAAACAGCAGTGGGAACAACAGTACTCACCTCACTCTGTCTTGGTCTCAAAGTATCTGCTCATGAATTGAAGAAAGTACACCGACTGCAGAATCACATTGGCCTACCAAATCTTGAAATGACTGTTTCTTTAATGTTTCCTGAGGTTGTATGGTAACCAGCTCCTAAAAAGGGATTCTAACAATACTCTCAGAAATGACAGAGTTGTGCCCTCTGGAGATGACTTTGAAGAATAGCACCCATGGGGATGTATACTCGGGTCATATTTGTGTTATTTTGAGTTTGTTGTACATATATTAAAAGATAACATTGTTGAATGCTTACCATATGCCATATGTACTATCTTTTGTTTAATCCTCATAAAACCCCAGTGGAATAGGTATAAATGCCCCCATTTTGCAGATGAGGAGAGTAAGGCACTTTCCAACATCACACAACTAGTAAATGATAGGGCAAGGCAGGGTTTGAAGCCAGGCAGTCTTTTTTGTGGGTTCATGCTTACAATCACTCCTTAATCCCTGAATGATACAGATGGCATCATTGTGGAAGTGGCTTTTTTATTTTTTTTATTTGGCAAATTGTCAGAGGCTAATAACCTCAGCAGGTATTGATAGTGTTGGTACTTTTTCTCTCTCCATTTTTCTATTTTTCTCTTGATGTATTTTCACTCTGCTTTTGTAGCTAATCAGTACCTTTCAGCAAGGCTCGCATTTTATGTTGTCATTTCCTGAGAACCTTTTCACCTTGTAATTGTCCCTTGTGTTGCTATTTTTTCTGAAATGATTACGACGCTCACAGCTTCGAGAAATGGTGGCCATTTTATTGTGAAACCAGTGGTGATGATTATCTCTTTCTTAACTACATATTATTAATCAATGGTTGCATTTTTTTCCTTTGATAGACTCCGCCATAATCAGTTCCTGTGAAATCAGAATCATTGAAAAGATTATAAAGGAAATCCATACTTTTTTAAACTAAAAAAATGACGCTGATGGGTATGATATGGGTACCCGTATTTCATTGTACATGTACTGTTCTGGATGATAATCTGCGTTTATTACATTTTCTTCTGTCTTGCATGTTACAACCCTGGGATTTCGACATTAAAAAGATGAGTAAGCAGCTGCCTCAGTTGCTATCATCACTGACTTTCTTTAGAACATCTTAGGGATAATTAGTTCAGTGTGGTCACACAGAAGGTATCCCTTCCTTCCTTCTTTAACATCGAGCAAATGTATGACTCCTCCGCTCAGAGCATTTAGAGAAAGGCAGTGAGGACAGTGCGAATGGTGAGTGAGGAGGGAAAGTAGAGGAGGAGTCATGGATGCTTATTGATGCTTTTCTGTGGACCTACCTAAAATACTGGCAGGAGCAATTAGCTATTTAATTATCAATAGGCATCTTTTAAATACCAATATTATTTCTTAATCTTTGAAAAAAATGGCATAGGGGCCATTTTTGAAAATATTTTTTATTGTGTTTGAATTTTTAATCTGTTTAGTACTTTTGTATGCAAAATGTATGCTGGCTAACATCACTGGTAATAAATTACACTCATTACTTATTCACAAATCCCTGTTCAGTTTTTACTAAAAGTATTTTATTGTGTCTAAGGGAGTGAATGTCAGTTTCTAATCTTGGTAAATGTGACAATTTCCAATTTTGTTTGAGTCCAGAAATTACTAGGGATACCGTAGATATTCATATCTACCTG
This sequence comes from Rhinolophus sinicus, assembly GCF_036562045.2. Taxonomy (NCBI): domain Eukaryota; kingdom Metazoa; phylum Chordata; class Mammalia; order Chiroptera; family Rhinolophidae; genus Rhinolophus; species Rhinolophus sinicus. Next base: position 91,609,565 of record NC_133753.1, on the reverse strand, counting down.
TATATAGGTAAAATCTTTAGGCTTTAACATGCAATTTTATAAAAGTATGAATAAAAAAACTCTTAGAAATAAGAAGTAATACTTTTATACTTCTAATCGGTGTATACCTATTATAACATGCACATTATATATGTGAAGTGGGTCAGTATTATCTCCCCTAGGGCTCTACAGACTGTTCTGTTACTGTGCCCAAGATTATACAAGCAGCTAATAACACAGCTGGGAATTTAAATCATATCTGCTCACATCAAGAAGCGTGTTTGCTCCCTTGTAGGAAACCCTGGGAAGACCGGTTTGAAGTAGCTGAAGTCATCAGAAGTATTCATCCCACAGTTCCTCCACTGTTACCGGCTCTGCTATCTTTGTGTTTCCAGGTTGTGTAGTTTCCTGATTAGCTCTGCAGTGTTCTGTTCAGCTGGTCCATCCCGCTGGGCTTCACACCCCCATTTGTTCAGTGACTTTCAATTTGTTTTGCAATATTTTCTTTTTCACTGGAGAGTTTCTAAGTGGGTATATCAAGTGGGATGGAGCCACTGGGAGCTGTGTGGAAGTTCTGTGGCACCCACCCCTGCAATCACGAGCAGTGATTTGATGGCAGTATGTGGTAAATTTGCCCCCTTGGCCATACGACAGAACATAAAAATGGGAAATATTCTACGTTGGAGAGGAGGGGATGCAAGTAATGGTCAACGTGAGTAGTAGTTCCAAGTGCACTCAATATATTACTAAGGAGAAAGCGGAGGAAGGAACCGGGAATGAAAGAAGAGTGATACAGTGTAACAGTTCTGTGACAAATGATCCTAGATGGTTAATTAAAAAAAAAAAAAAGAGTTTGTATATTCAGTTTTTCCAGGTTTTAAGATTACAATGAGGTTTAAGATCATTATGAACTTGCATTATACTAATTAAGAAATCCTAGGGAACTTTCTCAGCCTTGGTAGAGCCTAGCTTCCGCAGAACCTCAGCGCTGTCTGAACACCAGCGCCCTCTCATGGCTCAGCAGCAGATCGCCTCATGTTCCCTCCTCTGGACTCAGTCCCTCTGCCTCTCGCATCAGTACTACCAAGGATGGAACGCTGACTTTCTTCATAGCCTCCTGGATGTTTGTTTTGACCGTAGGATTATCAGCTTCTATTTTATAATACTTTGTAAGCCTCTGGATATGTTTCTCATATTCAAATATCTGAGACTATTTGATGGGATTAACTAGTTATTAACCAATACAGAACACCATTATGTCGTATTTACCTACCTATGAAATACCATTCGTAGAGGCTGTATGCCAGGCTGACGTTAAGCACTGGAGAGTCCATAGATTAGCAACTTTTGGTCTCAGACTCGATCACAATCAGCTGATCACATATTCGCAATCAGAGAGCCTTGTGTGTAAGAATTCTTATGAATCTGTGTTCAAAAGATGGACGTGATATATGTCGATCACTTTCCACATAGCATACTATTAATTGTTACCTTAAATAATCACACTGCATGCAGTGGTAAGTTAATACATGGAACTTATTAGACAAGCATTCAGTATGTACCATCAATTAATCCAGTGGCTTGTTTAAACTTTATCACCTTTGGTCTTCTGAACCCTCTGTTTCAACTAAATCAATGTGTTATGTCCTAAATTTCAGTTTCCATATGACTCCTCTCTGCCTTTTCATAGACCATCTCCCTCTGAATAGCCAGTTTTTTCTTCCCTACACAGAAAACCACAACTTTTATGTCACGTTTTAATTCATTACTAACAGGGCTCACTACTTTAAAATTTGCCTCTTTAAATCCAAAGATGTTAATATTTTCTTTAATCTATTCAGTTCTTTATTTCATGTTCTACCAGTACACTTGAAGAAAGGGGCCTACTATGTGGGGTTTTGTAGTAGAGGACAAATATGGGGTTTAACTCCAAATACAACAAAGAAAAGTAGGGACTTATAGCCAAGCAATGAAGTGGGGGTCAGTGAATAGAAAATTACCAAGAGGAAACGTCAGAGGGAAGGGGGGATTTTGGCGAAGCACCTAACAGTATTTTTTAATATTATTTTGAAGAATTTCTTCTTTATTTATTAAAAAAAAAATTACAGTTGACATGTAATATATTAGTTTCAGGTACACAATATAGAGGTTCGACGTTTATATAACTGATGAAGTAATTACCCAGAAAAATCCATAATCATCTGGCACCATACATTGTTATTATAATATTATTGACTATATTCTGTATACTATACTCTACATCCCATGACTATTTTGTAACAACTAATTTGTACCTTTTAATCCCCTTCTCCCTTCACAAATCTGCCCAACCCTCGCCAACTCAACAATCATCAAAATGCCCTCTGTATTTATGAACATATTTCTATTTTGTTTGTTCATTTATCCTGTTGCCTAGAATCCACATTTAAATAAAATCATATGACATTTGTGTTTCTCTGCCTGACTTACAATACTCAGCACAATACTCTCTAGATCCATCTATGGTATTGCCGATAGCAATTTTTCATTCTTTTTAATGGCCAAGTAATATTCCATTATATATATGTACCACTTCTTCTTTATCCATTCATCTACTGATGGACACCCAGGTTGCTTCCATATCTTGGCTATTGTAAATAATGCTGCAATGGACTTATGGATAGATGCACATGTCCCTTTGAAGATGTGCTTTAGTTTTCTTCGGTTAAAACCCAGAAGTGGGATTACTGGGTTCTTCTTTTTCTCTTTTTATAACCTTTGTTTTAAAATCTATTTTGTCTGACATAAGTATTACTATCTCAGTTTTTTGTTTGTTTGTTTGTTTCCAGTTTCATAGCATAGATTTTCCATTACTTTACTTTTAGTTGCTGTGTGCCTTTTCTTAAGTGTTTCTTGCATGTAGTGTATATAAGGGTTTTGTTTTCTTATCCATTCAGCTACCCTATGCCTTTTCATTGAAACATTTAATCAATTTACATTGAAAGTAATTGTTGATACATATGCAGTCATTGCTATTTTACTACTCATATGTTTTATCTTTCTCCTCCTTCTTCTTCTTCTTCTTCCTCTTCCTCTTCCTCTTCCTATTCCTATTCCTATTCCTATTCCTATTCCTATTCCTATTCCTATTCTTCAAGAAGACCTTCAAACATTTCTTATAATACCAGCTTGGTGGTAATGAGCTCCTTCAGCTTTTTCTTGTTTGGGAAGCTCTCCTTTAATTTTAATGATAGTTTTGCTAGAATAAGTAGTATTGGTTTTAGGTCCTCGCTTTTCATCACTTTGAATATTTCCTGCCAATCCCTCTGGGCCTGCAAAGTTTCTGTTCAGAAATCAGCTGAGTCTTATGGGAGGTCCCTTGTAGGTAAGTAACTGCTTTTCTCTTTCTGCTTTTAAGATTATCTTTTGTGTTTAACCTTTGACATTTTAATTATGATGTGTCTTTGTGTGGACCTCTCTGGGTTCCTCTTGTTGGGGACACTGTACTTCCTGGCCTTGTACATCGATTTCCTTCTCCAGGTTGGTGAAGTTTTCCATCATTATTTCTTCAACTAGGTTTTAAATTCCTTGCTTTCTCTCCTCTCCTCCAGTACCCCTGTGATGCAAATGTTGGTACACTTAATATTGTCTCAGCAGCCCCTTAAAATATCCTCATTTTATTGGATTATTTTTGCTGTTCTGATTGGGTATTTTCTGCTATCATATCTTTTAAATCGCTGATTCAATCCTCTGCTTCATCTAATCTACTGTTGGTTCCCTCTAATGTATTCTTCATTTCAGTTACTTTATTCTTCATTTCTGATTGGTTCTTTTTTATGTTTTCTATCTCTATTTCTGTTTCCTATCTCTTTTTTGAAGTTCTCCCTGAGATCACTGAGTTATCCTTAAAGCTAGTGTTTTGAACTCTGCATCTGGTAGATTGTTGTCTACATTTTGTTTAGTTCTTTTTCTGGAGCTTTGTTCTGTTTTTTATTTGGGACATGTTTATTTGGGATCCATTTTTACTACCTACCTGTGTTTGTTTCTATGTGTTAGGTAGGAATGTTATTCCTCCCAGTCTTAGTAGCATGGTGTTATTTAGTAGGTGTCCTGTGGCCCCATGGCACAGTCTCCCTGGTCACTTGGGCTGGGTACTCCAGGTGTATCCCTTGTGTGTGTTGTGTGTACCCTCCTGTTGTAGCTGAACCTTTGCTGCTGTTTGCACACTAATGGGAGGAATTGACCCTCCAGCTTATTTGTTGTGAGGACTAGCCATGACTACCTACATGGAGCTTTCATGCAGGAGCTGACTATAAGGAGAGAGATTCACTAGCAGGGCTCTGTTACCTACTGAATCTGCCCTTTCAGTGTGTCTTTTGTGGAAGTGGTAGAGTTGTGCTATCTTTTGGTCTGAAAATGGCCACCAGCTGTCTTGGTTCTGGGACCTCTTTGGAGGGGTTCTGTTACAGGTCAAGTTTAGCCACTGCCTATGCCCTGCTTGAGGTCACTTGGTATAAGATACACAGTGATCTGCAGATGGCTGCCACTTCTGCTGGTCTTGGACATATCTGGAATAGGCTAAGTTTTAAACTGAGGCTGGTTGCCTCTCGCACCATTCTTGGGGATGCTTAGCAAGAGATCTGAGGCATACTGAGGCCAAATGCTGCTTGTTTGGGTTTTGTGAATCTTTGAAAGATTTTTATGAAATTCTGCAGCATGAGCCAAGACAGGAGGTTTGTATGGAAAAGCCACAGGAAGCAGCTTTGGTGGTTCTGCAAGTTGGATGGGGTAGAGTTTTGGAATTGCCAGGGCTGGGCAAACAAACAGTGTTAGATTGAAGGAGACTCAGATATGGTACCCACCTTGGTCTGCATACTGGGAGATGGGAGGGCTCAACAAAGGAACAATGTTTCCTGCTATCACTTCGTCTGGGAGAAAGCTGCCCCTCCAGGTCTCGTCCTACATCCCCATAACTCAGTTCCTCTCTGTATGTCCATGGTGCCTTTCAAGCTGCTGCCCCAGTGCTAGAACTGAGAGCGAGTGAGTCCATCAGTACACAGGCCCTTTAAGAAGAGTGCTGGGACTCCAGCTGTTCTCTGTATTTCTCCACTGGTTTTCTCATCCAAAAGTCTAACCAGGATTCTTGCTCTAAGCACGACATGGTGATCCAACCTCACCTGGGGGACAGTAGGGAATGAGGGACTTGATCAGATATTGAGGATGATCAGGTATCAAGCATGAGGAACTCTGGTTGAACTGCCAGAACAGGATTCTTGCTAAACTGAAAAATGCAGAGATGAACATGGAATCTCAAAAATCAGGGCCTAGTTGACAAGGCAGTTCAGAGGAGCCTGACTAATGTTTGGTCAAGGAGAGATTTCTTGTCAATTTTTAATGTCACTCTACTCTGTAACATGTTGATTTTTCTGAATTGATTAAAATTCCTGTTTGTTTGTTTATTTTGCCCTTTCCAAATCAATTTGAAAGCACCTCAAGCCTATGCATTTATATTTATTTCTGCATTCTTCTACAGTGTCTAAGTAGCTCTCTGTGCAAAGTGACTGCTCAATAAACTCTTGCTCTGGAACTAATTACATGATTTTGTTGGAATGGCATTGTATGTATGGCATGGAAAAATGCAAATCTACTACAAGAGCAATTGCACAAATACAATGAGTCCTATAGAATCAGAAAGTATTTCCAAAATTTGAATGTTCCTTATTAAAGAGAAAAGGAGTTTAAAGACAGAGCAGATAGGACTTTCAAAGTTAGCATTAAATGAAAATTGTTCCACAAAATAAATTTATTCTTGTGAGAAATTTGTGTGTATGTGTGTGTATAAAGAGAACATATATATATATATATATATATATATATATATATATATATATATATACACATATATATATATATATGTTATATATCAAATATATATATTAAGAGAGCAAACCTAGGTCTGAGTTTGATGAATAATAGTTGGTTTACACAGATATCATTTTTAATTTTTGTTTTTGTTACATATATTGACCTTTATGTATAATAGGCATTATGGACATGTAAATTTAGATGGTAATGATATTTACCAGGAAAACAATTGTGGAATGAATATGTGTAAAATGTTTGGCTCATTTATAAGAAGTGAACTCCAGCATCAGTTGCACTTTTTTTATTTTTAATCACTCTTGGCACTGCACACATAGCTTTTGAAAAACAAATGATCAAAAATCCAAAATTAAAATTCCGTTAAAGTAAAATTAAATTGATGAACATGATATAAGATTGAGACATTGGAATAAAATACATTTTTTGTTTAAATAAAACACTGCAAATTGCCTTTTCATTGTTTTGAAGATATTTTACAAAATTTTTCTGTTTTATAATGTGAAAACAATGGAATTTTATTTTCTTGATGATTCAGCAACATGCATTACCTTGAACAGTCTTGTAAATGTAGACAGAACTCCATTGGCTGATTGAACTGAAAGGAAACTGACTAAAGAAAAGCAAATCAACTTTTTCAAATGGTCACAGACTATTCACTGAGTTCAAGGTACGTTTTGCAGGTGTGTTGTATTTTTTTGGTGTAGAGCACACATAAGATACTCAAAAAATGAAGAGAAATCATAGAAAATACTTCTGATGACTTAATTAAAAAAAAACAAAATCAAAACCTTATAAACTAAAAGCTATCATTTTAGAGGTTAGAGAAAGGAAGGCATGGCTTCTAGTTACAATAGGAAAAATTTTACCAATAGGTAAAATTGAGATCTGGATCGTTGTGAGGATCGGGACAAGTAAAACTTTATTATATTGATGGAAAAGAAAATTGTAATATATATATATATGTAAAATCATGGAATCAGAGAAAAACAAATTAAAAGTTAATATTTCTTTTTTTTATTTTTTAAAGAGGACTAACATTAGAAAAATAGCAGATTTAGGGAGAACAAGTTATTTTAAATATGCATCAGCTTTACTAAAATAGAAGGAAAATGAAGCCAGATTAAGATGGATCTTAAAAGTCAAACTAAAGCATTTCAAGTTTATTTGGCAAGTTAATCCCACTGAAGATTTTTGAGCAATGAAGACGTGAAGTGTATTTTAGAAAGATAAGTCTGGTAGCGTGTGGCATAGAGTACAAGATAAAGTGAAATGATAAGGGCTGTGATTAAGATGGAAACTGGGCTAAGAAGTTAAGAGAAAGAGAATTAACTATTATTGAGTGACTGCTTTTTTTGTAAGAGGATTTATATTGGTCTTTTTTAAAAATTAATGATGACTGGTTTAACACCCTTGCAGAACTACAAAGTAGATATTATCTTCTCCATTTTGGAAGTGAAGAAATAGATTTGAATAGTTAAGCAAGTGACCAAGTAAATGCTCAGTAAACAATTCAGCCAGAACTCAAGATAAACTCTATTTGAGTCAATATTCAAGCCCTTACCATTATAACTCACTGAAAAACATAACCTTTGAAATATGGATAAATGATTAATCACAGGGGTAAGGTCAGGTTAAAAGAAAAAAGTTGAAGATAACTGTGCCGGGAAGGGGCATACTTAGAAAAATCATAGGTTTAATATCTAATCTGTCTGACATATAATAATACTTAGGTATGAGTATAAACTTTGGAATACATACTATTACAAATACAAGACTGGACCAGAAAGGATCACATATTTCTCATACTAAATGATAACTTTTACCAGTATGAGGAAAACAAATATTCATAAAACCGTAGAAGGAAATCCAGTCTGTGTTGTTTTCCAGCACCTGCAACTTTTTCTTGCTCTTGTATAACATCCTAAATTGATCTGTCACAGATTTTGAAACCATTTTGATGTTTAGTGGCTGAATTCATTGCCAAAAACCATGTTTGGAAAACCGTAGTCTGAAAATAGATATTCATGCAGTAATTTTAATCACCCATGGAATATAAATAGATATGAAAATCTTAGTAATTTCAACATCAGAGAATATCGGCAGCCCTGCTCGGATTGAAAATTGGGGTATTATATTACATTTGCCTTATAATCTGACAACCTTACTTATACAGAACAGAGAGAACCAAAAATTGAGGAAAAAGACAGCTGAGTAGTTAAAATTGAACTCACAATATGTAAGCATTTAAGGTCAGTACATTTTTCATGGGAACTCAGGTTTTCTCTCAAATGAGATTTATTCTTTTACTCTTATTTAGATGTCTATTTAATGAGCTTTACTATCAAAGAAAATTAGTGAGAAATCTTAGGGGAACTTCTCTTACAACACTTATTTACATTGATATTATATTTAAACTGTATTATAAAATAATATTAAAGATGGTGTGCATATTATCAATGACAACTTTCAAGAAAAGTATGACATACCTTTATTAGACACTGCAAAAGTCAAGTAGATTTATGACAGGGTTTAGAAATTTTCCTAACCAACATACCTAAAGTTGAAGAGAAAGTATTGATATTTTAAGCCGAAATTTTCAACCAACAGGAAATTTCTTATATGGAACACCTTATTATTGTTTAATGTCAGATTGTAAGGTATTTAGTTTAATGAGAATGACATTTAAAAATTAATTTTTAGGTGACATTTTACATATTCTGAAAAAAACAGTCATAGTTTTTTTTCAGCTTTATTGAGCTATCATTTATATACCATACAATGCACCCACTTAAAGTGTACATTTGAATTTTTTTTACTATATTCACAAGGTTGTACAACCATCACAGTTTAATCTTAGAACACTTTTGTCCCCATCAAAAGAAATCCTCTACCTATTAGCAAACACCATTCTCCTCTTGCCAGCTCACTCAACCACAGCCAACCACTAATCGACTTCCTGTCTCTATAAACATGCCTTTTCTGGACAGTTGATATAAGTAGGATGATACACTATGTGGTTTTGTGACTGGCTTCTTTCACTTAACATAATGTTTTCAAGGTTCATCTCTGTTGTAGCATGTATCAATACTTCATTCCTTTTTATTACTAAATAATATTCCATTGTATGGATATACCACTTTTATTTTACCATTCATCAAGTTGATTGATGGTTGATTGTTTTTACCTTTTGGCAGTAATAAATAATGATGCTATGAATTCTTGTTTACAATTTTTTTTTATAAATGTATACTTTCATTCCTGTTGGGTATATACCTAGAATCATAGATATTTTTAACTGATATGCTGGGAGTTATATACTTTGTATCTTGTCAGTCTTTATTTTAAAAAGTCTCACCATTTTTTTCTCCCAAATTAACTAAATGAATTAGTGTTGATATACATAAAGAAAAAGAATGCATAATCTTCCTCTACCTGTTCTTGTTTTCATCAGACCCTCCAGCTAACCAAAGCTAATATCCTAATGTATGTAATTCCATATCCCATATTGTTCTTGCATGCTTACAAACATATAAAACATTATACAAATTTACACAAATACAAAATTAATACACACACATATGAGGGTTTGTTGGGTGACCTCTTGAATGGGATAATACTGGTATTTGCATTACTCTGCAATGCAAACTTTTTTTCTCATTTAAAAACATACCATGAGCATTCCTCTAGCCAAAAGATGTAGCTCTAACCAGTTCTTCATAATGATGCAATGTTCTATAAAACTGGTATTACAAAATTTATATAAACATTTGCCTCTGGTTGGATATTCAAATTTAGTTATTTTTACTCCTTAATTTGTTGCAACTATAAATAAAGCTACAAAAATCATCCTTGCACATATGTTTTTATAATATATTAATTTCTATGGGCTAGATTCCCTAAAGCAGGGTGGCTGAGTTAATAGTAATCCTTAATTTTAATATGTTGTTAAATTAATTTTCAAAAAAGTATGTAGCAATTCATACTCTCAACCAACAAACAGTTCATGAGAACAGCTGTTTCATAGCCTCTCCACCAACACTGAATATAGTGAATATTTTTATTGCCAATTTTACATTTATTTCATTGTGAATTTAATTTTTATTTCTCTGACTACAAATGACAGGGGATATCTTTTTGTATGTTGATTAGCAATTTATATTTTCTATGAATTGGTCATTTTTTTCCTTTACCCTTTTACTGTTCCGTTAGTTTGCATTCTTCTTACAACTCATTGGAGCTCTTTATATGTTAGGAACATTAACATTTGCTTATCATTTGTATTGCAAACATTTTATCATTTGTTTTTTTTACTTTGTTTTTGTCATTTTTTTTTTTTGCCATAGAAATCTTCTTAATGGACTTAAGTATATCTATTCATTTTTCATTTCAATTACCATGTTTCCCTGAAAATAAGACCTAGCCAGACCATCAGCTCTAATGCGTCTTTTGGAGCAAAAATTAATATAAGACCTGGTATTATATTATATTATATTATGTTATATTATATTATATTATACCTGTCTTATATTAAAATAAGACCAGGTCTTATATTAATTTTTGCTCCAAAAGACGCATTAGAGCTGATGGTGTGGCTAGGTCTTATTTTTGGGGAAACACAGCATCTTAGTTTTCTCAGGAAGATTTCTTTTTCCCACTAGTGATTAAAATATTTTCATACATTTTTTTAAATGCATTTCAACTAATATTATGTTTAAGCAAAAGACATAATGTTTTTAAAGCTGTCAAGAATTAACTACAGTTAATACTGGCATAATATCCATCATTTTCTTTAGAGTTCCTTTTCTAAATACTGAATGCTTTATAAAATCTCAGAATATTTTGTAAAACGAAATCATATGTTTTATGTCTCTATATTATGTTTCAAAATGAATAATGAAAAATAGTAGTATATATCATAAATGTTTAATTAAAGAAAACACGGGGTACTTAAAATGTTATCAGATTCAAAATGAATGATATTAATAGATATGTTTATCCACTGATTTAAATGATGCTATAATAGCAGAAATACTGATTCATATGATTCTATAATATAAAATACCAAGTTAGAGATCTTGAAATTATCTTGTGTACTGGGGGTGCCAAGAAAATGTATACACATGACTTGTATTCATCTTTTGTTATCAGTATATATTAAGTATTACAATTTTAATACAGTTTTTCTCCTTTCTTAAAATGTGTATATATTTTTTGGCACCCTCTGTATATTGTTTTCTGATAATCTTTCAATATAAATGAGAATCCATTATTCTTATAGTTTGAAAACATTAAGGTGATGGAAAATTTTAAGTTCATATGAGACCTCTTGATTAGTACATTTTGGGGATGAGGGAATTGCAGCAATATTACTATCAAGGGAACTAGTTTTGTGTTATACCCTCAAGCTATTTATCTGGTTCTGTGCTTCCCTTCGTTCTATTCAGAATATAAAAATGTGCCTGGGGTTAAAATGATTAATTACTATATTGTTAATATTTTATGAAAAAATATATTAAAACTTGTCTTGAATACAATTGATTGCTGGAGAGAGTCAGTACATTAATTTAGATGACTACGATAGATTGATATTGCCAATGTAGCTTCAGTATGTATTTGAGACTTTATGAAGTAACTTTAGATTTTATAAATTTATACTAAAATTTAGTAATTTTATCATTGAATTAGAAAGATTAGTATTTTATAATGGCATACACATAATTTTTAAAAGGTCATAATTGTTACCCTAATAATAAAATCTTTTGAACTAAACTTCCTATTAAAAAATCCCGTCATACCACGGACTTTTGGCTTACACATTTTTTTGAGAATAAAATAGAAGTACCTCTTACTTTCCAAGTTCATTTCAAATTGTAAAATTATTATTATCTTCTATGATTACTTTTTCACTTCCTTTTTTATTCTAGTGTCTTTTCAGAACTTTTTCATGTCAAGAAATATTGTTAAATTACTTTTGTGCTGTCTACTAGATATAGGATGTATCCCCAACTCATGATGAATTTGTTGTAAGGTTGGAGATATAAAATGTACACTCAGGAAGATAGTAAGTAACTAGAAAAACAAGAGACAAAATTCTTTTTTTTTTAATTAAAGTGTATTGGGATAACAATTGTTAGTAAAGTTACATAGATTTCAGGTGTGCAATTCTGTATTGCATCATCTATAAATCCCATTGTGTGTTCTGTTCACCACCCAGAGTCAGTTCTCCTTCCATCACCATATATTTGAGACAAAATTCTTTAAATGTTTGGGTAATGTAAAATCAACTTAATAAAACAGAAATGCAGAAAAGGATGTATCATTTGAGGCTGGAAAGTCTTGGAAACTTAGAGCAAGTTCATGATATGTGTTATTATTTACATCAGTGGAAATTTACACAGCAGAGATTGCAAGAACAAAAGGAGAAAAGCAAAAATGAGTAGCTGCTATGCTTGGAAGAAATTGGGGTAGGATATTTGAGACTAACAGTTTGCAAAATTGTTGATGGACTTTTCTGAATTTAGCAACATAGTGAGTATTTCAATGACTTTAATCAGTTTGAATAATACACAATATAAACAAAACTACTTAGGTGAATTGTATTAATACATTGTTTAAATAAGTTTGAGGAAAATATTTAATAGAGAATATTGTGACTTTGCATAAATTTATTTCTAAATGTCCAAACACAAAAGTCTTACAAACAATAAACAGATCTACAAAATATTCACACAAATACCGATCATTTTTCATAAGGGAGGCGTTTTGTTACCTATCTTAAATATCAGCCTTCCATACACACATGTTCAGCCTCCATTATCCTTTCACTTTGTTTTTTTTTTCCTTCAAAGCATTTGTCAACACATGCCATGATATTATATAATTATTTGTTATGTTTTCTTATCCAGTAATAAAGATTCCATAACAGCAAAGTCTTTATTCCACAACTGGATCCCATTACCACCAACAATTCTAAGCTCATGGTATCTCAATAAATAACTGTTGAGTGTGTTATTGGATGAATTAATTCATTATTCATTGAATGGTGTTGGGGAAATAAGGTTACTATTTGGGAAGCAACAACAACAAAAAGAAAAACCCTCTTATGGTACCTCATATTTCAGAATAAGTGTCATAATGATTAATGAGTTATTTTTTTAAAAACATGACCGAAAAAATGTAATGAGAAGTAATCTTTTAAGCATTAAAACAATAAACATCACAAAGAAAATTATTTACTTATATGAATATCAAAATGTCTAAAAGCCTGTATACAGAAATATTGTAAACCAATTAAAAACTAAGTGACTAATTGATTGAAATATTTCCTACAATTATATAAATGAGATAACATTCTTGTATAATGTTTGTACATATGATGAAAAATATCCAAACTATTGAAATGATTCATCTAAAAGCTAGACAAAAATCATTAAAATTTCTAAAAAATACAAATGACTACTGTGTTTATGAATAAAATACCCTATCTTATTTGCAACTAGATGAAAAGCAAAATTAAACTCTAGTGAGTACTATTTTTTATCCATCCTATGACACTTTTTTTTTTTTTGGTGTAAGGGAGGGAGTCGAGGGATTAAAAATCCTGTGCTCTCAAACATTATTATGAGAGGAAATGATAGGAGTGATTGCCACATTTTTAGAAAGCAATTCAGAAATAGTATCAATCTTAAAAAAACATTCTTACCCTTTAACCATGTACTGTGTAACCTCCAGAATCTATTTAATGGAATTTTCAGAATAAAATAAATAAAAATAAATAAAAATTTATGTACGATGATCTTCATCACAGAACTGTTGCTTGTTCATAATGGTATGAAATATGTAATGGTATGAAATATGTACAAAATTAGCAGAATAATTAAATAATCAACAGCATAAGTATATATGCAGTTGTTAAAATAAATTTATTAGGGAACTTTTATTGTCATTAGAAATATTTCATGATATCATGTTCTTTGAGAAAAATAAAACAAAAAACTGTGATGCAAAAACTATATGTCCAGCATGTTTTCTCTCTATGTATCATTTATCTATCTATCTGTCTATCTATCTATCTATCTATCTATCTATCTATCTATCTATCTATCTATCTATCTATCTATCTATCTATCTATCTATCTATCATCTAGCTATATATCTGTTATTATCTTGATATAAAATACTGAATTGTGTGGTAGTGATTATCTCTGAATAATATTGTGAATTGATTTTTATTTTTATAATTTTTGTAGTATCAAAAATGTTCTACATTTGGTGCATACTATGTTCTACATTCGGTGCATACTTAAATTCATATATTTGTGTTCACATATGGCATAAAAATGGTGGGAGTCACTTGCCAATGTTTTGAGGTATAAATTTAGCCTAAATTTATTAAAGTTAGAAGGCAAGAAAATGTGTTTATGACCTCTTTGATTATGTACTTTCTAGTGAAACTTTAATTCATTTAAATTTGAGTTCAGTTTTTTTAATATTAAGCACAATGTAAAATCTAAATAAATATAAAATATTCTTTAAAATAGATGTTCTTTAAAACAGTGTTCTTTAAAAAAAGTTCTTTAAAATAGATGGTTGGTTTCATTATAGAGAATATTTATGAAAATAAGATAAAATACCTGCAGTCACATATCTTAGATCCTAAATAGAAAGTGATATAAAATTGCCACTGACCTGCAATATTTCATGTTTCTTTCCACATGTCTAACATTGATAGCACAGATCTAATTCAGAGATTTTTAGCTCTTTCTGTGTTTTTCAAATATGCACTTACGAACATCCAATTGTGTTAAACTATATAATTATTCAATTCCATTTTCCTTTGTATCATTATCTAATCAAAATAGAGGAAATATTTAATTTGTGAATGTATCTTTTTAAAATTAGAGTTTACTATGTCTATAGCATCATTTATTCATTTCATTTCGAGAGTAATGTGGCATATCTTCCTTTTTTTAAAGGAGTGTGGCTAACATAGGATAGTTTACTTGGGCAGTAAAGGAGGAAAATTACAAATTTTCTATTTCAAAAACTCTGTTGTTTGCAAAGATGTATTTTTACTTTCCTAGATAATAAGAACATTGCCTTAGTAATTGACAATCTTATTTGGAGTTACTTGAAGTCAAGTTTGGAGAAAGGTCAAAGGAACATCTGTTAAGAAGGGACTTAACTAAAGCAGAGAAAACTGAATGTCAGAAGGGGATTAGGAAATCAAGGTGGGCATGCATGTAATTGTTGCTTTTATTTAGATTAGATTTATTTTGGTATTAACAAACTGTGGAAGAAAAAGAGTAGCATAAGTTTTAGAATTATCCCCATAATAGTCTGGTAGTTAATGGCCTATCATTCTGTAGTTTTACTTTAGCAAGGTGTTACAATAAGAAACTTGACATTTGATTACCTGAAAATGAATATTTTTAACAATACTAGAATCTGATTAATTCTATGTGAAGACAGAAACTAATTATAACTTGTATTTAAAGGCTAGTGAAAAGAATCTGCTACACATTAGTCCTTTATGAGCATCTTGGTTATATGGACTCTGAATTGACTTTTTATTCTTTTATGGTACAATGAAAGAGAAGCATCAAGTGCAATCAACCTTATCAGTACTCAATTGGAATTATGAGATCAGAAATCATATTACATCAACACATATCTAGTATTAGGTTGGTGCAAAAGTAATTGCAGTTTAAAAGGTTAAAAAATGATTGCAAAAACCACAATTACTTTTGCACCAACCTAATATCTGTCTTCTATTCCTTATTGGAAAATGGTGGATTTCTTGAAGGTTTTTGTTTGGTTTTGTTTTTTAAACATAATTCAAAAACCAACTCTATTTTTCCAAAATATGAGAAAATTAAACCATTTTTGTACCCTTTCTGAATGTTGATAAGATTGAAGTTATTTTAGAAGTTTATATTGGTTGGTAACTGCTTCTAGTCAAAAAAGTAAGATATAAATAATTGCCTCAGTAACTGACATCTATGTACTTAAATGGGAGTCAAAAGCAGGTGATTTATGATTCAGATTAGTTGGGTTGCAAATTGAGTAATACTGAATACAGTATCACTGGCTTGAAGACAGACCTTTTTTGAGATATACATATCTAGGAGAGATTTAAATGATTTTGAAAACTCTAGGGCTTCATCATACTCTGAAACCAAGATGGATAGGTATTATTGCAAAGACACAAAACACAAGTTCCTGTGAAATTACTCATAAGAGTTAATGAATGAATCAATCCCACTGTATTTTAACTACTTACTATCAAGTAAAGAACAATTAAGATAGCTTAGGTATATTTGTATTCCTCTGTGCATGTTAACAGTAATTAGCTAAATGAACTCCAACTGAGCTCTAATTCACAACTCTCAGTCTTTCATTTGATGACAGATGACTGGACTATGGAACACGTTTATTTGTAACAGTTCTACCTATGTGGATTCGGTTTGTATTCATCAGTTCTTACTTTTGCACACAAACTTGATTCTTTTTCTTCTGTTAGAAGCAAAACTAGTGGAACGAGGTCAAACTGAAATGGTTGCATTACATCTAAATTTTGGTAAAACTGTCACACATACTCTTTAAAGAGTTCATATCTGCTTAGATACAAGTACTGTTACATGGGTTGAAGTTTATATAATACACTTTTTAAATTTCTGATGAAATAATATGTTTACTTGAACAAAGGGAAAAGTAATAACAATAATAAAACTAAAGAACTCAATCTGTACTGATTAATGATATATGAACCAGACGGCAAAATTTAAGTAATATTTGCTTTAAAAAGATATTACATATTATTTGTAACAGATGAACATGTTATGCTGACCATTTTTTGGCTGACAAATAGAACACTTACTACAATATAACTTCCTGGTAAAAGTAACCAGATGAAGGATGAAGAGAAAAGTTAGGAAAGAATCCCTATTTGGCTGTTATTTTAGCCTTCACTCAGAGTGGCCAGGGGAATGAGTTCATCCTGATAATCCAAGAAGGATTAGAAGGAATTATACTAGGGAAACTGTAGAACAGACCCACTTTTTTTCTTGAATTTTTTGCAGAGGGAAAAATCAGACAGATATCCTTGGGGCATTCAAATTTAAAAAGTCTCTACCCTTTCCGCAGAAAAGACACGTAAGAGGGATTAGTGTTTAGGCCTTTTCAATCCAGTGTTTGGGTTATGTGAGAGAACCCTTGAATACTCCTTGTGCTGTAGGAAGAATACAACCTATTCAAGAAATGCAGTTGCTGGAACTATGACTTATTTATAAGAGTGGTTTGGAGCTGTTTTTTTTTTTTTTTTTCTTTTACTTTTTTTTTCTCCTTCATGCATGGTTATTGAGATTATGATTGAGTTCTTGGCACCTCAGCTCTAAAAAAGATTTAGATAAATGAAAAGAGCTTCTGAGAAAAGCCACAAAAATGATGAAAGAGTTGGAAGTATTGATTTATAAGGAAAGAATAAAAGAATGAAATGCTTTGGCTTGGCATCAAATTAGGATGTGGTGGCATATTATAACTATAAATATTTGTAAACAAGTGGAGGAGGGAAAAAGTTTTTACAATGGTCTGGTGAAGCAATATGTTATGCAAGAAAGAGAAGATTAAGACTATGTTTAATGTTCTTCTTTCCTGGTCTTTTCTCTACATATTCTAGCCATATCTCTACTGGGAAACAGAGTTAATTACTCTTCACTGTCTACAACAACTGCCTTGTATTGCTTAATGTGGGAGAGAAAGGAGAATACAAATGAGGAAATTATTATTTGGGTTGACATGCTAAGCAGTGTCTCTGAGCTTTCTTGGCCTTTCTCAAGTTTTTGTCGACCAGTACTGGTCAAGGCAGCAAGCAGTTTAGGAATGGGAGGGGTTGCACTGTGAGAGGCATAGTTGTGGTGATTCTGCCCATTCCACGCAATCAGCTCTTCTGGTCCCATGGGGTGAAGAGTGTCACTCGTTTATTATGGGCAAAATTATCTCCACCTCAGCAGCTTGCATACTGCTAGCTGCAGCTTCCCTGGGTAAACCTGAACAGACAGGAAAAGCAGGGGTGGGTACCAAGATGCACATTTTCCAGCTGTTCTCAGAAAGACATGTCTTCCTTCCTTCCTTCTGGGAGGAAAAAACAAAACAAAACAAAACTAAAAAACAAGAAAAACTCCATCTAAGTCTTTCAGAAATAATATACTCTTGAGAAATGGATGGAGGTTATGGAATTGAATTTTATTTGATTTCTATGATAATGTGCTTGAGCATATGTTTAGTAGAGATCCATTGAATGGTGTAGAAAACAAACTACAGATTTCCCCAAAGAAATTTTATTGTGTCTACGGATGGGTTTTGTTCAAATTTTCTTAGATGTTTCTTAGAATTTGTACACATTATGTCCTGAAAGCAGTGTTATACTTAGCGATTCAATTTTAGATGAGACCATGAAATCTTATTTTACCTATAAACTGCTAATAATTCCCCTCTGAGTCTACTTGGCAATTTTTCTCACAGTTTACATAAGAAAATGAACTCTAAGATCCAACTTAGAATACCAGGAGGACATTTCTTTGGAAGGCCACTTCCCTCAGTGAAGATTTATGCAACCCAGATTAGCATCAATCACATTTGCTTTAAGGAAAGACCTCATTTGGTTGTCACTCAACAGGAGAACTCTACTCTATCACCTCATAAAATACAGGATTAGGAGATTACTGGATTTGGTATTGAATAATTACATATATACCTGCTCATTAGAGATGGTACATATGTATTGTTGAAATAGAATTGATAAAACTCAGAGAAAATCACCAAAATAGTTAATAGAAATAAAGATGACAAGGTAAAGCCCTTGGGAATGCCCAGATTCTATTTGAACTTCATTTATACTTAACGTGATTTGGTCTAGGTGATTTTTCATTTTTTCTTTTAACTCAGAATTTCCAAGAAATCCATTTTTATTAAGACAGCTACTTCTTTGGAATATATTAACACTTTTAGGTATACAGTCTATATATGAAAGAAGTACAAAACAAATAAAACATATATATTAGATATGCATTAAGTATTAAAATATATACTCACATACTAAATTGGATTAGTTGCTATCCAGAAATATTCCTTGTTGCTCATCTATTTTGGCTTCAGATCTCTCTCCCACCTCCCTTCTTTCCTTCCTTCCTTCTTTCCTTCCTTCCTTTTTTTCTTCCTTCCTTTTTTCCTTCCTTCCTTCCTTCCTTCCTTCCTTCCTTCCTTCCTTCCTTCCTTCCTTCCTTTCTTCCTTCTTCCCCCTTCTGCTCTTCTTCCTGGTCCTGCTTTATATTTCTTCTTTGTTTATATAATAATGTAAATATTTACGATTCATTTATCATGCTCTGTGACTTTCTGTTATAATTTAGTGAGCAGATGCTGTTTGAAATTTGGATTTGTAGTCAATATTTGGTGAGCATACACATTCGATACAACCCAGATATCCAAGGAGTTTTAATGAACTTCGGATCTCTCTTGAAGATATGAAATAATATATCAAATATATGAAAACAAAGTATATACAAGTGGAAGATGACGTTCTCACAAATCTTGTTATATTACCAAGATGATAAACAAAGATATTAGCATATCTTTAGCTCTACAAAACTTTTCCTAAGAGAGAAAAAAGGAGGCTATTTTTTGAGCACATACAATTGTGCAACTATGACCAAATTATTAACTATTTTCAAAAGCTTTACTAATTGTTTTAGTATCAGGAATGCATATATGAGGTGTGATCAAACAATATGGTAAATGTTTAAATAAAAAAAATTATTACAGTAAAAGACATATTGCCATTAATCCCCTTGAAATACTCCCCTTTGCTTCGAACACATTTATCCTATTGTTCTTGCCACTTTCTGAAGCAGTTCTGGGAGTCTTCTTTCATGAGTGTCCTTAGATGCACTGTCATGGCTGCCTCAATGTTCTGAATCATTTTGACTTTGGGGAAGAGCCAGAAGTCGCAAGGTGCCAGATCTGGTGAATAAGGTGGATGAGGATACACTGCAATGCTTTTATTTTAAAGAAATTGCCATGAACCAGAAGCGATGTGTGACACAAGTGTTGTCATGATGTAGGATGATTTATGGCACACTGTAAACACACCTTCTCTCAACACTAGCTCACACTGACTGACTGCACTGAACAAGTTGAAACTTGTCATATATGTTATTTAGGTTCACGTGCCACTTCCCCTTTTGAAGATCCCTGCCTTTCCATTGGATGGCACTGAGCAGCAGCACTCACCGTATTCTGATCTCAATGGAAAGGCTACGTGTCACACATCACTTCTGGTATACAGCAATTTCTGTCAAATAAAAGCATTATAGTGTGTCCTCATCCACCTAATTCACTGGATATGGCACCACAGGACTTCTGTCTCTTCCCCAAAGTCAAAATGACCATGAAAGGTAAATGTTTTGAATCAATTCAGGACATCAAGGCAGCTAAGACAGTGCAACTAAAGATACTCATGAAAGAGGACTTCCAGAATTGCTTTAGAAAGTGACAAGGATGATGTGTGTTCAAAAGGGGGGAGGGGGTTGAGGGGATGAATGGCACTGTATCTTTTATTGTAATATTGTTTTTAAACATTCACCATATTTTGTGATCACGCCTTGTATTCAATTCAAAATAAAAAAAATTATCAAGGAATTTTAGTCCTAGTGCTCCTACTGAGAGATTTTATTGACAGTGTTCAATCCATTAGTACTTTAATCTTTGATGCATATATTTTGAAGTAATTCAGAATAAGTGAAATACAATAATACCTATTACAAAACCATTGAGAAGGCTTCTATCTTGAATTTCATAATACAAAGCAGTGTCAGACTGATAGGATATAGCAAAATATGAAAAGTATTTTTGTTAAATATGATGACATATTCCTTTGAAATTATTGGCAAGACCTAGCAGTTGGTAACTGTTAGTTTTATTTAATATTTTTATAACTTTGTACATTCAGTGAAAGCTTTTTAGAAAAATAATTGCAATGAAGGGAAATTTTTTGTAAGGCAGAGCAAGAAACAAAAGTAAACTGCAACCAATAGCTAGATTATATTAAGCATATCAATATCAAGATTTATTTCTTATGGTTTGCTTGGTATAGCTGATCCCATGCATTATAAAGACTATGTAATCAATATAAATACAATATCATTATAAACATTATACAATCAATAATTAGATTAATTGAAAATAGAATGAATTAATGTGTTACTGTATAGTACACATTCAACATCTTCAAGATTATTTGATTTTCATTATTGTAAAAGTCTCAGTTTTCATAACTTCACCATAATATATATGTGGAAATGAGTTCTGCTTGAAGGAAAGGGAAAATAAATTAAGGGTATTTAAAAATCCATGGAGATGTCCCTACTCCTTTTATGCGATTCCATTAATGATGCAAATGTGTTTGAGTAAGAATGCATTAAATCTACAGCCACTTGGGATAAAAAGGAAGGCAGGCTTCTGGTTCAAATTTAAGTACTGTTGAATTTAGTGGTATAATGGTATATGTAAATATGTATATTCTGCTTGATCTGAGGTTGCAAATTTTTAATTTGTTAAATATGATGTTCAAACAAAAACACTACCATCTCCTTTCAAAGAAAGGACATGTTTTATCAACTTTTTTTTTTTTTTTTTTTTTTAAATAAAGGGAAGGGTAGTATCTCAGAATAAAGGAGAGTGCTTCAAATTGTGTAACTAGCTTTTTGGAAAACACATTTCAGTATCCTTACTTTGTAAAATTCTCCCGTATTTTGGTGAAAAGCTTCTCAAGGTTGACCAGATATGCAGATCAATGATTCAGTCAAACTCTTCATTCTCTGGTTCAAAGTCAAAGGATTCAGGAATGAGGCTTGGGTAAATAGTCTAAGAGACTCAACTAGTCCAATCTATTATTTTGGAGTGAAGAAATCCATATTCTGAAGCTCATTAGAAGGCACTGGATAACAGTCATGCTTTAAATCTGAATGTGATGAGTTAGAGGTAAGGAGACACAACAAAATTAGTTGTTTTGAGTCAAGTTAACACATCTTTTCTTACCAGAAATCAGAAGCAATGTTAAGAATTTTAAGTGACCTGACATAGTATATTAGTTTGCTAGGGCTGCCATGACAAAATACTATAATCTGGGGGACTTAAACAACATAAATTTATTTTCCTACGGTTTTGGGGGCTGAAAGTCCAAGATTCATGTGCTGACAAGGGTGGTTTCTTTTGAGGCCTCTTTCCTTGGCTTGCAGATGGCTGCCCTCTTACTGCCTCTTTATATGGTCCTCTCTCTGTACACAAGAGTCCCTGGTATCTCTTTGTGTGTCCTAATTTCCTCTTCTTATAAGGGTACTAGTCAAGATTGGATGGGGACCTACCATAATAGCCTCATTTTAACTTAATAACCCTTTTTAAAGACCTTATCTCCAAATACAATTACATTCTAAGGTACTTGGGATAGGATTTCAACATACAAATTTTTGGGGGAAACAAGCCAGCTCATAACATTGGGTTATATAACTGCTTACTAAAGTACTGAGCATTGTAAAATAAAGCGTTTACTTAAAGAGGCCTTGAAATATTCACCACAAAGTATTAAAGTTTAATGGCAAAATGGGTGATATTAAAATAAAGGGAATAATATAGTTACTTTACTAAAATGCTCATTAATGTTTAATAATTTATAACTGACAAAGAGCTTTTACATATATTATCCCATCTATTTCTAATGATCCAGTGGGATAGGTAGGCCGAGTTACAATAAATATTAGAACATATAACATATATTTTTTGAAACCACCATGTGTCAGTCATTGTGCTGGGAATTTTATAAATATTATCTCAATTAACCCTTATCTTCACATAAGAAGAAACCAAAACTCAGAGAGGATAGGGAACGAATTTCTTTCCTAAAATGTTACGCATTGAATTATAAGTCTTATGGAATTACATATTCATTTCAAGGGTATATAATATCAGTAAGTTGTAGAATGAGATGTTTAGGACAGATGTGATGAGGCTTTACTAATTATTCCCATCATTTGTAGCTTCAAGTATTTTGGGTATTTCTTTTAGTTTCTGTGAAATCAGCTATGAAGTGATTCCCTGTCTAAGTTTGTTGACAATTCATAATAGTTCCAAGGATGCTCAACTTACTTTGTTAGGTATCAATGTGAAGCCTGAGATGAAATGGCATAATCGATGCAGATATTTTCAGCAAATAACACAGGGGTGATAGATATACAAGAAACTCATCATTTTGAAGACTGTCTAAGAGTCTGGGAAGATGATTTTCAGACCTTTGTATTTCATTTAACGAATGTTTTTGAGCATTGATCAAACAAGGTTATAATCTTAAAGATATTGAATTCTTGCCACTGAGAAGTTTACAGTTTGCTAAGGGACAAAGAATAAAAATACAGTTATAATGATAGACTATTATTTGGCACCTGTCAGCTTGGTGCAGATTATGGAATTCAAGAATACCTGATCATATAATAGAAATCCACATGCACAGGAAACCACAGTTATTTCTCTGACTTTCTTTTTCCCATTGCAGTCTGAGAATTCCCTCAGCTTCTATTGAAACCTTCTATTGAAATCTCTTTTTGTTCCCTGGGCCCAGCAACTGAAACCAGTTAGGTACTTGGGAGCTACTGAAATGGAAATTCATTAAAATGATAGGGTTATGTGTCTCTGCCTGAAAGACACATTCTTCCATTGGGATTACAGAATTCAGATATTCTTTCAAACATTTTCTGAATGACAGCTCTATATAAATTATATATATATATATATATATATATATATATATATATATATATATATACATATATATATACACACACACAGCAGTGTGTCTTATGCAAACAAACAATGCATTTTGAAAACATGCTGCATTGTTTATATTTAAAATTCAATATATGACATCTATGTTTAAATATGTAACTTAGTGTAATTTAAATATTCCATCAATGTTCTGGTTCCCACTTAGTTCTAAAATCTTTTTACCTGTTTTTTCCAAATCCCTGCCTATGCTTCAGCCTTACTGGACAATTCTAATTCCTTGAAAATGCCCTGTATTTTTTTACTTTAATGTCACACCTACCAGAAAGGAAAGGCCAGCAGATAGAAATCTTACTTTTCTCAGTACCAGCAAATGTATTAATGACCTTGGGTGGACTTAACATACAAATGGGGTTGCAAATAATGGGTTAAAGGAGCTGTGAAAAATGATTGTTTAAAAAAAAGACAGATTCTGTCTTAGGAGAATAATAAAGTTAACAAAAAGATTTCCCGAGTGCTATCATAGCAGAAATAGAGAGTCTGTATTCAAGAACATATGCAGAGATCCAAACAGACACGTAATCGGTTCTACGAGAATGCTGACTTCCCATATTAAGGTCCAAGTCCCACTTCTTATAAAGCAGCTTAAATAAGGGCAGGCCCTGTCTTTGAAAAACTGAAATATCTAACATGGTATCAAAGCAGCTAGCAAACCATAGTGCATTGTAATGGGAATGCCATTATTGTAAGATGAGTCTTAAGGTGGTATTTATTAATAGGTTAAGTTGCGATTAAACAACAGTGGCAAAACCAAATAAAAGTAGTCTCGAGATAGAAGCCCCTCATGTTGAGGAAGACAGCATCGATGGAGGGTTAGTATAGTTCTCCATAATATCAGAGACCAAGCATCAATTCTTCCATTCTCAAAGCCATTTATGATCCAAAGTGGCTGTGGGAACTCTCACCATAATTGTCTATTTTTCAGTCAGCAGGTAAAGGATATCATGAAGAAGAGCCTGCTCTCTCCTTTAAAAGACATCGTTTTGTTTTTAGTCTAGCATCTCTGTGGCAAATTTAAAATAAAAAATAAAAAACAAGGAAAAAGGATAGCAACTTTGAGATTAATTGACAGTGGTTCACATGAATGAGATAGAAATCACCCTTCTAGAACTGAGATGAGACTAATTCAAGCCTGAGTCGTTTTCTGATCTAAGTTCCTATAATTTTCCCAAGTAGGTAATGACTAATCTCAGGTCTTTAAACATACTGAATTTGTAATTAGAAGTCAAATAACTATAACTGGACGGTAGAGTTTTGTAAAAGCAGGAAGTGAAGTACCTGACTTCCAAGATCTTCCTCTGAGTAGGGGATGACCAGAAGCAGGAATAGCTCTTGGAAGAGGGATACTTAACAACCCTAAAACTTGGCATCTTTGATAACTAAATCTTAATGAATTGTGTACCCTAGCCACATCTGTTTAATAGAATTTCTCATTAAATTCTACTTTTGGGTCTCCAAAATTGCAAGAATAGGCTTTCTGCCAGAAAACGGTTAACCTTTAGTAAGGTCTAGTTAAAAGGTCAACGTATTTCACATACTTGCAGATGTGACCTAATGAGTTCCCTAAATCAGAATGGATAAGGCCACCCTTATTCAATACAGGGTCACAGACAATTTCATCCTCTAGTACCTGCCCCATCTTTCAGTGCTCTTAGAGTGTTCTGACAGTCTCGATTTCTCAGGTCAGAGCTAATAACTCAGTTATCCCGTAGATACACAGAAGGAGAATGTATTAATAAGAGTCCCAGCAAGACACAAATGGAGCACTCAAATAGGGTAATTAAAAAATCCTGTAATGAAAGGACTCAAAATATAGGAGAGTGAAGGTGAACTGCCACCACCACTGGCCCTGAATGGACAAAGGAAAAAAGTGGTTCCTATAATTCTGTGAGTGCCAAACAGGAGTTCTGGGTTTAGGTAGAGAAATACAGCCACAGCCAAGCCTTGTCCTGGTAGACAGGAAGCCAGGGGATCCATAACTGGGCTGTCTCTTCTCCTGCCTTCTTACTTCCTGTCAGCACCTTCAATGGCTGAGTCCAAATGGAGGGCAGAGACCAAGGAAGGGCCAGGTTGGTACATGAGCTTATCCGTCAGCCTTCTAGGGATACAACATAGCATGAGAAGGGGAAGGGGAGAGAATGGGCATGGAAAGGTCAAAAGTTTATTTGTAGCTCAGGGAAAAACACAAAGCGTTGACATTGCTATTTATTGGTTGTTTTTCATCTCTAAATACTTCAGAATTTATCTTTAGAAAACAGTACATCTTTTTTTTTTTTTTTTTTTTTTTTTTTGCCAAATACCATCAGGCACCTAAAATTTAATAGTTTCTTAATATCATCAAAGTTAGTGATCAAACATTCTGGTTGTCTCTCTCTCTCTCTTTTTTTTGCAGTGGCTTTGTTAGAATCAGGATGCAAACAAAGTCCACGTGTTGTATGTGGTTGATATTCCACTGAAGTCTTTTATGATCCATAAAAGTCCCTTCTCTCTCTTTTTGAAAAAAATCATTTGTTGGAGAACCTGGGTCATTTATCCTTTAATTCTCCCATGCTAGATTTTGTTATTACATCTGTGCAAAATATAGTATGTTCCTCTATCCTCTGTATTTCTTGTAAGCAGATAGTTCAATCTGTAACCATGAACAACAGAGTCAGGCTTATAATTTGCTGAGGACATTTCCCAGGGAGTGCTGCACACCAGTAAGTCCATCACGTCAGCAGAGTGACGACGTCTGATTAGGGCAGAGCCTTTACCAGTAAGATTTCATACACTGTCACTCCAGGACGTGGGAAATGTCTAGAGATGGTGACAGTCATAGATCTCCTCAAATTACAGCACATGGGTTACTTGCACAGTTTTGCATGACTCTTACCGAAGCATGGGACTATTTAATGTTGTTCGTTAAAAATTACTTCTTTCTAGGTGACTAACATGTCCAAGGCCAAACTCATGCATTTTCCTGAGTTTAACTCATACCTTTGCATAGACAAATTTTTCTTACCAAAATGCTTTCAGATAGATCATGTATGTGCTCTTCACAAGGAGCAGATAGGGTGGCAGGGAGAGGCTTACTTTGCCACTAATGAGCTTGACATTACAGATCTCCTCACTTGCTTTAGCTCCTTTAAATGTCATGTACCAGATATGATATCTATATTTTTGTGTATTTTCACAAAGAGAGCTCTTCAATTGTATAAGCCTTCAGCACCACAAAACCGGGACTGGTGATTATTGATCTGATCAAACTTGGTTACTTCTTTATCATAATTCTATTGCTGCATTAATTGATTTCAAGGTTTGTTTTTTTCCAAAATGTGTCCAAAATCCACAAAAAGACAAAAAGTTGATATTTTGACTATTTTATGCATTTAATAACAATTTGAGCTGCTTTGTATATAAATGACATTATTTTATGTATAAAAATTTGCTATTGTTATTCATTCTTGAAATACACAAAAATATAGAAAGTGAACATATGCTTTCCTGAACTTCCTTTCTGGAAGTTTCCATCTACAGTCAGCAGATGGAAATATTCGGATATATCTGACCACCACGGCAAAAAGGTCATTTCCTAGGTCTGGAAAGTGTCCCTTTGCAACTGACAGAAGATGGTTATTGAGAGAATTCTGCTTATGTTCTAAGAAAAATTTAATATTCTTCTTCTTCACTAGTATTTCTAAAAGGGCTATGCTCCAGCATTTACAGCATTCTGGCCTTACCCCAGTATCTGTTGTTCCGACTAATTGGCTTTGCTTTTCGTAGCAGCATTTTCACAAATGCAACGAAAAATGCCAGCTCTCTTCTTCCCCAAGATGAGACTGCACTTGTAATTGTTGGGATTACAATTCAGTCTGTAAGAACATGTTCAAGTTGAAATTCTCCCCTTGCTTCATCCCCTCTGGCATAGAGAATGACGTGAATTTGGCTTTGGTGCTTTTCTTTCCGTTTTTCTCAGAGTTAAGATATTGCAATTTTAGAGTTTCACCAGTCTTATGCCCTCACCACCCCCAACTGACTACAGTCAGTACATTATATTTTGCAAATTATGTTATTTAAAAAAAATGTTTAAAAATCCAATGACAAAGTCATAACATTCTTTTAAAATAATGTTTGAGCCAAGCAAGAAAAGTGTATTATTTTGAAGAGATAGCATAATTACTTTGAATGATTGTATATATTTTTGTAAGGAAGGAAGCTTATTTTCACTTGACTAGTTAGCATTTGAAAATACGTATTATGTGGTTTCTATTAAACACTTCCACTTAACTACAAAGCTTGTCACTAGCAATAATGATGATTATCATTTATTGAGTGTTTATTATATGACAAGCGTATAACTCTTACCCAGTCCATGTGTTGCAAAACCTTAGGGGCACTGTTTCCATAAATTACATATATTATCTCATTTAATCTCATAACAACCATATTAGATAAAACTTGTTAGCCTTATTTTTCAAATCAGAGAATTTAAAGAAGTTGTCACTCAACCCAGGTCAAACAATTGATAAGGGAAAAGGAGGCTTTCAAAGTCATTTTTAAGTCAATCCACTGCCAATATACTTCAGCGTCCTTTTACAGCCCTCTCCTGTTACCACTTCTCTCCCTAGCACGTTTAGATTTCTTGATCCATCACTTCAAGTAGGCTCTTGGGAATGCTTTCAACTCCACTTCCCTTTGGAAACATTTAAACATATCTCAGCTGCTTGTCAATATCTGAACCCTATGCGAATTCACATGCTTACTTTCTTCACTTATACCCCAGGTATTCTGTACAGTGTCAGAGAAGGTCAAATAAGCAACAAAGATTAATTTCATTGTGAGTTTATTTTTTCCACCCTTCAGTCTCAACTAGATTCTCAATACATGAGAATCCTTCTATATTTCTGACATTCATTCTGTCTTTTTTCTTGGAAACTCTTTCAGACTTCCTTAACTTTTCTCTACTTACAAACTAGCTCTCTCTTCCACCAATAAATTCAGCAGATAACTTTGGCTGTTACTTCAAGAAAATAAAAGCCATAAATTTAAATTTTCTTACATTCTTGCCACAGTATCTACAAATATTTCTGATGTTGCATTCTTTTATCCTCCCCCACCCCTGTTATAATTGAGGTGGTGTTCTATTATTTTCTAAATTATATTCCTCCACTATGCTTTAGATTTTATTCTTTCTTACCTTGTCCAGGGCATTGTCTCAAGTAATTCTCTGACCTCTCATTCTCCTTACTTTCCAAATCATCAGTTAAACATGTTAAGGATATTCCCATCTTACACACACACACACACACACACACACACACACTCATTCAAATGCCTTCATTCAGTTCTAAATATTTCTACAGCTACTGCAGCTGTACTTTTCCCTCCCTTCACAGCCAGGCTTCTGGAGACGATGTATATACTCCATTTATTTCCTTACCTCTGAGTCACTACTCATCACCCATCAGTGTGCCTTCTCCACCTAAAAGTCCATTTTTGCCTTCTTCTGAGGGGTCTCTCTCAATTCTCATTTTACTTGACCTCTTCCTAGGATTCGACACTGTCGAGCATTTCCTTATATCTTGGATTCCATAACAATGCACATTCCCCATTATATAACTATAATCAGGCCATTTCTTCTCAGTCATTTTTGGGGGCTCTGTACTCTGTCCATTCTTTACATGCTGATGTTGTTCATAATGACATTCTTCACACTGTTCTTCTCGACTTCATATACTTTCAATGAAATAATAGGCAAATGCCCATCAGTAATTACCACCTGTGCTAATGAGTCCTAAATCTTTACCTCTGTCCAAATCTCTATTCTGTGATTTATGCTGAGGTGCTATAAGCATCTTAAATGCAAGATGTTCAAATCTGAATATGTTATTTTCCAAAACATATATTTCCTCTTATGTTATTTAGTTCAGTGATTGACAGCACTATCCACCTGGAAGTGTAAGTCAGACAACTGGAAATATTTTTACATTTTGCTCATAACCAATTCTTCCCACCCCCATATGTCCATCCCCATTCACAAGCCAATAAAATGCCAAATTCTTTAATTCTACCAACTAAAGATCTGTTATATTTATCACTTTTAGCTATTCTCGCTGCTACCTTTTTTTTTTTTTTTTTTTTTCACATTTTTCTTTAGTGTGTATTACCCTCATTTCTAACTGGAATTATTGCCACAGTCTCTTAAACAGTGTCCTGATCTCCACTCTTAACCTGTTTAACTCATGATCCACAATTGCTCTCAGAATGACTGAAAATCTGACCATGTCACATATAGACTTAAAAATTCATTGCTGTTCAAAGTCCAAACTCCTCAATGTGGCTACAGAGCTCTGTTTAAACGGTCTGCTACTTATGGTGATCATTCACCATTCCTTCATCTGCACACTTTAGAACCAGCCATACAGAGGTTTCAGTTCTTCAAGAATGCACTCTTGCTCTGACTGTGTCTTTATGTGGATTGCTCTCTCTACTTGAGTTCCACCCCTCTTTTGTGCCCCCGTCAGGATCATCTTTCCATTCTCAGATTAGCCACCCATTTCTTCTCAGCCTTCCTTGAATTTCAAGACCTATCGTGCTGCTCCTACTATGTATACTTCACCATCGAAACTCTTGTTGCTTGATAATTGCCAGCTCTTCTCTTTATATTATGTGAATTATATTCTTTATGGATTATAAGAATTGTAAGGCTAGAAAATATGTCAGTTTTGTTCATCATTAAATCCCCAGCACTTAGAACAGTGCCAGGGACAATAAATGCTCAATGAATATTTCCTGAATTAATTAATAAAAATAAACTATATGCCATAATAAAATCCCAATGGATTTGAATATTTACTCCAGTTGCAAGGAGTATTGGTACCTAATATGTAAAGTTTTTATACATATAAAACGCAATCCTAGAAACAAGTCTCTGAGTAGAAGGCAATGTTGTTTTACACATGAAATAACTTTTTTAAAAAAAGTCCAGTGACTTGCCTGAGGTCAGAAAGAAAGGGATTTAAAAAAAAGAAGAAGAATTAGATTCCCTGACTTTGAGTTCAGTGTTGTTTTTGTGTATTACGTTGGCTGACATTCAGAAGCGCTGCAAGTGCAACATTTGCATACTTTGTTCCATTAGACAAGTTTGTATAATTAAAACAGAAAACAAAAAAAAAACTAGTATGACCAACTATTACTACTAATGATAAAACAAGTTGTCCTTTAATTGATGTTAGTTTGACTGTTGGAACAGAACTACTTTTGACTCAACTCACTAAGATGTCATACCCAAATGTATTTGTATTTATAATGAGAGGAAAACAGACCACACACATTTCACCTCTGGAGAATATAAAATATCTAGTATTTGGGTTAGCTAATTTATGACTATTCTTTCAGCCTCATTGTAATTCCTCTGTAGTCTTACAGTGGATGAATCCTCATGCTGTGGAAATGGCCAGATCTCTATGGTTTTATTGTTTAACCAAGTAACTTCATTTGAGAGTTATGTGTGTGTGTGTGTGTGTGGCAGGTGGGAGGGGGGAGTGGGGGAATTTAAATTTTCAAATTGTAAAGGCACTGTATAGTTGAGAGTTATCACCCAGAAATCACTAGAAGCAGGAGTTGAAAAACATCTTTGAAATTTTTTCATCTTTTATTCTCTTGATACTTCACTTGCAAATGGATATGTAACCTGTTGTTTGGGGAGATATTTATTTACATAATGAATATTAGTACAGTCCTTAAATTCATTGTCTTATAGACCAAGCCTGTAATTCTTACCTTTCTATTCATAGCATATGTCTGTGGGAAGTGTATTTTAATAGAAGAGGGACGGTCTGAAGACCATCTTTGTTTCCTATTGGGGCCTTTCCAGATTGGATGAAATCTAAGGAGAGCCATCTGTTGAATATTTAGTATTCACAACAGTAGAACTACTCCTGGCTGGCATCTGGTTTTGCCAAGTCTTAGCTAAAAATAAATATTAAATAGAACTTGATTTCTTTCCTAATTGGTTTTGAATTCTTCTAGAAGAGGTTGCAAATTCTGAAGGGAAAGAAATATGGGAAAAATAAATGTAGGCATTAAATTTTCATTTTCATTCACAAAACATTAGGTTGAATTTTAAGATCAAATATGCCAAAACATTTCTACTTTTATTCCTCTGTCATCTCTCCTGTGAGTTTTTTTTAATACATTGCTATGAAATAATAATTACCAATTCATTGATTTTGTGTGTACCATACCCCCTCCCCAAACACGTGCACAGGTTCTATATTAAGTTGCATTTCTATGCTAATGTAATAAAAATAAAAATTATGCTAACCATTTTGCTGGCTCTTGGGACAGTATTTTTCATATTTAATTCTTGATCATTGGTAGAGGAAGTACAGTGTCTTAGCTGTCACCTAGCTTAGACAGACCCTCTCAGACATTAAACAGTGATGTATCAGTAAAAGTATCCCACCAGATTTGAAGTTACATAAAAAGACAAACTGAATTAAGACCTTTTTATATAGGTTAATAAATATTAATTAAATTCCTTCTCTACAGGGTATAATCTTATGTGATGAAGAAAATATTAAGAAGTTTCATAGAAATTATCTGCTTTCAAGGACCCAAGGGGCCGATTTGTTAAAAAAAATGGTAAAGAACCATAAAAGATTTATATTTTCCTTTTTTAGAAGCTACTCAAATACCAGACTCTATATATAGTTTGTTATTATTAGACATTATCCACCTTGTAAAAAATTATTTAATATTGTCTAGGGCTTTGAAGACACGAAATTGAAAGAGAGTAGCTCACTTTCTTCAATCATTTTTCTGGAACAGCAAACTAGTGTTTAGGGAAGAATAAACTAGCTTCATAATTGACTCGGTTTTGCCTGGCAAAACATTGCATCAAGGCTGTTTGTTCTTGTATTATTGAGGGGAGGGTCTTCACACAAAGGAATGTCAATAGGCCCCACTGTGACCAATCTTTGACAATACGATGACAGGCAAAACATTTGTCCTGACAATATGGCATTGTGAAAAATACTTGGCTTATGCACATGCCAAAACGAAAAATGCTTTCCTCTTTATGATATAAAGAAATAGTTTGTCCCTCAGAAGAAATGTTTTTGATAAATGCCAAGGATAAAGAAGGCAGAAGGAAACTGGGAAGAAAATGAGGGAAACAATTGTACTTGAGCATGATTGTGTGGTAAACAATTGTCAGCTGTTTGCACTCAGGATGGGTGACACTGAGAGTTCAGTTAATACTTCACATGCCGAGGGATATACTCTTTTCTGATTTCTCTGAGCATCAGGGTAAATGGTAACTGTAAAGTGGTGAATTCCATTGTTGAATTGAATATTGAACAACTTCGTTGATTGTTTAGATACATATGGCTATTTCATTCTGCATTATTACATAATAATTGCTTTCTTTTAAAATGCATTTTAACTGCATATAGACCACATAATTGTTCAATGCTTGAATAGTCAGAAAACAACACAAAAACATAAAGCAGGGCAATATGAAATTAGCATAACTGAAACGTAAAACTATTTTTAGGAAGACAAACACTTTTCCTGTTTTGTCTATACGTCATTATATTTAGATAATGGGTGAAAATGACATCTGTGTTCTTTGGGGTCTGCCTTCTTTGTTAAAGAAAATATTTTCACTCTGTGGCCGTGAATGATGCTATATATCAATTCAAGATAAAGGTAAATAAAAAAGCCTTCATGAAAACATCAGGGGGGAAATGACAAAAAGAAGGAAAGAAAAGGAATAGCAGTATCTCGATGGAACTGATAAGTGCAATTTAATGATGTTGATCGAAATAATGAATGTATTTATTTTGGATTCAAAGTTTGACTTCACAGGAAAATATATGGTTTTTAATGATTTATTCTAAGTATGAAGTACTTGTTTTTCTTCACAGTGCAACTAGACTTTAAGTCTTTAAGGAAGCTGTTTTATGGATAATAAAAGAGAAGTACAATATGGAGAAAACTTGCTACTATTATCATGAACGTCTTCTCTGAGGCCATCAAATCCAGACCCCTTTTCATGAAGTCTCTTACAGGCTGCTTTTTACTCCACTCATGGGCCACTTCATGCCTAAGTCTTGACAATTTACCTCCTCTAAAGACAGTAACCTCAATCAAAAGTGTCCGTTCTCCAAACTGCGGGCCCTCCTTCAAAACATGTCTTTTTCCCCAGTCAACACCTTCACAAGACTCCACATTATCTGTCCCATGTTGGACATCTTCTAGTAAAATATGTAACTATATTCTATATTCTTTTCAGAGGAAACCCACAACCAACTTTATCCACAGATATAAGAAAACAGTAATCAAAGGAATAGATTTCTCTAGTTCTGGATTATTCAGTGGAAGGCAGTAGAGAATATAAGAACCTGGGCTGTGAAGTAAGGATACTAAGGTTTGAATCTCAGCTCCATTACTCACCAGCTATGAACCTCTGATTCCTCATCTGTAGAATGGGAATAATTATTATCCTTTAAGATTATATACATATAATCTTAAAGTTATATGCAAGATTATATACAGACGGTGCAAAAAATGTATGCACATTTTAAGAAAGGAAAAAAAAAACTATTAAAATTGTAATATTCAATATATACCAATAACAAAAGATGAATACAAGTCACGTTTGACTTCTGCAATTACAAGAGGTGCTCAAAGTGGTTACCATCAGCGTTCCAACACTTCTGATTACGGAGAACCACTGTTTGAGCAACGTTGACCATCTCTTAAAATGTATGTACATTTTTTTTGGCACCCCTGGTATATGTGTGTATACAAGTCTATATATGTATGCATATAGCATTTTATCTACTCTGGACATGTATTTTATTAACTGTTAGCAAATTTAAATAAATAAAATCTCTATGTAGGGACTCACAGATCAGTTTATGAATTTTTAAATAAACCAGGTCCAGATCCTCGCTGCAGCCTCTCCCACAGGGTCTTACTGTTTTCTCCAGCTCAGCTCTCCATCTTCTACAAATAGCTGCCCAAAGAATAAGAATGGTAACTATACAAGAACAGTCATTCTACGGAGTGAAGCAAATAACACTTGTTCCCAAAGAAATACCAAGACTTGTGGAGATAAAATTTTAACTCTTAAGATAAACATAGATCTGTCAGATATACCCTTAGATAATGAAATATCTATTATCAAGCAATACCTTATTTGCACTGAGGTAACTTCCCTATTTTCAGACTTTCTTGACTAACTTAGTATATTTGTTTTATCTTTACATTACAAAATAAATAAATAAGTAAATCATCTGCCCTCTTCCCCCACCACAAAAAAAAAAAAAAAAAGAAAAAAAAGAAATCAGCTATCAAGGAGCAGATATTTCTTACATCTTTTTCTTTTTTTTAATTTTGTTTCTACTTTGATTTTTGTTTGTTTGTTTCAGGTGTACAAAATTGGTAGATAAGGGTAAAAGGGATCAAATATATGGTGATGGAAGGAGAACTGATTCATATCTTCAATATGACTCATTTTCAATTTTGTGATCATCAGTGTTGAAAAAAGCCAGCCTTAGTCACTTCACTCTATGACGTCTATCGAAGAGGCTCATTTGATCATAAAACATTTTATCAAAAAGCCTAGAATTGTTGGACTTTTTTTTATGGTTCATGCTATTAGTTTTGCTTCCATTTCCTAAAAAGTAGTTCCCAAATCTAGGCTATTGTGTGAAATTCAACTGTTCTGTGTATCATTGAGCTGCAATGTTTCTTAAAGGAAAATTTCGAGTAAGAACATTGTGGGGAGAAGTACAAGATTATGTGATAGCAGATGAAACTAAGTGCAGGTAGGACGTAGAAAGCAACAGTACGCTGCCCCCAAAATGTGCAGATAAGACATTCATTGAAAATGAATTTACAGATTATAAAATATAGAAGGCGAAATCAACCATCTTTAGAAACAAGCCACCTGAATCAATATTCTGTAAATGATTTGTCTGAAATCAGAGAAACAACATATCACAACAGAGAAAATTCCATGGCATTAAATCTTGAATGTTTGAATACATCATGTGTCTGAAATTTAATTCTATCTCTCGGATGACAAATTAATTTCCTGTGAAATAACTATTATAATCAACCAATGATGACTGGGCTGCTTGCTACTTTGAGAAAGCATCTAAGACTCAGTCCAGACTTTCAGAAAAGATGGCTGTTGTTAACATCCACCATTCCATAGCATCAAGGAATGGCAACAAACCATTTGCTGATCCCCTTGGGTCTTGTTGTCTTCACCAACTCTAGAAGACCAGTAAGATATTTTTCAAGGCAATTTTGAAATGTACTGTTGTTTTGATTCTGGTGCTAGAAAAAGTGAGAGTGCCATCACTATCAGAAACCCCTCTGGAAGTTATATGCCTGTAATTGAGAATAATTCCACAGGTGGCATAACAATGGTATTAGTTATTGATGTCATCTATCTAATTACCTTGGGTCCTGAAATCATGATTAATGTCAGTATTCTGGATTTTTTTATTACGCATGCTGGTTTACTCAATAGGAAAGACCACACTGATCAAGCATGTATAAGTATTTAGTTTGTTTGCCACTCATATTTCTCATTATAAATTAGCAAGCAGGCAATCTATTTATAAATTGATTAATGCATTGGTGTCTTGAGAGTTTGGTTAGCCAGAATTCTTCCAATTGAGTATACCCCAATGTGATTTCTGGTTGTGCTTGCAAAATTAAATGATTGTCTATGAAACGGCAGACTCTAAACTATGCACATGCTGTCAAAATTGTCTCTGGAAGATTTCCCAAAAAGGCCAGCCAGCATCACTGCAATGGTATCTTTCCTTCCCCTTCCTAATAAAATTCTAAAATCAAAAGCAATTCATCATCTGTGTATGCATTTTAGAATGCACATATTTGGTAAATTCTATTGTTTTTCAAGACTACATCATGGTAGTTGTTAAAAATTCAGAATACTGGCATTAGTAGGGGATGCATCTTTATATATACAAACTAATTATTATACATGTACTTATGCTTATGCAAATGCAAATTGTCTCAGAAATTTTGCTTTCTTAGTTATAGAAATTTTAAACTGTATTGTATTCTACTTTCCAACTTGTATTATTTATGTTCCCTCTTCAGGAAAAATATGAAATCTCCTTTAATAATATTAAATTATTTAATGTCTAGCAAATGAGTTAATAAAATTAAATAAAACTATCCAAAAAACAGTGTTTCGTTTTCTAACTACTTATGTTAGTTCCCTCATTCTCTTACACCTCCTAAAGGTGATATGCATACCTATGAACTTTGAAGACTGGATAATGACAGATGAAGACATTGTAACCAATTTTAAATGGACTGTCCCATGTAAAAGATACAAGTTCATTACCAGTGATTAATTTCAGTCAGAATAAAGTAGACACATTTTTTTTCTCCCTAAATGCTTAATAGACTTATACCAATTCTCAAAACATGAAACTCCTAGTGAAGGTAATGGTTAATTGCACTCTGTTAATTAAATTAGAATTTTGGGAGCCAGTCGGAAAGAACTGTACATCATATGAACACAAATTCATGCCCTTAATGTTGTTCAACACTAAGTTTTGGGAATAAAAATATTCACTATTGGGGTTTATATATGTGTAAATATTTCAGAGTTGAGGAAATATATCATACTCTCTTGTAGATCAAAACAAATCGGTTTCTTTTGAATTATAATGCTTCTGTGAAATATTCTTATTTGAGTCAATAGATACCTTTTATTTCTAAACAAAGGAACTGCCTTGTTGTGGGTAGAATTTTGAGGTATGTATGAACCAACAACTGTATATCACAGAACTCTGGATGTGACAGATTGACTAAAATGGCCAACTATGTTCACTAACTGGCTTGAACAACTATTTTCCTAGAGGTGATTGTTTACATAGTGTGTGAACATTGCCTTAATCTATAATCCCAAATATACAATTGGGTTAATAATGTGTCTTTGTGTCTTTTAAAAGACAGACAGTAATATTCATGGCTCTCAGAAAACAATGACGCTGGACTTGGATACACCACATTATTGTAGGGTAAAACCAATCAGTAATGCTAAGAGGACACAGTTTGGTTCTCTGCTTTACGCAATGCATCAATAAACTTCTGAATAATAGCTAACACTAGTACCACAAGCCATTTAGGATGTAATAAAGATTTTTACTATTGTCTTTTAAAACAAAAATCTAGTAAATATGCCAAATATACCTCTCTTGCAGTGCTTGAAAGCTTTAGAAGTGATGAAGCACTTAACAAATCTTATTTGTATTTAATTGTACTGTAAATTTGCATAAATCAGTGAGGATGGGATTGTTTTTTTATGTTTAGGTTAACATCAGGAACACACACACACACACACACACACACACACACACAAAGATTTATAGCCCACTGACATATATGTTACTAGCAAGATATATATAGTTTTGTTCAGATACATGATTTGTCTTTTTAGCAACACATACTTTCATCTGATACTATCTGACTCTTAACAAGCGTTATTCTGAAGCTACATATTTAATATATCCTATCTAGACAGTAAAATGATTTCCATAAACTTATACAAACTGTCTTTTTAATTCAATATCAAATACAATGAAATCTCATTCTCTCTAGTCTTCATGATCTAATTTGATGACATGCTAATTAAAAAGGACAAATACACAATTAGGGTGTAAAAGCTATTGAAAACCAGCCTTATCTCTCCTAGATTAGTTGAAAGAGTAAAGTAAACATACAGATTATTTCAAGACACTTTCAGAATGAAATTGTTCTGTTGTACCATACAATTATTTGGCCAACTCTCAAAGGAAAAACCAGATTGTATAATAGAAACTACAGTGTAATGTTCTGGTGTGTGTGTAAATTTAAAAATCATATAATGGGGTCTGAGACATTTTAAAAATGACTATTTATAGACTGACTTATTACAAAAAAGTGGGGAATGTAGTGACATGTAGATTTTTTTCCTAGTGTCTCCTATAATAAAATCATACAAAAATATATAAAAATTGATCATGTGGTATTGTAATCCTAAATCTAGAGTATTTAGAACCATAGATTATGAAGCTAAGGGAAAGAAAACTATTGATGGCACCTAGACAATACGCACCATCTGAACAACTTATTTTGTACTCTTCTTTTTATCATTTCTTTTTCTCCTACATCACCAAAGATCTTTCTGATTTCTCTCAATTTTATTTCTACAGCTCCTTTCACAATAATCAGTACTGTGTTATCAGTTGTTAGGATTCATATCTTGAGAAATGTCAAAGTGTGTCTCCTTTTTCCCATTCTTTAATTCATATCTTTTTTTTCTATCTCTTTTCTCTTTTAGTTTAATTGGCATGAGACTTTGTATTCTTGTCAAATTAGTCAGATAGACGGAAGCCCTAATTTATAAACAGAGTTGAGTCAACATTGATCAGAAAGAAAAATCGCTAGTAAGGCAAGCTGGTGCCTACTTTTCTCCATTTTCTCCTGGAATGAGCCTAAGTTCTTTGATTTGTTAGTGGCACCCAAACCACTTCTTAGCTGCCATGTTGTAACTGAAGGCTGTCTAGATTGCAAATGCTATAGGTAGAGAATTTACGCAAAAGGATGCTGAACAGCAAATTAAGTGTTTGGAACTAATATGATTCTTCAAGAATATGCCTCAATAGTAATGTCTGTGAATAACACTTTCTGTGGCTGTGTCAGTAATACACTTTGAAGTGTTACAATTACCGAAGTTGTATACAAATGAACAAGTTTGAACATCTAGATTTCCTAATTTAACAAAATCTCTGTTGATATCTCAAACGTTTTACCTTTCTTTAATATTTTTACTTTAGTTTACTGTTTACTTTTTATGAGAAGTTGAGTAACTGATATAATTTAGATAAAAACATCATCACTATAATTATCGTAATATCACATTCATAACTAGTGTTAGGGATTAAAATGTAAATGGAATCAGATTTTAGAAAAGAATGAACATTTGTTGTTTTGCTTTTAGTAAAAAGGAAGATTACCCAAGAAGATAGAGATGTATCTGCTCTATAATGACATGACTGTGAAAAGGGCTAATGGAGGGGAGGTAGTCATTCATTCATTCAACAAACATCGATTGAGCGTATAATAATGTGAGCGCTGGATACTGTGGAAAAAATAGTGAGCAAGTCTAGAATACTCCTGAATTAATTTATACGTGAGAAGCAGAAAATAAATAAGTGAATATGCAAAAAATAAAGGGACAAATGCAATAACCACATTAATAACTACCTTAAAGAAGCATGCTGTATAGTGTGATGGAGGTCTTGAGGGTGTCTACTATTCTTGGAAGAAGTGACATTTAAGCTGAGATCTTAAGCACTGACCACATTTAAGTCACTGCATTAATATAAAAGCTCCTTCCTCAAATCCTGAGGTGCCAAGATCCTAAGTAATTGCTAAGGCATTGATTTAAAGTGGCCCTTTAATTTAAATAAAATAATTTGTGGTTATATACTATTGCAGCGCTCTAATTTTGTAATCTAGGGTAAGTTCCTTAAACTTTTTAAATAGGAAAATACCAGCTTCTAAGGATTATGATGAGGATGCAATTATTTCTTCCTCTCAAAGACATCCCTTTTTGCCAGACTCCTTACTGCCACTCTCCATTTTCTATTTCCCTTCTCAGCTTTCTGAGCTTTCACAGTCCTGTACATTTGATTTTACTTGAATGATCAATCAAGCCATAGCCTGAGTCAACACTCAAAATG
Source organism: Rhinolophus sinicus (assembly GCF_036562045.2). Taxonomy (NCBI): domain Eukaryota; kingdom Metazoa; phylum Chordata; class Mammalia; order Chiroptera; family Rhinolophidae; genus Rhinolophus; species Rhinolophus sinicus. The sequence continues at coordinate 91,569,069 of NC_133753.1, read as the reverse complement.
TGGCCAGTAAGATCTTCACTTTGCTTACAGAATTGTCAGGAAAACATAATCAATTCAGATTACCTAATTTTCATTTGTCTTTAATCGTGAACTAATGAAAGCTATTAAGAGTAATGTATTTAAATACAAATTTAAATATAACCACTACTTATTTACTGTATGTAGTTTGAAGGTATTATCTCATTAAATAATCTTAATCCTATGAGGTATTATTATCCCCCTATTAATGGTGAGGAAACTGATACTTAGGGAGGTTCAGTTACTTTCCTGTGATTATACAAGTAGTAAATAAAATCTGAACTTAAAACCATGTTACTTCACTCTAGAATCTTGCATTTCAATAAATGACTGTAAAAAATAGAGTTGATCCACTTAAGATGCAAATTTCCTCCTCAAAGGATTTTAAAAATGCAGGCATGTATAATTTGTATTTCATTATGAAGATGAGTCAAATTTTATGTGACCTAAGGTTTGAAAACAGGTCTGCTATACCTCAAATTTAGATAATTAATATTTTTTTCCATTTCTGCTTTTTCTCCAGTGAGTCTGTGCAATAGAGCTCTCCCTCAAAAAACCAGGAAGATTTTTACTTTGTTTTTATGTATCATTTGAAGATTTCAAACAGCCTAGATATCACCTTTTGCGTGTGATGAGTCATAATTCTATTATAGATTTATTTTTAGTTTATCATTATCATCTCAGTTGAGAGCTGTGATTCCCCAAAATTCTGAACATTTGGCCAGAGGGAATAAACTTAAAATATACATAAAGATTAGGAAATATTACTTATTTGTGACCTGGAACTGAGAAGTCATTTGAAATACAAACTACTATAACTAATAATATAAGGCATTCTTTAAAATTGGGTTCAGGATACTCTGGTTTCTCATTTATTAAGTCAAAATAAAATTTAACATTGACATATAATGCTTATTAAAATAGATTTAGAACCATTTTATCTGTGAAATCATTTTCTCATTTTGTAAAATAATGTCGTTAAATTTCTGTATGTGTGAGTATTACGATTGAGGGTGAAGATGGGGAGGAAGACTTATTGTTATTTGTCCTATCATTGATAAAAGAACAACAATTAAATTCAGTAACTTAAAAAAATAATTATATAAGTATTGTTACTAAAACAAAAATTCATACCGTTGAAATAAATAAAAATTGCTAGATCATAAGATTATTGTGATCAACACAGCATAATGAAAATAAAAACATTTTTTTCAATTAAAATTTGTCAGGGTGACAATGGTTAATATAATTACATAGGTTTCAAGTGTACAATTCTATAATATATCATCTATATATTGTATTATATATTGATATTTGCTTTATCTTGGGATAAAGCATAAATCTGATTTTGTTAAAGTTATCTACTCTAACTACATATTGGAAAGTAACTGAATTCAAAATACTTGGGGAAACATTAATTCTTTACTATTGTCATACTGTGTGATCCAGTTAAGATACAAATCTAGATGGTTTAGCTTACTACATGCTTAGGCTATATGGTATAGCCTATACAATATCTTACCTGCTTAATTGTTTATTCATTCTGATTTTGAAATTTAAATCTGACAATAAAGTTTTTTGAAAGACATTTTACACTAATATGGAATTGGTTTCATACTCAAATTCTCTTAAAGGAATTTCTACCTTTTTCTTTGATTAGGATTTGGTGATGACCACATTTTCCTCTTAGCTGCACAGGAAAAACATGTGCTGTCTCTTTTCCTGACAGGGTTACAGTTTTGTGTATTAACTCAAATTGGCTATTTAAATTATTTTTGTTATCATTGTTTTAATGTTGTTTGGATTCAATAGCATGTCTGAATTTTGCTAATGCAGTGCTGACGTGCTGTGTCCAAAACTGACTGGAGTGAGGCCAATTTGGTCACTTGGCCAATTTCTGAATGCAAACCAGTTGCTGATTAACTGAATTTGACAGCATAAGGGAGATTTCAGAATTGTCTAGGATTCAGTTTTCCAGATGAGAAAGCTGAGGCTTAATTAATATGACCAGCTTGTACAGGATCACATGGAGAGTTAATGGAAGGGTTTTCACTTGACGCCAGGATTTATGGGAGGAACAAATTGTGGTGTAGTCACACTTAATATCGTTGTTTTATGTGTGTAGACATGGTCCAAATCATTTAGAAGATATTTATTATGATCAGACATGAGAATAACTGGATTTTATTTTCTCTTATTCCATTATATGTGTCTTCTTACTTAAATTGTTTGACTTCTTTATGCCAAAATATACCTGTGCACTAAATGAGAGTTGGTTTATTTGATTTTCTTTTATAAATAAATATCTGTGGTCAATTGGTACAAAGAAGAAAAGACCGTTTTTGAAATATTTGAGATTTAAAAATGACAGTTCACTAATAGACAAATTTAATCACCGATGGCAAAGGTGTCACAAATCTAATTAAATTACTAAACATATACAAAATAAAGCAGCTACTCTTTATTAATCCTATTATTGCATAATCCAATAAATCTCTCCCTCCTCTTGTCCCGATGGGCTAATTTGTTAACAAAAAGCAAGCAGTGTTAAGTAGCTTTCCCAACAACTATCAAAATAACCCAGAATAATGTCAAGTGATTGAAAAAAAGAGAGGAAATATGTTTGCATGAGGTACGGTATGAGAGAGTTGGAGAGTTTATAAGGCATTTGTGTCAAGAGGAGCATTTTTGTGAAAGAACTTTTTTTCAGATATCTATGTTTATAAACTAAACAGAATATGGATAGGTTAAAATACTAATTTCTACAGTATAAATTTTATTTTAGCACCTTTTTATTACTTGACATAATGACATGTATGGTAATTTTTTCTTTCATGCTTCATATCAAACTGCTCAGGGCTAAATACAGAAAATTACATTTTCTTTCTAATCTGAGCATTTGATTGAAGAATTATGTCATATAAAAAGAGTATATTTTCATAAAAATATGCTTTTCTCTAATGTTGAAAAGAGTGTTGCTTTTTAAATTGTTTTAGAATTTATATATTTTTATGCAGCTCTCTCTGTTCATCTTTAATATTAGCATACTATTTGTTCATTGGTCTGTAATGAAATTCCTCATGGATTCATACTACAATTCACAAAACTTTCATTGTAAAAAACTTCCTGATTAAGAAAGACTAGATTTTTTTAAACATTGATAAAAACAATTTGGGCCAATTTCTCTCACCCTCCAGATCCTGACGACCACTATTATATTGTCTGCCTCTGTGAATTTGGCTATTTTCGATAACTCATATAAGTGGAACCACACAGTATTTATCTTCCTACAATTGGCTTATTTCACTCAGCATGCCCACCGGGTTTATCCATATTGTGGCAAATGTCAGGATTACCTTCTTTTAAAAGGCTGAAAAATATTCCATTGTGTGGATATATCACATTTTCTTTATCCATTCACCTGTTGATGGACACTTGGGTTGTTTCTATATCCAGGCCATTGCGAATAGTGCTGCACTGAACATGGAGAGCAGATTCCTCTCTGGGACCTTGATTCAGTTCTTTTGGGTCTATATCCAGAAGAGGGAATGCTGGGGCATTTGGTAGTGTGAGGGAAGTGGGGCATTGTTATTCAGTGTGTATAAAGTATCAGTTACGCTGTGTAAGTTGTAGAGTTCTGCGTACAACACAGTGGGATATTTAACAATGCGGTATTGCACACACACTTCAAAATTTGTTACAGGAGAAGATCAAGTGTTAAGTGAACTTATCTCATGCACAGGAAAACAAAGGGACACAGAAAACTCTGGGAGGTATTGAATATGTCTTCCCTTGATTGTGGTAATGGTGTCACGGGTGTTTGCTTATGTCCCCACTCAACTGTACACATTAAATATGTGCAGCTCTTTATATATCAATTATACCTCAATAACGGTGTTAAAAATAAATAAATATTTTTTAGAAAACCACAACAGTCAGCCCAATGAAGTACATTAATAGACCTCATACAAACAGAGATATTACACAGTCCAGATATAGGTAATTCTTTTATAGAAACTGCCTTTCTATTTTTCCTTACTTTTCAAAATTATGTGAATTTAGATAGGCAGGGGATCTGAAATATGTTCTCCAGTAGAACTGCTTAAATTGCTTCCTCATTACACTCATAAATATTTTAAATGTCAGAAAAGAAATGACCTCTACGTGGTTCCTTGAGAAATCACTTACAGATTTTTTGGGTCTAAGTGTCACATATCTTTTTTGCTGGTAGTTGTAGAGAATTAGGGTGGATCATTATGATACAACAATATTTGCTGTGGTGTACTACCTAATGTCATGATTGAAATTTAATTGGGGATACAAGTTATTCTGATTGTACTTTGTCATAGATAAAGCATACACACTGTATATTTAAGCTTTTCCTTCAAAGGCATAACTTCATTTCACTATCAGATTTCTGCTTTTCCAAGTTAAAATTTACCAAATGTTTATAGATTATTCCCTTTGATGTTGTGTTGAATTGTTAGACATCACGTAAATACTGTTTGAAAGATATGTCCTTTTTCTGCATTTCTTTCTCTATCCCAATTATTGAAAGCACAGACACATACCCTAAACTCTTGCAGTGAATGTCGCAAGTAGTAATTGTATTATAGATTAATGTATTACAAATATATAGAGGAATAATAATAATAATTTCCAAAGTGTATATCAGGTTTAGATCTAGGTATGTAAAAATAAATCAAATTGACACATAAGATATCTAATATAAATTGGTATTTTTATTGGGTAACCTGTAACTCACTCATAAAAAATGAGAGAAATGGAACCCATTTGAAATTGCTGTTTATGAGATATACATGTATATGTAGATTCATTGGTTTTGCTATTCTTCCTTTTAAATTGTTATGCCCTTATATTTCTAGCCCAAGTGGTTTCCCCACAGCTATTTCAAGAAAACAAAATAGAAAAAATGTTACTTTTCATATTATTGAAACATTTGATTTGTGCATTAAACTTCCTTGCACTATTTACTTCTTTTTAAATATAGAGGATTTTTTTTCACTTCCTATTTAGTGTTTTGGACTAAATTTTACAGTCTCACTCATTCTGAAGTCCACAGGACAAACTTTGAGTACCTCACTTAATTTTCCTTTGCTTTGGTTTATTATTATAACATGATTGCTAGGTGAGCTGCAGTTCTGTGATTCTTGATTTTGGATTTATTTTTGTCTACTGCTGATATCAGATTTTACCCATTCATTAGGAACATTAATTCATAATAGTCAACACTCGACATTTGTATCATGTGGATTTGAGACTTTACACCCCAGTATGTATGACTTAAGTAGTTTTCACATTTTCTTAGAGGTCAGAAGATAAAGGAAAAAATAATGTATTCAGTGATCATAAACACGTCTACTTTTGTATTTGGAAGAAAAGAAAACACACTTGAATTTTATTGAAAATTACTGGGTTCCTTAGTGGAAAACTTTGGAAGCCTTACCAACCTTGAGAAACTCAGACAGGAGCACCTGTTTTCCTACGTCATTCATTAACTATGAAAGTTCAATTGACTCCTCCTCTAGCTGATTGACACCTCTCCTATGTTCTGTCCTGTTCTCTTTCCATCCCTACCCTACCCTTCCCCTTCCCCTTCCCCTTCCCCTTTCTCTCTCTCTCTCTCTCTCTCTCTCTCTCTTATTTTTTTTTTATTTCAATAAGAAATTTAATAAAATGAACCCCTGTAGTATACAAGTACTGGTCTAATAAACTAAGCTACATAGTTTAGCTTTAGGTAGTTCTTAAAATGAACATGGTAAAATAAATAATAATAACCGAGTCTACTTGAATGCAGTGACAACAACAAAATCTTGCCTTGTTTAGGCTATAAATATATGTGAAACATGAGTCAATCCAGTTAAATAATTTGTCAATCCGGAGTGAAAGAAAAAGAAAAAAAAATCTGATTGTAGAGCTTTGTTTCTACATGATTATCTGAAACCTAGAAAGTTACCTTAAAAATTTGCAAAGCAAACAAAATCATGTCAGAATAACTGATGATAAAGAAAACAGTTGTACACATAAGAATGACGTCTTTTTTTTATAGTTGAGGGTACAGTTGGTGGCCTGTGCTATTGTTCACCTGAAGATTTGTCTGGCTGGAGTACAGAAGGCATACACAAATATTTTGGCATCAGTTGCCTACACTAAAATGGAGAGGTTTCACACACACACACACACACACACACACACACACACACTTCCCCCTTTTGTTAATAAAAAGGTGGGAGGAGCTATATTAACAATGATACCACATTCTCACCTGGCAACTATCAGCTGGAATGGGATAAGGGCCTGCCCCTCTTCCAGCATCCCACACTTCACTGGGCCAGTCCTTTCTGGTTGTGAGCAGAATCCACCCCTCTCTCGCTATTGTTTCTAACTCCTGGTCTGATACCTGATGTGTTCTCTTAGGCATGTGAATTTTCCCCCTAGTTTATAGCATATACACTATTTTAAAATATGGATTAGTTTAATGGGCTATCACAGATAGCGCTTATCAAGTAAGCAATTAAGATAAACAAAGAACAAAAATCAGTTAAGAATTTTGTAATACCTGCTCTGTTTAGTTTATCCAAAATGTGAGAGTTACCAATTGTTGCCATGCTTCTAGTCTTTCACTGGGGATTCAGCACCCACTAAACGTTCTTCACAGAACTAGCTACCGTGTTTCCCCAAAAATAAGACCTAGTCAGACAATCAGCTTTAATGAATCATTTGGAGCAAAAATTTATATAAGACCCGGTATTATATTATAGTAAAATAAGACCGGGTATAATATAATATAATATAATATAATATAATATAATATAATATAATATAATATAATATAATATAATATACAATATAATATAATACAATACCAGGACTTATATTAATTTTTGCTCCAAAAGATACATTAGAGCTGATTTCTGGCTAGGTCTTATTTTCGGAGAAACACGGTAGCTAGTTGTGCAGCAGGTCATAAAAATAATCCACAGCTTACATTTCAGAAGCACTAGGGTTGTTTGCTTGTATAATTTTGTCTTATATTTTTAATGGGAACTCATTTCAGGAAAGCAATTTGTGCAAAGCTTTTTCTTTGACAATTATTTGTGACCTATCACATCTGGCACCTCCGGCATCTGAAAGACTAAAAACAAAAATAAATAAATAAAAATCAATACCAGGCAGGTACATACACATCAGGGACATGGTTCATTCAGACAGACCTATAAATAAACACTTGCCAGTTTTTTTCCAGGAATATAGGTGGTGGGAATGAACAGTGTGAACAAGGGCTCTTCTAATAGTACGTAAAATATGCATGTTGTAAAAATAGGCTTATGTTACTTAAAATCTATAAAATGCAGCATGCTGTTAGCATAAATTTTGGTTGTACACTCTGAAAGAAAAACGATGGATCCTCTAACACATAGTTTTCTTCCCTGCACACTGCCTTTTTGTACTGCCTCCAGCTGACCATTGAAGTCTCCCGGAGTTCTTGGAAATACAGGATTTCACAGTGGGTCAACCACTGTGTGGAGAAAATCATTCCCTTTATATTTCTTCAGGAATTTCTGTCTAAATCCATGTTGTCTTCCAGACACTGATTTAGTTCAGGCCCCTCTGCTGTTGTGGAGTGCTCAGACCAAAAGTTATATACATTTAACCCTTGAATAACGTGGGGGTTAGGGTTGCTAACCCCGTGCAGTTGAAAGTCTACATATAACTTTTGACTCTATAATGATCCCTTCACATTCATGGTTTAAACCAACCAAGGATGGAAAACAGTTTTTTCGATCGGTGATTGGGAATCTGCGGTTGGGGATGCAAAACTATTGTTATTGATTGTTGAATCTGCAGGTGTGAAACCCATAGAGACAAGGGCTGACTGTATTTATTGAAAAAAATTAGCATATAAATAGACCTGTGGTGTTCAAGGGTCAGCTTTACATGTAAATAGATGTTTGAATAATCACCTCAATCCTTTGATCATGAAAGAGCTTTAAGAAGAGCCTGCATTTATTAATGTTATCATAGGATAAGCAGTATTATTTTTCTTGTATGTTTTCCAGAAACAAATGTATAACAGTACACTACTCTGTGGTTTAGCAATTACAGGCAGTATCCTAGCTTCCACCTTTTCTTTAATATGTGAACTTTTGCTATGAACTCACCTTCTTGAAGATTCAGGAGTCTTCTATGCTAAAGGAGGACGTTACACACTATTTGGGGTTGTGTAAACTTTACATGAGTAATTTATGTGACTACATAACACAGAGCCAAGTATGTGAAACACATTAAAATATTCAGACACACAGATATATATGTATGTATGTGTATATGTGTCTATATTATATTTATATTTTGTATAGTAATTTACATTATACATTGTAAATAAATTATGATGGTAAGCAACTGTAAGAGCCACGAGGAGTAAAGAAACTGGTACTTTTGGAATACGAATACACTAATCTGGTCTTGCTCTGTGTTAGGATTTATTTGTTGGCAATAACATTTATACATGTCTCTACCTGTATCCTTGATTTTGTGGTAGGTGAGACGCAAGACTATTCCAGCAATAACCTAACGGGGAATGGAAGCCCAGCAAGCCTTCCTATTGATGAGTGTCAGATAATATGCTTGTTTCTTACATTCAGATAGGCCTTCACTGAAACAGTTTTATGTCAAAAATAAGACTTATATATAAAGGAATCAAATGTGCTGGATATTCCCCCTTTATGTTTCCCTATTAACTTTGTAATCTTGTCCAGCTTCCTTGATGGGTTAACCTGTGCGGGCTGACTCAGCTGGGCTCCCTTGCCTTCCAGCTTCTGATTCGATTAGGCCAGTGGGAGCAAGGGGAGAGATTGGTTTGTAGGAAAAGAGGTTGAGAGGTCTATTTCCCTAGCTTCCTGTCTTAGGGAGCCACAATTTGTCAATGGCTGTGTTCCTCTGCCTATGCAGTGGCCCCTGTCTGGTGGCCCTCTCTGTCCATAGTTTCCAGCCAGACCCAGACATCCTGTCCCTTCAGACCAAGGTGGAGGAAGGGCTTCCAGCTCTTTCTAGCCCCAGGGTCTTTCATAGTCTTCTCTACTTTCCTTAACTACGCCCACTTCTTGGTAAGCAGTCCCTTCATTAATATCTCTTCAATCACACTTTTTGAGTGTGGCATCTGATTCCTGGCACGACTTGGACTGATAGAAATGTTTTCAATGAAACAACATTAAGGATTTCTCTGTAGAGAGGAAGGAATAATAGATGATTCTACTCCAGGGTTCAATAGCACTTGATAGCTCTATTTATAAAGCCAGAACAAGCCATAACTGATGTCTCTGAATTTCTTTCTCTCTGTGATTAAGAGTTTACAAAAATGGTACAACTGGCTATGTGTGTATCTTATGTGTCTAAGGGCAGAGAAAGGTTGTGGCTTTCATTTTAGAACAACTGGTGTGACAGTGTAATGGGGAGTGGCTCGCAAAGGGATAAAACTCAGGACAGAACCATTCCTTCAGAGATTGTTATGTAGTTTAGGTAAGACATAAGAGTATCTTTGACTAGATCAGTGGAGGAAAATATACTGGAAAGGAATAATTTGAAAGTTATTTAGGGGGTGTTATAGCGCAGTGGTTAGCTTGTTACTGGCTCTGTGACTCAGGACAAGTTATTTTACCTTTGTGAGTCTCAATTTCTTCTTCATCTGCAAAATGAAACCCGTAGCTATATCAGAGAGTTGTTATAAAGACTAAATTGCTATGTCTAAAGTACATAGACTATTTGCTGTCACATAGAAAACATTCTATAATATACACTTTAGATTTTATTAGTAGTATCTTGATGGATATGGAAGGATATAGCTAGAGAGAACATGCTTAGAATGACTTGCAGATCTACGATTTGGGGGAGTATGTGGTTTTTGGTGCCATTCACTGTAAGTTCATTCAGAACTTCAAGTTTTTTCTATTAATTCCACATAGATTTCTCAAGTTTATGTTGCTGCCATATTAAATTAATGTCTGATGCTGTCACCATCAGCTCAGAATGTAGCTAAATAAAACCCAAATTCATTCATTTGCCTGGAATTCCAAGTGTATTCTAGGTATCTTTCACTATGACTGTGTCTCAATTTGATTCCTTTACATCCAGTAATTTCCTCCACAGTGACCTAGTGAATCCATATTTCAGTTCATCTCACCTAAATTGACCTCTCTATTACTTTATCTGATTTAGCCTTATGTATCCTCAGAAACCTCTGTGATTGTCTGTTGTTTCCAGAGTATGTGGCTTTAACTCCTTAATCTAGAACTCAGAGCCCTTGCTAGTTTGACACACCTGCTATACTGCTTTATTTTCTCGCTGTACTCCATTATCAGATACTTAAATATCCTTAAGAGTTTTCATTTATTTCACCTCTGAGCCTTCATTATAGCTATTCCCTATACCTGACATATATCCCTCTTTCCTACATGTGCCCAATAAAGGTCTAATCATCCTCCAAAGCTCAGCTCAGTCCTAGTTTCTCAAAAAGATAACCTTCAGGTTATATCCTCCCATTTCGGTTGTGTTATCTCCCTCCTTCATTTCCCCATGTCATGCTAAGTGGTGAACTGTTATAGTACTTTTCAAAATCTTCTTGTATTAGAAATTAAATTCTCAGATTTTATTGTGAGTGTTGTTAATTCAGCTTCTTGAGTTGCCTCACCCTAAAGATTCTGATTCATTAGGTCTGCAGGTTTTAATGTATGCGCTTATTTGATGATGATAAATGGTCGAAGAGAAAAGTGTCAACTTCCTGTCACCAGCCCCATAGCTCCTCCTCTTGGTATGAAACCATGATTCTCTCATGGCTGAGATATTCGTCCCTAGGGTGAGTGGATAAATGCAAACATCCCAATTAATTACACTTGATTCACAGCTCAAACATTGGTGAATTCTCTATTTCAGTTTCTTAGTGTAGGATAAATCAAGTCAGAAGTTGAATGTCTGACCAAAAAAAAATAACAATAGTGTAAACTCTCATCCCCACATCCTCCATGATATTTTCTGGTTTCATTCCGATCACATTCGAGGTCTTCTTTTTTTTTTTTCTTATTCCTTCTCCTGCTTTTGCCAACCTTTACTTCCAAACTTGTGCTGCAACAAAGTAACCATGCTGAGTTATTTATTTTTGTTATAGCACTGTTCTGCTTTTTGTTCAGGTAAATGTGCCTCTTTTTCCTTGATCCATCTTCCCCAAGTTTGCTATGTCATATATAGAGCCTACATCTTTTTTATTCAGTTACTTATAAGATTGTCTGATTTTTTTGTCTCTCAATGCTGAACAACAACATTTATGCCACTTAACATATCATCCTTTCCTCTTTTACCAAGGCAAGATAATCATTGAAATAAGTCAAGGAAAAAAAAAAAAACTTCACATCTGTAAATTTTCAAACAATTTATAAAAGATGACAAGTTAAACAATGTATAATCTGAAATATGGAGACAAAGTTTCATGGTCAAAAAGAAAATATGAGTGAATTTGTTTCCTTTATATTTTTATCATTCTTTTTCAAGCAAATTAGGAAGGGAAACGTATGAAAAAGTTATGGTAATTTTGATAAAACAATGATTTGGCTCAACGGTTTTGAGATACAGTGGTCCACAAACAATTCCAGAATCTGGACTAATTTGCACTGAAGAAGTTAAATATTCTGACTTTCTCTAGATGGAAGGTAAATTTGACATTTTATGAATGATTAATGAAATGTGATTTTTAACGTGCATTCCCAGTGGTCCTGGTACAGCTGGTCCATGGGCAACACTAATATATCTGACTCTCGTAATTATACTTTGAGCTTTTGAAAGAAAAAAGGAAGTTTTATATATACTTTTGTGTCACTCACAGATCTTAATACAATGTTTTGAGCATATTAAATATTTGCTCAGTTGAATTCAATGGAATTGTTCAAGATTTGGTTTTCACTCATACCTATTTCTTCCATGCTGTTTCATGCTTTCATTCTCATCACGTTCCTGTCTAGTTTACTTTAAGTTCCTCTTCACTTTCGTGTTTTTGCTAGCTTTCACTTCCAAAGTGGTGTTGCAAACTAATTCTAATTGAGGATGTTATTCCAGTTAATAATGTTATTAACTCTTTTATAGTTATAGACAACTTTGTTTTCTCTTTCTTTTTCTCTTTTTCACTTATGTAGGAAATAAACCATTTATTTTTAATCACATCTCTTAATCAAGTCAGGCCACTAGTCATTTAAAGAATAGCTGTAGCTGAGCTCTGTATTTTGAATGCCTACATATAATCATTCAAAAGTGTTACCTGGAATTATGCATCATTTTAATACACACACACACACACACACACACAGTGCACTTACATTGTGGAAAGTCCGCAAACTTAATTGTCCGACTTCCGTGTGTGTGTGTGTGTGTGTGTGTGTGTGTGTGTGTGTGTGTCTGTGTACCATTTTCCCTCTGGGGATAGTTATCCAACACATAACAAAGTTCATCCCAGGACAGTGGATAGAGTTGGATTTAAAGGGGTGTGCGTGTTTAGGGGGTGGCGGGTCTACCACCTAAGAATTTGTCCCTCTGCTTCTGTGTCACAGACTTAGTCGCCCTCTCCCCTTATTATATATGACAACCGCAAGTTTCTATGAACACTAAACAGCTTCCGTAGGGAGGGAGATGTGTGTGTTTGTGAGAGGGGTTGATAGTGGTGGTGTAAATCATTGACGGGTGGGTATCAGCATTGGATATTTTCATTATGTCTAGCTGACATATCCAGTGCTGATAAAAAACTTTCCCATATTTGCATCATGTCCATGGTTCTGAAAAAATATTCAGATAGGTCAATAAACATACTTAAAAAAAATAATAACATTGTACTCTTGATAGAGCCTCGAATTGTTGCACTATCTCAATCCAAACTGGGAATCTGAGTACCCACAGATGATAAAGACAATTTGAGATGTGGATATACCATGGGAACTACTTTCTTTATGTGCAGGTCATGTTTTCTGGGTAGTGTCGCATTAAAAGTCCTGCCTCCTCTATTCCAGCCCTGTTCCTGAAGAATAAAATCAGATTGGATTCTGTTTCTCCAGGATCTGTATCTGCTTGCCAGATTCTTTAACCTCATTAAATTTAAGCAGAAAAGTTCATTTTTCAGTCTGTTTTTTTTTGCTGTTGTTTTTTGTTGTTGTTGTTGTTAGGGAGAAGTCATATTAAAATATTATTTTATAATGTATAAATAATAAAGGACTAAACAAATTACATCACAAACCTACTCCACTACTGCTCAGAGGATAGCCTAATTTTGATACTTCAAAACTTGTCAGCGAAATACCTATTAAGGAAGAGGAAACAGTATTTTACATGTAAGACCCCTTAGCTCCACCCCCCACACTCTTTTACAACTGGTTAATCTGCTGTTTATGGCAATTCATGCTGCTTAAGTTTTAAAAACATATGTTCTATGACATATGGCCCGTGTCTGGAGTCTGTGTCTCCAATGACAGGGAATCAATCCAAGTAGAACACTGAGTATCTTGGAGACTTTTATTTCTACAAATATCTTGGAATCTTGCTCTGTCTCTGTCTCTCTCTCACTTCACACAGTTATTACATTTAAAGTTCAGTATTTTGTTAACAAAAATTAGCATTTAATGACAAATAACCTGGGCTATTTCTGTGTAAGTAGCATACTGCATGCATTTTTAGAATCATAACTTCTAGAATTGAAAGAGGCCTTGTTAAAATAAATTATTACAGAATGAATTATTAAATAATTGCTCTTCTCTTTTTGAATATATGTAATTAATAGTTATTAATGGGAGAGGAGAAGAAAGTAAAGGCATATCAATTTTCCAGACAAAAAGATTATGGAAGTTTATTTTGGTAATGCAATGTGAGTGCATCCTTATAAAGATCATTGTATCTCATTTTGTAAGTATCTTTAACTTGTGTATCTAAACTATCACTACAAACCACGAACCACGTTGTGATTTTGTTTTTTTCTGCTTAGATAGAACCGTAATGAGGTGAGTGCCACAGAGTATCAGATGACTCTTACTTAGCTTTAAGAATTCTTACTAGATCTGTTTGTTGTATAAAAGAAACCACAGAATGGGAAAAGGTAACCTCATTCCCAGGCCAGAGACAACTGGCATTGAACACTGACCAGCCTGGCACCTGGAGGTTGGGTTTCAATTGCCAGCCTTTAGGGCAACCAGTGGATAACAGCTAGCAATGAAATATATCTTTTGGTCAAGACATATAATGTGGTAAATATATTTTCAGTAATTATTATATGCGATGTTAATAATGTTCTATTGACTATCAGCTGTATTAAAACACAATTAATTGAAAGATAAGAAAAAATCCCAACAGACTTTCCCCTTCATGCAGTGACCTTTGTTAGGCCTGCCACACAAGGGGGGATGCCAAGGCCAAATGTACACGGTTACCCATAACTGAATGGAATATGACTTTGGCGTGCGTGTGTGTGTGTGTGTGTGTGTGTGTGTATGTGTGTGTTTTCACTCTCAAACTAAGAAAGAGCAGCCCACTGATCACTCCAGAATAACAATTCACTCTGTTGGCCTCCTGTCACCTTTGGACACCTTATTTCCAGTCCCATAAGTTTTCTGTGTTTACTGAGAAGGCCCACCCTTCCCACAGTGTTCACAGCATGTCCTTGGAATTCGTCAACCAAAGAAGTCCTTTTTTGTATCTCCTTTAACCATTCTCTCTGATAAGCTATGTTTCAGCTTCATAGGGATTACAGTGTTTCATGGGTAAGTGACAGAGACAGATAGCTTTCTCTGAACTTTAGTACAAATATAGATGCTCAAGACAGTCTTAAATCTCTTTAGTCCACATTATTCTGCTCCAGGAAAAAAAATAGAGGGAAAGATGTTTTTAATCAAAATTTTAGATTTTATAACCATCTGTCCCTTTCTCTGACTGTATTTAAGTACAAAATAATGGACTTCTTCACTCAGAAAACTCAAGTTGCTTTTTAATAGTGTTCTTCCTGGTGGGTGGGACCATGACTTCTAATTAATTCATCATACTGTCCAAAGGAAGGAAAGAAAAAGGGGAGGGAGAAAAGGAGGGAAAAGAGAAAAGAAAAAAAAAAAAGGAAGGAAGGGAGAGGACAAGAGAGAGAGGAAAGCAGAAGGGGATGGGAAGGAAGCAAAGATAGGTAGATGTGTTATCATCTCTAGTCCAATAGGGATGTTAGTGACTAGATTACCATATCATCCGAGGGCAATGCCAAGCTGTAAACATCCAATCTTCTATACTAATTGTTTAACAGTGTATTGGTTGCCTAGGACTGCTGTAACCAAGTACCACAAGCTGGATGGCTTGAACAACAGGAATTTATTATCTCACAGTTGTAGAGGCTAGAAGTTTGAGGTCGAAGTCTTGGCAGGACTGGTTCCTTCTGAGGGCTATGAGGAAGAATCTGTCCTTGCTTCTCTCCAGGCTTCTGGTTTGCCAGCAGTCTTTGGTGTTCCTTGTTGTGGCCGGCCGCTTCACTCAGTCTTTGTCTTCAGGTCACATGTGTTCTCCTTGTGTGCTGGTCTGTGTCCAAATTTCCACTTTAAATAAGGATATCAGTCGTGTGAATTAGGCCCACTGCCATGACTTCATTTCAACTTGATTACCTGTAGAAAGACACTAATTCTAAATAAGGTCACATTCTGAGGTATTAGGGGTTAGAACTCCAACATATCTTTTTTGGGGGATAGACATTCAATCTATAACAAATAGCATGTCCTTTTTTTGTCATAAAAAATGTTAAAGTATCTCCAGTATGTTTCTCTTACTGTTGTCATAAACCAAACTAATTCAAAGTAATAAAGTATAATGTTGCCTTCCTCCTCCCACTCCCCTGGAAAATTAGTAGGGCAAGACATGTCTATCAGGGGTTATCTATATCATTGAAAGTAAACCTCTACTAATTTTTAGCAAGTCTTCAGAAAATATGGAGATGAGCCTTAAGAGATGAAATATCCTTGATATCTTTTTTTTTTTTTTTGGTTGGTTGGAATTAAGTAGCATGTATTGGTTGAAAAATGGAGTATACTTTTAATCTTTTAGTTTATAAGGTATTGGTTTAGTAGAAGAAGGATAATAAGTTTAATAGACCAAAGTGAATAAAGGTCTAAACTTGGATAGAAACTATTTCATTATTTGAAAGACAGAATTTTTCAGATTATTTCAGAAATATTTTACAATTTCTCTGGATGTCAGAAATGTCCAATCACAAAAACTGGTTGGAAGGGATGGTTTGTTTGAATTTTGTTGAACCCAAGGATATTATTTACAAATGTCAGTATCTGTAGTTTGCCTACGAAAAGCGAAGCCTATTGTTCCAGCCCAAAAGAACAGGAGGTGACTGAAGATCTGCAAACTAGTAAGAAGAGTATTGTAATATAGCACTTATGGAAAAATATTGTCACATTAATCACAATATGCCTTGTAACTAGCATGTTCTCAGACATTTTGCCTGTAGAAGTCGCCACATAATAAAAAGACTCTGGGAAAGACAGGCTAAAGGTTATCTCCTCAGTCTAAAGGAAATTGTGATGTAAACTATCTTACCATTAGAGATATGGACCTGGATTAGTCCCATTTTATGGAATGACAGTCAGTGAGAAAAAGAATTTTTGACAATAGACATGTAAATAACCTGTAATATTATAATTCTAATGTATACACATAGTTAAGAATTATGTTATCCTCTTTTTCTCTGTCCCTCCTTCCCTCCCTCTCTCCCTCCCTCCCTTCCTTCCTTCCTGTTCTCCTTCCTTTCTAGTATGTATCTGTATAGGCTATTGTTTTCTACTGCATTCATGCATTCACTCAGTACACATTTAATAAATTGCATTATGTGCTGGACACCGTGCTGGGTTCCTGGGATAACGTGATGAATAACATCAGGCACAGTCCCTGACCTTATGGAGTTTACTTCTAATCCCAGAAGTGGATGTAAAAGTGTACTCAGGAGAAGTGGTATGAAGAAGACGCCCATGGTGCTCTGAGCGCGCATAATTGAGTGATTTGATTTACGTAGGGGACCCAGGAATGTGTCCCTGAGGAGGAGGTACTGGAGCTGAGCTTTGAGTGAGACATAACAAGGTGAAGATGAGACGAAAGGACTAGTAGAACTAGAGAGAAGGATATGTGCAAAGGCCTCGGACCAGGATGAAAGCCAGCAAGTTAGAGGGGCTGTGAGAGAATGACGACAGGTTGAATGTCATGGGGAAGCAGAGGAAGAACTTTCAGGGTTTTCAAAATTCTGATAATAGCAATTTTATTTTAAAAGCATTAGGGAGACACTGAAGATCCTGAAGTAAGGGGTTTACATGGTTATTTCAAAATGTGTGCTGTCTGAAGACACAATTGGAAATGGGTCATCAGTTAGGGTGCTTTTGTAAGAAGTCTGAGTGAGAGACGATAGTGGCTTGGGATGGCATGGCTGTGATGAACATGCAGGGAATGGACCAAATAAGAGGGTACAATCAACAACACTTTGTAATCATGTCAAGGATAAGTTCTAGGTGTCTGGTACAGGCAAATTTTCTGGTGGTATTGCCATTCAATGATGTAGAAAAGGCTGAAAAAAAACCTTTTTTTTTTTTGAAGAGAGAGCAGTATTGAGTCATGAATTCAATTTTGGATATTTTGGAGTATATTAAGATATTCAGGAGAAACTGTTAAGCAGACAGTTGGATGGAGGGGCCTGGATGCCAGGGCCATGGTTTGTATTGGCGATATGAACTTGTGAGTCATATAGATGGTACTTGGGCCATTTTACAACTTAATGTATGTGTCCTTTTGATATGTGAATAGATGAGAAGAGGCTGGAGTAGACCAGATGATAGACTTGCAGGGCTGGACTCTTTTTCCTACATAAGCAAATTGGTAATAAATGACTTGTGGGAAAATGATCACTGAAGAAGACTTCTTCAGTGTTGATCAACAATAAAGGAAGCTTTGCTTGAGAAAATATACCTGGGGGCTTTAAGCACATGCTTCCAAACATTCTAAAAGCCCTTAGTATGCTGTTAGCAGTCTCTACCTCAGGAATGATAGAAAATCACATATTTTAACCTGTTACCTGATATGAAGAAAAAAGTTAGGACAGATATGTTAACGCGAGTTAAATGTTTTTAGTTTGAGGTTTTCATGAACATACACATATGTATATCATCTCAAAGACTTTGTCTTCAGATTTCTCAGAATTAATTATTTCTTGTCCTGTTTATTTAAAGAGAAAAGTTTGTTTTCAGAATTGAATTATGTAAACTCTATCGTAAATCCTAAGTGACAAAGATTTTGATAACCTGGGTATTTTTTTTTTTTTTTTAGTGTCTTTTATCGAATAAGTAAAGTAAAAACAGAAATGCCCATGTTTCATTGCTGTTAAGGTGCTCTTCTAAATATTTGGCTAGGGACTATAGTCTGAATTATTATTGTGAGCAGCCATTAATTTGCTGTCATAATTTGATATACTAATGTAGGTCAGTGACAAAACATCACTTACAGGTACTGGTAACTAATAGGAACATATCAACATGAGAACTTGTCAAAAAGGCCTTTCATTGGAAATTAAGGAACATTTGATACATGTCAAAATAGCTCTGGAATTAGACTCTGAAGTCTCTCATTCTCAGACCTTAATTAAAATGGAGGCTTTATCTGCATAATAACATTTTTGGCTTATATCATTCTTCCATTATTCATTTCAAGTATTGAAACTTCATTATTTAAAATGTCATTTTATAATAGTTTGTTTAGATACGTCTTTACATTTTCAACTAATGTTTGGCTCCTTTTGAGATTATGGTAGGGAGGCAAATGCATGCTTTGCACTCCGAGTATTAAAATGCTATTTCTAAGAATGCTGATTATAGTGATTAATTAGACAAAAGCCTTCTGAATTACTTCTCTGTTGAAGTAGTAAAGCTACTTATTATTCATTAGGTGTTTCCTTATTTTTATTTATTTACATGTGGTTTGGGATACTAAGTAAATGAAATAGTATTTACCTTGTTAAAGTTATTTTCCATATTTATTTTTGAAAAGCACCAATTTCAGTTGAAATTTTAAGCAACAATTTAAAAATAAATTATTGGGGAATATTGGGGGACAGTGTGTTTCTCCAGGACCCATCAGCTCCAATTCAAGTCATTGTCCTTCAATCTAGTTGTGGAGGGTGCAGCTCAGCTCCAAGTCCAGTCGCCATTTTCAATCTAGTTGCAGGGGGCGCAGCCCACCGTCCCATGTGGGAATTGAACTGGCAACCTTGTTGTTGAGAACTCGTGCTCTAATCAACTGAGCCATCTGGCCGCCCCTTAAACAACAATTTTAATTCATTTGATAATCTGGACTCAAAGAGAACTTTAGGTTTGTTGACAAATTTGGTAATTTCATTATGTAGTCAGTTTATATAAAGTTAGTGTCATTTTTACAAATGTTCTTTGCTTCTAGTTTCATCTGTTTGTTTCATGTAAATTATTGGGAAGAAAATGTAATGATTTTATTAATCAGCAATAATGTTATTCTTCCAAAGTTTGCTTCATACATGGAGATTTCAGACTGCCAACAAAAACTGAAATTTTGAATGCTTAAGTGCTGTGAGCGAAGCACTGTGGTAAACCTTAGGTATGCTATATTCAATTTCATTGCTGAAACAGTACCAAGTGGAAACTTGTATCATTCTCATTTTATACATGCAGAAAGTAAGATTATATATGATTATATGTTAATATCTCCAACCCAGGAAATCCAATTCCAAACTCAATACTTTAGCAACATTAGAAACATTCATGTCTTTTATCATTAGAGACTTTTTCATGAGAGAAAGATATTTCTTCATTATCTACCAATAATATTAAGCAGATATGGGAGAAAATTACTTGTACCAGAAAATTACTATTGAAAAAATAAATTTCATTCTTCTTTGCTGGAAATTTTGACTGTTTTAGTCATTGATTGAAACTGTGTTGGTAATGTAAAATTGTAACATTGGTGTTTGTGAGACAGATCACTGAGAAAGTTGGCCTGTAAAAGTGGGGGTAAGATGATACATGAGAGATGATTCATTGCAGAGGTTCTGGGGAAGTTGACAGAGCAGGTGCCGTGAACCATTATGAGCATGGTCATTCACTTGCTATTTATGTATTATCTTATTTTCTATACAAATGAATTGGGGAAAAAAAAAGTTAAAATGATTTTGGATGAATGCCAGAGGCTATTGAGAGTTTGGGAGCTGGAAGAGCAGAAATCATCTTGGAGATGAAAAGATATACTTGTCATACACCAATAATGATACCAGATTTCAATACAACATGAGACATTGCAAAAATAGTCATTTAGAGTTACACAATAGGTGAAAAAAATTAAACTTCTTCAAAATTGCAAACAGAGGTGTTGGTTATATGTCAAACAAACTTGGCAGTGCACCATAATTAAGAAAAGTCAGAAGATTCTAAATCAATTTTTTTAAATTGCTTGAATTATTTGGTGAAAAACCTGGTGGGTCCAGACAGACAAGTGTTTCCTTTATCCATTGAGATTAAGAGAATTAGTGCAACTGTGAAGTGGAAGTAAAGAAAGAATTATAGTCAGAGAGGTAAAACATGGCTCCAAAGATACAAGAGCATTTTATTAGTTCTGGGGAGGGGGGAAGTGCTTATTGTAAAAAAAAATGGAAAATACAGACCATGATAAGAAAAAAAAGCAAAGCTATCTGGAAATTTACTGCCCTGAGGTCCTTCTAGACATGTCTCTAGGCACACAGTGTGCATCGTACATAAACAGGGTCATGACATACACATTATTCTTAGCAATATATTATGCAATTCTTCCATATCAGCAAGCATAGATGTGCATCATTTTATATTGGTAGTGATCTATTTATGGATGTTTCACCATTTGTTAATCCAATACTTTATTGCTTGATACTTGTTGTTTTATAATTTTACCAGTTATTTAAAAGATTTAAAATATTTTAAAGATATGAACCTTTTCCTTCTTGCGTGATTATCTCTAAATTGTCTTTTAGAAAAAAAAATTCAGAGAACATCTTTATGGAGATCTTCTTCTATGTATATACAATTAGTACACCTGCAAAATTTACACAGACATTTGAAAATATTAATGGCTTGCACTTGCTGCCAGCTCACGATGGACTGGACATTATTCCAATGAGCATTAATCATTGCATCATTACTAAATCCTTCAAAAAATGTTTGATTATTAATCAGTTTTACAGGTGCAGAGCACAGAAAGCTCAAATCGTTTGCCCAAGTTCATACAGTTAATGTCAGAATGGGAATTTGAATCTCGATACCTGGATTCAGAACCCTTGCTCAGAACCACAGTGCTTACTCAATCTCTATCTGATCCACTCTTCTCAACCCTTATTTTTAAAAATCAAATGACACCAACATTTTTACATGTCAGTAAATTTGGAGCTACATAACCATGTTTAATAGCTTATTTGTTTTCCATATATGCTGTTGTTTGTAGTTTTCAAATTGTAAATACTATGGTGGAGATATTTGTGCATCTTTCAGTAATTTGTCTCTTTATGGTGATTTTCAGAAGAGATGGCTCACAAATTATCTGTATTTCACATTTGGATCTACAGACTGCTTCCCTATAAAAACTGTAGGTTCCCATCCAACAAATATGGAGGATATATTGCCTCACACGTACTACAACAATAGGTTTTATTTATTTATTTTTTATCTTTGCAAATAGGTAAAACCAGATACTTTAGCAGTTCACATTTCTTTAAAAATTATTTATGTTGAACAACATCAAATGTATTTGTAGGCCCCTTGTTTTTGGAAGTAGATCTTGAAAGGCACTGACCTAGTTGTGTTATAATCTGGACCAATTAAAGTCTGAATAACTTATGTGATTTGGTCTAGCATCTGATAGACGTGATCTCATCAATTCTTCAGGGTAAAATGAGAAAAATTCCAGCATAGCATGTAAAATTAAAGTTAGGTGAATGGTGCTGTGAGAATTTCAGCATGACGATTTTATATTTAACATTAAGGGGCTATGGCTGCAAATAATTATTTATTATTTTATGTATTTCTTTATTTTCAAAAAACTCAAGGCAATACCATTAATTAGAACTTTGTAATATAGAACATAGGTTAAGGATACAAAATTAAATAGAAAAATTGTGTGCACTTGTAAAGTATTACAGGTCACCCATTTGACTTGTTACTACCCTTAAGATTTGGTGACGCTGTAAATTTCCCATATTGTTTGTTATGTTAACAAGCCCTAACGATATTAACAACAATCTCAGTAATCTTTAGAAAGGCTATTTATGAATTTATTTAAGAGAAAGTGGAAAACGTTTAAAATTGAAAGCAGAGTCTTGCTCTATGGCCAGCCAAGGTAGTACAAGTGATTGAGGAGAAGGAAAGTGAGAAGTCCAGCGTCTGGGACCTGAGTTAATGGGTGACCTGGGAAATGGCACATCTAAGCGCTCTCCTGTAGAATGCCATGCCAGAATGCCACAGAGGTGAGCCTCTGAGATCCTTACAGGACCAATTTCAAAACTTCATTTCCAAATGAATGGAAATTGAATTGCTTGAGCAGCAATTTTTGGCAGTTTCTCAGCTCCTGTATATACTTCTTGGAAATTATCAGAGCCCAATATTTAAAAAAATTAGAAATTGAATAACAATATTTACTAACAATAGCTTGTTTCACATTGCATTATTTAGACAAATAGTTTTACTTTGAACTCTTATGGCACCAAGTAATTTAATACAAATATTTGTTTTTGCCTTTGAGAATATAAATAATAAATGGTAATTCTTTCTGTATTTTATTATTTCCCCCTAAATTCCAAAGACATAAAAGAATGTCTGACCTTTTAAAAATGGGGATATAGCATAGCCAAAGGGAAAAACTATTTTGTTTATATATAATAAATTTATTTAACATATAATATTGATATTATATATATATGTATATATATGTGTGTATATCTACATATATACACACACATATATATATGTGTGTGTGTGTGTGTGTGTATATATATATATATCACAAAGTTTGTTCCTAGTATAAGACCAAACTGCACTTAAAACTAAACTTTGACAATTCACTACTAACCTTCACTGGGGGTATAGCATTTTTTCGAATGGAAATTAAAAAAAATACTTTTGAGGGTTTTGGAGAGAACTTGAGATTATCAAAATAACGTACATTGACAGGTGCCTGGCATTTGCTAAATCTCAGTCCATGAGAATTGTACCCTGGTATGGTCTGAATCATCCTTGCTTTTCCTTAATTGCTCTTCTGTTGGGTTCAGAAGGGGCCTTTAAGTTTCTGTCTCTATCACATTTGTTTCTCTATTCTTGGATCCGAAAGGCATTTTTATAACATGCTGAAGAACTTGACTTTCTTGGGGCTAGTCCCAGGCATTGGCAGTGATTTCTCAATGGAGAGAAATAATGGGGCAGTTGGCAGGCCAGATCCTCAAAATTCTCCGCCTGCCATTGCTACTCTTGGAGAAGCCAATTGAAGTATTCATTTTTGGCATATTCTGCAGTAAATCTCATTTGTTTTCTTGATGAGCTAGAGTGGAAGAAATAATGGCTCTCTCGAAATATCCAATTTGTGATTAAGGTTATAGCACAATGATGAGACTAATTTCATATTAGTTAGTATTTGCTGGGGCTTTGTAATTCTTTCCAACAAAGCTGAAAAGCTCTTAATTTTAGAGAAGGATAAGTATATTTAAGAATGCATTCAGTCCAGAGGGGTTTAAAAATGATGTAATTAGTACCTGATCTTGTCAGATGGCGATGATAGTTAATAAGAAGCAAGGGAGATTTGGTTCAAAAAACCTTGGAGGCTTCACTGACCACGTAATATATGGCTTCTGACATTATTAAGAGGAAGCCATTTCACAAGTTTGATTTTAGAGGAGGAGGAAGACTTAAGCAAAGGTTTTAAAGATGAAATGTTGTCCCCCTCTTGGCAATTTTGGAGTCATTTCTCTGTCTCCTTTACTTTGCTTCCACTGTGACTCAAAGCCCATAAAGAATAGTACCATAAAAGAAAGACTGTGTCTACCTCAGCTTTTTATCCCCCGTCCATTGCTAATTTATGGCTTAGCCTCCAAAATTTCTGGATTAATTTTTTTTCCCCCCTAAAATGTACTCATTAAGTGGAGACATGATTTCAACCTTTAGTTGGAGGCAATTCAAGATGTGACATAGGATTCAACAGAAAACCAGGAACTAATGTATAGAATACCACCTTCCTACCCAAGAAGTGGAGAGGACAGTTCCCAATCTTTACCTTCAAGTTGGGGTACCCAGCTTTGTTCACACAAGTCTTTTGTGAACAAAATATGAGATTACTAAAATATTTGATGGACTTTCAAATATTTCCTTGGAGTAGGTCAAATATTTCTGCTGGAAAATACTGTGTAGGTCACAGTGAGGGGCTTGGGTTGGGAACATCCAAGTAGAGGCACGGGGACATAGATGACTAGTGGACATAGGTGGCTGGGTCATACTTGGTGGCCCATGGTTCCTCTCTGTTACACATGTCACAGATTGTCAAATGCTGTATTTGAAAACAATGGTAAGAACTTTAGATTCAGTGAAACTTGTATTTTTTTAAAACCTATGTAACATACAAGAGTCTTTGAAGTTTTAGCCTTACATATTATTAGGTTATGCTTTTAGAAGAAAACAAAGAAAGGTATTCTAATGAAATCTGAAGGTACAAATATGGAAAACTTCATGTAATATAATTTAAAAAATTTATAGTGTTTCAGTTAAGAAAAATAGGACAGATGTCACTTTGTGGAAGAAAATTCAGATTAACATTTTGCTGTATGTATTCAACTTTCCATGAAGTTAGCACCTTGATTCACAAGTGTTAAAAGATGATATTATAGGCAGTTCTTCTCATATATGTGTGTATATATATATATATATATATATATATATATATATATATATAGCTTTCATCATTGTTTTAAAATTAAAATTTAAATGGTATTATTTGCTTTAAATTGTTGGTTAACACTAACCTAAAAAGATAACATTAAGTTCAGTTATTTAGGAAATGGTAATAGCTGCTTTCTAAAACCAATGGCTTCATGGTTTAATTTTCATACCTTACTTTGGGCTTTGGAGAATCTCTCAGGGTGGCTCAATTAATTTATAACAATGCCGTTCAACATGTGCTGAGGTATAATACAAAATATTCAAAACCTTTCATATTCAGAGCTTTTCAGCAAAGTCATATGAGGTACATATGATCTTCTTTTGATTAAATCCAGAGTAATCAATAGGATCTTAGTATTTTCATTTTATAGCTCATCAAATTAAATATAAAAATATATACATTTCTCTCCAGTGGACAGAAATACAGTGGTAACCAAATATGGAGTTTGGAGAGAGAAGGAGCAGGGAGATAACTTTACACTAATGTTGAAAGAGGTGTTAATTTAAAATAACCAATGAAAGCAAACGATTCAAATGAGATGAAAGCTGATTTAAAATAATCTGTATGTTGTTTATATATTACAATATTATCCTATTTTGGATTAAAATGACAATGACAGAAGGATTTTAACTGATTTTTTTTTAAGGAAATTGTTGGAATTTTATGAAAGACAAGCAAATTGAATATTTAGCTTATGTGCATGCTTGGAAATGTGTTTGTTTCATGGTTGTTGTGAGTGTAATAGTAGATGTAATATAGTCGACCCTTGAACAACAGGGGTAGGGGAGCTGAACGCCACACAGCCAAAAATCCGAGTATAAGTTGACTCCCCAAAAACTTAACTGTAGTAGGCCCTTATCTGTAGATTCAACCTATCAGGGATTGAAAACAGTATTTTCCATCCAAGGCTGGGAATCTGCAGTTTGGAATGCGAAAATACTCTTTTCAACCCTAAATCGAATGAATCCTGGATGTAAAACCGCAGATGTGAAGTACTGACTTTATAAAAAAAAAAAAAATGTAGGTGAACTCTCGCCATTTAAACCCATGTTGTTCAAGGGTCAACTGTATAGTTTATATTGTTCTAAAGCTTAGAATAAGTGTATAATTGTAAAAGATCCTTATAGTTACATGGAAGCAAAGGCACTTAAACTAAGACTGAAGGAGAGGTAGCAGAAATGACAAAAAATTAATAGCTTACCAAAATGATCTTCTATTTTCCTGCCTTATTATTATTTTTCAGTGGGTAAACAGGGTCAAATATGTGGTGATGAAAGGAGAACTGACTCTGGGTGGTGAACACACAATGTGATATATAGATGATGTAATACAGAATTGTACACCTGAAATCTATGTAACTTTACTAACAATTGTCACCCTAATAAACTTTAATACACACACACACTCACATATATAATATGTATATATTATATATGTGAGTGTGTGTGTGTGTGTATTAATTACATATACATGTACATATATAAATGATAGGGCAGAAACCTGACTGCTGTTGACTGAGGATTACAAAGCAGGCATAGTATGGCTTAGCGTGTGCACCATTATTTCTAATCACTAGACTATAAAGGGAAGGTAAGACTAGGCCTGTTGATGGGAAGATAAATGTCTCCATTTTTTAATATGGGAGAGATTAAGCATACTTATAGGCTGTGAGATTTATCTTGATTAACTTTGTTTACAGAAGAGACCAGACAGTTTTGAGAGATAGCTGCATAGGTTGTACATAAACTGGCAAAGTTAAACTTGTAAAATAGTAACCTATAAACTAGCAGAAAGAAAAAAGGAAAGAATAGAAAGAAAGTGGAATTTGGGGGAAGTTAATTTTAAAAGAATAATGAAGGATGCTAGAGAAAAAGTACAGTATTGGCAAAAATTAGTTAAGTTGGAAATACAAACATTATGGTTTGTTTCTTACAATGTAAATAATTATTCTTTGTAATCCTGCGATGGTGGTATAATATCACTAGAATATTCAGTTTTATACTTACTATTTCTCTTTACATATTGGTAAACCTCAATAGTAGTTTCACTTTTTGACCTATTAAGCCTTTTCTCCCTTTCAATCAAACCTCACCTCATTCAGTTTTTGACCCCATGCTCTGCAGCCATATCTCACTTAAAATTCACCACTGCCTTCCTAACTGTCGAAGGAGATGATCTTTTTGTCTATGCTCCTCCTGACAATTCTGTAATAAGTGACACTTTTAGACATTTCACCATGCTTCGTGTAACTTTTCAAGCACCATCTTTTCTTTGTCTTCCCTCTACCTGCCTGGCTCAATCATCATACTAAGCATCATTCCTTGCTTGGCCTCTCCGTATTAATAATTCATATTCTTCTTGGTTATGTGATTATCCTCCTAATTTCTCATTCTATGCTCTAAATGTTCTGTTTTGTTAGAGATTTTTGTCAATTCTACTTCTGTCAACTATCAACTGCCATTTAAAAGCTTGAAATGTTTATGGCCAGCAACAACTTGCCAATAGTCGGTCAGATCCCTGTCAGCACCAAAAACAGAATTCTGTATCTTCTCTTTCAAATCATCATCATCTCCTCTTCCCTATCTGAGTTTGTGATATTACAATATGAAATATAATGGGCCCAGGGAGCCATATTAGGCAAAGGACTTGTCAACAACCAGAGGAATAATTATGGACAAGACCTTTAGACGCAGTACTTAATTTAAAAGTCAAATTGGGAGATCATTGTGAAAAAGGAGGGGGGGAGAAGACTCACACCGTATCTTAAACTGGTAGCTCAGGTAGGAAAGAGAGAAAATAAGAAGTACTATACACAGGTGCTATAATAGAAGTTGTAAAATAAGCAGAAGAAACTAATTATTGGCAAGACCAATAAGCTTAATGTAAGATGTTGAAAACTGAAAAGTGTTTTCTGAAAGCATATAATCACTTAAAGCAATAGCAAAATGGAAGGAAATGTGATTGCTTTTCTGTTTGTTTCACAACCAAAACTGAATGACTTCTAAGAGAATGGTGTTAAGTAACAGTGCCAACTCTATTATCTCCTTTTGGCCACGGGAGAGCAGTAAGATGCGAGAAGTCATCTATCTCTGTTTCTGTCTCTCTGTCTCTCTCTCCACAGAATCTATAGTGCGTGAGGGATACTGGTGCCAGGTGGTTTACTGATCTTGTCACCGGGACTTCTAAGAAGGGTCCGGTGACAATCCATCTCTCCATACTATCCTAGGAGATCTGTGACCTGCACCAAGAACATAAGTTACTTTGACCTACTGCAGCAGAGTGGCAAAATTTTACTAGCAACTTGCATTTCCAGAGAATAGTTGAATCAGATACTTGAGGGATGTACCAGAGTCCACAGCTCTTACTTATGGTTCTTAGAGGAGAGAAAACTCCTAATACCAACCTATTACTGGCAAATAACTGTGTGTCCTTCAGGAACAGTGCCTGTGACCAGAGAAAGCTTCTTCCTCAAAAAACATTTTTCATCTACATCCTCGCTCTCACAAAGCCCTCCATAATTTGGTTTCAGAGAACCCTCATTCAAGCCTCTTCCACGTGCAGGTAATTTGGGGTCCATGGTAATTAAGAGAATATCTTTTATTTAAAAATCATCTTTCACCTAGTTAATCTAGTTAAAGTATAAACTTAAGTGTCATCTCACCTCATCGCTCATCCCCACATTCAGTTAATCCCTGAGTCACCTCTAACAAGACTTCTGAGGTAGGTCTCTCCCCTCATTTCCATTCCTCATTTCCTAGGACTATACAGTGTCTCTCCCATGTCTGGAGACATAATGGCAAGTTGAGAGAGTGGTACCAGTGTGAAAGTTTGGAGTAAACTTGAAGCTACATGGACCTCATTTTAATGTAGTTACTTCCCAAACAAAACGGCAGTCAGTCTCTTACAGACAGGCCTTTCCACACACTATTTCCTCTTTCTGCAATGACCTTCCTCTTTGGTTCCCACCACATGCATCTTTCCAAGCAAGATTAAATGTCACTGATTTTGTGAAACCTGTTGGAACCCCCCAAGCAGATTTAGTCATGTTCTGCTTTGTCCTTTTATAGTGCTTTTTACATTCTAACCTGTTCAGCTTTTTTTATCTGTTTGTTTGTTTTTGCTTTTAGTAAGTTGGACAGACCCAGTAGGCTATAAGCTCCTAGAGGGCACAGTTCATAGCATTTATCTTCACATCCCCTGCACACAACCTCGTGTCTGAGCTATAGCAGTTGCTCAATAAATATATGCTTGAAAGTCTGTACATAAAACGAAAAACTGAAAATGTTTCTGGTTGTTGCCATTAGAGAATAATTTATTTGTGTTCTTTCTCTAACAGAATACAGAAAGAATTTAGTTTAACTTTCAAAAGTGTCCTCTAACAAGATAAAAGAATGTTTCTCTTTTGCCCTTTTAGGCTGAACTTTTGAACCCAAAACCAGCTTACTTAAATTAAGGGAGTTGATGCGATTAGTGTTAGGAAAGAATTTATGTAACGGGATTTGGTTTACTGCAAGCAGATTTGGATGGATATGAGTCTCATGCAATATTTTAACATTTTAATTTATTGCTGACTCTACAGGACAGAGGGGATCATAACCCTTAGTCCAATTTCAGGATGATGAATTGAGGCTTTTTCCCACAAGGCAGAGGATACAATATGTCTTGCTTCAGCTATAGTATTGCAAATAGCATTTCCATGTAAAGTAAGTAAATTCAGTGCCATAATAGTTGATGTTCTGCCATCATAGGAGGTTGGTGTCATTTTAATGATATTTGCTAAAACAAATTATTACTAAATGCCTACTCTGTGCTCTGAATTATGTGGTATGGGACAGATGCCTAAAATGATGCCCCTCCTGGTAACGAGGGACTAACTTAGCACCAAGTTAGAAAAGGAGAGTCACTGGGCAATGCATGTCTCCTGGAAAAAAACAAGGACAATGATTCCTAGGTAATTCAAGAAGGTGCCAAGAACATTGGTCCATATATCAGTCTGGTAATTAGAGGTGAGGGAGCCTCATGAGCAAAGGCTCTTAGAATTTCAGTGCTCTTTACCTTCCCACTGATGTTGGGTTGATGCTACAGGAAAGTGGGGTTTTGGGTTGAATAGTGGGAGGACCCTTTACAGAACATCTAAATGCCATGGGATTAGGACTCTGTGAAATGTCATTGGGAGACATTATAGATTGTAAAGCAGGAAAAACACATGATGAAAATATAAATTTCAAAATATTATTTTGGCAGTTGTAAGATTTCATGGATTTGGGAGGGCCTGCAGACAGGGTGGTGAATTGGGACGATGTTATGTTGGTTAAGTTTATAGCAACTATACTCTATTGTTGATCTTGTTATGGTGCTCTATTTCATGAAGAATTTCTCAATCTTTTTTTTTTATTTCCATAGTCTAGTCTAGGGCTAGTCGGGGAGTTATTTTGAACCCTAATTTAACTATGTCAGACATAGTTTTAATAGCATGAGGTACTGAAGAGAACGAAGGGCCACTGATTCTGGTCCTAGCCTCAGATCTGTAGCCTGGCCACTTGATGTTGTGGGGGCAGAACAATTACTTACCCTCCTACCTTTCTAAGTTTCTCTGGCTGGATTAATAATCAAATTAACATGAGACCAATTAACAGGTGAAAAGGACTAAATTTGTTATGTATGTACACCTGGGGGTTCCGTAAGAATATGAGAGCTGAGTACAGGTCTGGAGTTAAGGTATATGTGCCGTCTTGTGCTAAGGAGAAATGGGTGTTGTGGTTTGGAACTTCAGAGGGCAGGACTGCAATTCCCATGGGGACGGGAAAGCAAATGTTTAGTCATAAATGTTCATAAATGTTTGCTGGGCCATCTTTAACAATGGGGATGCAGAGAGGACTTTGAACAAATGGGCCTTGGTAGGTTCCTCTCTCTGTCTGTCACACTTAGTAGTTCTTATTAAACCACAGTTATCTGTGATGATGGCTACCTTCCTGCAGCAAGTCCTCTATCTAAATTCCTTTAGGCAGTTAGGAGGATGTCAAATCTTCTTTCTGAATCTTTGTTTCTTAAAAATAACCAGCTTAAAATAATCAAACTCCCAAAAGGTCTATTTTGGGGTGGCAAACCCTGCTTCCCCTCAATGTCCTCAGACTTTACTTCTCTAATTTGGGAATAAGAACATTGACCTAGATGAGCTCTAAACCCATTAAGTTGAGCTTTCTGCACCAAAAGCATTGATGGAAGCTTCCAAAATGTTCATGTTATCATTGAGCAGCTGAAGTACTGAGTATGTGTGTGTGTGTGTGAGTGTGTGTGGTTTTTAAATTATTTATTTTTTTAGTTATAGTTGACATACAATTGTTAAAGATGTACAACATAGTGAGTAGACATTTATATACCTTGAGAAGTGATTACCCCAGTGAGTCCAGTACCCATCTGGTACCACACATAGTTATTACAATATTATTCACCATATTCCCTATGCTGTACTTTATAATCCTTTGACTATTTTTGTAGTTGGCAGTTTATACTTCTTAATCCCTTTCACTGTTTTTGCCCATCCCCCAACCTGAAGTACTCAGCATATATTTTAATGCATATTAGGAATGCATCTTCAACATTTATACTATGATAGATATGTCTACCCTCCAATAAAATAGGCAGTAGGTTCATGACAATTACAGTATTTCCAAGAATGTGTTGAAATATAGAAGACAATAGTAGAAAATTAACCCTTGTAAATGAACACATTGTGCTGACTGTATAATTTAAATGTTTTAAATAAAGCTACTTATTTGCATAATGATGCTTTGGAAAAATATATGTTAAAAATAGCAATACTATTCATTGACTTGAACTTAAAACAAAAATAACAAGTGTAAATTAGTTTGGAAAGGATGTCATGTTACTGTGTAATTAGATGTATTAATAAACATGTGGGCTATTACTTATTAAGCTAAAATTAGCACAGAAATCTGTTTCAAGGTAATGAATCTATATTTTTCTATTTGTCCTTTGGAAGTGTTTATTGATTGGCATCAATTTGTTGACCTCTATAACATGGATACAGTTGTATAAGATCAGTGTTTAAAAATAAATAAGTCTCTAGTGTTGTCTAAATTGAAGTTTAAATTTGATCACTGTAGGAAATGATTTGTTGGAAACATAGTGTGAGATCTATCAGAACACCCAGAAAAACACTACAGATACAGATTTCTAATGTCATACTGCTAAGGAAATTATTACAATGTCTAGACAGAGTCCAAAGACATGGTAGAAAATGTTGATAAATTGGTTTTATAGACCAAATAATTCATTTGATTTGTTTAGGCATCATTTAATTATTCAAACCACGGAAATGATGCATGAAGTTTAGCTACTTGAAAAATTAGAAACAAAGGCTATTTTATCCCTTGAAGTATTTTCCTTTAGTTAACAAATAGCTATAAGACTCAGAAAATTATTTATAATAATCTGGCATAAGTAGCACTGTTATGTCGTTATCTGCAATGTTTGTTAAAAATGCCGATTCTTAGGGTTTTCTGCACACCTAACAGGTCTCTGTGTATACCTCTAAATCTGTATTTTAAACAAATAAACTCCTGGGGAGTTTATTGTGCATACTGAATATAAAAACTACTCTTCTAAAAATCCTCTTCATTTTTATCCTACTGTTGGAAATTTTTACATGTCATCTGATCCTGGGTATTGGAGAGAGTAGAATCCTGAATTTGAAGGTTGAAGAACAGGACTCCACTTGGTTATCCAGAAAGGAATTGAAATAGGCAGTTGTTTTATTACCCATAAGTAGCCTATACTATCATTCAGTTTCTCTTTGAAATTGAGAAGGATAATAAAATATTCCTTTTTCTATGATTAAACTCTATGAGTGTTCTATACATTTGTGTTATATAAAACAAAGTATTAAATATTAGAAACTTTTTTCTAACTTTCAGAGCACAGGTTTTACATAAATTGGATTTGTAATCATTTTATTTCCTCCATAGAATCACCAAATTTATCTTCAAATTCTATAGTATTCGTGGACCTTTTAAAGTTAGATAAACAGTTCCAAATATGCCTGCATTAATTTTTAAGCAACCATAGCCTCTACTAATAATACTACTGTTTAGGTTGAGATTGCTATCAGGAAATTCTTGAGATTACTACTGTTCTTTAAGTGTAGATATATATCTATATATCTATATATCTGCATCTATCTATCTATCTATCTATCTATCTATCTATCTATCTATCTATCTATCTATCTATCTATGGCCTTTCCACTTGCCTTTAATTAATATAACTTTTTATCCTCCAGTCCCAAATGTATTACAAACAAAAATACTGAATCCACAAATGGTCATGATCTCCAATTTGAAGCTGGTTACTGATGATAATCTCCTTGATGACAGGAAGCATATTTTATTATTTAAGTTTGTCAAAACCCAAAGAGATTTTGAATATAGTGGGTTTCCAGTGATATGTGAATCAATGAGAGCTAGTCAAATTTTATTGACTTGTGTGGCACTGAAGTAGGAGAAAATTATATATATTGGACAGCTTTATAAAACATAAATCTCTCTTAAATCAGTATTTTATATTTAGGAATCTGCTTTATTGACTTCTTCAGTGGATTAATTTAGTGATCATCTTTTGCTCATATCAATACAAGGGTCTATAAATATTGAAAAGTAAATTTGTGTCCAATTCCTGATAATCAAATCTTGTCTCGCCTTAGCTTCCTATGTGCACCACAGGGCTTATAAAGTTAATAGAACGATGCAAGTATCTTCAATTCGAATTCCTTTTTTCGGTATTACTGATGGTCTTCTTTCTTTGGCACTACCTAGTCTTTGGACAACTTCCTTTATTAAAATTTGTATTTCAGAAAGGAAGGGACCTCGCACGTTTTATCAATCAAATTTTGTCACGTGGTTTCGTAACAATGGTGATTTTCTAAGTCACCAGTTTTCTCTCACTACCGCGTTCCCCGATGCCATTTTCAGAATATATTGGTGACTGTTGGATAAATTCGAAGCTTTCTGTCCAGCAAAATCCTTAATCCCTTGGGGATTTTCAAAGTGTTAAGACTGATGGATCTATGGTAAAGTCTAACAAGAATTACTCTTACAACGAAGATGATTCATGGAAAGATAGTTTACTTATCTTTTTATGTATCTTGTCTCTCTTCCTGACTCAACAGCGCCCCCGACGGTTCGCATTGTGCATTCGGGCTTGGCCTGTAACATTGAGGAAGAACGCTACTCCGAAAGAGTCTACACAATACGCGAAGGAGAAACCCTAGAATTGACCTGCCTGGTCACTGGACATCCACGTCCACAGGTGAGTCCCGAACCGTGACATTGGAGAAAACTCTGAGCTTTCTTGGAAGTTAAAAGTGTACACTTCTAAGGAAGCTGTTAAAAAGACAACTACAAAAATATCTCAGGAAGATAATTTATATGGCAATGAGTTTATTTTAGAACGTGGAACACGATTTCATGATGACATAATTATGGCCGAGGAAGCATTTGTTCTGAAGAATGTGACACACCGGGTCACGTGTCCTTTGCTTACACCTAGTCATTATATTCATAGGAAACTTTGCAAAACAAATGTTTGTGGATGCTGTGTATATACAGACTCTCAGAGTAATCATCCACCATAGCTTTCATAAACTAATTTAATGCAGGAACAGAGATTGCGACTTTCAAAGGGCACTAAAATTAAAAAACGAGCAAAAAAAAAAAATGCTTGTAGGAATAACAGGGTTAGATATAAGACAGTTAGGCTTAGTATCCATAAAGTGAAAATTTAACTCGGATACAAAATATTCAAGATGTTTTACTCATTATTTACCAGTTCTTAGTGTCATATAATTTAACCTATTTCAAAATATACATCAGTAATCAATACAAACACTATGACAGAAAAGTCTCATTTTGTAAACAGAGTTACATATTTTAAGTATTTGTTACAGAAACAAACAAACAAACAAACAAAAATCCAGCTAGCACAACTACATAGGGGAAAGTAAAAAGCAATGTGGAAATTTCATGAACCCATTATTTTAACCTTGTGTTTTGCCTCTGCCTTCTTTAACTCTTAATACTCAAGGATGTTTGCACTCTACTATTTTGGCCCTGAAGAAAAACAAAAATAAGCTGTGAACTTCACAGAAGGAGGCAATAAATCGATAGATAAGCCTATACCTAAAACTAAAATGATAAAGTGTTTTATAAAACTAATGCTGTCAGTAAAATGGAAAACAGTGAAAGTAATGTAGAGAAAATAATTATTAACAATTACTAATAATATTGAAATTCACAATGGCTAAAACTGCAAATTATAGCATTTGCTATTAACTAAAAATTGATTAAAGAATAAAATCATCTTAATAAAATTGAGTTCTACAAAATTTGACCTAATACAATTAGACTTGGTAGGAAAAAAATGACTGCAAAGCTAAACATACAAGGACTGAATCAATAATTTTTAAAACTTGATAAGAGACAAAGAAGCTGATATGTAAATAATTTTTATTTTAAAATTTATGGAGAAAACAATGGAGTCCACTGAAAACAGTTTTGCTAAAATTAAAAAATAACAGCATCAACTCAAGAATATACTCTCAAAGAAAATGTAGTGTTATTACGAGTTGATTGTAATTATACACATAGAATAAGAATTCTAGGATCAAAACAAGAAAGTCCAAACAAACCTAAAAAAAGCCACTACCTGCTTTATGGGAGGCAGTTAATGGCAAGAGAAGACTCACTGATGCTCTCATTATTCTCACACTGAATGTGCCTAATTCTGCACCTTCTGAACTCCAAATTTTACGTAAAAATGCAGCTTCTTAGCTCTAGTTATAAGTCATCCCAGCTATTCTACTCCCTCTATATCCATCCTTATCTTCCCTCAATATTAGAAGTTTCTTATTTTCTCCATACATCTTTCTTTTCATGAGTCACAGTCTGGAGTGCATTCTTTGATCTCTGGCTAATCCAAAATAAGTTTTGATACAAAAGAGTAGATTATTGCCTTATTTATTACACCTAAGCAATTTCATTTCTGGAAACATTTCAGTGTGTTTTGATCTTAAGAAAAAAATTATAGTTTCAGTATCATTATTTTTTTTTTAAATTAGTTTCAGGTGTACAAAAACAACATAATGATTACACATTTACACCCCTCACAAAGTGATAACCCCAACATGTCTACTACCCATGTGACACTGTACATAGTTATTGCAATATCATTGACTATATTCACTGTGCTATACTTTACAATCCATGACCATATACATATAACTATTTAGTTATAGTCGACATTCAATATTATTTTTTACATCCCTGTGACTATTTTGTAACTACCACTTTGTACTTTCTAATCCCTTCACCTTTCTTACCCATCTCCCAACCTCCTCCCATCTGGCAACCATCAGTTTGTTCTCTGTATCTATGAGTGACTTATGATTTGTTTGTTCTTTATTCTGTTCTTTAGACTCCACATATAAGTGAGATCATATAGTATTGTCTTTCTCAATCTGACTTATTTCACTTAGCATAATATCCTTCTAGCTCCATCCATGTTGTTGCAAATGGTATAAGATTTTATTCTTTTTTATGGCAGAGTAATCGTCCATTGTATAAATGTACCACAATTTATTTATCCATTTGTTTATTGAAGGGCATTTTGGTTGTTTCCATATCTTGGGCACTGTGAATTGTGCCGCAGTAAACAGGGGGGTGTATAAATTTTTCCAACTTAGTGTTTCGGATTTCTTTGGATAAATACCCAGGAGTGGAATTGCTGCATCATATAGTAATTACTTTTTACTTATTTTGAGGACATACACACTGTTTTCCATAGTGGCTGCGCCAATTTGCAGTTCCACCAACAGTGCATGAGGGTTTCCTTTTCTTCACATCCTTGTCAGCACTTGTTGTTTCTTGATTTATTGATAACTATTCTGACAGCAGTGAGGTGGTATCTCATTGTGTTTTGTACATGCGTTTCTCTGATGATTAGTGACATTGAGCATCTTTTCATATGTCTAATGTCCATTTATATGTCCTTTTTAGAGAAATGTCTACTGAGATCTTCTGCCCATTTTTTAATAATTGGATTTCTTTTTCTGGTGTTGAGTGTGAGCTTTTTATAAATTTTGGATATTAACCCCTAATCAGATGTATCATTGGCAAATATCTTTTCCCATTCAGTAGGACGTCTTTTTTGTTTTGTTGATGGTTTCCTATGCTGTGAAAAAACTTTTGGTTTGATGTAGTCTCATGTGTTTATTTTTTCATTTGTTTTCCTTGCTCAATGAGACTTATCAGTAAAAATATTACTAAGGATAATATCTGAGAGTTTACTTCCTATATTTTCTTCTAGGATTTTTGTGGTTGAGGGTCTTACACTTTAGTCTTTAACCCATTTTGAGTTTATTTTCGTATGTGGCCTAAGAAAGTGGTCCAGTTTCATTTTTTTACATGCATCTGTCACGTTTTCCCAGCACCATTTATTGAATAGACTGTCTTTACCCCAATATATATTCTTCTTTCTTTTTCATAGATTAAGTGACTATATAAGCATGGATTTATTTCTGGGCTCTCTTTTCTGTTTCATTGATCAATGTGTCTGTTTTTATGTCAGTACCATGCTGTTTTGACTACTACAGACTTGTAGTATAATTTTATATCTGGTATCAGGATACCTTCAACTTTGTTCTTCTTTTTCAGGATCGTTGTGGCTGTTTGAGGTCTTTAATGGTTCTATATACATTTTAGGATTATTTGTACTAGTTCTGTGAAAAATGTTATTTTTATTTTGATAGGGATTGCATTGACTCTATAGATTGCTTTGGGTAGTATGGACATTTTAACTATATTGATTCTTCCTATCCATGAGCATGTTATATATTTCCATTTATTTGTGGGTTGTTTTTTTTTTTTTAAGGTTTGAAATATCATTTTTTATTTATTTATTTATTTATTTATTTATTTATTTATTATTAGTTTCAGGTGTACAAAACAATGTAATAGACATTTATCATTTATATCCCTCACACTGTGATAACACCCCTCCCCCCATCCACTACCCCTCTGACATCGCACACGGCCATTACATTTCCACTGTCTCTATTCCTAATGCTGAACTCCACTTCTTGTAAATATATATATATATATATATATACACACACATATACATACACACACACATATATATATGCATATATATATAATTGTAGTTGATATATATATCATTGTAGTTGACA
This sequence comes from Rhinolophus sinicus, assembly GCF_036562045.2. Classification (NCBI taxonomy): domain Eukaryota; kingdom Metazoa; phylum Chordata; class Mammalia; order Chiroptera; family Rhinolophidae; genus Rhinolophus; species Rhinolophus sinicus. The sequence goes on along the minus strand of NC_133753.1, from coordinate 91,530,761 downwards.
TTCATTATTGTTCAGCTTCAGCTTCAGGTGTACAGTGCAGTGATTAGGCATCTACATCATCCCTGAGGTGGTCTCCCTAATAAGACAAGTGTCCATCGGATACCCTACAAAATCTTTACAACATTATTGATTACATTCCCCAATATGTCCATCGGATACCCTACAAAATCTTTACAACATTATTGATTACATTCCCCAAATTCACTTTTGTATCCCCATGGCAATCTTGTGGTTACCAATTGTGCTTTCTAATCCCCTCACCCTCCCTCTTATACCAACCACCCCTCCCCCATCTAGCAACCCTCAGTTTTTCCTCTATGTCTCTGAGACTGTTTCTGATTAGTTCATTCTGTTTTGGTTTATTTGTATCTTCTTTAATTTCTCTCTTTGATGTCTTATAATTTTCTGAGTACAGGTCTTTTACTTCCCTGGATAAATTTATTCCTAAGTATTTTATTTTTTGATGCAATTGTAAATGGGATTGCTTTCTTAATTTCTCTTTCTCATATTTTATTATGAGTATATAAAAGTGCAACCAATTTATGAATATTAATTTTATATCCTGCTACTTTACTAAAGTCTTTAGCAGTTCTAATAGTTTTTTGGTGAAATCTTTGGGCTTCTTTATATAAAATATTATATCATCTGCAAATAATGACAATTTTACTTCTTTTGCTGTTTGGATGCACTTTATTTCGTTTTCTTGTCTGATTGCTGTGGCTAGAACTTCTAATACTATGTTGAATAAAAGTGGTAAAAGTGAGCATCCTGGTCCTGTTCCTGGTTTTAAAACTTTTCTTCATTGAGTATGTATTAGGTGTGGCTTTGTCATATCTGGACTTTATTATTTTGAGAAATGTTTCCTCTATTCCCACTTTGCTGAGAGTTGTTATCATAAATTGATGCTGGATTTTGTCAGCTACTTTTTCTGCATCTATTGGTATGACTGTTGATTTTTATTTTTCATTTTGTTTATGTGGTATATCAGCTTAATTGATTTGCATATTTTGAACCAATCTTGCATACCAGGAATGAAACTCAATTGATTGTGGTGTATGATCATTTTGATTTATTTCTGAATTAGGTTTGCTTGCTGTTGTCCCAAAGGTCCCTTATACTATCTTTATTTCATTTTAATTTAATTTAATTTTATTGTTATTTTATTTAACTTTATTTTAGTTTTACTTTTTGTTGTTCCAATTGGGTGTTTCTGCTATCTTGTCCTCTAAATCACTGATTTGATTTTCTGCTTCACCTAAACTGCTGTGAATTCTTTCTAGTGTATTCTTCATTTCTGTAACTGTATTCTTTATTTCTGGATGATTCTTTTTTGTGGTTTCTATGTCCTTTATTCTTGTATCTCTTTGTTGAAATTCTCACTAAATTCCTTAAGCATTTTTATAAACAGTATTTTAAACTCTATCTTGGTAGGTTTTATTTAGTTCTATTTTTGAAGTCTTCTCCTGTTGTTTTATTTGGAATATGTTTCTTTGTTTCCTTATTCTGACTGCCTCTCTGTGTTTGTTTCTATGTATTAGGTAAATTTCCTATGTCTCTCAGTCTTTGCCAAGTGGCCTTATGTAGTGTGTGTTTTGTGTGGTTCAATGTTACAGTCTCCCTGATCTCCTGTGTGTGTGTTCCAGGAGTCCTTTGTGTGTTGTATATATTCTCCTGTTATAGCTGAGCCTTAGTTACTTTTGTCGCAACAGTGGGTGGGATTGGCTCTTCAACTGAGTGACTGTAAGGATTGGCTACGCCCATAGTGTCTGAGCTGCTATGTGAGGGCTGACTCTTTCCCCAGCAGGCTCTTGTGCCTTTGAGACACCCTTTACGTGTGTCACTTGTGGCGCTGAAAAAGCAGTGTTCTGGTGTGGTCTGAGGCCAGTCTCTGGGTATGTTGCTTCTGGTGTCTCTTAGGAGTGTTTCCCATGCAGGCCAATATCAGCCTTGCCTGAGACCAGCCTTGGGTTACCTGGTAAGAGCCACAAAACTACATGTGGTTGGCTGCTGTTTTTGCTGGACCTGGAGTCGTGTGGGGCTGGCCTGGATGTGAACCGAGGCTGGCTTCTACTGGTATTAGGCCTGGGGCAGCTTAACAAAATGCCCAGTGCCCCCTAGGTCTATTCCAACTGCCTGCTGCCTATAAGGCTCAGCCATTGAAAGAGCCTCCTTAGGTGCACAGCCCGGGTTGGTTCACCTGTAGTTGGGAGTGCCCTTGGCAATGCAGCCCTAGTTGGACTGGGCAGGGTCCCAGACAGTCACAAGCATGGCCAGTGGTTTTCACAAAGTTAATGCAGATAGGAGTCTTGCATCAGTACCCAGCCTGTTACCACTTCGCAAAGGGGCCTGAGAACACTGAAGCCAGGCTTCGCTTATCTTGGGTCAATGCCTAGCCTGTTACCACTCTGCAAATTGCCCTGAGAATAGCACAGCCAGCCACCGCTCGCCTCAGGCTTACAATCCCTGAGAGCTGCCCTCGAGAGGTTGTGGTGCAGTTTTTGAATTACTGCCCACCACTAAAAGCCCCCCAGGAAGCCACAGGTCATCTGCTGCTATAAAAGGCTTTTGCAGTCCATGGTGCGGGGCCTGCCATCCAGGTGCTGTGAGCACCTCTGGCAATGCAGCTCTAGGTGGATGGGCAGGATTCCAGGGAGCAACGGGTGTGGGCTGTGGTTTTCACAAAGAAAGGCAGTTTCAGTTCTTGCACCTGTGCTGAGCCTGTGATCACTCCACAAAAATGACCTAAGAGCACTGCCACCAGCCATTGATCACTTCAGGGCTGCAGGTCCTTGAGAGCCGCCCAAGAAAGGCTGTGGAACAGGGTCTGGGTCACTGCCCAGGAACCACAGTTCCTGGGCCACTGCAGTCTATCCACTGCTGTAAGAGGCCTACACAGCTTGTGAGTTTGGGGCTGGCCATTCAGCAGCTGAGAGTGCCTCAGGCAATGACGCACCAGCTATGGAGGGTGGGGAACCAGAGCGTCACCAACGTGGTATACAACACGGATTTCACGAGACCAATGCAGACTCAGATTTGGCCCTTTGGAGGGGGATCAACACAGGAAAGACGACACCCTCCTGGAGGCTACATGTGAGGCAGGATCCACACAGGGATAATGGCTCCTATACCTCCAGCCCTTGCTCCACAGCCACACAATGCAGTCTTTCCCATTATGTCTCTGGTGCCCCTTGAGCTACTCACCCTCCATCAGAGACCAGGCGAGTGTTACAAATGAGTGAATCTATGTGTGGGCTTTCTAAGAGGGCATCAGGGTTTCCAACCACCTTCTGCCCCACTGGGATGGGCAGACAGAGCCCTCGCTGATTTTCACTGCTAGATGTTGTGGTAACTCCTATTCCTGGCACAGAACCCCTGGGCTGGGGAGTCTGGCGTGGGGATGGGACCTCTCCCTCCTCCGGGGGGACCTCTGCCAGCGAGATGTCCCTCCCGGCGTTCAACCACTATCTGTGGGTTTGGGGTCAGTCTGTTTCATGTCTTCAGCTCCTACCAGGTCTCTTCTTTATATATTTAGTTATAGGGGTTGTGTGGTTAGTCTTCAGATGAGTCTTGAGGTTGATTGTTCGATAATTTATTTGTAATTTTGGTGTGATTCTGGGAGGCAGCAGGCATAGCGTTTACCTAACCCACCATCTTGGACCTCTCTTCAGTATCGTTATTACTTCATTCCTTGAAGTAAATCATGTGTTTACAGGTGAATCAGTTTCAGCCCATACTGCTGTTTAGAAAATTAACTGGGCCTTTTCTTTGTCAACAAACTGTGTAAGGAAGGCTGACAGAACAGCTGGGCCTTGGCATTCTTGCCAAACACTAAAGGACGGGCTATTGGCAACTGGTTCTGAGGATGATTTTTCTTGGCTGATACCATGAAGCTGGAATGCTTTTCTTGCTGCTTTGTCTAATCTGAATATAACAGTTGGAAACATAGTGGAAGAGAGAAATTCCTCTTTCACTGTTCAGGAGATTTTTTTAATCTGTTGTATATTCCTGTGACAATGAGAGACATAGATGTTTCTATTTTCAGAAATACCCTAAGGCATCATTTTTTTCTACATTAAAAAAAAAAAAAAAAGTTTACTTAAAAATATATTGTTTGCCAATATGTAGTAGCCTGAGGATATTGATGTATCCAAGGGAAATAAAGTAAGTGAAGGAGAGGTCACTGCACTGCAATAGTTAAGAGCATGACACTGGAGCCAGACTGCCTGGATATAACCCTGGATCCACCATGACTACCAATGTGACCTTGGGGAAGTTCCTTGACCTCTGTGCTCTCTGTGCTTCAGTTTTCCTTTATATGGTATTGATCATCCCTATATCATAGACTCCTTCCAAAAGTTAAATGTATATGAAAACTATATATTTATATGTATTATGTATATAAACACATACATATATACATACTTGGCACATAAGCATTATATTGATACATAATAAAACATGTTGGCCTTTTATTATTTTTAAAGCAATTTATGCTTAGACTATAAGTTCTGGAGTTGAATGTGTAGTTTTGAAAATAAGTAGATTTAAAAAATGGTTCTTAGTATTATAGTCTACTTTCAATTAGATTCATTTAAATAAATTTCAATATTTTTGAGTTTTGACATTTTGAAGAGCCTTTATATATCTGTTAATTTGCTTTTTACACTTGCGAGGACTAAAATTATGTTCAGATTACCTCATTTTATGAGTGTTTATTATAAAGATTCATGGGGAGGTAAGAAAGAAAGGAGATAACGGTTTGCCAGTAAATCTACCAACCCAATATTACCTCGAAATGTCCATAATTTCAGTGTTCAGCGACCTACTTTCTTTTTAATTTCCTTCCTTCCTTATTCTCTCCTTTCTTGTTTAACATTATCACACCAATGACAAATGAATCATAAACGTAGTCCTGTTGTAAATGGTTTTAAATAATAAGATGTTTAACATGAATTCTTTCCTTCACTCCCCCACCCACCTCCCAAAAGTAAATATTAAGTAGTTTGGTACATCATCATCCAGTCCTGTTCAGTGCATTTCCATTAATGTAATTGTGTATGTTCATGTTTCATTTTCATTAAAAAATCGATAATAGAAAATATTATTTTATGACTAGAATTTTTTATTTGGCCGTGTTTTCAAATCAGTAATTGTAGATGGAGCCTAGGGATTCTCAATGTGTGATCCCTGGTGACAACTTCTTAGAAATGAAAATTCTCAAGCCCATCAAATCAGAAACTCCTGCTTTGGGGCCAGCATCAAGCTTGTGTTTCAACAGGCCTTCCAGGTAATTCTGATATACGTTCAAGTTTGATAACCATTAACTTAAATAATTTTCTTCACAAAGGCTGAATTGTACTCTGTATGGGTACCCTACATTTTCCTGTATCGGTGTACTAAATGTTTGTAATTATTGCCATTTTGTTCAACATCAAATTAATTACAGATTTTCACTATCACAAAAAATAATTCAATGAACACTTCTGTTATATGTATGTGTTTGTGTTTATCTGTGTTATATTTATGCCAGCATTGCTACAGGATAATTTCCTTCCTCAATATAGAATTATTTAGCCAAAGTTGAAAGTGACTTTTACTTGCTTCATTAGCATAAGTAACTCTTTTTAAAAAATTTGCCAATTTGATATGGGAAAGTAAATTATATTCTCGGACAGTTTAAATTTGGATTTTCCTAATCACTAGTCAGTTTGAACATTTTCCCACTTGTGTACAAATATATCAGTCATTTGTAACTTTTCTTTGTCTATTGATGGTTCTTATCTGCTTCTGTTTTCTTACTGGTTTGTCGTTTGTCTTCTTGTAGACCTGTGGGGACTTTTTATATACTACATAATTCAATTTAATATCAGTTAATATCAATTTAATATTCAATATAATAAACATATTGCAAATTTTATCTTCCAGTGAGTTATCTTTTAATATTATCTGTGTTATTTTCTTTTTCTTTTTTTTTTTAAATTAAATTTATTGGGGTGACAATTGTTAGTAAAATTACATAGATTTCAGGTGTACAACTCTGTATTACATCATCTATAAATCCCATTATGTGTTCATCACCCAGAGTCAGTTCTCCTGTGTTATTTTCATTCAGAAGTTTTTTTGTTGTTGTTCATTTTTAAAAAAGGAATTATTTTATCTTTTGATTTTGGGCTTCTAAATTTTGTATCTATTTTAACAAGGTTTCTTTCATATCAGTATATGTTATGTTGTATGCTTTTTTCCTAAAAGTTTATTGTTATTTATATTTTTCATGATTCAGTCATCAGGAAATGGTTTTGTCCATGGTGTGAAATACTAGTCTAGTGTTTTCTCTCTTCTTGATATCTCACTCTGCCTTAACCCATACAGGATAGACAACATTACAGCTTATAATGTTATTTTTGTCTTTTTTTTAAGAGGCATAATTGCCATATAGCATTATATTAGTTTCAGGTATACAACATAATGATTCAATATTTTGCACAATGATCACCACAGTAAGTCTAGTTGACATCTGACACTACACATAGTTACAAATTATTTTTCTTGTGATGAGAATTTCTAAAAATATTTTAACATTACTTAATTTTTAACATTAAACATTAAAACATATTTAAAAGTTCTTTAAAATGCTATTTTTATCATTAACAAAATTGCATTATTCTATTCTATCATTTTAGTTGTCCCTTTTTGTACCATGTCATATGTTTTTTAAATTTCTGTGGCTTCACAATATAGCTTGATAAATAGGAAAACAATTCACTATTCTGTCATTGTTTTTCAATACTTCCTTGATTGGCCATATTTTTTCTTCTGCATGAATTTGAAAATGAGCTTTACATATGCCCTGCCCAAATATATGTAAGATTTTAATTATATTGCATTATTCTTGAGATGAGATCATATGGTAAAAAGAATGGCAAACATTAAAAAAAAACACACACAAAAAAACTTTTCAATAGACATTTTGAATATTTCAGACTTCTCAGACAGGAAGACAGCCTTATTGTAACCACTATAAAATGAGGGTCTTTGAATTTGTTTTAATAACAAACATCTATATATAGGTATGTTTCGAAGGCTGGAAGATATTGGCCTTTCCTTCTCTTTTTTAAACTAAAACAAAGCAAAGATGAAAATGTGCATCAACCAAAACAGCTCTACTGTCATGTGTGGGCTTTCTGGGTAAGATTTCATCTGAATAATATTTTTCATCACTAAAATATTTTTGAAACCCACTCTAAAAAATAATTATGTACATCCAAAACATTAATCTAAGAAGCATTAAAACTGTCTACTGGTTTATTACAGCTCATCCCTAGAGAGTGTTTGCTTTTTGATAAAAAAATAAGGAAGACATTTTTCAAATTTATTATTGGCATATATATAAATATATTCTTATCAAGACTTTTGCAGAGTTATTGATGTTTTTATTCTTACTAATTTTCTGTGTAGATTCTAAAATGATAATCTTACCATAATGAAAATCTTAGCAAACCTTGGTTATAAGTTCTTCAGTTTGAAACCATTAATGCTACCTGTGCGTTGTCTTCTCCAAATATTATATGTATTTTGGTTCATATCCATATATTTTCTGATTCAGTCTATTAAATTTCTTAAAATAATATTAATGCATTCACATAAAAACAGATATATTAGATTTTTTTATTTATGTCCAATTAAATGGGCAGAATTGGGATCTGCTATTTAATCAGAGATCATCAAATATTACACTTATTCCTTCTCAGAGTTTATAGAATTTGACATAATTTGCTTTTTAAAAATCTGTGATAAACCTGTCTAAACTGGGATCTATCTGTTGCATCATGTGAAAAAATTTCCCACTAAAAGAACTAATTTTTTTCAATGAATTTTGGATACGGTATGGGTATATGTCAACAAGCATTCAGAAATTTATTAATCATGAATTCTGTATCAATAACTACCTTCACAGTCTCTCCCACACATGCACACACATGCACCCTATCTCATCCCCTAACGATATACATCTTTATTAAGTTCATGTTTACATGGGCAAATATATTTACCACAGCTTGTTTAGGAAGAAGCACTTAGTCTTTCTGCTGGTTGATGTCAGACCTTTAAACAGTTGTGTTTTCACTGAATTTTATGTAGCATATGGAAAGCATTTTTTTGTTGTTCAAAACTTTAATATGCTCCCAAACTGCTCATATATTTTACTCCCTGTACATCAGAATTATCGAAATATTTTTTTTTTACTTTAATGAAAATTCTCATGAATATAGAGAATCCTTTCTGCTCCTCACTAGATCTGAATCAAGTTACAGTTATTTTAGAGTTCATTTTTGTTTAATTCCATGAACAGTCTTATGCTTAGAAGAAGCATTTATTATACACATGAGACACTTGCTCAAAAATGTTAATGTACTTAATGAGATAATACATGTGTAGATGATTTAGTGGAGTGCCAAGGAAAAAGTAAATGCTGAGTAAATCATCGTCATATTTTTGATTGAGTTGTTGATAAAAATAATAATTTCTTCTATAAACTTAATGATTCTAGGCTATCACTGTCATCAGTACGCAATTACAGACAGCCCAGTACAGTAGGTGGAGTATTGCTGCCTCTTCCATTGAGGTTGACCTTGTTATTTATATGCCTGGCTTTAGCTAATGGATTTTAAGCTAGCTGTAAGGCTGTGTATGGGTTTGGATTTTGATAGTGTTGGGCCAGGGAGAATTTAAGGTGGAAACACTTTTCCATGACGTGGGTTTAATTATCTGTAAGAATGCCTGATCACAGTCCCAGAATGCTGCTATGATGACTCTGAAATTTCCTCACCATGATGACTTACAGTAAGTGAGACCGAAATACAGGAACTGCTTTTGCAGTATATTGAAGAAACATTCAGGGAGGTTGAAATATTAGCATAGCGTGATCATATGAGACTTTTTTAGAGGGTTCCCAAAGGACAGTGCTGTCACTGTAAGAAATACTCTGGTCAGATGGGCTCTGAAATCATTGAGAAGCTCAGGGGTGACTATTCTCTGCAAACTGGAGTTGTGATCAGGGAGACAGCCATGGAACAAGCATCTCTAACAGGATGACAGGAGTCTGAAATGGCTGACAGTGGTGGTAACAGACTCACTACAGATATAAATACTGTAATGAGCAGCAGTGTCAGAATAACAACCAGGTTGCCTTTGTCTACAGCGCTTTGTGGTGATAGATAATAGATTATGGTGTCTTTAGGGGTAAAATACAGGGGTAGCTGACTAGAGTGATACCTAACTCATATAAATGGACAAAAATGGCACCTGGTGAAGAGGAGGTTGACATTTTCCACATAACAGAAAACCTCAATCAGTCATCCAGTTCCCAAATCTAAACTAGTTCACAGAGCCAACACTCATTATTTGAAAGGGAAGCCAGAATTCTTTGAGGAAAGACCTAGCAATATCACTAGAAGCTTACACCAAAAATACAATTTGAATCCTTCCTCAAAGTGATTTGTGGCCATTTGTCATAGTAATTTGCTTTGGAGGAAGAGGAATGCCAAGACCTTTAGAGAACCATTGAAGGTACAGAATCTGACCTGGCACGGAAATCAATGGATTTGTAATACTAACATAGTTAGAGTCGGGGCTTATGGAAGCCAGTCTTGGCTCAGGTAAGTGGGCTTATGGCTATTTCTCCAGACTCGCAAGAGAAAAATTGGGATGGCCATACTTAGCAGCTGGAAGGATCCTCACACTGGTTACCTGACCTGTGGAGTAAGTCAGAGTCATAGTAGGAAGGACCTAGTGGTATCCTATAAAACTCCTTTCCAAACAAAAATATTAAATCAGAAGTAAACTGCATCCCAGGAGAAATGTCAGAGATTAGGCACTACTATCAAAGACTTGACAATGAAAAGGCAGTAGTCTGCACCATGTCCCACTATTTTTCACACACACCTAAAAAGCCAGCTGGATTGTGGCAGATGATGATAGGCTATGGCAAACAGTCAAACCAACACTGTTGCTGGGCCAATCCGATGTCATCACTGGAACAAATCAACACACCTCTGACACCGACTGGTAGGCAGCTAGTCATCTGACAAATAAATGCTTTCCAATTTTCGTCAAGAAGAAGAATTTAAAATTTGCTTTTATGTAGGATGGACAGAAATCCACACATACTTCACTGCCCTGGGTCAAGATTAATTCTCTCACTCTCTGTAACATTATAGTGCACAGGGAAACTGATTGTCTCGGTAATCTACAGAGCATTACACTAGCACATTATATTGATTACATCATGTCGTTTTGACCTTTTGAACAAGCAGTAGCCTCTTCTCTGGATGCCATAGTGAGATAAATACTTTGCCAGAGGGTGAGAAATAAAGTACCCTGAATTTTAACGGTCTGTTGAATCAGGGAAGATTTTTGGAGTTCACTGGTCTGGGGCATGCTAGGACATTCCATCTAACGTTATAAGAAAAGTTGGGGCTCCTCACAAGCTCTACCACCAAGAAAGAGGCCCGGCATATGGCAGACTTGTTTGAATTTTAGGGGCTACATATACTACACTTAGAAATATTGTTCCAAGTCGTTTTATCAGGTAACTTTAAAGGCTATATCAGTTTCAAGTCGGGCTCAGAGCAAGAAAGGGCTCTGCAAGTCCAGGTTTTAATCAAACTGCTTTCCTGCTTAGGCAATAAGATCTAGCATATTTGGTGTTGGGTGGGGTGTTGTGTGGATTCTTTGTTACGTTCTAAGAAGAGAGTCACAGCAAGAACTCTCGATTCTGGAGGAAGACTAAACTTCCTATGCAGAGGACTAATTGCTCTTTGAAAAGCAGTTCTTTGATCAACAGGGAGTAGGATTCAGTTTATACTTGCCCCCTTGGTTAGGCAACCATGTGACCCATTCTACATGGCTCCTTGGAGAGTTTTAGTAGAATGGAGCCCCAGTCATCCTAAGCAGTTATTAGTACAATAATACTTTTTGGTATTAGTTGGTCCCCCTTTTCTGTGTCACTGTTCACAATCTCTTATTCTGTTTCCTGGGGATTCATTCCAAAACTAAACTGTCTACTTATAATCTCGTCTCAGACTTTCTTTCCTGGGGAAATTCCAGGTAATATAGTACCTGGACTCAGATCTAATGAGAAGTACATTTATACACCTGAGGCTTGTTTCTTTTTTGCGGCTGCTGACCTTACGTTGCTTAATTTTGATTCAGAATTATTGTACTTCTACTTTTCCAGAAGACTCGTAAAGGAAAACCACAAGTCATTAGCCAAGGTATAATGTTCAATCACACTTTGCTTTTATTTCTTAAGACTTTTATCTAATATCACTAGCATGGAAGACTATAGAAAGACCTCACCTCTTAAAAAATATGTCTTACCGGAATTAAATCTAAACATTGGAAGGTTGCAAGTTCATGTACAAAGAATTTAGTATGATGGAGATTTACGATATAAATACAGAATGAGGATTTGTTTGGTTATGACTACTTTGCCTCTCATGGCCAAAATTGGATCTTCAGAGAGATCAGAAAATGGCTCTCAAAACAGAGACAAGATAATTTAATATAAAAATCACGTGGAATTTTCAAATTAGATGTCTCCTTTTGATAGCTATATTTATGTATTTATTTATGTAGATTTCAAGTATACATTCCTATAATACATCATCTATATATTGCATTGTGTGTTCACCACCCAGAGTCAGCTCTACATATTTTAAATATTAAATGAAAAATATTACAGGTAGGAGTGATAAGATCATAACCATCATTTTATTACAGCAGTTGACATGAAATAATTATTTTAAAATTATCAGGACATTTCCAGAAAAGAGAAGGCAATCTATACTGCCTGTCAACATATAATTAAGACTCTATTGCTTGTATTGTTCATAGATAAAATGTATAATTTTTAAGGTAAATAGTTACAATTTTTTAAATGTAGAAGTTCTAAATAGTCACATAGACATTGATGAATTGGATTTTGTACTATGTTGTTAGAAGAATATTCCTACTGACATAGTTTTAGTTATGTGTTATTTAACTGGGGAAATCTCTAAGTGGTAGATATGCTACGTTATAGGTTTTTTCCCCTCAGCTTTTTAATCTTTTTTCCTAGTAGTTATTGAGCTGTGAACAAAATCTAAAGGCACTCACATTAACATGGTCTAAAGTTAAATTATTCATGATGGAATGATAATCAAATTAATTTATCTATTGTGAGACTATATTACATATATGTATATGCTATAAGTGTGTATATATGCATAGTACATATATACATTTACATAGGTGTACTTACATATATGCGTACATACATACATGCGTATATATGCATGCATACATACCAGGGATGACAAAACAATGTATACAAGTGGACACATTGTATACATGTGTATTGAGTATATATTGAGTATTGTGATTTTAATACAGCTTTTTCTTTTCTTAAAATTTGTATACATTTTTATGGCACCATCTGTATATGTAATATATAAAGATAAACCCGTAAAGCATGAGTCATTTGAGCATGTAGGCATAGTAAGAGACTAACAATAACTAATAATAACACAGAACAATTATAATGGTGTACTGTAATAAAAGTTCTGTGAATGTGGTCTCTCTCTCTCTCTCTCTCTGTCTGTGATACCTGAGACAGCTACTAAGTGACTAGGGTGGGTGTGTGTATAGCATGGAGACACAGAGCAGAGGGGTGACTCACGTCCTGAGCAGGACAGAGCAGGACAGAGTAGGACAGACAGCACAAGATGTTATCATGCTACTTGGAACAGTTTGTAATTTAAAACTTAGGAATTGTTTATCTCTGGAATTTTCCATGTAATATTTGCAGACCCCAGTTGACCACGGTAACTGAAACTCTAGATAAGGGGGGACTACTGTATTTTAAAAAGAAAGCGAATATAGGAGTGATCTCCTTATGATCCTTATTGAGTCAGATTTATCCTCTTCACTTATGGCTAGTACATAAAAATGTGAATTAACAAAATTGGATTTACTTGGGTTTTCAAACTTCAATCTGATGGAGTATTCTTTAAAATATTGAGGTTTGAAATTTAATAATGTCAATTATAATTGTACAAAATGTTATCTATCTGCTTCTATGCTAAAGAATATCCTGTGCTGCTTTAAACATGACCCATTTGTTCCTTATTAGGCTAATCGCAGCTTTTGTCTGAAATGCTCAGAGGTGCTTCCAACAAAATCAATAAGGAATAAAAACCTTTCTATGATCCAAAAAAGTGAACTTATGCCACACAAGGAAAGTGCTTGTAAAGTGTATTTCCAGGGTTGAAAAAGGAGAAAACGGTTATTAAGAATGACTCAATTCATTTTTAGGAATTGTTAATGTTTTATTTTGAGTTTCTCTTAGCATCAAGTCTTATCAAAACCCTGAAAATGACATTTATTTTTCCTGACAGTTTTATCTTTTTCCATCAGCAAACATTGATTTCTTCCTTTTTGTGCTTCTCATGGTACATGAGGAAACGTCATCCCATACAACCTGGCCCCTTCTTGTTTACCTAGTTGCCTTTGGCAGAAATCATTAAATGATGTTGGATAAGCTTGAGCAGAACAAAATCCCTAGTTAATTAGTGTCTTCTCTGTTGGGTGTCATAGAAATCCTGTACGTTTTAAGATGAACTTTTAGGCATCTAGGTCTGCAGTATAGTACCAAATCTAAGTGATCTTTTGCATTGATTATATGTATAAACAGAACAACTAACCATTTTGAAAAACTACATAGTGCCATAAGAAGATGGACTATAGCCAATCATGTTATAGTTTTCTGAAATAGCACAGAAGCATTATGTGAGTTATTATGTAAAATGCATGTACACACATTCATGAGATATATAAATTCTGTATTAGCTAATGTCTAACATAAGATAAAGGGGTTCCCTGATGCCACGATTGTGTAAGTACCTGAATTGCACGATTGTATATTGCATTAGTTTTCTAGAGCTGCCATAACACAGTACCACAAACTGAATGGCTTGAAACAACAGAGCTTTATTCTCTCAAGTTTTGAAGTCTAGGATTCTGAAATCAAGGTGTCATGTCTTCAGGGTCATGCTCCCTCTGAGATTCTGGATAGAGTCCTTCTTTGACTCTTCCTAACGTTCAGTGGTTGCCATCAATCCTTGGTGATCCTTGGCTTTCAGCCGCATCATTCCACGCTGTGCCTCAGTCGTCTTCTGTGTGTGTGTGTGTGTGTGTGTGTGTGTGTGTGTGTGTGCGCACGCGCCTGTATGTGTGTGTTCAAATGGCATTTTCCTCCTCTTATAAAGTAGTCATATCAGATTACAGGCCCACCCACTCCAGTATGACCTCATCTTAACTAATTACATCTGCAAAGACCTTATTTACAAATAAGGTCACATTCTGAGGTATGGAGAATTAGGACTTCAACTTAACTTTTGGAGCCACACAATTCAATTCATAACATATATTACCTATTCTTTAAATTAGATAGTTCACACTTTCATGGGGCATAATCTGGGGCTGCATTCAAAGGGCACATTATATATATAATGATTACTGTGCATCATTGTTCTTGAAGGAAGTTACAGTGCTTGGCTTACTGCTTTTACATTTGTTCTTCCTTCCACTTGTCCATACCCCTTCCTCTTGGCTAACCAAGTAAATGGCTTATCTGTCACCTCTTCCTGAAAACCTTAGTTGGTCCAAAAGGTTTGCTTAAATGCCCTTTCTATGCGGTCCCAGAATACCTGGCCATTTCTTACCGTAATACATCCTCCGATGCTGCTTTGGGGAGTGAGATTTCAGGCTCTGGAGTCAAACTACATGGTTTCAAATTCTACCTTCTCCACTTACTAGCCCTGTGAATGTGAATAATTTAACCTCTTTTGCTTGTTTTCCACATGTATTAAATGACAATAGTAGTAGTGATTATATACTAAAATTCTTTAATGATCAAGTAATATCATACAAGGGAAGACTTAAAAAATCTTGAAGAATAATAACGATAATGACGATAGAAATAATAAAATAGAACAATCTTTTTTTTTTTTTTTTTCATTTCTACCTTTCTCAGTGGACTGTAAATTCCTAGAAAACAAAGGATTGGGTCTTATATTCCCATTTTCTATTACGTTAGAGTGAATGTAAAATGATTGGCCTGGGATAGTCCTGGTTTACAGCTTTGTTCTGGTATTCTTATGTTATCCTATATTAATTCCCCAAAGTGTGCTGCTTTTGAAAATAAAATATATGAAACCATAAACAAAAAATCTTTACACGTAGAGGCTCTCAATTATTTATTGAATGAGTGAATATGGTAGGCATTATCATTTTAGGCTAATGGTTCAATATTTTAATGACTATTTTTTAAATACTAAATAGTGTCTGCCTGTGCCTATGTCACTTACCTCTTAGAATTAGCATTTAAGGAAGACTTTAGATTCACTCTATAGGCACCGATGGAGGCCACATACCTCAGTGCCTATGGGAATACATGAAATGTCCCCTTGGTGTGCTGGAAGACCTAATGCATCCTCTTATTTTACTACCCAGCAAGGATTTAAAGACTCTTGGGGAATAGAACTCAATAAAATGAAGCAATTAAAGCCCAGGCAGAGAAGACTCCACTTTAAACCCTCCATGCGACTTTTGACAATGGTACACATTTTTAATCACAGATGTGCCAGGGCAACATTGGCATCTTAAGTGACTGGAGCATATTTACAAAGTATCAGACTAAAACCTGGTAACTCACTGCTTGGACTTTGTTCCTTAGTATCAAACTACAAAGTCATAATCCTATGCTTCAATAATATGGATAATAGAAGCATGGTTTTCATCAGAAAAAGGGAAAGACAATCACTATTAATGGAGATTAGAACAGAGTTTGAAAAAGTACATACTAAGACACGGTCGACTTTATACTGCCAACTAGCCCTAGTTAAATTTGCTAAAAGCCTCTGAAGGAACATAGCCTCTGCTGTTCACCTGGTGCAAAACAGAAAGCCCAGAGGTAGGGCTTGTTCCTTCACATGCTCAAGGAATTTGGAGGCATGACACAGGATGGGTGCTCCCTGCGAACTTTCTCACCTATCTGTGAATCTCCTGCCTGGAGACCAGGCATACCGCGTTGGCCAATATGTCAGTCACCGAAAGTGATAAATGCTTCAATATTGCAATGACATCCTGTGACATCGTGTTTATCAGCTTGAATATTGCTACATGTTCTAGACCAGCTCGCTAGTGATCTGACGTGTTCATAGATGAAACTGAAAACTACATTTAGTAGGTTATTAGACATAAACATAATCAACGTCTACAACTGCCCTCACAACCATTTGTCTACTTGAGAGTTTGATTTCCTTCCCTCTGACTCTTCTTTGACAATCACAGTAAGTCTTAACTTGGAATGTGATGCTTCATGTGACTGCCGGTACCATTTACAAAAAAAAAAAAAAAAATGTATTTACTGGTTTGTATAATTTTATTATGAATGTGTGTGTGTGTTCATGCTTAATACTTTTTGAACAGATGGCTGCAGTTCCTCGTGGCCTCTTATGCCACATGGTAATCAGGGTTGGGTAAAAAAAAATAGTAACCATTCTGATTATTTACATCTCTGAGTTGAAAACTGAGGAAATTTAATGTAAGAAATAACTTTCATTGGGGATAGAAGAGACTGAAAAGAGGGAGAAATCCTTGGCTTTTCCTTTTTTTTTTTTTTTTTTTTTCTATTGTTCAGTCTCTTGTGAGGGCCAATCTGTTGGTTGAAACCAATGAGTCTGGGAAACATAGCCTGCAAGTGTTTTTAATTCCTTCCAATGAGGAGTAGAGGAGAGAAAGATTTTAAAGATGAATCTGTGGGGAAACTGGCCACAACCAGTGCTTGCAGTAAGGAGAGAGGTGCCGTCTGGGGAGTGCTGGCTCTGCTTTCCAGGCATTCATCCACAGAGGGACATTTACCTTGGTAAATAAGGCCACTTACAGTTCTAATACTCATTTTTCAGGTTCACAAAGCTGGTTTTGTTAGTATAATGGAAGCAGATTAGGGGTGAGTTTGCATTTCCCAGACTCATAAAGACGGATACACATACAAACAATAACAAAAATCAGGCTAGGCATTTATAATGAGAAACGCAATGGCAGATTACAATAGGTTGTTCCACCTGTAAATCAGTGTAGGTAAGCTACAGATAAAGCCAAATTATGATCAAAATGCTAATTTTTAAACTTGTAATGGCAAATGGATTGCACAATGCTCTTGTCTAACAGGATCACTCTCCCAGTAGGCAAGCCAATCGAGAAGCCAAACGAAAGTCCTCTCGGTAAATAAGGTCTTTCAACTGAGGTAGCTGAAGGCCATCTCATCTGTTATGAGGTAGGAAATCATATGGCTGGAGTCCAATAGTAAAGATTTTGTCTTTCTTGGATATTTGCTGAATACGTAGAACTTGCCAATCTGTCTTCTTGAGAGCTTATTTTTCCATTTCCAAGGCTGACCGATTCCTGTTTGGATTGGCACATTCTTTCTTTAGATATATTAACATTAATGCATTCCGTCGCATGATAGTCAAGTCCCAGGGATGCATTAACAACTTCCCTTCATTGTGCTGACTTTGCATAGCTCTAGTCTGAATCGTGCTCAATGAATGATAACTGTCCTCTGTGAGGTCAACCTTACTTAGTTCCTATATTTCTAATTTCTTAGGATGGGTGCACCTTATATTTTATTAGGATCCTAAAACTGATGAAACTTTGCATATCTCTTAACCTTCCTCCTGTAATTCACACATGTGCAGACTGTGGCTGGAGAAGTGAAGTGTGGAAGCCAAGGACACCCAGATCACGGGGACGTAGATTAGATGACTAGGTGGCTGGCAGATGCTGGCCTCATCCTCCCTTCACTCTTCCAATCTGTGTTTCCAAACATGTGTACTCATTCTCTCTCCTTCTTTAGGAGTTGCACACTTTTCAGCCTGGAAGCCTGAAAATGATTTTACTGGATCATTACTTTGATCAGATTTGATTATTGTCACCTATTGTAGGCATAGCTCACCTGGCTTAAATGATGGTTCCTGAAAACAGCACCAACATCAAGTGGGGACTTGTTAGAAACACAAATTCTTGGGTCCCAGCCCAGACTTACAGAATCAGAAACTCTAGGGGTGGGGCACAGCAGTATATGTTTTAATAAGACTTCTGGATAATTCTGATGCATTTTACACTTGGAGGGTTATTTATTTAATGTATTTATGTAGTGATGCATTCCAGAAAATTCCCAGAGATGCTGTTATGTCTTACTAGCGTATCTGTTAGACCCCAGGCATGCATGAGTCTTAGATATTTACCTATTTTATGAGTCATGGAACGGTTACTGCCTGGGTTTTTTCCATGTCCACAGACTTGCCATTCTCCCTCTGACAGGGACAATCCTTCGGCCACAGGAGACCATCACTTTTCCAGAGGTTGTCCTACTGAGTACACTCATTGGTCCTTTGGAGGCAGTTTTCTTTCCGAGCACAGTTAATACAGGGTGATGCTTAATAGACAGCTTGTTTTAAACTTACTTCCTTTAATACAGTGGAACCCAGTGGTTATTTAGAGGATTCAGGGAAAGACCTTTAGGTGCTAGTTTTGGCTTTGTCCCTTAAAAGGTTTTTATGAGGATCCAATTGCAAAGGTATGTAAGGAATGTGAGCACAGAGCCTGGCAAATGTTAGGCACTGATGTAGGTGCCAATATCGTTACTGCCGATGTTGCTAATAATACACAGAGTGCGGACTGGTGAGCTTCTACCAGAGACAACTGCTGTCTTTGACGCCCATGCCTGGTTTTCTGTCTGAATTGGAGCTAACTTTTTTTTTTTTTTTTTTTCCTCATGACCACTAAGGAATTTCTTCCAAGAGTTTATTGTCACATACATTTATTATGATCTCAATAAAACATCAAGAGGGTCTTTTTTAAATTAGGTAGGCATATTCTAAAATTTATGTGGAAATAAATAAGAAAGCAAATATAGCTAAACATTTCTAAAAACGAAAATTAACTTGGGAGGACTATGATACCATGGTTTAAAACATATTATAAAAATAATAATTAAAATAGGTATTGTTGCATGGATAGACAAACGAATGAGCAGATTGTAAAGCCCTAGAAAAGAACTATATGTAGAAACAATGTAAAATAAAGGCAATATTTCAAATCACTAAAGAAAATATATTTTATTTCAAGTAGTTTGGCACAAAATGTCTTTCAAAAAGAAAATACATTTGAATCTTTACCTCAAATTTCACATTTTTGAATGAGATATGGAACTCGAGGTATCTGTGGAAGAAATGAGGAAAATCTAGAAACACTACAATGGAATTATCTCTATGGTTGAGAGCTATCATCTATCTATCTATCTATCTATCTATCTATCTATCTATCTATCTATCTATCATCTATCTATCTATCTATCTATCTATCTATCTATCATCTATCATCTATCTACCACCTGTCTATCTCTATACAAATGTTTGATATTTTTTTAGAAATAACTAACAGAAGGAAGAAAACTAATGAAAACAGTTACCTTTAGGGAATGGAAGGGAACAGGGATAGAAGGACAAAGATTAAGGTGGACATCTTTGAATTTATGTTATTTGATTTTTCTGATGTTGAAACCATGTAACAGGCACACAAAGAAGAATTATCTCAAGTGATTTTAAAACACAGTGATTTTAAAACACAGTGGTTATAATTTAGTGGAATTTATCCTAAATGGAGGCAGGGAAGGACAACTGCAAAAAAAGACTAAAGTATATTCAGTAGTTGTTTTTGTTTGTTTGTTTGTTTGTTTTTTAGTTATTATATTGTTATCATTTTTGTTGTTGTTGCTTTGAAGCTATTTATACAAATAATAAGTGTGGTAGGCTGAAGAATAGCCCCAAAGATGAACAAGTCCTATCCCTGGAACCTGTGAATGTTACTTTATGTGGCAAAAGGAACTTTGCAGATGTAATTAAGTTAAGGATCTTGTGATAAAAGATTGCCCTAGGTTATCTGGATGGGCTCCATGTTATTACAGGGGTCCTTACAAGAGGGAAGCGGGAGATTAGAAAAGAGAGATGCTGTGCTTTTTTGAAGATGGAGAAAGGTAGCCAAAATCCACATGATATAGGCAGTTGCAGGAAGCTAGGGAAGGAAAACAAAGACTCATGCCTTTCTGGGAACTCCAAAGAATGCAGCTTTGGGGGCCCATTTTAGACTCTTGACCTCCAGAGCTGTAAGATAATATATTTGTGTGGTTTTTAGCGTCTAAACGTAGCCCATTTTGTTATAGCAGCAATAGGAAACTAGTACAATAGGTTAACGACTATAATAGAAAAGATGTCTAAGTGTATACACTTAGATAATTTAAATGAAAACTTTGTAATTTTAATTTAAATTGGAAATAGCAATATAGTCACATTTTATTTTTCTCCTTCAAAATAAATGCATTTCTTAACTCAGTCTAATGAAAAGTTTTAGAAACAATGTGCCACAGAACGAACACTCATAGCACCTGGATTTGGATCTCTAAATAGAATTTCCTGGTAAATGGGACCAGGTCTTCTTGGCAGAATGGTTGATTCCTGTCTTGTGGCAGGAAACATATAAGGTGAGCCTAGATTTGTATTCTGGCCATAAAATAAGGAAACAAAGATGAGCTTAGGATCATTTCCAAAGGGCACAAAAGCCAACTGGAAAGGGCTTCTACTGGTCATGGAACAAACACTTTGACTCTCAAAATGACTGCATTAACATCAAAGATATCCAAACCTATGGGTATATAATGATACCAGCACGCCCAAACAATAGTGAAATGAAACAATTAAACCAACAAAAACTTAATGGCCACATTTAGAATTTGCCAAGACATACACTCATTTTTCTGAAAATTGATAATAGTTTAGCATTTTTCCTTCTTTTCTATACAGAATGTATTTCAAGGTGAGCAAATACTTGTTGAAGAAAATATCTTCTTTAGAGATGAGTTATCAGGTAATACATGCTGAAAAAAGTAGAGCTTTCAAAAATCACCATGTTGCAACCCCCTCCCAAAACAATGGATCATCAGTGACTGCTGAAATCATTAGGTGAAGTACGTGGATGGATCAGTATGACAACACTTGGACACTCTGATCAGTCTTAACCTAACTATAAACCGAACAACCAGATATTATTTGCCTCTTGATGAAAAGCACTAGCAAGTACACAGTGCCATCCATGAATTATTATTCCTCTGTTCCCAAACAAATTTTAAAGATGAACCTAAATATAATGAAGCCTCTAGAACTAACAATTTCCAGAAAATATGGGGTTAGAGAACAATATTAAGTGGCACCAAGGTGCAATCACCTAAAGACAGAATGTTGGAAAATGTACGGGACGGATCACCTAGTCCTTGCCGGATGTTTTGTCCTGTTTGAAACATCCACAGAGACATTTGGGCCATGCCAAAAGGTCCTTGAATTTTGGTCTTATCAGAAAACATCTATGAACGTATTTGATCCATGCCAAATGGCCCTTGTGTTTTGGTCCTGTCCAAAATATTCACACTTAGAAAACATCCATGGGATTTTGCATCTCTAGTGTGCAGCAAACATAAACTGTATCATATGAATTCAAAAAAAGAAGAAAAGTGTGTGTGTGTGTGTGTGTGTGTGTGTGTGTGTGTGTGAGAGAGAGAGAGTATGTGTGTGTTCTGGAGGGATCTAAGTATTAAATATAAAGAAATAAAAATAGTAGAAGAGAATGTGATTTTTTTAAAATCTCATAGTAGGGAAGTGTTTTTAAGGATGCCAAGAAACCCTGAAGCTATAAATAAAAGACACGTTTGAGTACACTAAATAAATATTATTATTATTATTAAAATAATTAAAATAAGTTTGCAGAAAAATCCTAAATTAAAAGCAAATGTCAAAGTGGAAGAGAATATTAAAATATGGACAATTTATATCAAAAACAAAAGTAATGTTTTCAACAAAAGAAAAGCACGGTGTACATAAGAAAAAAGACCACAACTCAAGAGAAACATGGTCAAAGAATGTGAATGGGCAGAAAAAATAAATGTCTTTTAAACAGACTAAAATTAGCTTGGTCTGACACATATAATTAGCTTGATGAAAACTAAAAATGAAGATTTAAAAAAAGAAACCTGTTAAACTGACAAAGCTAAAAAGCAATTGATGATACATTATGTGTAGGTATGTGAGGGAATGGACAATATTATATATTGCTGGTGAGACATAAAATGTTGAATTTGTTGTCAATTTGACGTGTAATTAATAATAATGCACATTGATCTTGACAGCAATTTCATTTCTATATATTCATCCTATAAACAAACTCACCTGTCTTTTATATTATGTATTACATACACCTATGTGTATCAAGGATTTTCATTGAATCATTTTTGTAGTAGCGAAAAGATGGAAACAAGTGTGGAATAGTAGAGAACTAGATAAATACATGAAAAAACAACTATGCAATGGAATACTATGCAGTTATCAAAAAGAATAAAATCTTCATGTATGTTATGATTTCAAATTGTCCCAAAGATATATTGTTAAATGAGTGGGGGGAGGGGATCAAGGATGACAAGTGGAGAAACAGTGCTAGCATTTGTCTGAAAAATTCATGAATAGTCCTGAAAGAACATATAAAAAGCTAATAATAATGTGTACTACCTAGAGCAGGATATCTAGGAGGCAGAGGAAAGGAGAAGAGATACATTTTTTAACTGTATATAGTGGTTTCTTCGGAATTGTATATGTATTCATATATTAATTATTCCACAACTTAAACACAAAATAGTATTTCCAAAAGGTTGGTAAGGATTAGAAATAGAAAAAAAATCCTTATTCTAATGACCTCCTTCAGTAAGCTCACTACTTAGTGCAGATCTTTAAATGACGACCAGATTTGGGGCCCAGTTGGAGATTTCACTGGGCATCCTGGATGCTTGGCAAACCTCAATCTGTTGCTAGGGTTCTGTAAATTTGTGATGGAAGCTGATCACTCTGAGCACACAGAGACCTCTAGGGGCCAGTGTTACCTAATGCCACTGCCAGCCTTATAGTAAGTATATGGTGATGGACAGAGAACAGACTCTGGTGGTGAACACACAATGTGATACATAGACGATGTATTACAGAAGTGTACACTTGAAACCTATGTAATTTTACCAACCATTGTCACCCCAATACATTTTAATTAAAACTAATAATAATACAAATAAATCTCAAAAAAATATCCAAGAGTCATATTTTCATTATTACTATCATTATTTTATATAACAAATGCATCCCTGTTGTTCAGCTACTTCTCTGGTTTTTCGTGTTCGTTCTTTTAGCCACGTAGATACCTGAGAGGTTTTTCTTCCCCTTCTCTGTCCTTTACCTCCCTCTGTAGCTACTTGAGCTTGCCCTCCGTAACGCTTTCTGCGTTTCCCCTCTGCTGGCTGCTGCCTGGAATCCTCCTGCCTGTGCTTCTCTTCGTCTTCACTTTTTCTCCAGGCCAGTCCTGGGCAATTTCTGCTTATGTTATCACAGCAGCACGAATAATAGAGGAATTACTTCCTTATGGTGAGGTTCACAGTTATCAACATTTCCAGGAAAACTGAGAGACAGGATTGTCAGCATGTTCAAGGCTATCTAATTCTTGTTGTCAAGACTTTCCAGAATGGTGCATGAACAATTTAGACTACTTGAGCTTTTAATTCATCTGAGTCTGGTTCCCACTGTATTTCTTGCTTCTCTCATTTCTGTTGGAGAAACATTTCATAGTCCTGGTAGATTAGGTCCAAATGACCTACATACTTTCCCCTAATTGATACATTCAATTTTCCACCATATAATATTAACCCTATTATCTGCAATTACATAGAGTTGTTCTCTGAAATCCCTCTCTGGGCAATATTGCCAATCAAAGGTACAGGAATTAGTCAATGGGTGTATGCATTCTATATTTGTTGGTTAATTTAGTTATTCGTAAATTTTCACCCAACACATGTTTATGGAGCATCTATTAGCCCAGTGCTCATCAAATCCAGGTGATCAAATGGTGTAAATGTGCAGTTAGTTATTTAAATCTGGCTTCCTTGAAAGATGTAAGTCCACATTGTTCATTGTGTATTCTCATTGCAGATTATTTTTGTGATTTTCTATCATCGTGTTTAGGTTGGGTTCCCTGAAAGCTGTTCCTGAACTGAGGATTGGTGTGTAAGTGATTTTTTAAGGAAGCACTCATAGGAGAGACAGGTGAAGGAGTGGGGGAAGCAGGGCAGAGCATAGAAGGAAGAAACGCAGTGGTGTGACATCAGGCAAAGGCCCTTAAAGTGTGGCTTTGGCCTGATCCTGAAGGGGAGCTCTGCAGTGCAGGTTACAACTCGGAGATTTCCTGGCCCTCATGGCTTTTATTCTGTGTACCCTACTTTCAGTGTCGTAGACCTGGTACCTATACCGGGGGTGCCAAAACAAAATGTATACACATAACTTGTATTCATCTTTTGTTATCGTTGCATATTGAATATTACACTTTTAATACTGTTTTTTCTTTTTTAAAATGTCTATACATTTTTTGGCACCCTCTGTATATTTGTTAAGTAAGTGAATACAAAGTCAACATGGTAGGGAATATCAAAGAGCTTAGACTCGAATCATAAGTTAGGATAAGAAAAAGTGTGATCAAAATTCCAAGAGCAGTAAAGATAAAATGCTATTGGATCCAGAAGAAGAACAGATTTCTTTTCTATCATTTTTTCATAGAATTGTAATAGTATTTAGAAGAAGTCCTTCAGATACACTTGACAGTCTTCCTAGATTTACTTTAGACTCCAAAATAGTAACTAGGATATGTAAAATGGACTTTGCCTCAGGGCCTCCAAATTAGAGGACACAGATCTTTTAATTAGTTAAAGGAATGCAGAATTGTTTAAATGTTTACATCATGTGGACCTTCTTTTAGCACATACACTCCTTTGAGCATAAACTGCAGCTAGCACTACGATAGCGTTAGGAACACCTTTCTGGAAACTACACTGTACATTGTGAAACTGGTATGATGGAGTGCCAGTCACTAGGTATGGCTCTGTGGAAATCTCCCCGCTCTAAACAAGCAGAAGAGGATTTCCCAGTGTATCATGCTTCCATGCCATTGCTTGTTCTACTGCCTGGAATAAGGTTCCACTATTCTTACTTTGGTTCTGTCTAACTCATCATGTCAGGCCTAAGCTCAGATGTTTTCTTGGATATGACATCGAAAGTACAAGCAATGGCAACAATGACAAAATGGATCAGTTGGACTACACCAAATTAGACCAAGACAGTGAAGTGACAAACCACAGAATGGGAGAAAATATTTGCATATCATGTACCTGATAAGGAACCTGTGTATACAAGTATATAAGGAACTCTTATGGCTGAATAATAAGAAGACAAAAAAACAAAAACAAAACGATTAATAAATAGGCAAAGGCTCTAAATAGACATTTCTTGAAAGAAGATATACAAATGGCTGTTAAGCACATGAAATAGATGTTCAACATCTTTAGTCATTAGGGAAAGGCAAATCAAAGCTACAGCTATATAACACGTCACAACCAATAAATTGGTTATAAACAGAAAAGACAATAACAAGTGTTGGTGAGGATGTGGAGAAACTGGAACTCTCCTCCATTGCCAGTGGGAATGTAAAATGGTGCAGCCACCTTGGAAAACAATTTGGGAATCCCTCAAAAAATTTAAATGTAGAGTTAACATATGATTCAGTAATTTCACTCTAACGTATATACTTAAGAAATAAAAACATGTTCACACAAAATCTTGTACACAGTAATGTTCTCAAAGCATTAGTTAGAATAGCCCCAAAGTGGAAACAACCCAAATATCCATCAACTGATGAATGGACAAATAAAATATAGCATACCCATACAATGGAAATTCATTCAGCAATGAAATGAACTAAAGTAATTAACAGTACATGCTACAACAGGACGGGCCTTGAAAACACTATGCTAAGGAAAGAACTTAGTTACAAAAGACTACATAGTGTATATTTCCATTTATATGGAATTTCCAGAATAGGCAAATCTATAGAAACAGAAAGCAGATTAGTGTGTTCTTGGTGGGATAACAGTGAAAGGCGGTACGCAGAGGTGATGAATGACAGCTAATGACTACAAGTTTCTTTTTGAGAACAAAATGTTCTAAAATTTGATTTTGGTGATTGGTCACACAGCCATGCAAATATTAAACATTGAATGGTGAATTTTAAATGAGTAGATTATATGGTATGAGAATTATACCTCAATAGTATTTCAGTAAAGCTTTTTTTTTTTTTTAAGGCCCTAAGCTTAACTACGGCTAGCAGAAAAATTTTTCTGAAACCTCAATTTGAGCCCATTACCCTTTCTTTTGGCTGCTGGTGCATATATTTATGTTAACAGTTATATTGCTTTAAAATTCCTCATATGGCTGGCTTTACCAGTAAACTAAACCTTCCTCAAGACCAAAGATGAATTTTTCTTCTCCTCCTCCTCCTCCTCTTAGTCCTTCTCCTCCTCCTCTTCCTCCTTCTCCTCTTCCTTATTATTATTATTATTATTATTATTATTATTATTATTACTATTATTATGTTTGCCATAATAGTTTAGTCTAGCATAGTTTCTCATGTATAGGAAGCAAATAACTGAACTTAGCTACATTATTCCTTAACATTCATAGAGGCTTTTGAGGCTATTTCAAAATTTTATAATATTAAAACAATTTTGAAATGCTTATGGACAGGAAGAATTTTTCCCTAAGTGTTAGAAAATGCCATGTGCAATACTCTTGTTTGTTTATTTGTTTGTTTGTGGCTTTTGCCTTGAAATTGTGGATGATAGATAGACAAATTACAAAGGCAGATAATCAATATTTGCATAGAAAAAGCGACAATATACTGGGCTATTAATATCACAATTTTATGACAGACAAATTAGATCAAACTCATTTTGCTTTCTTTTCATAATTAAGACCTTATAAATTTAAAAGGCCTTATCATTATTTTATCTTTTTTTAAGGACCATTAAGTTTTTTAAACATTACTATTTTTATCTAACTTTTTCTTGCCTTGGTATACTTGAGTGAAACAGGTGGATCAAGCCACTAAAACCTTGTTACTCAAATACTACTATATGGTTTTAGTAAAGATTTCATTTTTATCCTAGTTTCATTAATATCACCAGACTATAATTTGATATGAGTTTTTAGAACTGCTTTTAGTAACAATTATAAATTAGTTTTATATTCAAAACAATGCTAGAAGAAAATAGGAAGTCCCTTACCTCAGTGATTTTCAAGATTTATTGAACTAGTCTTTTTCTTAACCAAAATCTTATTCAAAATCCAGTGTATAAAGCATATAAGAATAGAGTTGCTGTACTTAAGAGAGATTAAAAAAGAGGGTCAAGAGACCCAACCTCTAGCCACAGTAGTTCCCTGGGGCATGTCCAAAGATTGCTTAAGGGTCCTTAGAGTAAAAATCACTGCCTTAGTCAGGTGGAAAGTAGGTCTATGCATCTCCCTGAACCTGGGGAATTATATTTTTTATAGTAACCAGTTACCTTGAACTCAGCTAAGTTAATGGCATTTTGCTAACTGTTTAGCAAATACTATAACCTACCTCAAATGGCTATTGCGTTTTTTAAAGACTTATTAAAATAAAGCTAACATACAATATTATATTAGTTTCGGGTGTACATCATAGTTATTCAACAGTACCCACCAGGCACTATACATAATTATTATCACATTATTGATTATATTCCCTATGCTAAAGAAGTGGTCACCATGATAAGTCCAGCAACCATCTGACACCATACCACACTGTCACATTATTTTCTATGCTGTACATTACATCCCCAGGACTTATTTGTTTTATATTTGGAAGTTTGAACCTCTTATTCTTTATCTTACCCCTTTTTGCATTTTTCAATTAGAGTTGACAATATTATTTTCTATTAGTTTTAAGTGTACAGCATAGTGGTTAGACATTTACATAATTTAGAAAGTGATCCCCTGACTAGTACCAACCTGACACCATACATAGTTAGTACCATATTATTGATTATATTTCCTATATTTTATATCCATATGAACATTATGTAACTATAAATTTGTATTTCTGAATCCCTTCACTTTTTTCACCCTGCCTCCCCAATAGGTCTAGTATCCATTTGACACCATACATAGTTATTACAATATTATTGACTATAATCCTTATACTATACCCTACATCCCCATGACTACTGTGTAACAACCAATTTCTACTTCTTAATCCCTTCGCCTTTTCACCCAACCCCAACCCCCATCCCATCTAGCAACCATCAAAATTTTCTCTGTATCTATGAGTTTGTTTCTGTTTCATTTGTTTGTTTATTTTATTTTTTAGATTCTACTTACAAGTGAAATCATATGACATTTGTCTTTTGCTGCCTGACATGTTACACTCAGCAAAATACCTTCTAGGTCCATACATGTTGTCACAGATGGCAAGATTTCCTCCTTTTTACAGCTGGGTGATATTCCATGGTACATATGTGCCACCTCTTCTTTATCCATGAATCCATCAGAGACACCCAGATTACCTTCATATCTTGGCCACTGTAAACAATGCTTCAATGAACATATAAATGAGCACATCCCCTCAAATTAACATTTGGGTTTCTTTAGATAAATAGTCAGGAGTAAGATTGCTGAATCCTTCTTTGTCTCTTGTACTCTTTGTTTTAAAGTCTATGTTGTCTAGTATAAGTAGACGGCTTTATTTTTCCATTTTCATGAAATATCTTTTTCCATTCCTTTATTTTCAGTCTGTATATGTTTTTCAATCTCAAGTGAGTCTCTTGTCGGCAGCATATGTAAGGGTCTTGTTTTCCTATCCATTCAGCTCCACCCCCCATCCCCCATCTTTTGATTGGAGCATTTAATCCATTTACATAAAAGTTGTTGTTGATAGGTATATAGTTATTGCCATTGTATTATTCATAATTTTGATTTATTTTTCTCCTTAAATCAGTCCTTCTAAGATTCCTTGTAATACTGATTTGGTCATGATAAATTCTGTTAGCTTTTTCTTGTCTGGGAAGCTCTTCATCTCTGCTTCGATTAGAAATGATAACTTTGGTGGGTAGAAAAATCTTGGTTGAAGGTCCTTGCTTTTAATCACTTAATATTTCTTGTCAATCCCTTCTGACATGCAAAGTTTCTGTTGAGAAATCAGCTTATCAGAGCTGCCTTGTAGGTAACTAACTGCTTTTCTGTTGCTGCTTTTAAGATTTTTTTTTCCTTAACCTTTAACATTTTAATTGTGATATGTCTTGGTATTGTCCTCTCTGGGTTCATCTTGTTTAGAACTCTCTATGCTTTCTGGGTTTGTATATTCAGGTTAGGGATTATATTTCCAGGTTAGGGAAGTTTTCAGTCATTATTTCTTCAAATAGGTTTTCAAATTTTTGCTTTCTCCCTTCTCCTTCTGGCACCCCTAGAAAGTGAATGTTGGCACGCTTAATGTTGTCCCAGAGACCCCCTTCAACTCTCCTCAACTTTTTGGAATCTTTTTTTTCTTTTTGCTGTTCTGATTGGGCCTTTTCTGCTACCTTATCTTCTAAATCATTGGTTGGATCCTTTGCTTCATCTAATCTACTGTTGATTCCCTCTAATACATTCTTCATTTCTGTTATTATATTTATCTCTGACTGGTTCTTTTTATGTTTTCTATCTCAATTTTTATGTTTTCCATCTCTTTGTTGAAGTTCTCCCTGAGATCTTTGAGCATCCTTATAACCAGTGTTTGGATCTCTGTGTCTGGTGGATTGCTTATCTCCATTTTGTTTAGTTCTTTTTTCTGGAGCTTTACTTTGTTATTTTATTTGGGACATGTTTCTTTGTCTCCTTATTTTGGCTGCCTACCTGTGTTTGTTTCTATGTGTTAGGTAGGACTGCTATGTCTACCTGGTCCTAGTACAATGGCCTTATGCAGGGGTGTCCTGTGAGGTCCAGTGATGCAGTCGTCCTGGTCCCTTGAGTTACATACTCCTGATGTGTCCCTTGTGTGGGTTGTGTGTGTCCTCCTCTTATAGTTGAGCCTCCGTTGCTATTTCCACATCAATAGGAGGGACTGACCCTTAAGCTCATTGGCTGTAAGGACTGGCTGTGACTAAAGTGGACAAGTTGTGGTGCAGAGGTTGACCATATAGAGCAGCATCTGACTTAGCAGGTCTGTGGTACCTGCCCAATCTGTCCCTGGGTGTGTCATCTTTAGAGGCAGCTGGGTAATGCTCATTTCAAAACTGTCCACTGAGGGCGCCAGCCCCACGGCCACCTGGGAGGGGACCCACTGCAGGTCAAGTTCAGTCCCAGCCCATGCTCCACATGAGGCCACCCAGCAGCAGCCACAAAGAAATCTGCAGATGGCTGTTGTCTATCCCATGTTTGGAAGTGCCTCAAGAGGCTAAGCTGCAAACCAAGGCCTGTTGCTGCTAGTGCCTGGCTCAGGGCTGCTCAGCCAGAGGTATAGGACATGATCAAGGCAGATGCTGCTTGTCTGTGTTCTGTGAACCTTGAGAAATCTTAGGAAAGTGCAGTTTGAGTCAAGGCAAGGTGGTTTGTACAAAAAAGCCTCTGGACACAGCTTGGGTATGCCCGGAAGTTGGGCGAGGCAGTGTCTCAAATCACGAGGGTGTTGCAAATTAATAGCATTAGCCAGCTTGATGGAGACTCAGATATAGTGGCCACTTGTGTCTGCACATTGGGAATGGGGAAGGTTTAACAAAGAAACAATGGCCTCTACCAGCTTCCCTGTCCAGGAGAAAGCTGCTCCTCCAGCCCCTGTGCCAAGCCAGATAACTCAGTTTCCTACCATATGTCCCTGCTGCCTGTCCAGTGGCTACCCCAGTGCTGAGGCTCAGAGCCAGTGATTCCATCAGTGTGTAAATCCATGTGTGGTCCCTTTAAGAGGAGCAGCTGGGACTCCAACCGCCATCCATCTCACTCAGACACAATCTCTGCTGGTTTTCATAGCCAGGAATTATGGGGACTTCTGTCCCTGGCACTGGAATCCTGGGCTGGGGTGGAGTTGGGACCTCTCATTCCTCCTGGGGGCAGGGGAGGGGGGACCTCCACAGCCAAGGTATCCCTCCTGATTTGTAATAGTCACATGAGGACATGGAACCAGCCCATTCCATGTCTCTGCCCCAGCTACCCATCTGGAGGTGGCTTCTGCTGTATGTCCTTAGTTGTTGGACTTTGGTTCAACAAGAATTTAGGCACTTCTCTATGGTGGTTATTTTGTAGTTTTGTTGTAATTTTGATGTGGTCCTGAGAAAAGGTAAGGACAGTGTTTATCTACTATGCTACCTGGACTGGCTATTGCCTGTTGTTTTATATAAACTATTTTTTTTTTTTTATAGAAAGACATCAATAGGTTAACTTAGTGATATACTAGGGTGATACAAACATCTATGAAATGGGTTGCATGAAATGGTGACTAGCAATAGTTAATGCTAGTCCTATAGTAAAATAATTTTTCTTCCTTTTTTTTTTTTTTTTTCCTATTAAAAGCCCTAATTGGAGAATAGAGAAAGGAGTGGAGTAACAGGAGTAACAGCTGGCATGGGGATTACTTACAAAATGAACATGACTTTGGGAATGGATAAAGGGAGTGAACAGTGCCCATCCACTTATTCCTCTTATCTTCACCTCCCTCTCTCACTCTGTCTCTTTTCTTCTGGATTACATACCTGTGCATCTGTCCTAGCTCTGCCACTCAACAAGACCTTTAACTTTCACTTCAGTTTCCTCCTCTAAGCAATAAAGGTATCCATGCCGCCTTCTTCATGGGATTGTGTGATGATTAAATGATAACCGTCCATGTAAAGCCCTTAGCAGAGTGTCTGGCTTATAGTTAGGATCCAATGAATATTAATAATTGATCTTTTAATTAGGTGTTTCCTTTCTCTTTTTTCTCCCTTACTTTCTTAAGTTTCATTTTAACATTTACTATGTTTCTTATTTATACTTACTGAAGAAAAACATGCTAAGCAGTTTTGTTGGGCCTTTCAAGGTTTTGGTTTGGGTGTGTTTTAATAAAATAATAGTTTATAAGGGAAAAGTAAAGTGTTGTTACACATAAATATCTAGGTTATAAAAACCAAGGTGCACAACATAGCAAAATATGAACAGAAATTAACAAAAAGTGATTTTCAGTATACTGAGACTCACTAACTGCAGTCCTAGATTAAACAGTTTTTGTAAGAGTTGATCACCCTTAATGGAGAAATAAAATTATTTTATAAATCCAGAGAAAAATAAGGAAATGATATTGTTTTGGGGGAATCACTTATAAACAAAATTTTATTAATATTGAAAAGTTTTACAATTATATTTATTTACAATTGTATTTATTTATAATTGTAGTACGTTTTTAAGAATCTTTTTTTTTTTTTTTTTTTTTTTAACATTGTTGGTGTTGCTGTATCTAAAGGGAAAAAAGTAATGGTCTTCACCTTAACTGATTTATTCCAAATCAGGAGGTGCTGAGCCCGCCACAGGGCTGAGATGGGAACTTTGACCTTATCGTTTCTGCTACTATCTTGCCTCTTTCCAGGCCTTTTCAAATCAGTCTCTATATTTTCCCAGGTTTTACTTATACTCATGTTTCATCGTCATCTACAGTGACCCTTTGCAAAAGGGCATACAACCACATTTTAGATTTATAAATTTTGTCAGTATTTCTATCATAAAAACAGAAAACAAACAAACAAAAAAAAACTATACCAGTTTTTAGATAGTAAGCAAACAAAATAACATTTTCAAAATTGGTAGATCAGGACAGACTTACATTAGTGATTTTTAAGTGTGTTTAAGAGATTAAAAAGAAAAGGAAAGAAGGAATGCAATTGTGAAACTATTACTAATATTAATGGAGTGATGATTGAAAGGGTGTAGAGCCAAGGAGAAGGGTCAAAGAGATGATTAGTCGTGTAGATACTGAGGTTTGGAACAATTTTAAATTCCTCTCTCTGATAGTGAGGATCCCAAAGCTTGTACTGGCCACTGTCAGGGAACACGCATTCATGTCTACAATGAGGACTCCTCCACAGGAAAGGAAACAGCCAGATAGGGCAGAGGAGAAACAGAGAAAGAATCACTTCCTGTTTACCTCAAGACAGCTCCTACGGGCAGCTTTAATCCTGCTAAATATAGATTTTCTCCACGTGATTATGGTAGAGTAAATCATGTGAGTAAACAAATCCCTGTGGTCCTGAAAATCAAATCAAGTATCATACCTTTCCTAGACATTTCTATTATTGTGGGTGTTTATTTCTATACACACATACACAGCACACACACACACACCCTTCACATACACACTTACATGCAGTCTGTCTCCAACATAATTAAATATATAATAATTTGTAGTTTTAAATAGATATAATTTGTCATTTTCTTGTGGTGATGATCATTCTTTTGTGGAATATTGAAGTAGTTTGGTGGTTTTCCTCCACTAGATTTCATCCTAAAGCACTCAAAGAACTCCATCATAGCTCACTTCTAATCCCAGCCCACCTTGTCATTTGAGTGACACATAAACCAAGAATAGATGAGGAATGGTGTCATAATTCTTTATCCTCATTAACATTAATCTATATGCTTTAAATATATCTGACTCTTTATTTTCTGGGCCTGTTAAATTATAGCAACTCAAGTCCTTTTCTCTGATTTCCTAAATGGCATATGCCCATATAACCAACATTAATATTAATGCTTCTCTTCTCAGTTATGCCACTTCAACATGACTGATGTCCTCCAGTTTATGTAACCACTTTTTTTCATTCTATTAGGCAAAGTCAGGATTGAATATACATACAATAGAAAATTCTGGTACTCTGGAAAGACAATAGAAAAAAAACTACATGGCCTTTTTTAAAAGCATGAATAACCTCACTTGTGTTGAGTGTCTAATATTGCTCAATGGAAAAAATCCATGGTACAGTTCAAACAAAATGAAATCATGATGTAAGTTTGGGTTCTCCTTCAAACAGCATCTTAAGTAGATACTTATGCACTTCTGTGTTCAACCCCACAGCAGCCATGCAGCCTCAGAACTTGTTATGGAATTTCATATTCCTTTAATGGAAATGGCCCCATGCTGCTATTTCACTTTTCCAACTGTGGCAGTAATAGTTAGTAATCAAATCATAATGAAATAATCACGACTACAGTCAAATGGCGACTGATGTAATAGGTTGCTAAGGGGAAGAAAATATTGGTATTTTTCCACACTTCATTTCATCAGTTTTTTTGTTGTATGTTGAAAGAATCTAAATTGGTAGGTGAAAATAGCCCCCTCACAAGTGCCTATACAGATAAGACTTTTTATCACTTGCTTAATCGTATTGATTTTTTTCTCATCTGGATACTCACAAAGAGTCACAAACTTGGGAATTTTATGTTGAAATTTGAAAAAAGTATTATGCTCTGAGAAAGAGCCCATAATATTACTAATTGTAGAGTCCCTCACATACATAACTGATATTTTAATGAAGCAAGCATCAATGAGAACTTAATATTCTGTATCTTGCCATTATCTGACTACCTTGAAAAACTGATTAGAATGTTTCAAGAATTTTCATAAAAATACTACTTGCTCTTTAGAAAGAGATATTACTGTTGCTTCCTGTATTATAGTCTCTCAAATTGTCTCAATGAAGGTACAAGTTGTCTAATCAGAAATGTCAGTTATACACTCATTCTGTAAAAACTATCTGCTCCATTCTTTTCATCTTTTGGATAAGGAAAATGGTCCTTGGGAAGTTAACTAACTTTCTCCATGTTCTTTACTTGCAGAGTGATTTGAATACATGTGGCTAATGATGATAACAGATCATTTAAATGGCCTATAGTTCTCTCTTACAAGAACAAATATATGACATAGTCTAGCTGAAGAAAATGTTTGTGCAAGGGACCATGAAATCCTACGAGTATTTATAATACTAGACAGGGATCTCAAGAATTAGAACACGTTTTCCTTAATTATATCATTGAGCCAATTCCAACTACTTAATTGCCTGAAGCTGTCTTCCCATTGGATGTTTCCTTGATCTATAAGGACTTCTTTCTTCCTAATTTTTACCTAGGTATTAAGGAAGAGGTCTTTGCTCACACTGGTGAGCCTTGCTTCAAAGACCTCTGTGAAAACCATATAATTCCAACAGTGGTAAGAATATTTTTTCTTAAAAAAAAAGGAAAACTTACTAATTTAAATCAGATTTTGCTATTATTTGCTATTGGCTATGCTGATTCCCACTAATTCTACCAATAGCTTATGTACTCCTAGAGTTTATGTTTCACGAGTGCTGAGACTGTTTTGGATGTAGTATGAAGAGTTCTGGTAGTATTCTCAGATCATCACAAGGTTGGCACAACTGTATAACATAAATTGTCTCCCTGTTTCTCAAGAGTAAATTATTATTAAGTTTGCATCAAAGAGATCAGGGTTGTTTCTAGAGTTTGATAATAAAACAGCTTATGTCTTAAGAGGTGGAGGGTTTGGAATCAGTTGCCACCTTGACTTCTCATTGGTTTCAGCATGAAATGTCTGAATTCTACTCCTGACTACTGCTGTGGTCCTGCCTTATTGTTCTTTAAATATGTGCTATTGCTCTTTCAGTATTGTTCTTTTATGAATTAAATTTTGCAAAATGTTTTTCATGATGAAGTTGTTATAGAACAGGAAGAATTCGGCCACCTAGCATGAGCAGAGCCAAACACTCAATACAAGAAATGCAATGGAGAAATATTGGCTATTTTATTGACTAATGGCACCATGCAGAAGAACAGGAGGCCAATGCCAAAAGCCTGAACTCTCCGGTGGCATGTAGGTTATGGATTACATAGGGCAAAATCTCAGGACACGGTGGGTTAGGGGTTCAAGGTCGTTTTGGGAGCTGATTGGTCAGAGGTCAGGTAAGGGTAATGAATCATTTCTTCATGCCTTAAGGACAGTTCTGAGGTCTTGTCCTGTCTCATGGGATAGTAGAGGGGGTGGGGCGTCGTTCCACCTTAGGGCTCAGGAACTGAAACATAACTTAGGTCAAAATGTTATCTTTAGCCTGCCAGAGGCTTGGACTGTGTGACCATTAGTCAGGTCTGGGCTACTGTCTTCTGCTGCCTCTGGGGTTACTGATTATCTGGGGAAAGGCTAGGTCTCTGAGGAGCAGAGAGAGACATATGATTTCTAGAGCTGGGATTTAAAACTAAATTCAAGGCATAAGGACCCTCAGATTTAAAGTTGCCTATATATAACAAGGAAATAAAGTGTTTTTCAGGACACATGAATAGGTGAAGCCTTTGTCATACTGTGCTATTTATGCACACAAACAAAATAATGTTTAGATTTCAAAGAAGATGGATGCAAAGTTGTTCAATATATCCAATAAATGTCTGTTAACCAAATCACAACATTTTGGCCCAAATACTGAGCACCAAGAAAGTATACCTTTTAGGACCTACTAAAGGGCTCTAAATTATTTAAAGAGTTTTAAGTTTTTCTTCAAAAAATAAACTATATCATTAGTCATCTATACCACTCATAATAAATTATACTGGTAAATAAAAAAGAACCTAACAATGGATAAAATCAATAGCTTAAAACTGTAAAAGAAAAAAAAAAAATAACTGAGGGAAGATTGTGTTTTCTGTGTGATTTTTAAAATTGTGTACATGTGTTTTAGAAATAATCTATAAAACACTGACATTGGTCACATATGCATATCTTAAAAATATTATCTACAGAAAATAATGGAAAAATAAAATTACCCTGGCAAAGTTTCTATTTGCCAAATTTGACCTGTGAAATTTAGAATCTATAGGCACAGTCATCCCAAAAGGAAACAAATGGCAGAAATCACAATTAAAATTTGTTATGGACAAAATCAAATGGCTGAATCAAATCCTTTTCATGTGATTAATATTATAAATGATGGATCTGACTGAAAATAATCAAATTAATGTTAATGGAATGTGAAATTATTTAATTTCCTTTATAAGAAATTAAATTGCCTTTGTGATTTTAATTTTCAGGAATATTTTCTCATTTAAAATATATTCACATTGATATAATTATGATTAAAAGATTTGTATTCATCAAAAAGGATCATCCTTGGGACTCAAAGAAGAGAGGTCAAAATATCCTGTACTGTACTCTGTTATCTTACCTCCACCTCTGTTTTTATACTTGTATATTTAGGTTCTTGGAAAGAACAGTGTGACCAAGTATTTTATATCATTATCCATTTTTAATCCTCAGAACAAACTCATCAATTAATTCAACAAAGGTTTATTGATTGTCTTTTGTATTTAAGCCACTGCATTCAGGTTTGTGTATACAGAGATAAATAAAACATAGTTTGTGACATCACAGAATTTACAGGACTATGGTGCAGTGTGGTGTTTTGAATGGGGACATTATGGATAACATAAAAGCAGGACATTTCTCCTAGACTTGGAGAGTCCAAAAAGGCTTTTAATAGAAAGTGACTTTTAAGTTGAGCATTGAATAATTAACCAGTACAAAATGGAAGTGTTGGGGGAGGTAAAAGCAGAAGATAAACACCTCAGGCTGGAGAAAGTGCTGGTTCAAAAGCCAGTTGGTGAGAGCATGGCACCTGCAGAGAACCAAAAATTGGTCACTATAAAAGGGGAAGTTGCAGTGCCAGATCCTGACGAGATTACAGGGAGCCATGATCCTGAAGAGATCATGAATATCTTGGGTGAATCCTTTTAAAAACTTTCAACTTGAGCTTTCATTGAAATATTTCATTTAAGATATTAACAGAAGCAGACTTTAATTTTAGAAAGATTATTCTAGCTATGTGCTAAATAAACAATTGAGCATGGGGAAGCTGGGAATAGTGACAAGATGGAAGACCAAGTCAGTGACTCTTGTAGTTACCTAGGCCAGAGATGATGGTGAGGGACCATGGTAGTGGCCGTGGAGATGGAAACATTTCAGGCCTATTTTGGAAGTACACCAAATATGTTTTACTGATTCAGTAAGTATAAGGGGTGAAAGACTATTGAACATTAAATGAGTTTAGGGTTTCTGATTCGAACACTGGGTTGATGCATTCCACGTGAGATAGGGACCACAAGTGTAATAAACACAGTGGAGTAAAGAAAGGACTTGGGTGTTATGCAGACCCGGATTTGGGTTCCAGCTTTGTTCCTAGTATTATTCGGGCTAGTTATTTAGTCTATTTAAACCTCACCTATTTGCTCACCTATAAAATGGAGGTAATAGGTACATCCCTCATGTGCCTGTGAGAATGAAATGAGGTAAAATATGTAACAAATAGACCGATGGCTAGCAATAGTGTTTGCTATTAATAACTTTAGTTGTAATAATGGTAGTAAAGATTTTTGGGGTGTGTACATTGTAATTTCTGCATACCTTATGTGGAAGTCATTGGAATTTGTGATTTTCTTTTTAAAAAGGTCTGAAAGTGCTTGATTATAAAATATTGAACTTGTGTGCTGTTAGGATTTTTGTCTCATTAGGTTAGTCAGTGTTAACATGCAAGGTCCCTGAGGCGAGAGAAGATTATATTAATGTCACTGGTCTTCATAGTAGCATTGCAATGTTTTTAGTTTTCAGAGATTTGCCCAGCCAGTTAAAAAAAAAATAAATAAAAAAAAAAAATAAAAAAAATTATCATATCATAAATCAGCCAGCTTAAAAAGAATAATTCCTTAAAACAAAACACTGACTTCCACAGTTTTGTCAAGTTGATGCCACCATATTTAATCTATCCTCTATGAGCTTAAAAGCAAAGAACGCTCCAAGTACCATGAGTAGAAATATACAGCAAACAATCCAAAAAACTGTAGAATGTATTTAAATGGATGTTTAAAATACTGATCTTACTATCATGAAAATACATGTAAGTTTAAGTCTTGATTGACTATTGTGATGCAGGCAGTGGTGTGCTGGAGCCAGGTCTTGATGGCTTACGAGAGATGATTGGTAAACATGTATTACAAATTAAATTATGTTATCTTACAATTAAATAAATTACATTAAAACCGAAGATAATATATCGTAAAAACTATTCACTTCCTAATTAGTATGCCACATCTTGTTATTACTGATTTTCTTGAAGTTATATATGTGTGTTGCATCTATGTTGTGGAAATGTAACATAATGGTGTATTGTGCATCTCTTCCTAATCTTACATTTAGTGTCATTATATTGACAATTTAAAATCAGCCCTATTGGAAGTATTTACAATACAGAAATTGGGAAATGTTACAAATCAAGGATTTTTGTTTGGAGATCTGGTGTGTTAAACATTTACTAGCATTCCACTGAACAAAGGTGACCTCTTGCAGCAACATTTAAAAGAAAACAATTACAAAATTTGGGAGAAAAATTCACAAATATTTTCCAAAGTTTACCAAAAAATATTGACTAGAGGCAATATAAGGAGAACACTAATCACTAAGAAATTTTTAAAAAATTATTTGCAGTTCCCTTAGAAAGTAAAGCTTGGAATGTAGAAAACTTAGTTAAACCCTGCTTTAGATAAGTTGGAAAACGTGTTAGATGTCAAAAAAAATTAAAATATACCTTCTTTCAGCAATGCCACAGAAAGCAAATTTTATTGTGTCCAAAATCATGCTTCAAAAAAATGATGGAAACTGCAGTTAACCCAACTTTTTAAACCTGTTTGGTAGAAATAATTATGCATTTTAATAATGGCTGTTTTATTGTTTTTTTCACTGCCTTTTAATGATAATAGCTAACATGTGCATTTCTCAAAAATTTGAGAACAGAACAAGTGGTGAAGAGATTTTTAAGAAGATGAGTTTTTAGTGAATATGATAGAAGTGAGGCTCAGAAGTACAAATATAGGAGAAGCATACAGAAATAAGACCTCTTGAAAACAACTGCAGTTATTATATTGTTCCCCAAGGACATCTTACCTTAAAGAGCTTGCTTCTTGATTTTCTTCATGGGTTCAAGGAATGGTAATAGTAAATTTTGTGAAATAAGAAGTGGTTTGAGTATCATCACTTTAGATAAATCTATTACAAAATGGAACATGACTTTGAGAGCTTATGCTACTCTACAGAGGCAGGCTGATTCCTCATTAGTTAGTGCTTCTCACGGTTTTTGGACTCAGAGTTGAATTGTTATTTTTCTTGATGAAGGAGAAAAAGAGACAGCATGATGATGACTAATCATAAGAATTAGGATAACGTGAATTAATTCATCGTTGGCCGTAATGTAAGGAATGGCTCACAACATTGGATTGTAAGTGGGTATTTGTCAAGGCAAATCATCTTCAGACAACTGCAAAATGAATGTGATTTTTTTTTTTTTTTTTTGCTGTGTAGGTGTGATCACTGCAATGACTTGAAGTCTGAGAGGCTGCCTAGGAGAGCCTAATGTAGATCCTGCGAATCTTTGGGAGCTTTCTAGCTCCTTTGCCAGTTTTGACAATCACAGTGATAGTCCTAAAATAAAGATCATCATCAGTCATCCTATCCTATATGATTTTTTTTTTTAACTGAGGACCTCACTGAAACACCAAAAATCTGTAGCAGGTCAGAGATCTTTCTGATATCATGATGACCTCTCACAAGAAAATATAAATCAATTTTTTTGAGTGTTATAATGTTGCTTCATACCATTATTTAGCTGTGCCTGAGCCAGATGAGATCATAAGACTATAGGGGAAAAAAGCTTTGTAATTTGAATCCACATTCCTAAATAAATCTAGGTTATTTAGATTAAGTTCCAAGATTTAAGACTCTGCAGTGTCAGTTCTCTATGATTCAACTTAAGAGAAATTTAAAGCAATAGTACCCAAGTAGCTGGAATGCATCCTCGCTGGCAGGCAAAGGCCATACAGGAAGGAATTATCCTGGTGAATTTACCACCATCCAGGGTGTGTCCCATAGCCTGATGGGCCTGAAAATTCAAACTTTTCAATGAAGCTGGGAAGTTGACTCATGTTGATAAAACCCACAATAATTTTAAGTTCACAAGTAGAATGACACTTTTTTTATGTATTTATTATGATAACTTTAAATGCTAAGGAGGTAATTTCATTCCTTGACAGAGTATTCTTTCCTTGACTGGAGTATTCTTACCTCATTAGAAAGCTGTAAGAAAAGACACATTTTAATCAAGAAAGTTAATGATTCAAAATAAAATGGCATTTGTTTCGAAATCTATTTTGTTCACCTCCATGAGAGTGAAGTCCAAGATAACAGGTTCTGTCGGGACAAATATTAGGCCCTTTCTGTATGATTTTTCCTGGTCAATGCTTGAACTTACCATTGTTGTCTTTTGACTCCACTTTGTTCAAAACTTTCCTTAGTGAACTTCTGTCATTCAGATTGATGGCCTAAGTGGGCGTGTGTAAGCAAATTCATGAGGCTAGGGAGGTTATATTTGAATTTCCATTTGTATTTGTCTTCACTTTTCTATTTTATGCATATTTAATAATGTACATAATATGTAATGAGAATATAAAACAGTACATAGTGCAAATTGTGTGAGGGTCACTGTTTTAAACTTTAAACACATTAGCTCATTTGATGTTTAGAATACCATTGTGAGAAAGATATAGATGAAGCCCATATTAGCCACATCATTAGTCTAGAGCAGAAGAGCCGAGATTCAACCCAGGTTGTTTGGCTCCAGATCCCATGCTCTTAACCACTCTACCATGCTGCTTTCCCAAGGTAGTCCCAAAGTCTAATTTATAGGTGAATAAATCCACATCCATCACTGAACAGTATTTATTGAAAGGGCCATGGGCCATTCTTCTACAAATCTCAGCCTGTTCTTTCTGATTTGGGAAAGTGTTTCCATATACCATGCTCTGATCTGCTTGTTGTTTGCAGGTTTTAAAGTTAAAATATTTGTGGATCATCACAGCTCACTGTTCACGTCCACCACCATGTGTGTCCACATTCTTGAAGTGATTTCCTGGCATCATTTTTAATAATCTTAAGGTCACTCTCAAAACATTGATTATCACCAGAGTTAATGAGCGTCCCTTTCTAATAACTAATTCAAAGACCAGATAATTCTCCACTCAACTTGTTTAATGTGTAAACAAAATTATATATATATATATATATATATATATATATATATATATATATATATATATATATGTGTGTGTGTGTGTGTGTGTGTGTACACACATATATATATAATAT
Source organism: Rhinolophus sinicus (assembly GCF_036562045.2). NCBI lineage: Eukaryota > Metazoa > Chordata > Mammalia > Chiroptera > Rhinolophidae > Rhinolophus > Rhinolophus sinicus. The sequence continues at coordinate 91,488,461 of NC_133753.1, read as the reverse complement.
CTGCAAGAGTATGCAGGATAGCACTCTCCTTCTAAGTTGTTTAGTTTACTCTCAATTACCTCCATCACACAGGTAGGCTCAGAAGACAAGCAAGCCTTCCTTATCCACAGAGAGAGGTTAGTTTCTTTCATCTGAGCATGGCAAGCACCCATATGCTTAACCATATGCAACAGACCAAGAGTAATTCAGAAAATAGCATCAGGTGTCTGGAGGGAAAAACATTTTTCTGAAGTGAGAATGTTCCTAAAGATATTTTGCTGCTGTACTTGGCATCTTGTTAATGAAAACATGACTTATTCTAGTTCTAATCTATACTTACGTGATGTAGCATTGTGACTTAGGCTATCTGTTTTTACATCTTATGATATGTGTATCATTATTTGCTGCTTTTGGCAGATGAATCTTTCAAACAGCAGTTTGAAAGTTGATCCTTTTATCCTATTGCAGTACCTTTTTCCTTATAAAAATCTTCTGGGTATCCCAGAGCTAACTTTATATTCCATTCTTGACTGTGTGTTTGAGATAAAACGAGATAGTAGTCAGTAAGATAGAGACCATGTAGTTGTAAAATATTTTGGCTATATGTCAATCTGTCCATTCCATTTGACTTTATTGTTTTGTTTTGTTTAAATCCTGAACTTTAAAAAGCTTGAAGAAGATGATAGGGAGGAGACATCACCAGTGTGCTGCAAGTCCTTCAGACTTGCTGATTGATTTGTCCTTTTAACTGTGTTTCTCCAAACCCTCTCATCCTTCTTAGGCTCATAGGGCTTTAACCGTCATTGTTGTGCGATATGACATTGAAGTAATTTGCTTTTGCTGAACTTTTATGTCATTCTTGTCCATATTATTAACTCAGTGGGCTAGAATGCTAATAACTTTAAATAGCCCATTGGTTGTCATAGTAACTGATATTAAAGCTAAATATGAGCCTGTCTCTTGGATTCATATTTAAATCATTTCTGGCATTGCATTCTTCAGGGACTGACTATAGGACGTTGTACAAAAGGAGTCTTGAAAATTTAGGTTTGAATGAGGAGTTGAATAAATGGCACTTATCTTCAGTCCCCAAGTTATTATTTGTTCAGACTCAGTCCAATTCCACCAAATGTTTGTTCAGAGAACCTCAAGAATGATGCTCCTCTAAATATTACAGAGGTTATGTAGACAAAATTTTTCCTTTTTAAAATTGTGTTTATTCACTGGGGGTATTTTTCTATGCTGCTTTTCTCTTTTAGTTATCCTTGCAATGATTTCTATAGTGTTTCTAACCTGTTTTTAAAATTATACTTTGAGTATTGAGTAGAGAGAAGGCACATTCAAGGAAGACTTTTAAGGGATAATTCCGAGCTACATGACAGCCTGTGTCTCGGGCGATGTCTCTTCCTCCTGTCTACAGACTCAGTAAAGATTTTACCTCCTGCTTAAAGCCTCACTGCCCTCTTTCATTCCTCTCGTGTCACTCCTTCCCTAAAAGTATGTGCCCTGCATTGAGCACTCAAAATGTAATTATAGTTGTGGTCAATCGTTGAGAGAAAGCTGACATATATACACCCATATAAATATATTTTTTCCTCATCTTAGATATTAATTCATGTTGCAGTTATTTAAACAACTCATTGTTCTTATATGGACTTTGAAGTTTTCTATCCAGGTGGTTCAGCTTTTCATGTAGCATTATATTTTGGGCCATGCTATCTGTTTTATCCCCTTCAATTACCAATTTTCCTCCTGGCACCATTGAGGCTGAATGAATTTTCTCACTTGATGTCTAGAGATGGCAGAGTTCAGCTTCCAGAAGAAAGAACACTCTGTTAACAGCAGCAGCTTATCTGTTGAATACGTATGAAGTATACTACATGATGGACAGTCTTGTCAGTCTCTTACGTAATAATTTGGTGGTGACATTGAGTTCCCTCCCATCTCCCATATTTCTTGAACTAGCTTCTTTTCTGTTCTGAATATGCTATATCCTGCTTAGCTCCTGGGTCCCTCTGTACTCTCTGGGATTCCTTCGTTGTCTGAATTCACTTTACTATGACATCAAGCCCTTATTTTCTAAAACCACTTTTCTCCTCAAAGTTCCTAAGACATGTATGCCTTTCAGTAGCAACATCTAGCATGGTGTTAAACATGTACCAATGGAATATTCTGTGGATTGTCAAATATTGCTACAAGGGAAAAGGGTTCTGCATTCAAATATGATTTTAAAAGCTTGACTTTAAATAAACCAAGCAGATTTCCTCACCGCAGAATAATGAATATTGTGAATCTCTTAAGAGGGAAAGAACAAAAGCAGCATTTGTGAAGCATATCTGCCTTGTAAATATTTTAGGACCCTTATTTATGAGACCCCTGCCCCCAACCATCTTCAAGCAAAGGTCTGTGAGTAGAGGGACAGTGTTGGGGGAATCAACCTTAATATTTTCCGTCTCCGTTTGTATACTTTGTTACAATTGATATGCTTGAGAATGGGTTGGTGGGATTTAAGTTCTTTCTCCCCCATCCATGATAATCACTCTATTCTTTTATAGGAAAGATAAAAATACAATTAACAACCTTATTATTTTTTTTTGGTGTATTACCTCAAGGTGAAAAAACCTCCAGGGCACCAAACAAATGGAAATTAGTCTTGTTGAAAAAGTGAATAACTTATGTTTGGATAAAAATTCCTTGGCAACTAAGGAGGTATCCAGTTCTTTTTTGCTTTCAACAAAATTGAAGAGGTAACCTAATGGAATTGTCAGCTGACAGGTTACTGAAAATAATTGTTGATGCCATAGATTGGCACTATATGATAGTCTTTCCAAAGCTTGGAATAATTTCAAAGAATTAAAATTCCCATATTCTTATTTATGTGAGCCAGTTTCTCAGTATTTAATTAGGAAAATGAAACATAGAAATAAGGGTAAGGCAAACCCTGAGTGTTATTCTAGTAATAAGTCATGATCATTCAATATACATGAATTAATTGCAAAAAAGCCCCAACCATCCGATTGAGATGCATTTCTAATAAATACTTTGCAAAAAAAGTAACATATTTATATTGTTTAGCTCTGTTATGTACTAATATACTTTTAGTGATGACTCAAAGAACTTCAATTTCAACCTCAAAATATATTCTCACACTTTCCCCACAGGTAATATGAAAAATTAGTCAGTAAATGACTTTAAAGCATATGAACGTATAACCTCAAGTGAAAATTCTGTGGAGAAAAGTGGAATGAAACATGACTTATGGAGAAAAATAAGTGGTGTAAAATTTCTGACTATTAAGGAAGACCATGTTTTCATATTTTCAATAGATGATATTGAGTATCAAATTGTATACTGCATTTTTTAATAAGTCACAGCCTTTTAAATAAACTAAAAGACATTACAAAATGTTTTCCTTCTCATCTAGAAGAATAGGTCTTGCTAAACGTACACTATGAAAGGTGTTATTGTTAAAAGCAGTTACTTAAAAAGGGAAAATAATGCAACCATAAATGTTCAGTTTTAGTTGTGGGTGAATTTATTTAATCTCAAGGTTAGAACTAGCTTTAAATGTTGTCCAATTATAACTTTGGAGGAAAGCCTGACACATACCAGTTCTCACAATTAAATTCACAAACTTGTTGCAACGATGTTGCTAACCTTGTTTTGATACCAGAGGGATTATTCATTACGAATTTGTACCAACTGGACAAGCAGTTAACCAAGTTTACTATTTGGAAGTGCTGAAAAGGCTGTGTGAGAAAGACAAAAGCAGCCTGAACTTTTCGCCAATTTATGGCTCTTGCATCACGGCAATGCACCAGCTCACAAGGCACTATCTGTGAGGGAGTTTTTAGCCAGCAAACAAATAACTGTATTGGTACACCCACCTTCTCACCTGATATAGTCCCCAATGACTTCTTTCTTGACCCAAAGATAAAGGAAATATTGAAAAGAAGACATTTTGATGACATTCAGGACATCAAGGGTAATACGATGTCAGCTCTAATGGCCATTCCAGAAAAAAAGTTCCAAAATTGCTTTGAAGAGTGGACTGGGAACTGGCGTCAGTGCCTAGCTTCCCAAGGGGAGTACTTGGATATTTAGCAATGAGGTATATAGCACTTTTTCAGGATGAGTTTGTGACCTTAATTGTCTGACCTTCGGACTTGGTTCCTTTTCTTTTTCTTTATTTATGTTAAACATTTTGAAATTAAGGTATGATTCACATACCATAAAACTCAACATTTTAACATGTACAATTCAGTGGTTGTAGTATCCTCAAAATCCATGGATCCATTTAAAAGAATGGTGTGACCATGTTATTTTGAAATCTCAATAGTTACAATCTTCTTTGCAATTAAACTTATGAGAATAATGTTGAATGTTAACCTAAAAATATGTGAGGGTTACCTGTTTTTTTCAAAAGGCTTAGAATGTATGTGGGCAAAAAATGTTTGAAGGTCACAGTTCTACTTAACATTCCTTGGGAAGCATTGATCTAATAAGAATTCAGGTTCTTGTTCTTCAAGTTCGGGTTCCCAGGGTCCCATGTTCTTCCCCTCTTTTCAGGCTATGTGGCTATTTCTTAATAAAGCCCTTAAAGAACTATAAGAGGGATTAATTATACAGTTAGTTTAAATAACTGGTAATAGTTTCGAGCTTCAACTATTACAAAAATTTTATTGAGTAGCTCTATATAGTACGACACATAGTTCCAAGCAATGGACAAACCAGCAGTGAATTAAACGACCAAAAAAAAAAAAAAAAAAAAAGTCCCGTTCTCATAGACATTCTGATCAGGGGACAAATATGTAAGTAAAATATAAGAGTAGTAGATGGGGAGAGCTGAAAGAAATATTCCAGGACAATTTCAAGTTTCAATTAAGTTATTTAAGGAAAACCTCCATGAAAAGCTGATATATGAGCAAATACTTGAAGGAGCATGGAAAATACCTGGGAGCATGGCAGAACATTTCTGCAAGGGAAAACAGCAAGGACAAGATCCCTGAGTTAGGATCACACCAGTTATTATTGAGGAAAAGGTGAGTGTGGCGGGACTGCAGTAAGCTAGTAAGAGTGCAGGAAATGAGATCTGAGAGATCTGATAACAATGTAACATGATGCAGCCGCTATGGAAAACAATTTGGAGATTCCTCAAAAAATTAAAATAGAGTTTGTATCTGCTCCAGCAGTCCCACTTCTGAGTATTTATCCAAAATAATTGAAAGCAGGATCTTGAAAAGATATTTACATATCCATGTTCATAGCAGCATTATTCATAACAGCCAAGAAGTGGGAGAACCCAAGTGTCCATCAACAGATGAATGGATAACTAGAAAGCAGTTTATACATATATACAATGAAATATTCAGTCCTAAAGAAGGGAAGGAAGGTTGTCACATGCTGCAACATAGATTCAATCTAAGGATATTATGTTAAGGGAAATAAGCCAGTCACAAAAAGATGAATACTGTATGACTCTAGTTACAGGATGTATCTAAAATAATCAAATTCATAAAAACAGAAAATCATTTCTATTTCCCACTGTTGCCAGGGACTATGGGGAGGTAGAAACAGGGAGTTGTTGTTTAGTTGGTCTGGGGCTTCAGTGTTGGAGGGTGAAGAAGTTCTGAAGCTCTGTTGCAAAACAATGTAATAAGGTTAATGCCACTGAACTGTACAAATAAAGATGACTAAGGTGGTTTAAAAAAACAAATCACAAAAAATACAATTGTTAGTTTCCTTTTTTCATTGAGACTTCACTCTTGTCTTTATCTAACCCCCTTGTAAATTCCTTCCAATCTCTATTAGCATTTTTCTATTGTATGATAATGATGATGATAATGGTGGTGGTGATGGTGATGATGATTATAATATAAAAATAGCAACACTAATAATTGCTGTACACCTGTTTAACTTTCCCACAAGAATGCATGCTCCTTGAAGGCAAAATCCATGTCCTAGTCTACTTTCCATCTCCACAGCTTGATAATAAAAGACCCATAACACATACCTAACACATCTTGCTGATTGAATGAATGAGTGAAGAGTAAAAATGTGGGCCATTTGTTATGTCATCCATTATTTTTAACCCAGGTTAATTTTTTTAAGAGCTAAATGGGGAATAAAACACAACACAACCAAACCATTTGGAAGTACTCAGAAATCATATTTCTTGGACAGCAGGGCCCTATCATGCCCATATGAGTTTTTCATCCATTAATTGTTGTGTAAATAGGAGAGACTTTAATTTTAATTCTCATGAGCATTACTCACAGGTGGCTCAGCTTCAGTAGCAAGTTATTTTCTCAGTTTCATCAAGTAAAGCTGCCAAAGAAGTAGTGACTGAGACATTGACCATATGTTCAGTTTTTCCTCTTTCAGGCATTTCTGTGTGTTTTTTTTGTGTTTTTTTTTTGTAAGACAATCCTGTTAGAAGTTTTCATTTTTTGATTTGTAAAAAATTAAAATATATAAAATGTCACACATAAATGCTATTTTCTTCCTTTATTTAGACATCACTTTAACCTTGTCCTTCTCCTTTGCTAATTCTTTCCATAGTCTAACATACAGACGTGTTTAACATTTTGATATCCATTTACGTTTGGGTTCAGTTTGTCACTCCCAAACTGAGCTCCTGTTAACACTGATGTTTTATCACCAAGATGGAATAATGGTGTTATGTCTCAGTTTGCATGAAAAACACAATATATTAACATATTAAATTTTCTTTTTTTTTTTTCTTTTTATAATAAAAAGCATCACTAGCTTAAACACAGCAGTCTATATTTCTTTTCTTTTTTAAAATTTTCTTAATTCTATGTATTTCTTCCATAGTTTTAGTCATTAGCTCACTATGAGAGAAGTAGCTAACTCATATTAATAGAAATGTACAAACTTGTGATTTAATATTTTTATAGTTATTTTTGAGCCATGATCTCTGTATGTATATTGCCGTTGTATTTGATATAAAAATACTGATGCCTTCTACAACCCTATCTGTGTTGAAAGTGTTCCACCTGAATGCATTTGAAAATGCATTATTTATCATAAAATCTTATTTTTAACAATGTTTTTATACTTCATGAAATTCTTAAATTTAGAATTCTAGATTTTTCTGATCTTTATCTTTCCTTTTAATCAAAGTATGGTCCCTCTTCTTTTTTTGTTCATGTGTTAAAAAGTCCTGGTTAAATAAAAACATGACACCAATTTACCATTTGTAAATTGGTAAATCTGGATTCAGAATGAGGTCCTGTGAGACATGGTGGTGGAATGGGTAAGAATACTAGCTATGGTGAGAGAGAAGTATTGACAGTGCTCAGGAGTGCCTCGGGGGGCCATAGTCATTTCCCTTATGTCCAGTAGCCTCTTCCCTCCCAACTACCACAAAATATAATAATCATAATAATATTAGTAGTAATAATATTAATAATGATAATCACAAAGGAAACCTTCCTAATCTATGAATCAGGTATTATTATTTTCCCTACTTTTTTAGGTGGAATTAACTTTAAAGAAAAATTGAGGTACTTGTTCAAGGCACTTACTAATAAACAGAAATAGGTAAAGTTAAACCCAGGTAATCTTTCTTTATCGTGATTGTGTTTTATAGCCTAGAGTGTTTTATTTTTAATAAGTAGATGTACTTTTGTCTTGAATGATGTTGTTTTATTTCTAAACATCTTCAGGTTTGTTTTTATGCAAGTGTGGACCTAAACCTCTTGTTGTGCTTTGTGTGAAAACAATGAACAAGTGATGTTTGCTTGCGGTAGCCTTACTTTACTGACAGAAAATAGCAACGTAAGACTTGCATGATCATTTATTCATCTTTAGTATCATGATGACCGACAGATGGCATACATATTTCAGGGCCACTGAGTCAGAGTAGACAAAGCCTACTTTCATTCCTTTCATCCATGTAATAAATATATGATTTAGTACCTACAATGTAATGGGACTATTCTCACCTTTGGGAATGCAAGAGTGCCCAAGACAGAAGCTTACATTTTAATGGACGGGACAATGAATAATGAACAAATAAAACAATTGACATGACTTCTAATGGTAGTAAGTGCAGTGGAGTATAAAAGCAGGGCAATGGGGTATAGAAAGACTGGGTAGAGGACAGCAGAGCTATTCTAGATGTGATGGTCAAAGAAGGCTTTCAGAGATGGTGATCTCTTGCTGAGACCTGAATGATGAGAAACTGCTGAGCCATGTGAAGACCTTGGTAGTGTGTATGAGACAAAAGGTTGAAGGGAAACTTTCCAGGAAGATGAAATAGTAGATGGAAAGACCCAGAGTCAGGGACCAGCATGAATTCTAAGGACAGAAAAGCAAATATATAGGATCACATATGAAAACAACAGATGCTGTAGGTGCTTCAAAACTCAATAACAGATAGGAGTCATGAGAAGACATTTAAGCAAGAATAGAATTAATTTATTTTGATCTGTGTTTAGTATAATTTTTTGTTGTTGTTATTGTAAGAAAAATGGACCACATGGAGAGAAAGAATTAAAGCAAAGCCACAAGTTGAGGCTATTGATACATTTCAGGTGAGATGATAATAGCGGCCTAGATTATGGTGATATCAGTTGTGATGTTGTAAAATGGGTAGATTGAGATATGTTTTAGAAGTTGAATGAACAAGATTGCTAAAAGATTCAAAAGGAGGCTGAGAAATGATTTCCCCTAATTTTGTAACTTACTGGATGTTTGAGTCATTAAATAAAAGAGCAAGCAAGACTGGACACTTTTTGGAATATCTTACTTTCATTCCAGCTCTTACCACTTAGTTTATTGTGACCTTGAAAAAGTCATTTAACTTCCTTTATATTAGTTTCCTCAAGTGCAAAGTGAGAGAACTAATAGTACAAAGAATTTGAATAATGATGAAATGAACTAATGTATGTCAAAATACTTAGCATAGTTAATGGCTTATGTTTTGTGCTCAATAAATTTTTAATGTACATCAAATTTTTATCCTTAACATAGTGAATCCTTCTCATACACAACACATTAAATGTTAAAAATTTTGTTATTATTATTATTATTGCTATTGTTATTATCTTATATTGCATAGCAATACAATTATAAAAACTGTGTAGTGCCAGTCAATAGGCATCATAATCAACATTAATCCACAAATAAATTGTAGAAAAATAATAAAATTGATCACGATATTTGAAAATGATAACATCAAGGATTTAATTTATTTTCTGCAAATTCTTTTGGATCCAGAGCCCAATCAGATAATTTGGAATTACATCCAACTAAGGCCAATCAGAGAACTCTTGTTGAAGATAAAAATTATTTTTGACCCTGGTAGTCATGCATGTAAAGGTGATCCTCAAAATAATTTATAATAATTTATATCATTGGTGTAGAATTATGGGGATTTAAGCATACATTCATCTGGGCATTAAAGCAAATTCAGAACTTTTCTAAGGTAAATCTTTATCCTGCCCATAGATTCTCTGTTTACTTTCTGGTAAAGGTGGCGTGCTCTCTCCTGAGGCACAGACTTACCTGTGCTCCATAATTTTCCTTAAAGAATGTCAAACATATGTTGGGTCATGTTAAATCTTACATGTTAAAGGATATAGCTTAAAGCGTATAGGACTATATTTAGTTTGCAACATTAAATAGGTGTATACTCGGCCTTTGGCAGACAATAAAATTTAATTTACTGTTCCTTGCCATTACCCAATACAGTATTTCTCAAAAGTTGAATGAGTAAACTGTTTTTAAGGCAATTTTTAAGGACTTATTTGCGTCTTTTGTCAATGCGTTCATTCCCTCAAAAAGAACATATTAAACAGATATGATGTAGAGACACAGCACTAGACATTGGTAATACAGTAGAAAATATGTTGGGCATTACCCCGACACTCAAGGAGCTGAGAGTCAGTCCAGAATCTAAGAATCAGGCCGTCGTTTGGAGATATTTCTCCATGGGTCTCTCATGTTCAGGCATGTTTTAAAAGCAGGAACTGATTCCATTTGTTCCAAACTGCCTTTTCAAAGGTGTATTGTATAGCAAACAGCTTTGAAAGATAGAAATAGTGTCTCTGTCTGGAACAACAGTCAGGCATGCTTACTGTCCCGTATAAAAATATCTGGGTTCCTTAGGACAAGAAAACTATACTGATCAGAGAGTTTCTTCCCCAAATCCTCTATGGCTCATTGCCCATCATTTGGTTGAAACCTGGGAAAAGTGTTTGTTTCTGTGTCAGAAGATGTATGTGTGTCCAGTCTACAAAACAAGTGCCCAGAGATACAGCCTTTCCGCCATAGGCCACTACGTCATGATGTCCTCTTTAATGAACTTCCAATAGTCCGGCAGCAGAATCACTGCATAAACCACTGGGTAGCCTCACTGTGCCACCTGGATAACCAGTGGGTGGCATCTGTTTGCTATTCATCAAAACAATCATCAGTCTACCACCATTCAAATGGTGAGGACTTAGACCTCACCTTTCAGTCGTTGGGGAGCCAGGGAGCAGGAATTTATGACTATGTTTTAAAATTGGCACAATTATCTTACGCCCTATTTTTTTAAACAATATACATATATGTATGTGGAAGGGTGTATTAATTTATTAAATGGTGGATACACAGGTAAGTAAATAAATAATAAAACTTAAAAAAGCGGTGCCATACAGAATTCACCCATCTATGGGAGTCCAGCTCCCTGAATCCAGCATGGCCTGCCCCACATAACCTGTTACAGTTACTGAGTATTCTGCTCCCTCAAAGTCCAGAGAATTGTTCTGGTTTCAGCAATGGAGCATTCCCATGAAAGCGTCCAGGCTGCACTTGCATTCTTCGTTGTAGTCTAAGGGTGAGAATGCACTGGCTCAGTGTGTAATCTAATGTGAAGCACTGTGACAACAAGCACTGATACACTCCCTGTTCTCCCCAGAAATTCTCTTCATAGGCCTGTGTCTCTGACACATCCCCCTGAGATTTTTTTTTTCATATCAATGAATTTTTATTATAGCAGCACTTGTAATAGCAAAACATTGAATATAACCTATATTCCCTTTAATGAGGAATATTTTTTTTAATTTATTGGGGTGACAATTGTTAGTATAATTACATAGACTTCAGGTGTACAATTCTGTATTACATCATCTATAAATCCCATTATGTGTTAACCACCCAGAGTCAGTTCTCCTTCCATCACCATATATTTGATCCCCTTTACCCTCATCTCCCAGCCCCAATCCCCTTACCCTTTGGTAACCACTAAACTAGTGTCTGTGTCTATGAGTTTTTGTTTCTCATTTGTTTGTCTTGTTCTTTAGTTGTTTTTGGTTTATATACCACATATCAGTGAAATCATATGGTTCTCTGCTTTTTCTGTCTGACTTATTTCGCTTAGCATTGTACTCTCAAGATCCATCCATGTTGTCACAAATGGTCCTATTTCATCTTTTCTTACTGCCAAATAGTATTCCATTGTGTGTATATACCACAACTTCTTTATCGATTCATCTATCGAAGGACATTTTGGTTGTTTCCATGTCTTGGCCACGGTAAACAAAGCTGCAATGAACATTGGAGCACATGTCTTTATGTATAAATGTTTTCAGATTTTTTGGGTAGATACCCAGGAGAGGGATTCCCGAGTCATATGGTAATTCTATTCGTAATTTTTTGAGCCCTCTGGTTGCAACCATAATAGACTATGAGTGTTCTTCCATAGCATTTCCTACCATGTGAATATTTCCTTGCTATAGAAGTGCCTGGTTACTGGTGAATTGTGTCCATTACATTATTTAGTTATCAATTCTTCAGGAACAGGACCTGCTACACAAAGGGAAATAAAAAGAGCAGATTTTTTGAAGTTTTTTTCAATCAGTGAGTATCTTACCCCGCAGCCTTAAGTTCATTCCTGTCCTACTTTTTACAGGAATATCTAAATCTGTTTCTCTAAAAAAATAAAGGAATAAGGTAGCCTATGATTAATTTCTGTGTTGTCTTAACAACAAACCGTGGACAAGGTAGAGTGATCATAAGAATTCGTGTAGAAAAAAAGTGAATCGAAACATAAATTTAACTTTTGGTTTTCAAATATACTAATTTTTTTTTTCAGTTCTTACAGCAGTGTCAGTTGAATTTATTTTTCAAGCATCAATTGAACTTACTTAGTAGCTATTAGATAAATTAATATTAAAAATTGTTTATTACTTTGACAACGCTAACAGTATGTTGCTCTTAAGCAAACTGTTTTGTTTTCCAGCCACTATAAAAAATTATAATTATTCTGATGCTCAAGAATTCATTTAAAAAAAAGCAAAAGTAACAAAAAACAAAGCAAAACTAACACCAAGATATTATAGTTTGCCTGATGCCAGCTGTCTGCCAATTTTAAGACTCATTTTATTACTGTAAAACTGTAAAACTTCAACAAGACGTTAGGGATTTGTCATACATCCTTTTAAATATAATTTTCTTTTTGGCTCTAAATACTATCTTGTGTGAATCACTTCCTTGTAGCTACTGTCTAGCTATGATTTCCTGCAAATTCAGACAGAAAAGTATCTTCTTTCATTATATTTCTAACTTTCTAACATGATATTGTCTAGCTCTTCTGTGAAACTTACGTATGATGCAGAAAGAGGTGTGCTTTTCTATTATGTTTTATTACTGCTATTACCTACCTTATAATTATGTTTTTAAGATGAATTCATCACTTTGTTCTCTCCTACTCCTTGCATAATATATGAGGTGTGATAAAAAAATACAGTAAATGTTTAAATATAAAAAGATTTATTACAGTAAAAGACACATTGCCATTAACCCCCCTCAAAATACTCCTCTTCACTTCAAACACACTTGTCCCATAATTCTTGCCACTCTCTGAAGCAGTTCTGGAAGTCCTCTATTGTGAGTGTCATTAGTTGCCTCGATGTCCTGAATTAATTAAAAACGTTTACCTTTCATGGTCATTTCGGCTTTGAGGAAGAACCAGAAGTCGTACGCTGCCAATTCTGGTAAATAATGTGGATGAGGACACACCATGATGTTTTTATTTGACAGAAATTGCTGTACCAGATGCAATATGTGACATGGAGCCTTTCTGTTGTGATCAAGAAATATGGTGAATGCTGCTGCTGAGTGCCATCCAATGGAAAGTCAGGGATCTTCAATACAGGAAGTAGCACGACAAACCTTAGTAACAATGTGTGACAAGTTTCAACTTGTTCGGTACAATCAGTCGGGTGTGAGCTAAGGTTGAGAGGCGTGTTTTAAAGTGTGCTGTAAAATCATCCTCCATCATGACAATGCTCCATGTCACACATTGCATCTGGCTTATGGCAATTTCTGTCAAATAAAAACATTACAGTGTGTCCTCATTCACTTTATTCACCAGATCTGGCACCGTGCAACTTTTTGCTATTCCTCAGAGTCAAAATGATTCAGGACATCGAGGCAACCATAACAGCACTACCAAAAACACTCACAAAAGAGGACTCCCAAGCTGTTTCCCAAAATGGCAAGAATGATGGGATAAGTGTGTTCAAAGTGAGGGGGAGTATTTTGAGGGGGATTAATGACAATGTGTCTTTTGCTGTGATAATTTTTTTTAATTTAAAGATTCACCATATTTTTTCATTACGCTTCATACATTACATTTATTCTTTCATGTATTTATTTATACTTTTATCTACTTTACAAATATATATTGACTCTACCAATCTGAAACTCTACAAGGCACTATAAAATATACATACATGTTTATTTCTATTCCCCCTGCCTCTCCTGGAGGAGCTCCACATCTGGCTCCTTTGATTAAATGCTACCCATCTCCCTCAGATCTAAAGTGTACAGACTCAGAGCCTCTTGTCCTTTAAGGCTTTAATTTTCTTTGTGACCAACATGGTCCTGGCACTAACAAACCCATTAAGATTCAGCCTGAAGAACTGTCGTAACATCAGATACAGAAGTCATTTTAATTAAGAAACTATGTCAACAACAAAAAATTCTGCACTTCATGTCTATCTGTTAACTAAGGGTCCCATAAATAACAGCAGCAACATCTATGGTATTACTGACGGGCATCAGATGGAAGATTGGGAATCTTCCTGTCCCCCAAACCCAGAACTGGGGTCCTACCTTTGGCCAGGTATTATACAATCTGGCATCTTCTGGCTTTCATTGATATATTTGAGTGTTTGTTTGTTTGTTTGTTTGTTTGTTTTTTGGGTGGGAGGGTTGGTTTTGTTTTTTCCTTCTTCATCTACTGCTAGAATCTTGAGTTTCTGGTTCTTTCCTGATGCCTTTTTTTGTTTAGTTGGTTATCTTGAAAATTCTTCTACACCTTGAAATTTTAAGAAAAGGGTGAGTGTGAGGTGAGGGAGTTGTCCTGCCCAGGTACTTTGGTGACCATATTACCAGACCTCCTTCCTGGGGAAAGTACTATTCTTTTCAGAGCCAAAGATAATAAGTAACTGGCTCATTCCACAATTATTTGGATGAAACTTTGAAGCCACCTATCTCAACCTTCCACACCTGTCAGCAATTCTGTCTAACAATTCACTGTCGACATGTATACAGTATCTGTTGTGATACATGAACACTTTTAGTTGCATGAAGGGAGTGTATTGAATTAGGTGTCTCTATATGTCTCAGAGTGGCCTTTGCATGCCTCTCTTTTTCTACCAATGATGATGATGTTAGAAATAGGTGTGGTATGACTGGAACAGGGCCTTGAGGATGACGGATAAATTTGGGGCTAGCTGTTAAGGAGAGCAAACTGAAAACATGGGCCCATGACTTATTAAAAGTAGAGGCTATCAAGCAATGCTTTCCACATAATTTGATGTTCAACATGTATTTATTAACAAAATAAATGGGCAGGAAGTAAATATTAAATCCAATTGCTAGCCAACATGAACATCAAATTCATGTCTTGAGTGGACAGTACAGTGAAGAGCATAGAGAAGCTCAGTGTAGTGGGTGAGCCTCAGGTTAAACCCAGCTCCGCTCATCATTAGCTCTCTGAACAAGACATTTGATCCCACCTTACTTCAGTTCCTCATCTGCAAAATAGTGGTAATAATGGCACCTACTTCATAATGTTGTCATGAGCATTAAATGAATTAACATTTATAAAGCTCTTTGAAAATTATTTTGTGGAATTAGAGTTATTTAAGTTATTACTGTTATTCTCTTCAAGCAAATGATTGCAAACAAGGGCAGGATGTCATAATATTTGATGGAATTGTTAACTAGGTAATGAGCTATTTTAATATTTTGTGGAAATATTTTCTTTTATACTGGAAATAAAAATAAATTAAATTCCTATATATTTACACAAAGTACAACTACTCTGTATCTAGAGTGTTCCAACTTACTTTTTTCACTTAAGCTATTTGGATGTTTTCTCCATGTCAGGACATATACATTTTTCTCCATGTTCATAGTTGTT
This sequence comes from Rhinolophus sinicus, assembly GCF_036562045.2. Taxonomy (NCBI): domain Eukaryota; kingdom Metazoa; phylum Chordata; class Mammalia; order Chiroptera; family Rhinolophidae; genus Rhinolophus; species Rhinolophus sinicus. The sequence goes on along the minus strand of NC_133753.1, from coordinate 91,473,037 downwards.
TAGAGTTAGGAAGGAACATTGAAATCATTTATTCTACCCTTTCCTCCATATCACGGATTAACTAAATATATTGGAGTAACTCCAGTTTTTCAGATTCCTTGTTGTATTATGCAGTTTGCAGTCTTATACAATGTCATGATTAGTATCTGGTTCTTTTGTTGTTTTTATTTAGAGTGACTTTTTCCTCTCCAAAGCAAAAACAGCTCTTGCTATTAATAATAACCCAAGTTCTTTGTAGTGGATGAAGCCTCAACCTGTGCAATCACCTGAAATATAACACACAGAGCAGTGGTAAGAGTAAATGTGTAGTTAAAGTAATATAATGTTTAAAAAAAACAGTTAAAACTAATGGATTGAATAGATATGTCAACACTGTTTTGTTATTAAGTTGTAAAAATGACAATCAAAATGGGGAAGGAGTCTTCAACAAACAAATAATTGTAATATAAACAGCATCTGGTCAGCAGAAGGGAAAAATAAAGCTGAATTCTGACCCAGCATTGTTTAAAAAAAAAGAGAAGAAATGTGATTTACACCATAGACTACCCTGCCCCCACCATCCCACAACCAAAAGCTTCAGACCTTTCTGTACAAGTTACCTATGGAAATGGAGGAGAAGGCAAGACTGAAAATTGGGAGAAATGGCTGAAAATCTGAAAAGCAATTAGACCCTGGTCTTCTCTTCTGGACTCTGCATAGTTGAGTGGTAACTCTTATCACACTTCAACAGAAGATGAATATTTTATATTCTGGAAAGGGTAAAGGAGAGGATTTCTCCAGGTAAATTAGAGGGTTGGTAAATTAAAACAGGATTGAGTAAGGGACCATTGACATAATGAAGTTGAAATGCCTAGTATCCATCCCTAGTCTGCCATCTCACACCCAGGATGCTGGAAACGTATACATCCTCCAGGAATGAAAACAGAGAATACTTTTCCAGGGAATCTGGGGTAGGTGGAGAGATAATCCTAAAACTACTGACATGGGAGGTCCCCAAGCAAATGGCCCAGGAGATCATCATATAATGAAGACAACAGTTAACAAATCCCACTGATGGGTATGGAATTTCCAAACAGCTTTTTATAGTGTTCCACTCTTAATATGAGCAGACAGCTATGGATCAGGACATATTTATGGGATATCTATATCTCAGATGAAAGATGGAGTGGAAAAAAAGGAAAACCATCAGAAAAGATGCTAAAGAGAGAGTGAAGCTGTCTTCAAAATTGTTCATTAGTAATCTTAGAGTGATAAATCATGCTACTATTTGCATAAAACAAGACAACTTTGCTATAAAAAATAGTTGCCACACATAAATGAGCTCTTGGCAGTTAAAGATAAGATAATTCTGAAGGAAATCTCAACAGAAGGTTTGGAAATTAAAGAAATCTCTTGGAAAGTAGGCCAAACAGATACTAAAAAGCAAATTAGAAGAAAATAAATAAATTAAATAAATAAATAAATAAGACAATTATTCCAAGGGGTTCATAATTTGAATAATATGAGTCCTAGAAAGAAGTGAAGGGTGAAAATGGAGAAATAGTAATTATCAAAGAATTAAGACAAGAAATCTTCCCCAAACAAGGAGAAAATACAGGGGAGGAGCAAGTGGAAGTTGATAATGGTGAAAGGATACTGTAAGATTACAGCTGCTGAGCACATCCAGAAAGCCGCCTACCCAGAGTGGCAGAGTTCTTCTATAAGAGAAAGAGAATGAAATTCTTGAGGTATTTGTATATATGAGATTGATAAGCACTCTAATGAGAGTTAAGAGTGAATTAACAATAACTATGTAAAAAAGGGATCAAACAAAAAAAAAAAAGTGGTACAAGAAAGGAAAAATTACATAGTATACTATATGGCTCAGTAGTAAATAGCATTTGCAGGGTCATAATACCATAAATGCTAAGTAGTGATGAAACTAAAATATGATATAACTATATTTGAGAACCAAGGTGATAAGAAGTGTGTTGTGTGTTTGTGTATATGTATGTCTTTGTGGTGGAGGTGAGTGAAGCTGGGCAATGCAGGAGGGCTTAATCCCCATATTCCACAATAGAAAACCAATGAGAATGTCACAAACATAAACATATAAAATAAAAAATATAAATATGTTATTTTGATTTATAAAAGTATAAAAATATGCTAAAATGGTTGAAAGTTACTCCCTCTGGTGAGCAGGAAATGAGTTCACAGGGCTTTGGGTGGTATTTGTGTTTTAAAAGCACAACTGGTAACCACAAAATTGCCACGGGGATACGAAAGACAGTTTAGGGAATATAATCAATAATGATGTAAAATTTTGTAGGGATTTGATGAACACTTGTCTTACTAGGGAGACCACCTTATGGACGGTGTAGGTGCCTGACCACTGCACTGTACACCTGAAGCTGAAGCTGAATAATAATGAATGTCAACTATAATTTAATATACATATATATAGTCACAGGATGTGGAGTACAGCATACGGAATAGAGCCAAAGTAATTGTAACAGCTATATATGATGTCAGAAGGGTAGTAGATTGGGGGAGGAGGGTTATCACTGTGTGAGGGGTATAAATGTCTAAGTATTAAATTATTTTGTACACCTGAATCTAATAATAGTAATAAAAAAAAACAAATCACTTAAAATCATTTCATGCTAAATCATACATATAATTTTGGTAAAACAATATTATAGGGGAAAAGTGGATGGTTTTTGACAACTTTTTAATACTTGCAGATGCCTCATAACTAGATTTTAAGAACAAAATCATGGGGGCTTAATCCTTTAAAAATCCCTTGTATTTCTAATAATGGCCTTTGTTTTCTGCTGCCTCATTCAGCAATCTGAAGAAATGCCACAAGATTACAAGACTTCTATATCATTACCTTTACCCCTATTTGTCCCAGAACTAATTTCTTTAGGAAGGAAGGGTGATAAACACAAACATCTTTTTATAATGGGTAGGAGAAGGTCTGGCCTCAGTGTGGTAGTGGTTTACCTGCAAACCTGACTTTTCACTTTGAAAAGCAAACATGAGGAAGGGCATGTGGAGAGCAAACTGTTTATACTATTATACCTATTTAAATAGGTAAAATGAACTCATCTATTAAATATATCTTTAAATATGTGACTGCCAGTAGCAAGTCTCTATATAAAAGTTAGCTATCAATTCATATCTTGTAGTCATTTTTCCTCTGTTCCCTTTCCTCACCTTAAGGGTGAGGAGGCTGTCTGTGGTTCTTCTGTTTTCATCCTTACACAACATTATTTTTAAGAGGCCAAGGAGACCAAAGACTGTTTTGGGAAGTATAGATAAAAATATACAGACACAAAGGCTGCATTTTTTTTTCACTTTTATGACCACAAAGTTTATTATTTTATTTCTTTTCTTTTTTTCTTATTCAATTATAGTTGGCATTCAATATTATTTATATTAGTTTTAGATGTACAGCATAGTGCTTAGACATTTATATAAATTATGCAGTGATCCCTCCCTAGGACCCACCTAGGACTGTACATATATATATAATATTATTGACTATATTCTCTGTGCTATGCTTTACATCCCCATGACTATTTTGTAATTACCTATTTGTATTTTTTAATCCCTCACTGTTTTCACCCAGCTCTCCAATCCCCCTCTCGTGTGGCAACCATCAGTTCTCTGTGTCTGTGAATCTGTTTCTGTTTTGTTTGTTCATTTATTTTTTTTTCTTTAGGTTCCACATGTAAGTGAGATCATATGGTATTTGTCTTTATCAGTCTGACTTATTTCACGTAGCATAATATCCTCTAGGTCCATCCATGTTGTTGCAAATGGTAAGATTTCATTCTTTCTGATAGCCGAATTATATTCCATTGTATATATGTATCACTTATTTATCCAATAGTCTATTGATGGGCACTTGGGTTAATTCCATATTTTGACTATTACAAGTAGTGCTGCAGTGAACATAGGGGTGCATATATCTTTTTGAATTAGTGTTTTGGATTTCTTCAGATAAATACCCAGAAGTGGAATTGCTGGGTCATAAAGTATTTCTATTTTTAATTTTTTGAGGAACCTTCAAATTGTTTTCCATAATGGCTGCACCAATTTGCAGTCCCACCAACTGTATATGAGGGTTCCCTTTTCTTCTTGCCAACACTTTGTTTCATTGATTTCATTGATCTTTAGTATATTTTTTAAATTTCTGCTCTGATCTTTATTATTTCATTCCTTCTACTCATTTTCGGCTTTGTTTGGTATTCTTTTTCAAGTTCTCTTAGGTGTAGGGTTAGACCATTTATTTTAGCTTTTGCTTGTTTCTTGAGATAGGCCTGTATTGCTATGAATTTTCTTTGGAAGACTGCTTTCACTGTGTCCCATAGATTTTTGAGTCATTGTGTTTCGTTTTCATTTGCATCAAGGTATCTTTAATTTCTTCCTTGATCTCAATGTTAACTCATTAATTGTTTAGAAGTATGTTATTTAGCCTCCATATCTTTACGTGATTTTCAAGAATGGTTGTTCTGTAATTTAGTTGCAATTTATATGTGGTTGTGAGAAGAGGGAAGCACAGTGTTTACCTATTCTGCAGTCTTGACCAGAAATCCCACAGGTACTTTTTAAAAGCCTACTATGTGCCACACATTCTGCTAGCTGTTGAGGATAAAATAATTAAAGAGAAATATAAGTTTCTGCCCTCAAAGGAAGAATTTTACGTGAGAGACAGAGAAATAAAGAAGCAATTATTAGAAGGTTGTAAATGCCACCAAGGGAAATTCATCAGGACAGGAATTGAGTTTTTATAGGCCTCAAATTTTAGAATTATATAACTATAAAGGTAGTAACAACTGCTGTGGTCATCTAATTTTCTACAGATCAGTAAATTGAAACCCAGAGAAAATAACAGTATAGTTACAGATTGAGACAAAACAATGACATGCATGTTCTGATACCACTGTGATGTGGGTTCCACTTTCTACTTAAAATGGTTGGAGTGTTTGGCTATGGAGAGTTTAATATTCTTTATGAAAGGCAGTAGTTCATCAAGCTGTTCAATAATTATATAATTACTGAAACACAGAACTGTAGGGTGTATGACAGAATTTATACTTTAAATGAACAATTATTCTAAATAATATATTAGCAGTAGTAATAGGTTATTAGAAGAAAACATTTAGTGGGTTTTTCTAGGTTCCAGGGAAGCAGTGAAAATCCTAAAGTGAATAAAAACATTCCCTATACTCATTTTCTGTACCCCATCTCATTTTTTTCTTCACAATAACCCTATGAGTGGAGTATAATTGTCTCCATTTACCGGTGTGGAATCCTAGAAAAAAAAGAGTAAGTTTCCTAGGATCACAAAGCAATTTCATGATAGAAACAGGATTTCAATCCAGCATGTTTTATTAGCAATATTTTATTTTGTTTTGTTTGTTCCCCTGCCTAAAGAAAAGAATTATTGGTAAGTAAACATCACTGTGCTAATTTAGATAGTAAACATTATTGTTAGCCCAGTGGAAAAATTTTAGAGTTTAATGATAAAGTGAAATATTCTGGAAAGCAGCACAATTAGAGAAAAAGAGATTGGTTGATGCAGTAGGTTTGGGAAACCATTATACTCGCTACCCAGAGGAATCCATACAAATGCTTTGGGCTACAAATAATTCACAGAAGGACTCATCTATTGATTCAAGGACTGATCTGTAATTAAAGGAAACACCCTTGCTAACACAGGCAACTATAACCTCCTCCATCTTTAACAAACATTAATACTTACAAAAAATATATTCTTTTTTTCTTTTGACCCAAGAAAGAATTGACAATTTATGGAGAAGATTAAGATTTTTCTGGAGCTAGGTGGGAGTGTCTCTGAGAAGGTAGACTGAGGTAGTATGAGGATGCTTGGGTATGTCTGGACTAGAGATAGGAGCCTGAATGAAAACAATGATTTCACCAGTTTGCCTGTTGCAAATCCAACTTTATAGCATACGCTTGGCTTTCATTATTATAACTTAATGCACTACCCCTCCCCCAAACTATAGTAAGGTTCCTAACAGTTATATTATACTGTTTTAAGGAAGCATTAAGGTGACATTTTCAATGTTTACCCTTGCAACCTCAAGTGACTCTGAAAGCCCATCTCCTGGATGGGGCATCCAGCCATAAGTGTTAGTAGGTAAGTAGAACTTGAAATCAATGATTTCAGCAAATGTATGTAGGCCAGGCTTTCTCCAAACAACCCATTTTCCAAAGTCAAACACACACACACACACACACACACACACACACACACACCTCTTCGTATTTTCTATAAACATATGTATAAAATTTCCAAAATTCAGCTGAATGTTATGAAGAAAGCATTTGATTACAGAAACTGGTAATAAAGTATGAATAATTAACTGACACCACCCTCCTTAGAGGCATTTGCTTTCCAGAGGACTGGTTAAGCACTCACTAATTGGTGAATCAGGAGAGAACAGCAGTAATTTAGCTCACTGCTTCTGCTCTACAATTTCCATTCTGGGTAATATATTTTTAATCTGAAACCTCTCAGTTGTGTATAATCTAAAACATGTACTACCTCCACAGCAGTAATAGTTAATTCATTTTTTATTCATGATTTCCACCATTTCTTTTCTCTCCACTACTACCCTATGTACCTTTTCATTTTTGATTTGTACGTTCTCACACATGGGATATCCACAGTCATATTTGATGGTCCCTTCCTTGACACTGACAATGCACTATGCTTCTTAAGTCTTTCTAATTATCTATTTACTCTTTATTATGATGATGTTTATCTTACTGAATGTTCATTAGCTTAACACACACTAACACTAGTACAAGCCAATTAAAGAATCAGAACATTGCCAACAATCTTACTTCTCTTGAAAAATATTTCTTACTAAGAATAGTGTCTATCCTTCCATTGTTTTTGGTGAAATGACTTTCTGTCAGATATTTGATTGACAAGGTTAGAACAAATGTGCACAAGATGTTTCAAGGACTGAAATGTTTAGAGACAAAGATTGATGTTATCTATATTTCAGTAAAAAAATAAAAAGATGATGCAAAATTTTGATATAAAGTCCATTGTTTCAAACACTGGGCATGTAATAGACATTGTATTTGTGGAAGAAAAAAACTTCATTCATAATAATGCTTATTAAAAGTGTGACTTTTTAGATATATAATTTAATTTAGAGTGTTCTGATTTATCTAGCATTGAAAACTTTTTTCTAAGATATATTATCATTTTATTACAAAAGTTATAATAAAATAGCCATTGAACATACAGATCTGTTTGGTATGTGTTCCCTTGAAATGTTAAAAATGAACAAACATCCTCCTCAATTAAAATTGTATGACCAGTATCTATTTTATATGAAAGAAGCCTTTTATGTTTCACATGGAATTGATCAAAGCATATCACTTGCCTTTTTCTATGCAAACACTTCTTTTTCAGAAGGCTGAGTTTCTCATCTGTAAGGAAGTATATAAATCATTTTACACAATGTACAGTAATTTACATTAGATATATTAAGGTAGAAGCCTATACTGAAATATTTATGATTAAAATAATGATAGTTTTTCTCATCTTAGTGATGCTAGTCCATGAAACTAATGCTGTATGACAGAATTTGTCCATAACATAATTGAGTACTTATCAGAGCCATTTTCTTATAAATTTGGGCTTCCTTATAGATTATGTTCCTCAGGAACACAAAGAATGCTTTATTTCACCAAGCCAATGTGAAGTTCATATTAGGCCTTCAATAAAATGTTTAGTAATGGCAATAGTTAATATAACTCAAATTTGTGGCAGATAATTATTTGATAGTATTCACAAAAAAACTTGCTGTATAAATTTAGGTAATGAAATTATGATAGGGAGATCCAAGATGATGGAGTAGATAAATGCCATGCCTGCTTCCTTCCATGAACATATTCAAATTACAACTAAATTATAGAATAATCAACCTGGAGAACCATCTGAAGTCTAGCTGAACAGAAGTTTCATAACTAAGGATTTAAAAGAGAAGCCATGTCAAGACTCGTATCAGGGGCAGAAATGTGAAACAGGCTGGACACAAACCCCTGGGTGGCAGTTTAGAATCAGGAGGGATATTTCAGCTATGGAGGTACCCCCTGGAGGAGGGAGGGATCTCGGCCCCACACCATGCTGTAGTACTGGTGCTGGGAAGAAGGAGCCCACACAATATCTGACTGTGATGAACAGTGAGGATTCTGACCATCCAGCTGGGATGAAAGGCTGTGGAAAACCCAGACATTCTCTTAAAGGGCACACACACAGACTCACTCACCCACAGTCAAGCACCCTGAGATCCAGTGGAGGGATGCTGACTTAGTGGGTGATGGGGTCATACAGGGGGCAGACTGGGGTGTGTGGCTTCCAGGTGAGGGCTGAAGGACAGTTGCCATTTTCCCTGTGTGGGTATCCTCCTCCTATGCAGTGGGCAGAGGGATGCCATCCTTATTGTGGTGAGTCATCCCCCATGGTCATGGCCAAACCTGAATCTGAATTGGTCATCTGGTGAGCTCTGCTGGGACGCCACCCTCCCCAACTCCCCCAATGCCAGAGGGGACTTCTTGGCAGTCAGCCAGCACTGCCTGCATTGCACTCTTTCTTGGAAAACTACTGGAGTCCACAGGCCCCAGTGAGATGGACCTGGCCTTGGTGTGCTCTGAGACTTTTGCTGAGTAACTCAAAGCTCATCACTGACACCAAACCAGACTCTAAATTAACCTGATGACCACAACTCTTCCCACTCTAGTAACTCCCTGAGACCCTGCCTCACCCAACTTGCATACCACAAGAGGCTTTAATAGTGTCTGAACCTTAAGGGAGCTGGCAGGTGGCAGCAGGCCTTAGGGTGTCCTGGCTTTTTACAGAGCTACCCCAGGGCCAGTAGTGGTGGCAGCTGTCCTCCATTTTCAGTGTGGCCTCTCTCACCTGCTTTTGACTTAACACAGGCAGTGGACAACTGTGGATTGCTTTGTAGCTCCTATCAGGTGGTTGCCGGCCAGTCAAAGTCAGTGACTGACATTGGCCTGCACCAGAGCGCCTACCAAGACAACACACAACCAACATACTTGGAGGATGGCTTCAGAACACAGCAGAGCACTGCCCAGTTAGCCCCACAAGCAGCATACATAAAGGGCAGTCTCAACAGGCAGCAGAGCCTGCTGGGGCAAATCCCACTCAGTGGGGGTAAGCCTCACACACTTTGCTTTGGATGTGGCTAAGCCCCACAGCTAATTAGCTGGAGGGTCAATCCCACCCACTTATGTGGATATCAATAGCAATCAAGTCTCAAATATAATAGGACAGCCCACACAACCCACACAGGGACACTCCTGGAGCACCTGTAGCAGGTGGCCAGGGAGACTTTTCCAGGGCCCCTTAGGCACCTACTACTTAATGATACTCAGCCAAAACTGGGAGATATAACAAATCTACCTAATATATAGAAACAAACACAGAGAGGCAGCAAAAATTAAGAAACAAAGAAATAACATTCCAAATGAAAGGACAGGAGGCAACTCCAGAAGAAGAACTAGACAAAATGGTGGCAAGCAACCTACCAGAGACAGAGTTCAAAACACTGGTTATAAGGAGGCTCAAGGAACTTAGTGAGAATGTCAGCAATGAAATAACAAGCACAAAAAAGGACAAAGAAACCATAAAAAAAGAACTAGTCAGAAATGAAGAATACAGTAACTGAAATGAAGAATGCACTAGAAGGAAATATGAACAGACTAGATGAAGCAGAGGATCAAATCAGCAGTTCAGAAGACAAGGTAGTAGAAAACACTCAATCGGAACAGCAAAAATCAAAAAAAAAGAATCCAAAAAAATGAGGATCGTTTACAACATCAAGCGTAAAAACATTTACATCATAGGGCTAACAAAAGGAGAAGAGAGAAAACAAGGGATTGAGAACTATTTCAAGAAATAATAACTGAAAACTTTCGTACCCTGGCAAAGGAAATAGACATATAAGTCCAGAAGCACAGACTGTCCCAAAAAAGATGAACCCAAATAGGCCCACACCAAGACACATTATAAGTAGAACGACCATGATTAAAGACAAAGAGAAAATTTTAAAAGCAGCAAGAGAAAGGCATCTACTAACTTGTAAGGGAGCTCCCAAAAGATTATCAGTTGATTTGCCAACAGAAACTTTGCAGGCCAGAAGCAATTGGAGCAAAATATTTAAAGCGATGAAAAGCAAGGACATACAACCAAGGTATCTATACCCAGCAAAACTATCATTTAAAATCGAAGAAGAAATAAAGAAATTCCCAGACAAGGAAAAGCTAAAGGATTTCATCACCAGCTCAGTATTACAAGGAATGTTAGAGGGACTTCTTTAAGAAAAAATGAAAGATGAAAATTATGAACAATAAAATGGCAATAGCTACATATCTATCAATAATTACTTTTCAATTTAAATGATTAAATGCTCCAATCAAAAGACATAGAAGGGCTGAATGGATAAGAAAACAGTACCCTTACATATGCTGCCTACAAGTGACTCATTTCAGATTGAAACACACACACACACTGAAAGTAAAGGCATGGGAAAAGATATTTCATGAAAATGGAAAAAAACAAACAAGCAAAACCCCCCAAAACAAAAAGAGCTGGGGTAACAATACTTATACTAAACAAAGTAGACTTTAAAACAAAGGCTATAACAAGAGACAACTACCCAGTAATCCCACTTCTGTGTATTTCTCCAAAGAAACCTAAAATGCTACATCAAGGGGACATGTGCATCCATATGTTCATTGTAGCATTGTTTACAATGGCCAAGATGTGGAGGCAGCCTGGGTGTCTGTCAATAAAAGAATGGATAAAGAGGAGGTGATACATATATACAATGGAATATTGCTCAGCCCTAGAAGAGAATGGGTTCCTGCTGTCTGTGGTGGCATGGATGCATCTGGAGGGTATTGTGCTGAGTGAAGGGTCAGACAGAGAAAGACAGATGCAATGTGATTTCACTTATATTTCAAATGGTAGGAACAAAATAAACAATGAGAAACAGACTCATAGATATGATAAGATTTTTATTGTTGCCAGATGGGAGGAGTTTGGGGAGTGTAGGTGAAAAAAGGAGAAGGGTACTAAATTTTGGGGGGTGATAGATGGGAGGGGGTTGGGGGAAAGGTGAAAAAGGTGAGAGGATTAAAAAGTACAAATTGGTAGTTACAAAATAGTCATGGGAATGTAAAGTACAGCACAGGGAATATAGTCAACAATATGGTCATAACTATGTGTAGTGCCAGGTGGGTACTAGACTAATCAGGGGGTCATTTTTAAAATTGTATAAATGTCTAACCCCTCTACTGAATTAATATAAAATAATATTGACTGTAATCAAAAAAAATTTTTTAATGGGGTAAACAGGGGCACAAGGATGGTTCAACATCCGCAAATCCATCAGTGTGATACATCACATAAACAAAATAAAGGACAAAAATGGTATGATTATATCAATTGATGCAGAAAAAGCGTTTGACAAGATGCAACATCCATTTATGATTAAAACACTTAATAAAATGGGTATAGAAGGAAAATATCTGAACATAATAAAGTCCATAAATGACAAATCCTCAGCTAATATCATAATTAACGGTGAAAAACTGAAGCCCTTTGCTCTACGTTCAGGAACACGACAGGGTTGTCCCCTATTACCTCTGCTTTTCAACAGAGTATTGGAAGTCCTAGTCAGAGTGATCAGGAGAGAGAAAGAAATAAAAAGCATCCAAATTGGGAATGAAGAAGTTAAATTGTCATTTTTTGCAGATGGCATGCTGCTATATATAGAAAACCCAAAAGACTCCACCAAGAAGCTATTAGAAACAATAAACGGATGCAGTAAAGTTGCCGGCTACAAAATCAACGTACAAAAGTCCATTGCATTCCTATACACTAACAATGAAACCTCAGAAAAAGAAATAAAAATTAAAAAATTCCTTTTGCAATTGCAACAAAAAGAATAAAATACCTAGGAATAAATTTAACCAAGGATGTGAAAGACCTATATACTGAAAATTGTAAGATATTTTTAGAAGAAATTGAAGAAGACACACACACAAAAAAATGGAAAGACATTTTGTGTTCATGGATTGGAAGAATCAACATAGTTAAATTGACCATGTTACCCAAAGCAATATACAGATTTAATGCAATCCCCATAAAAATCCCAATGGCATTTTTAAAAAACGAAATAGAACAAAAAATCATCAGATTTGTATGGAACCATAAAAGATCCCGAACAGCCAAAGCAATCCTGAGAAAAAAGAACAATGCTGGAGGTATCACACTCCCTGACTTCAGCTTGTACTACAGGGCAACAATAATTAAAACAGCATGGTATTGGCAGAAAAACAGACACACAGACCAATGGAATAGAACTGAGAACCCAGAAATAAACCCACATAAATATGGACAGATAATTTTTGACAAAGAAGCAAAAAACATACAATGAAGAAAAGACAGCCTCTTCAATAAATGGTGCTGGGAGAATTATAAAGCCACGTGCAAAAGAATGAAACTAGACTGCCATCTATCACCATGTACCAAAATTAACTCAAAATGGATCAAAGACCTAAACATAAAATCTGACACAATAAACTGCATAGAAGAAAACATAGGTACTAAGCTTATGAACCTTGGGTTCAAAGAGCATTTTATTAATTTGACTTCAAAGGCAAGGGAAGTAAAAACTAAGATAATGAATGAACTATATCAAACTAAAAAGTCTCTGCACAGTGTGGCGAGCCAGCCGCCACGAGTCGAACAGTTCCTGACAAGGGGAGTGGGAATGAAAAAAGGCACTCACACATATGCTAATGCGGCCGGTCTTCAGTGGTCCTGAAGCACCAGGTTTATTTTCTCTGCTGAATTTATACCTTTTGAGTACGTATAAGCTCACAATCACAAAAATGCATTACATCATTAACAGTTGATTTTTTAACTTTTTCACAGAAACTTACTTAATCACTGAAACTCCCCAAAACGATTGTCCCATGACAGAATCCATCAATTACCCTGATTAGCATCACTATGTCTTGAAACTGGTTGTTCCCACTTCATACCTTAGCAGTTCGTAAGCACCCTCCAGGTGCAGGCAAAGACAATGCCTCAGGAGCACAAACCGGTTATGCATTAGCAGAGCCATTAAGGCTTGCAATTAGCTTTAACCATGGCTCCCCACATCTCCCCCTTTTTTATTTTATATTTTTGAGATCGTGTCTGGCTTAGGTGGTCAGTACAGACATTTTCACTTACCCGTCATTGGATATCAATCATCAAAGCGATCGACTCCTGTCTTAGGTTGTAAAAACGCTTACTGATCATTACCCGTCATTGGCTACCGATCTCCTTTGAGGAAAGCCAGAGACAGCAGAGGCTTTTCCCAGGCAGGGGGAAGGGGAGGCAAGGCCTCTTCCCATATTTTTCTAAGGCAGCTCATTGGGGGTCCCCACTCGGTTTTGCCTGGCTTAGGTTGTATCTCCCTTGAGATATCTTACCCGTCTTTGGCTGCAAACCATCTTTTGGGGACCAGACAGAGAGACATAAGGTGTAAAACATAAAGATAAGCAAAGTCCTAAAAAGCCACAGTCTCACTGACTTTTCTTTCCTTAAGGAAAGACATGGGGGGGACAGTCGGCTAGGCTGTTGTGTGACTACATCTCCCCCTTTTTTGTTTTTGAAGCATGAGAAACACAGAACATGTAGTTATTTCATTTACAGCCTGTTGGAGGGCTATTTGTCCACATCTGAGGACTATGTAAAACAAACAGAACAATAAACAGAATAGCAATATCCCCAGCAAACCCTCTACCCAAGTCTTTCTCCATTTAACAGGGTCTGAAGTGGAAAGTCCTTCTGCAGCTGTGGAAAGTGAGAGCTTTTTCACACCCTAGGGGCGTGGATGGGTATCTATAGATGTCTTCTCTTCTGTGGGCTGTCGCTCATGGTATGGTTTAACACCGACCAGGAATTTACAAAGGTTTTTCTTTAGGACCTGGAGAAATACAAGCAAAGCCTCTTCCCCGTGTTATCTTGCGGGGAGAAGTAGGATTAGCTTCCCCACGTAATATTTTAAACAAAGGTTGTAATTTACCAGTTGTCAACCGCAACTGAGGTCTAATCCAATTAAACAATGTCGCCGGATTTGTATTTTTTGAGGCACAATGGCCTGAGGCATTGAACAATATCCCAGATAAGAGTAAGGAGGCACTTGTTGAATTTTTTCTGGGGCTAGAACTAGCCCATAATTGTGGAGCTTTTTTTGTAAATGAGCAAAAGCAGCAAGCAACTTTGGTTCACAAGAGTGGGCAAGAAGTATGTCATCCATGTAGTGGATGATGTAAATATCTGGGAATGCCCTTCGGGTAGGTTTTATTGCAGCTGATACAAATTTTTGATATAATGTAGGGCTACTAGCCATTTTTTGAGGTAGCACTAGCCAATGATATCTCTTAAAAGGTTTTTGTAAATTAACAGAAGGAACACTGAAAGCAAATCTAGGGCAGTCAGGATTTAAAGGTATAGTATAAAAACAATCTTTTAAGTCCAAAACAATTTTATATGTGTGTTTTTTGGTATAGCTGTAGGACAGGGCAAGCCTGTCTGTAAGGCTCCCATTAATTTCATGGTTTTATTAACCTTTTGTAAATCTTGTAATAATCTCCACTTACCAGATTTTTTATTAATAACAAAAATGGGAGAATTCCAGTGGAATTAGAGGAAGCAATGTGTCCCTTTTAAAGTTGCTCCTGTACTAGCATCTTGTAAAATCTTTTGTAGGGGGGACCTTTGATCTTTTACGCCTGATAATTGTCTGATAGTCACAGGGGCTACAACAGGGGCCTCAGGCTGTGGATCCAGCCCTGCTTGTGAGCTTCTTCACAAGCCATTTGAAGAGGGGATCGTACAACAGAGTCCGATCCTGGCTTAACATAACCTGGCGAAGGCTCAGCAGGCATTTCCCAAACCGAAGACTGCAGCGGAGGTCCCCAGGGCTCCTCAGGAGGAGGTGCAGAGGGATTAACTGTAGGGGGATCTTTACCCCGAGGATTCCATTGATCTCTAAAAGGAATCTGGGGACTCCGAGGACAATTTCCTCCATCCACAGCAACTTTAAGCTCAATCAGCTGTCCCTGAATCTTTCTTAGCTGATCTGCAAAAGAAAGTGCAGTGCCTGCAGGCTGCTTGTCTCCTTGAGCCATAGCCACTAAAGGAGGGTTTTTGTCCCTATCATAATTGGCTACTTTATCTTTTAATTTTTTTTGATCCTGAGGGCTCAAATCTTTTTATATGTTGTCTGGAAACTCTTGAGCAACCGGCTCTTTGTTAACTTTAAGAACTCCCTCTAAAAACTTTGCGCCTCCCTCCTCCTCATCGCCGGCTTGTTTTACTTTCTGTAATTTACATTTCTCATGTTTAAGGTTCATACAGTCCCGGATCAAAGTCCACAGTCCAAATGTTTCAATCGGAACCTGCTGAGGCCCGTGGACAGTGTAAAAATCCTTTAATTGTTCTCCCACTTTCTGCCAGATTTCCAAGCTGACTGTTTCTTCCTCAGGAAACCACGGACAGACTTCTTTTATAAAGTCTATGAATTTATCTAACTGCTCTCGGCTTACACGACTACCGCGAGCGGCAAGCAACTTCCTAAGTCCTCTAACATACAGGTCCTTGCTGGTTGCGAGACCCATCCCTTTTCCCTGACTCGGTCCTTCTTTCACACAGAAATCACCCAGGTGCCCGTCTGGCCGTGTCCCTTGCGGGGCTAAATCCGTCTTAGCTAGAGGCGCTCCGGTATAATTCCCCGGACCGGTGGGTTGTAAAGCCCAGTCGCCGTTATGCCGTATGACAGAACCGGAACCGCAGATTGGGGCCCAATCAAGCTCCGTAACACAAAGTCGTGGAGCTATCACTCACTCACACACTCATTCGACCGAGGGGACAGTGCCGTACTCACCACGCATCTACTGATAAGCTCCAATGAGCCGGGCCCTTCCCACGCGGTGTTCCTCACTATTACCCCTATATTCAGGTCCCTGTTCGGGCGCCACTTGCGGCGGGCCAGCCGCCACGAGTCGAACAGTTCCTGACAAGGGGAGTGGGAATGAAAAAAGGCACTCACACATATGCTAATGCGGCCGGTCTTCAGTGGTCCTGAAGCACCAGGTTTATTTTCTCTGCTGAATTTATACCTTTTGAGTACGTATAAGCTCACAATCACAAAAATGCATTACATCATTAACAGTTGATTTTTTAACTTTTTCACAGAAACTTACTTAATCACTGAAACTCCCCAAAACGATTGTCCCATGACAGAATCCATCAATTACCCTGATTAGCATCACTATGTCTTGAAACTGGTTGTTCCCACTTCATACCTTAGCAGTTCGTAAGCACCCTCCAGGTGCAGGCAAAGACAATGCCTCAGGAGCACAAACCGGTTATGCATTAGCAGAGCCATTAAGGCTTGCAATTAGCTTTAACCATGGCTCCCCACAGCACAGCAAAAGAAACCATTGACAAAACAAAGAGGCAACCAACTGAATGTGAGAAGAGTTTTGCAAATAATGCCTCCGATAAGAGGCTTGTATCCAAAATACATAAGGAACTCATACAACTCAAAAACAACAAAAAAATCCAATTAAAAAATGGGTAGAGGACATGAATAGACATTTCACCAAAGAGGACATACAAATGGCCAATAGACATATGAAAAAATGTTCAACATCACTAATCTTCAAAGAAAAGCAAATAAAAACCACAATGAGATATCACCTCACCCCAGTCAGAATGGCTATCATCAACAAGACAAATAGTAACAAGAGTGGGAGAGACTGTGGAGAAACAGGAACCCTCATACACTGTTGGTGGGAATGCAGACTGGTGCAGTCGTTATGGAAGGCAGTGTGGAGGTTCCTCAAAAAATTAAGAATAGAATTACCACATGACCCAGAAATCTCTCTCCTGAGTATCTACCCAAAACATCTGAAAACATTTATCCGTAAAGATATATGTGCTCCAATGTTCATTGCAGCTTTATTAACGGTGACCTAGACATGGAAACAACCAAAGTGTCCTTCAATAGATGATTGGATAAAGAAGTTGTGGTATATATACACAATGGAATACTATTCTGCCATAAGAAAAGATGAAATAGTACCATTTGTGACAACATGGATAGTTCTTGAGATTATTATGCTGAGCAAAATAAGTCACCTAGAGAAAGTCGAGAACCATATGATTTCACTGATATGTGGTATATAAAACTGAAAACAAGAGAAGAACAAGACAAACAAATGAAGAAACAAAAACTCATAGACATAGACAATAATTTAGAGGGTAGTGGCAGAGGATGTGGTAGATAAGGGTAAAAGAGATCAACTATATGGTGATGGAAGGAGAACTGACTCTGGGTGGTGAACACACAATGTGATATATAGGTGATGTATTACAGGATTGTCCACCTGAAACCTATGTAACTTTACTAACAATTGTTACCCCAATAAACTTGAATTTAAAAAAGGGGGAGTAACAGTGAAGTATAAGAGGTGCACATTTCCAGATGTTAAACAAATAAGTCACGGGATGTAATGTGCAGCATGGGGAATATAGTTAATATTGTGATAGCGTGGTACGGTGTCAGATGGTTGCTGAACTTATCATCGCAATCACTTCTTTAGGTATATAAATGTTGAATAACTATTGTGTGCCCCTGTAAGTAATATAATATTGTATGTTAGCTATATTTTTAATAAAAATATTTTTAAAAGAATATACAGGTAAATGCGAAGCTGATCACATTCTTATTCACATCAAAAATATAGATATTATTTTCCATTTTGGACTTTCTTCTTCTTTGCTCATCTTTTCATTAATTTAAAAATGTACTTCTAAATTATTTTGCATTATTTTGATCCTCTGGATTAGTAATATTTTACCAAAAAATGTTTTGCTTTGTTTTTGCTGTTGTTGTTAAGTTTATTTTGTTTTTACATCATTAGATTTGGTGAAGTTACTGGAATACATTTTCTTTTTGTTACTGAGCTTTCACTTCATGTTCTTCCTAAAATTGCTGAGCTTTAAAATCTTTTCATAAAACTTCTGTGAATAAAATGCCCTTCTGGGAACAAGGTGTTTTCACATTTATTAGGAGAGGTCTATAGGGTAACTTAAACAACAAGCATGTTAATTCATAATGTTGATGGTTTTATTATTGCTGAATGGGTAACCTGTTTTTTGTGAGCATATAAGAAGTTAAGTTTCTTAAACAGAGTGCAATTTCTCTCAGAATTACATGGGTGTTAATGAGGTCATTTGTATTTCTAATTCTTACCCAGGAAGTTATAAAGAAAGGCAGCTGGATGACATATGTAAGGAGGTGAGCATTTAGCACCTACTAAGTGTGAGCCACTATTTTGGTTCTGGGATATAGCAATGAACAAGATCTACCAAATCCCAGGCCTCATGGTGGTTATCTTGTTTTTAGGGAAAAACAGTCAGTAAACAAATAAACATGTTCTGATTTTTGGTATTAAGTGTCCTGAAGAAAACTAAACTGGATAGGGCAAATGAAACTAACAGAAACCCCTGTTTTATATGGGATGGTCAGGGAAAGCTACAACGATGAAATGACATTTAAGTGAAGTTAAGAGGAAAGAGAGCAACAAAGCCAAAGGACCCAAAGCTGGAGGAACATTGGTGTGTTTGAGGAGGGAGGTCAGTATGGCGGGAGTGCAGTGACTAAGGGGTGATTGACAGGAGATGAAGGGGAGGGGCTCCATGGAAAGGAGGTGGGTTCCATCCCACTTGCAATGGGATGCCAAGGGAGGGTTTAAGCAGATGTTGGTAGAATGTAACTTGTGTTTTGATAGGATCACTTTGGCTGCAAGTTGGGAAATAGATTAGAGGGGTTGAGAGTGGAAGCTGGGTGGTCTGTTCAGGGAGAGAAGATGGTGACATTGGCAAAGGGATTAATATTTAGAGGTGGGAAGAGAATAGATCAAATATATTTTGAGCAAAAGTTTTGTTGATGGATTGGATAGGAGGGTGAGAGAAGGAATGAGCACAGTCCAAGATGATTCAACAATTTTGGTCTGAGGAATTGGGTGAATGGTGAGTACCATATACACAGATAAGGAGTTTTAATTGACTGATTTTTGAATAGTAAACTTCAAGGACCTCTACATTATGAACAGATATTTGCATAATAAATCTTTGGTTTCTAATACTTTTGTGCTACAAAGTGGTAATTTTTGACTCATTCCAGAAGGATTATCTTGATTCTTGTTTCCATTTCACCCCACGTTTTGATGACCAAAGAGAAACATACCATTTTTACCTATGAAATCATGTTTACAAGCCCAACTCTTCCTTCAGGTGAGTTTGGAGAAAAGCTAGCATGTAAGGTAAAGTCTGAAGGAAAGGTTTGGAGACTTGGGAGAGAAATGTAGGTAGTAAGTGTTGCAAATCAGTTGATTGTGTCAGAAATTGGTCTTCTTCAATTGGCTTAGTTTGACTTTTTTTTTTTTTTTTTTTTTTTTTTTTTTTTTTTGCAAAGCTCTTCTTTTTATGCACCAGATTCTCTGGCATTCTGAATTAATAATAAGTGTGTCTAAATTAGATTTCGTTTGCGAGAAAGGGAAAACTTGCCTGACTCTAGGGGAGGTGATAGCTATTTTTATAGGAACCTGGATATTGTAAGTACTGCGTATTCAGGGTGTTTGCACTAGTAAGTTATATTAATAAGTAACTTGATAACAACTTTCTAAGAACTGGGTCAGAGGGAGAGATTAAATCAGTCCCGTGTAAGTTTTGCAAGCGAAGTTAAAGAGGGCATTTTCATGGAAGCTCTCCTTTATATTTTATGACCTTGCTCAGGAAAAAGGTTCTTGAAATATTAGTTTTTTGAATTTTTTTCCCTGAAGTTGATACTGCATGTTAACTTGCTTTAAATATTTTCAAACAAGTTGATTATGGATTAACAAACATAGTGCTAATGTGGAAAAAGTCATCATATCCTTTTGTCCCCTCTCTGAAGGCATTGACGAGGCTATTCATTCATTTACCATCGCTCATGGGGTTCTCTAAAGTGCATCATCATTGCATCATCAGTCCCTACTAGGGAGGCATTTAGGAAGACATCATCACCAAAGCCAGTATCACTGTGCTTTTACATACCTATGAGAAAAAGCATCTGCCTACTTAGCATTCCTCCCTTTATCCCCCAAATGGCATATGACTGTCAATCTCCATCAATATTATCCACTTAATGACTTTCCTGAAACACTAACTGCTACTAAATATTTCCCACTAAAGTGAATTGTATACTTCAAATTTGTTCCTTGGCACACATATGTTGTAATAAAACCATTATCTCCCCACAATGGATTTTTCTCTTGTAGCCCCATTTTCTCTGAGTGCACCACTGATTCTTCACTCTCTCTTCTTTACTCTGGGACCCAGGCATTGGCAATGGTAAAATCCTCAATTCACAAAACCTTTTCTAGGCCTTCAGATCTGGCTGTAGACCCGGTGATGAAGCTCAGAAATGTTCTTGTTGGCATGAATCAAGACAAACAGGAAGCAGGAGACAGGAGGGAATAACACAGATAAATCTCTGCCCTCAGAGAACTACAATGAAAGTATGTTTCCCATTTGCAAGGCTTCCAGATAATCCTCCATCTGGAAGAAAGGCACATCACAAGCAACGTATTCTTTGCACTGCCTCCCATCTTCCCTTGCCTCAGTTACCCCTTCCCACCTATTCCCTCATCTTGGTTTCCCTGAGCTTTTACCTCCCAAAGAAACTATCAGCACTCTAATCCTTGTCTCAGGCTCTACTCTTGTTGAAAGACCCAGTGTAAGATATATGGCATTATTAATCCATTCATTTAGCAAAGACTGTGGGGAATAGAAAGGTTTATAAGATCCCCATCCTTTGAGTTGCTAGCAGTTGTTCACATTTTTCTTATTAGGATTAATTCTGAAAAACAAAATAAAAATTCCTTTTTCAGAAGGCATAGAAAACTTTCTTCTATAATTATTCCAGGTTTTTATTTTTATTTTTTTATTTCTCCCTAGTCAAAACTTACAAGAAATAAATCCATCATAGGTGAATACATTGAGTGAGTGTATAAAGAATAGAGAGATTTCACTAATAGGAATTTTGGCATGTCATAATATGTAATAAAGCAAAAATTATCCTGTGGCCTGATATGGATACATAAGATTTATGTCATTATGTTCTTTTTATTTCTCTTTCAAATCTTAATTTAACTTTGGAAAGTAAGCAATTGGAAAGACAGTATTTTAAATGATGCTTGAATCTTTTCTCTTTCAGATACTTAATAAATATCATGCACTCTTTTAAAATCAATAAGGTAATAAGATTTTGATCAGTTTAATATAGCCTATCTATATAATTAGGTATCATAATTACATGTTCAGATGATTACACATATGAACGCTAATTTCTTAATTAGAGACAATTAAGCTAACTATGTAAATACACAGTAATTGACTGAAGTGACAAAATCAAATAAATACTTCCATCAAAAGAATGTCAGGGAAAATATAAATATATATCTATTGAAAATACTTTTTGATAAAATCTAGAATTTTCTATGTATTAGCAGTTTGATGTGAATTGCATTGATTTTACAGTGAGACTTATAACAAGATTTCATCTTACATGAAATAATAACTGTATAAATTTATTAGAAGAGGTACTTTTTTTTTACATAAATTGTCACGGTAGCATCATGGATTGTATGTCATTTCTCATTACCTGGTAAGTTCAGTGTACATTTATCTCCTTTTGATTTGTATCCTTAACATGTGCTGCTGCCAAAAGTATTGACTATTTGAATATATAGAGGGTGCCAAAAAATGTATACACATTTTAAGAAAGGATAAAACTATTAAAATTGTAATGCTCAATATATACCGATAACAAAAGATGACTACAAGTCACATTTGACTTCTGCAATTACAAGAGGTGCTCCAGACACTTCTGATTATGGCAAACTACTACTTGAGCAACGTTGACCAAACTGTCCACTTATATACATTTTTTTGGCATCCCCGGAATTTGATGTCTTGGGGCTTCTTGGTGTCAAGCATAGAAATAGCATTGGATGATATGCATTTGGAATAACAAGATTGTAGGTCTTTGTAATTTTATTTACTTAAGGAATACAACATATGAAAACCACTGATGATAAAACTGAAGTCCCATATGTGCCCAAACATTCATTGATAGTTGCGAAATAATGTCTATAATTTACTTCATGTTATTTAATATTTTCATTGTTATACTAGAGGACTTATGATTATAGTTTCCAGATATTGTGAAATAAATAACAAGTAATTGTTGTAGTCTCCAGCAAATGCTCACACAGGTAATTCCAAGCAAAAGAACATGCATTTGGAGGATGGAGGCCCCCTTCCCTCCCCAAGGTGACACATTAGTGCTGACCTTACATTTGTACTCTGCTAGGTCTGGATTTGAAGGGGAAGCTGATGAAGGGCAAGTGAAAATGAGAAGAAAAGGATTGAGTTGCAGATAACAGAATTTATATTCTGGCTAGTTTAAGCATAAATTGATTGATCTAGATTATGAATTCCTTACAAAACTAATTGTAAGGGCTGCAGGAGAAGGCCCTAAGGCTGGGCTTATAGGAATGATTCCCAAAATAACATCACAGCTTTTGCCCACCAAGGGAATTGCTTTCTCTGTTAGAATCACAAAGTCTCTCTTCCAGTCAGTAGCTTCAAGAAAAATGTACCTTACTAATGACGGAGGGATTGAGAATTCCACTCCAGAACTGTTGGTTCTGTTTCATAACCACGCTTACTGTAATTCTCACCTACAAAAATTGATTCCTCATAAAAATACCTCTCTTACCACTTAATTTGTTTCTGAATTGTTATTGATAAAACCCAACTTCTGTCTGCAACTTTAGTGCAAGGGTGTCTGGTAAATGTAGTTTTTATCTTCCTGGTATGTGAATTTCAAGAAGGCATCCCAATCAAAAGTTGGAAGAGATGATAAGCAATCAATGAACTGTATCCCATGGTCATATGGGGCAATTTCCCATCCACCTAGCCATATAATCCATTTGATCCTTACTATGTTTGGACAAAAGTCAAAATCTTTAACTAGCTCGAAAACATGTCTTGGAGCTACCAAAGTGTTGGAGATTATATCCTATCAATTTCCTGTTGTTTCAGGAAACCACTGTTTTAAGGCAAGCTTCTCTGTTGACCTCCTCTTTGAACTTTAAAAATGCCTCATCTTCTCCCTTCTCAGTCCAGTATACAAATTCAAGTTCCTTTTGCTTACTTATTTTCTTGTCTCAGGAACATTCAGTCCCAAGAATCCCAGATGATGCTATAAAGGAAAATGTTGTTCTTTATTCTTCATCTCCATTTTAATTAGAAAAACAATGTTCTGGTGGGAATATAAATATGTACAGAACATGTTACTATGGGTCACTGAAGTTGAATAATGTGTGCTTTACTAAGAGTTAAATCAACCATCCATTTTCATTTTGCTCTTGGAGAAATTTCCTTCAAACTTGAATCAAAGCCACCAAAGTCAGTTTCTGTTAATAACACCAGAGTGAGACTGAAAACAGACACTTCAGACAGAGTGGAACTTCGATTCTAGCTCCCCTATATACTAGTCGTGGGATCTTGGGAAAATCATTGTACTGTCTCCAGCATCAGTTTCTAATCTGAAAAATGGAGATATGACGTCTAATTGATATGATTATTGTGAAGATTAAATGAGATACATTAATACAACATGTGTGAGAGTAAGGCCTTAGCAAATATCAGCTATTTTTAGTAGAAATAGAATCAGACAGATGCTTTTTAAAATTCTGGAATTTATTAATTGTATGGTCTTGGGAAAGTTAATTACCTTTCTGAATCTCAGTTTAGTCATCTGCAAATGGAGGATAATATTATTTACTTGTCGGGTTGTTGTAAAGAAAATTATGTGGAAGTGCCTAGTACAGAATCCGACACAATATTAGTTTCCATTTATTCCCTTTTTAAGTATTATTCAAAATTGAAACAAGTTAAATATAAAGTCTTGCAATATTTATCTCTGTCATTAATCTAGTGAGATGAAATGTTTCAAATATGTGCAAGATTAGCACAATGCTCTCTGATAGATGGGTTCTGAAATTGGGCCACTTACATGAACATTTAAAATATCCTCTTTCATGTATATTATTTCTGATGCCTCAGTTGATGGGTTCTGAAATTGGGCCACTTACATGAACATTTAAAATACCCTCTTTCATGTATATTATTTCTGATGCCTCAGTTTAGTCTTGCATGTCTTCTTATTGATAGCATTCAATCACCTGGATGTTGAATTGAGTTTAAATTCAATTTGACAGTTTATGAGTATGGGTCATTTGCACCTCTGAATGTTGCAAGATGCCCATTTAATGTGTTATTGTTCTTGTTTTTCTAAAAGTTGCTCAAACATTTAGCGGACAAAGTGTGAGATAAAGATTTTTCAATAAGATTAAAAATGTACCCAAAGGAATTGGAGATGTTAATTTTTCTTTCCAATTCCAGGTGCCCAGAAAAATGCAAAGGGACAGATAATCCATTCTAAAATATTGTCTCAGGCCAATTTACTGTAACATTTTTGATATTTTAGATGAATTATTAGAAAGCATAAAATAGAGTTACACTGAATTATTTATTTGGCACAATCTGGCTAAGTTTATCTGTTAGGCAAATACTAGAATACCAAAATTACAAAATCACTGTCATGCCTCATGCCAAATGACATCCTCTTTTTCCTATATGTATGCTGGTGTTTTTTTAAAACCTTAAATAGCAAAAGTTCATTTGGTTTGTGTTATGAATAAATTTAAATACAACTATAGCAGAGCTGGAGTGAGTGAAATAGAGCAATTTATTTTTTTATTACATTTGTAATATCTGCAGTCTGCAATAACTGTTAATTTAGATTATATTTATTATAAAAATCATTAAAGAAATTACTGCTTTGCTTTCAATGAGATTGAGAATGATAGTGAAAAAACTCCCATAAGAAACACATAAGGAAGAAGATGGAAAGCTGCTCAGTAGCAACACTTAAAAAAAATTACTTAATTTATAAAATGTGTGATAAAATAAGTATTGATTATTAAGCATAAAAGTACTAAATTTGAAACAAGAAAACATTTTAAAGTCCTAGAAGAAACATTATAGTGAAACTTAACTACCCTCCTATATGTATTCATTTAACAACAACAACAACAAACAATAAACTGTGGAATATGCCATTACAGCACCTTCCCCTTCACAAAAAATGACATATTGATGATTAAGTTGTGAAGGCCCTATTTAATGATTTATTATTATTTTTTTAACTAATAGTGTATTCTTTCTCTCGACTCTTTTAGATGCTTTAAATATAACATTTCCAAAGCATGCAGTTTATTTCTTTGGGTACTTCCAGTTGTTTCTTCAAGAATATCACTTGCATTATTTTGCAGTTGGAAAAATAGTGGATCTTTTGTGTATAGGGTCTGCAAATGTTAAAAATGGGTGCCTTGTGTTTTGCTTCATTTAATTTGTTTCATGACAAATTATGTTTGCCTGTTAATTACTGAATAGAGAAATAACAATAGCTTATACAAGATAAACATCAATTCTGTCTAGAAAATGAATCTGGATATCAAGAATATTGAGACGGTTTGATGGCTTCATGTCACTAGGGACCCATCCTCAGCATATACTTTTACCTTGGAGTTGACCCACAGTCTAAGATGGAGCCTGTAGCCCCAGTTATCACATTTAAATATCAGGCAGCAAGGAAGGAAAGGGAAAAAGGTAAATAGGCCCTTCTCTTTTAAGGACCTTCTTCCAAACACCCACACAACACTTTTGCTTCAAGGTATTCATGTGTGCAGAAAGAGTTAACCTAGCAGTCCTGAAAATACTTGCCTTTGAGAGGCCTGCTAGACGACATTTCACAAAGGGTTGTCATAATTTAATGCACAGAGAATTAAGTGCCTCTTGTATGACTCCATGCGGAGCGGATTCTTGGAAGCTTGTGCCTGTTTTCCTCCAAACTTTGCCCCATACACCTTTCCTTTTGTTAATTTTGCTTTGTATCCTCTCACTGCAATATATCACAGTCATGAGTATGATTATATGAGACCTGCAAGTCCTTCGTGCATCATCAGACTCATTACTGTATATTGTGGGTGCCCTGTGGTGTGGGATTTCATCTAATTTACATTTTTATTTTCAGGGGTCTTGAGGACCCCTGGCAAAACATGAAAATTCAGTAAATGACTATGTTACTACTTCACAAATTATAACATAAAATTTAATGTCCATCACAGATCTGTTTTTTTTTCTTTTTTCTTTTTTTCTTTTTTGTGGGGGATTAAGATTAATAATGCGTTTTTATTGCCATTCTTTTTTCAAATTGACTGCAAAGTTTTGGGTCTGAGTGATTGAAATGATGGAGTCGCCATTAACTGAAATGGGAAACACTGCAAGAGCTGGTTTGGAAGGAGATCAAGGGTTCATTTTGCATGTTACCTTGGAGATGGAGGGCAGATGGTATTGCTAGAAGACTGGGATTCAGGGAAAAGGCCTGACCTACAAACACTATCTTAGGAGTTATCATCACATATAGGTCGGACAATTAAGTTCGCAAACTCATCCTAGAAAAAGTGCCACATACCTCACTGCTGAATATCACTATAGTCACCTTCCAAGTACACCCCTTGGGAAGCTATGCACCGATCCCAGTACCTAGTCCATCCTTCAAAGCAATTTTGGAACTCATTTTCGGGAATGACCATCAGAACTATCATTGTATTACCCTTGATGTACTGAATGTCATCAAAATATCTTCCTTTCAATATTTCCTTTATCTCCGGATAAAGAAAGTCATTGGGGGCCAGATCAGATGAGTAGGAGGGTGTTCCAATACAGTTATTTGTTTACTGGCTAAAAATTCCCTCACAGACAGTGCCGTGTGAGCTGGTGCATTGTATTGATGCAAGAGCCATGAATTGTTGGCGAAAAGTTCAGATCGTCTAACTTTTTCACACAGCCTTTTCAGCACTTCCAAATAGTAAACTTGCTTAACTGTTTGTTCAGTTGGTACAAATTCATAATGAATAATCCCTCGGATATATTAAAAAAAAAAAAAAAGAAAAGGTTAGCAACATCAGTGCAACAAGTTCACGAACTTAATTGTCATACCATCATTGTATGATATTTAAAGTGCTGGGTGGGTTGACTGAAGAAATGAGTGTAGATAGAAAAAGACCAAGCTTTAAGGCACTCAATTATTCAGAGGTCAGAGAGTAAAAACCGCCAAAGGAGACTTAATTTAAGGAGTGGCCAGTGAAGAAGCAGCTAAACAAATCTCTTTCCATTTTCCTTATGGAAGAATTGGAGAACATCTCTTACATTTCTTTTCCTATTTTTCATAGCTTATGTGAAATGTTGTAATTCTTATAAATGTAAGTTATGATAAAAAATGAAGTCATGTCTTTATACTTCAATCTTATTAGAATATATTTAGCACAGCGTTTGATATTTCTATACCAGCAATATTGTACTGCTTATTCATTTAGTAGTCTATGTCTGTTCTAAACCTTGGGTGGCTTTGCAATAAACTAATTCATAGCTCACATCACTTATCCTATTTTTATTTTTATGTTGTTTCCTCTACTATTACCTTTATAAATTAAATGAATTTGTCTTTATAAATTTACTTTTCCATTTATCAAAATTTACTTTCGTCCTATCCAGTAGTGCTAATTGCTAATTCAACAATTTAAAACTTGACACTGGAGAGGTATTATTTAATATTTTCCTGTAATTTCAACAACCCATGTCCAAAATATAATCCTATAGTTATAAAGCGTGATAGGAAAATATTTAAGTGGATTCATATAAATTCATTTAAAAAAGTAGAATTTAAACAAAAATCCCTCTGCATATTTCAGAATGAAAGCCGATAGAGTCAACTTTCATTTGAAGAAATATGTAGTAAAAGATCAATATCTCAATTAACTGAAATTCATTGCTGTATATTGTGGGTGCCATGTGGAGTGGGATTTTATCTAATTCATGTTTTCATTGTCAGCAGAATTATATTGCTAGGAATCCATTTAAACAACAATGCTTTTGTTATTTACTACTGTATTCTAGGCTCAGTGGTTTGGGCCGGGCATACAAAAATAAAAAACAGTCCCTGCCTTATATATCTTTACAACATTGTTGATTATATTCCCCATTCTGTATTTCATATCCCTATGACTATATTGTATCTACTAATTTGCTCTTTCTAATCCCTTCACCTTCTCTCCCATCCCCTCCCTCCTCCCATCTAGCAACCAGCAGTTTTTCTCCCTATATCTCTGAGTCTATTTCTGTTTTGTTTGCTCATTTATTCTGTTCTTTAGATCACGGGAGGTGGAGTATAGAATAAGGAAGATAGTCAATGGTACTGTAACAGGTATATAAGATGTCAGAGGGGTTGTAGCTTGGGGGAGGGGAGTTATCACTTTGTGAGGGTGTAAATGTCTAACTATTATGTTGCATTGTACATCTGAAACTAAAAAACAACAACAACAACAGCAAAAACAGTCCTTAGTCCCCGCCATAATGACTTACAGTTTGTTAAAGACAAGAGAGTGTGTTAGGTCAGGTTCTTTAGAAACCGAGCTTGAAATAAGGATTCATGTGCAAGTGGTTTATTCAGGAAGTGCTCTTAGGAGAAACAGCTGGTGGATCAATAAAGCAGAACAGGAAAGGGAAGAAGCCAGGCAGGGGTGTGATTTTTAGGAGATTAGCCTCAACCTGATCCTGTAAAGGAACTCTGGAGTGTCAATTATGCTTCAGAATCTGTCCTAACTGGAGGCAAGGGAGCTGGGCTTTCAGACCCACAGAGTCACTTACTGGATAGGAGCCTCTGGATAGGGAGAAGAGTCCCAAGCCTCCCAGACTCTGCCTCTGAGAGCAAAATGTCTCCACAGCCCAAAAACCTTCACACGGGGAGACAGGGAATCCTAGGGTGCCACAGTAAGAAGGATAAGGGGACTCTGAGAGAGTCAGTTGGAACAGAAGTTATCTGCAACAACTTATGAATAACTAATTATACAATGCGATGAGCACTCATCTCAGGGTATTGCGAGGCGCTATGGCAACAAAGAACAGGACATAACAGCTTTATGGGAGAGGGAAGCCTTTCTAATAAATTATTTCTGGAAGACTAGAGGGAGTTAACTAGATAAAAAGTGAAAGAAAGAACTTTCAGGTCAGAAGGAGAGCTGCGTACGAAGGCACAAAGTCACAAGGTCATGGAAGAACTGGGGCTAAAATAGGGAGAAAAAATTTTTCATACTTTTTAAGCCTGTGGTGGGATTAAAATTAGATGATGAAATATAAAGCCTTTTTGCAAACTTTTAAAGAAGTAAAATCCTGTTACTGGTTGTTTGGAGTCCATGGTTAATGACTTGGTTACGCTACAAAATAAAACCCTTCCATGAGGCAATCTACATCAATCTCCAACTTTTTGTATTGATAAGCATTTGCGCCAAGATGTACCCTCTTCTGTCACCTTGGATTTGAAATAATGCTAGCAGGCCCTCCTATTATAGTGCTCCATATAAATACAGGACGCCTGACGTCGTTAAAGATGAGCACTCCTTTTATTTAGTTTCTCTCACTGTGTATTCACACAAGAGATGAGTGAATTCTTCAAAGTTGAAGTCCAAACAAAAGCCATAGCCCAAAGAAGGATCAGAAAGACTAAAGTCTCTGCTTTTAGGCATATCTAGTTTCAGAAATACCCATCCTCACCGCATGATCTTCCTTTGGTTTCCAACGCATTTACCATGATGATTCTGCCTCCTTCACCGTTCTATTCTCTGGCTGGCGAGAACACGGCTTGTTGATGTTCAGGCTCTTGTCTTTATTGCTTCCCTGAGCTGCTTATTTGCACTGCACATACTGAGACATTCTTCCTTATCACACTGTGGACATATAGAGCGGTCAGTACCTCTAATTTGTAGAGATCTTTTAAAGATATAAATTATATTGTTTTATTAGTAATAGTATCAGTAATAGTAGTACGGGTATTAGTGATCGCTAATATTCTGGACATATTACAAAAATATGGTGTTTTATGCATACAGTATAGAAGTTTTTAAGTTACAATGTGTTGCTTTGTCAGACAATTATGGTTCTTTTTATGAAGTGAGATTTAGAAACCAGCGTGACGTTTTGCTACAATTTATGGTAGACGGATGCAATTTATTAAAAATTGAACCTGCATGATCTGGAGTCCTATACCCCTCAGAATTCTATTTATTGTATTAAATAATTCAAAGAGAACATATCTCCTCTGTAATTTTCCCTGATATTAGTGCAGGATAAGAGGATAACCTTTTTTTTTTTTTTTTTTTTTTCCAAAAGTGTAATGAGCACTGTCTACTCATAATCACCTACCACAGATATTCCTTTATACTCATTCAGGCTGACACTCTGTTAACTGTCTTTGTTTAGCTCCCAAAGGCTCTGGTGGCAAGTCATCCCAGTGATTACAGCAGATCAGACAAGATGATGTTTATTACTTTTTCTCTGGCTTTTTTTACTGATGCCTGATCTTTCAGAGTACACACAAGGCTGGGACAAAGCTCAGACCTGTCTCTACAGACTGACCTCAGTGTATATGGCCTAACTCCTTGGCAACTGATAGAAAATAACTTCAATTCACAAATCCTCATTTGCTAGACATTAATTAAAATGCTGTGTTCTGCAGCTTAAGGAAATCTCCATGTTGTTTCTTCAGATTAGGTAGAAAATTACAATAGAAAGGTTATTTCCTAAATGCTAGTATCTTTCTTTTTCTGTTTACGTTATTTTTATAGAAATTATCGCTTAATGTCATTGGAAACGATTTAAACATAATCATATTTAATAATGCAGCATATCTGAAATTGGATCTATTTTATTCCCACTGTGGGACTAGCAGTTGTCCCACATATCCTCTCTCCTCTTTTTCCAGAGTTACTGAAACATCAGATTTTAGCAGGGGGCTGGGAGGGAGTTGCCATGCATGGTAGGGCAGTCTTTCTTGTGAATAAGGATGTAGATATAGCTATACGATAAGCAGGGGTGTCATGAGGCAGCATCTTTCTGTAAAAGACAACTAGCAGACACCTTCTAACAGAAGGAAAGACAACTAGTAGCATCTTTTGTCTGTCCTTCTACTAGTGACAATTAGATCTGTAGCTGCTATTTTGGACCTTGAGCTCAAGCAACACTCAGTAGGGATGGCATATCTAAAGGGCCTGAGTCCCTGAGCAAAGCCAATAAATATATACAGGCCTGTCTCATTCCAGATATATGCATTGTTTTACACAACACAATCTACCTTTCATCTTGTATAAATCACTGTCAATTGTCTATCTTATAGCAGAATCTAACACTCACCATTTGTGGGGACAGAGCCAGAAGTGCAGTTTCCAGGCTCTCGGCCTCATGTGGAAAGGTGCTGTGGGGACAGAGCCCCAGAGAGTAGTTTACAGGCTCTCGGCCTCACGTGGAAGGGTACTGGCTCGGGTGGTGGATGTCCGTTGGCTGTGGCTGATTGGCCGTCGGCTGTGGCCGGTTAGCCGACTGGCCGCTGGTATAACTGCTGCGGCTACGGAGGAGAGCCGAGGACTGCCGAGGAGTGCCGAGGAGTGCCGAGGAGCCGAACAGAGCCGAGAGTGGAAGAGGAGAGCTGAGGAGAGCGGAAGAGAGGAGAGGAACAGAGTCAAAGAGAGTGGAGGAGAGTCGTCTGTCGGTTGGCGGAAACGCTGACGGCAGGTCGCCCGTCCAGTGGGTCCAGCCTCCAGTGAGACCGTAGTGGTGTGGCTCCCCTACCTGTGGCTCCGTGGGTATTCCTTTTTGGCCTCACCATATCCTGCGTTCTTGTGTGGGGAGCGGGACCAGAGACCCCGCAGGCCGCCCCGCACGACAAATGGCTCAGCGAGCAGGGTCTCCTGGACGACAGGTGCTGGCTCAGGTAGTAAATGGCCATCAACTGTGATTGGATGGCCATCAGCTGTGGCTACTTGGCCATCAGCTGTAACCAGTGAGCCATTGGCCTCTAATGTAACTGCTGTGGCTACACTAGCAGAAAAATGGGAGCTAGCAAGAAGGTGGCGGCTGGGCTGGCAAGCGCGGATTACAGTTAGGATGGCGGAGTGCGGGTTGCAGATTGCAGAGAAGTGGACAGCAGACAGTGTGGATCCAGCCTCCAGTGAGACTATAGTGCCGCCAGCAAGAATATAGTAGTATGACTCCCCTACCTATGGCTCCGTGGGTGTTCTTTTTGGCCTCACCATACCCTGCGTTCTCTTGTGGGGAGCGGGAGCAGAGACCCCGCAGGCCACCCCACACGACATTGGCCTCACCATATCCTGCGTTCTTATGTGGGAAGTGGGACCAGAGACCCCACATGACACCCTGCATGTGGGGACAGAGCCAGGAGTGCAGTGTCCAGGCTCTAGGCCTCACGTGGAAAGGTGTTGGCTCAGGTAGTAAATGGCCATCAACTGTGATTAGATGGCCATCAGCTGTAACCAGTGAGCCATTGGCCACTAATATAACTGCCATAGCTATGCTAGCAGTAAATGGGGGCTAGCAAGAAGATGGTGCCTGGCAAGCACAGATTGCAGTTAGGATGGTGGGCTGCGAACAGTGTGGCTCGCTCTTCCTGTGTCTCCAACCCAGCCACCAGGAGAATATAGTGGTATGACTCCCCTACCTATGGCTCCGTGGGTGTTCCTTTTTGGCCTCACCATGTCCTGCGTTCTTATGTGGGGAGCAGGATCAGAGACCCTGCCTGACACCCGGCATGACACTGCATGACGCCATTATATACACCAACCTCTCATGTTTCAATTTAATTGCTATATTTTCATTCAAAAAATTACCTACTAAAATAATTGCTGGGATCCAGAGTTGAATTATCCTTAAAGCCTTCGTATGATATTTCCTGTGTATTTTGTTGTTTTTCCAATGACATTCTTTGCACCTATGCAAGGCTAGCTCAGAAGAATCTCCATGGGAAGAAATTAAAAGTAAAGATGAATTAGTTCTACAGTTCTTGTATTGATTAGCAAACAGGAGTTTAGATTCAAGTCCAGCAACCTACATTAAATTAAAATAAATTAGATGAATACTTGTTTTGTTTATTTACTTATTTATTCATTGCTTAATATAGAAGGTGTTTTCCTCTGTGCTTTATGTATTCCTTTCACTGTATTTATCGATTTTAGTGTGAAATGGTTTTCTATTCCTTGACTTCTAGATAGTTATCAATTTTCCTTTTAATTTTCTCTTTGAACAATAACTGGATTTCCATGTCATCTTTTGATTATTCATTTATAACTATATTACATAAAATCCAGATAACATGGGCTGTACTATGTCTGCTTTTTAAATCAAAGGTTTTTGTTTGTTTGTTTGTTTGCTTGCTTCCAACAACAATTATTTTCTGTAAATTTTTAATGGACATAAGAAAAGGATTCTTTCCATGAATGAAAACCTTTTATTAGTCACATGTGTTAATTATGTTTTTCAATGTTGCCCTATCTTAGTTAATTTTTAACTTAATAAAAAAATTGTATTATCTAGAACTGCCTAAATCTCAGATATGAATTGAAATTTCCCATTGTAACTGCATGTTTCTAAATTTTTTCCATTTCTAATTTGTTTTATAACTTTTGCTGCTCTGTACTTTACTGCATACCAATTAATACAGTATATTTTTGCTAACAGTTGTGACTTTTAACACTACATAAAGTAATGACCTTCTTTCCCTGTGAGTTTTAAATTGCAAACATCTTATTAATTTAATATTGTGTATTGTCACCCTTGACTCATTGATTTTATTTTGTATTTAATATTTTTATTAAAAATACAGCTAACAGACAATATTATATTAGTTTCAAGTATACACCATACCTTAGTTATTCAATGTTTATATGTTTAAAGAAGTGATCACCGTGATAAGTCTAGCAACCATCTGATGCCATACCACACTATCACAATATTATTGACTATATTCCCCATGCTGTACATTATGTCTCCATGACTTATTTGTTTTATACCTGGAAATTTGGATCACTTATTTCCCTTCACCTTCCCACCCTTTTTTAAACTTGTAATTACAGATGACATTCAATATTATTTTATATTAATTTCAGGTGTACAGCATAGTGGTTAGGCATTAGTAATATTATTTAAGAAGCGATACCCCTGAATGGTCTAGTACCCACCTGGTACAAAACATAGTTATTACCATATTGTTGACTGTATTCCCTATGTTTTACTTTACATCCTCATGACTATTTGTAACTACCAATTTGTACTTCTTAATCCCGTCACATTTTTTACACTGCCCCCAAATTCCCCTCCCACCTATTACCCTGATAAATCTACTACCCATCTGACACTATTATTGACCATATTCCTTACATTATATCCTACATCCCCATGACTGTTTTGTAGCTACCAACTTATACTTCTTAATCCCTTCCTCTTTTTCACCCACCCCTTCAACACCCCTCCTATCTGGCAACCATCAAAATGTTCTCTGCATCTATGAGTCTGTTCCTCTTTTGTTTATTTTGTTCTTTAGATTCTACATATAAGTGAAATCACATTGC
Source organism: Rhinolophus sinicus (assembly GCF_036562045.2). NCBI lineage: Eukaryota > Metazoa > Chordata > Mammalia > Chiroptera > Rhinolophidae > Rhinolophus > Rhinolophus sinicus. The sequence goes on along the minus strand of NC_133753.1, from coordinate 91,438,261 downwards.
ATTTGTCTTTCTCTGTCTGACATACTCCACTCAGCACAGTACTCCCAGGTCCAACCATGCTGCCGCAGATGGCAAGAGCCCATTCCCTTCCATGGCAGAGCAATATTCCACTGTATATATGTACTGCCTACTCTTTATCCATTCATCGATTGACAGATACCCAGGCTGCCTACACATCTTGGCTATTGTAAAATAAGGCTGCAATGGATATATGGAGGTGCACTTCTCCTTGAAGTAGCATTTTGGATTTCTTTGAATAAATACCCAAAAGAGGGATTACTGGGTCCTTCTTTGTGTCTTGTTATAGCCTTTGTTTAAAGTCTATTTTGTCGGATATAAGAATTGCTACCCCAGATTTTTGTTTTATTTAGTTTTCGTTTTCATGACATAGTTTTCCATTCCTTTATTTTAATCTCTTTTTGTCTTTCTGTCTGTAGTGAGTCTCTGTAGGCAGCATATGTAAGGGTTTTGTATTCTTATACATTCAGCCACCCTATGTTTTTGATCAGTGTATTTAATCCATTTACACTGAAAGTAATTATTGATAGATGTGTAGTTATTGACATTTTATCATTCATATATTGTATCTTTTTTTTTTTTTTTTTTTTAAGAAGCCCTTCTATCATTCCTTGTAATACTGATTTGGTGGTGATGAACTCCTTTAACTTTCTCTTGTCTGGGAAGTTCTTTATCTGTCCTTGGATTTTAAATGATAGTCTTGCTGGGTAGAGTAGTTTTGCTGGGTGGACTTCAAGTTAAGTCCTTGCTTTTTATCATGCTGAATATTTCATGCCAATCCCTATTGGCCTGCAAAGTTTCTGTTGAGGAATCCGCAGACAGTCTTATGGGAGTTCCCTTACAAGTAACTTACTGCTTTTCTCTTGCTGCTGTTAGGATTCTCTCTTTGTTTTTAATGTTTGGGATTTTAATTATGATGTTTCTTCATGTGAGTCTTTTGGGTTCATCTTGTTTGGGATTCTACACTTCTTGGGCTTGTATATCCATTTCTTTCGCCAAGTTTGGGAAGTTTTCCATTATTATTTCCTCAAACAGGTTTTGAATTCCTAGCTTTCTCTCTTCTCCTTGAGGTACCCTATGCTGCAAATATTGGTACACTTGATATTGTTTCAGAAGCCCCTTAAACTATCCTCATTTTTTTGGATTCTTTGATCTCATTTTTTTTGTTTGTTTGTTGTCTGCTACCTTGTCTTTCAAATAGCTGACTCAATCCTCTGCTTCATCTAGTTTGCTGGTGATTCCTTCTAGTGCTTTCTTCATTTCAGTTATTGTATTCTTCATTTCTGACTGGTTCTTTTTTATGATACCTATTTCCGTTTTTATGCTGAATATCTTTTTGTTGAAGTTCTTACTAAGTTCTTCGAGCATCCTTATAACCATTGTTTTGAACTCTGTGTCTGGTAGTTTGCTTCATTTTGTTAGTTCTTTTCCTATATTTTTCTCTTGTTCTTTTATTTGGAATGTATTTCTTTATTTCCTCATTTTTGCTGCTTCTTTGTGTTTGTTTCAAAGTATTAAGTAGAACTGCTACATCTTTAGTCTTGCTGGGTGGCCTTATATATAAGGTGCCCTGTCAGGCCCAGTGGCACAGTTTCCCTGGTCACCTGCACTGGATGCTCCAGGAATGTCCCTTGTGTGGGTTGTGTGTGCCCTCCTGTTATATTTGATCCTTGATTGCTATTGGCACTTCTTGTGGGATTGGCCCTCAGACTGACTGGCTGTGGTGTTTGGCCACATCCACACATTCTGGACTGCTGTGTAGGAGGCTTACCCCACTGAGCAAGATTCACCACAGTGGGCTCTGGTGCCTGCTGTACAGCTCTTTGTTTGGGACTCTTGTGGAGCTAATTGGGCAGTGCTCTGCTGTGGTCTGAATCAACTTCCAAGTATTTTGGTTCTGTTCCCTCTTGCTGTCATGGCTGCCACAATATCCTGAATCATTTTCACTTTGGGGAAGAGCCAGAAGTCACATGGTGCCAGATCCAGTGAATAAGGTAGATGAGCACACACCATAATGTTTTTATTTGGCAGACATTGTCATATACCAGAAGCAATGTGTGACATGGAGCTTTGTCATGAGGGAGGATGATTTACAGCACACTTTAAAACAATTTCTCTCAACCGTATCTCACACCCAACTGATTGCACTGAACAAGTTGAAACTTGTCATGCACTGTTACTAAGGTTCGATGTGCTGCTATCTGTATTGAAGATCCCTGCCTTTCAATTTGATGGCACTTGGCAGCAGTATTCACCATATTTCTTGATTACAACAGAAAGGCTCCATGTCACATATCACTGCTGGTATGGCGATTTCTATCCAATAAAAACATTGCAGTGTGTTGTCATCCATCTTATTTACTGGATCGTATCTGGCACTGTGTGACTTCTGGCTCTTCCCTAAAGTCAAAATTATTCAGGGTATCGAGGAAGCCATGACAGTGCAACTAAAGACACTCACGAACGAGGACTTCCAGAACTGCTTCAGAAAGTGGCAAGAATGATGGGATCAATATGTTCGAAGCATGTGTGTGGGGGGTGTATTTTGAGGGGGATTAATGGTAATGTGTCTTACTGTAATAAGTTCTTTTTGTTTGTTTTTTTTAATTTAAATATTCATGGTATTTCTTAATCACACTTCCTATTGTCTCAAATATTTTTGTCAGGTGGAATTATTTGAACCCTGAGCTTCCTCAATGTTTACATATCACTGAATATTTTTTCTTTCATACTAAGACAAATTAAATCTTGGCTGTCAGATACTAGGATGTAGGCGATCCCCTGTCCTGCTGCCTTTCAGTAGTTGCAGGTAAAATTCTACTGTTTCTGAGCTTTCCGTGTTGGAGATGAGGATCCTGAAGACAAGCTGATCTCCTGTACCTCCCAAGCATACCAATTTGAATTAAGTTTGGGTGTTAGTCATAGAAATTCCCCAAAATGTATGACATAAGATAGAATTTAATTTCTTTGTCATGTAGAAGTCCAGGGCTATAAATAGTTCAGATCAGGTATGTACAACACCGGTGATGTCACTAATTCAGAGATCTTCTGTTTTATTGCTTCTCTGTGCTTGACTTTCATTCCAAATAAGTTACGGTCCAAGATGGGAATCGGTGGAAATGTGCTGAATTGAGCAAAATGCAGAGTGTTGCTTTCTAACAAGGGCATTTCTGCTTGAAACACACTAACAAGAATATAGCTGAATGGATAGCTGGAAAATGTCTCCTTTGTCCTGGGCAGCCATTGCCCAATGAATAATTTGGAGTTCAAGTACAATGAAAGAATGGGTGTCAACCTTGGGAAATGAGCAGGCTCTGATGCATTATAACAGTTTGGTCCTTCTTTCTGGAAGCCTATACATTTTCTTTGTAGACTTTGAAGTCACAACTTTTATCAGAGTATGTCTGGAGTTTCTTTTCTCATCGTTTAGACTTGTAACTTGGTAAGCCCTCTCAATAAGTAAAGTTATGCCTTTCCATGGCTCGGTAATATTTCCTTTCAGTATTTATTTGCTTAAAAGTAGAGGAATAAATGGAGGGGAAAAAACTCTTTAATATTTTAAAAGTTGACTACCATATTTTTAATATTCTGAGTGACAAAATGGAAAATTTTTATAAAGCTTTTCTGCTGCTTATTGAAGCACAGTGTTTGTCTAAAAAGAACAGACTTTTGTGATTGAGTTTTGTGGTAAATTGGCCACTTTTTTCACAGAATAGTGTTTTTACTTAATAGAATGATTGTTATACAAACTATGGTTATTCAGACTTGGGTATTTGGCAAATATTTTTCAAAAATAAGTCAAGTGATCCTGCTATCCCAAAGAAAATACCTTAGCTATAATTGTAACTAATGATAAAATTCACATTTTTAAGATATAAATTAGAATTTTGGAAAATCTGCCAACATAAGCATGATGGCCTCCGACTCTTAAACACTTTTCTGAAGAGATTGATGATGAGATTAATAAACATGACTTGCATTATAAAATGAAATATGTCACCATTTGCAAGTTCTGTGTAATTCAGTGAATTTATATTTACCAAATGACTATAAAATCATATATGAGCAAAACACATCCATACAAAGTTCCAGATAGACCAATGGATTTTAATGTAACAGAGTACCAAAAGGTCATTGATATGGTTATAGATTCTACTTTGCAAGCAAACGTTAGGAAACTACCACTTTTGAGTTTTAGTGTGATATCAAAGAAGACTATTCACAATTATCTGAAAAGGCTGTTGAAATTATTTTCCCTTTACAACCAAAAATCTGGTAAGGCCAGATTTTTAAAAAAAGTATTTCAAATAAAGTAGTATGTTGCAGCACAGTGCATGCAGAAGCTGATATGATTCTCTAGCTAGATCTTTTCCACTAAACTAAATATTGATGAGATTTTCAGAACTATAAAACAATTTCATTCTTTTTACTCAATTACTTTTTGTTTTGGAAAATACAGTGTTCTAACTAAAAATGTTCCTAATGTTAACATGTCATCAGTTTATCAATATAATTTAAAATGTGTTAATAATACATAGTTTAAAAGTTCTCAATTTTAATTTCTAATGCTATAATTATGAATGAATAGAATTCTAATAAACAAAAGCAATCGGAGCAATTGGTGTCCTTAATAAATTTTGAGTATAAATGTGTTCTAAGGCCAAAAAGTTTGATAACTGCTAGTCTGACTCATAGTAACTCTGCCTCTGTCTCCTTTTTTTCTCTTTTCTCCCCCCTTCCTCTCTCTCTGTTTCTTGTTCTCTCTCTCTCTCTCTCTCTCTCTCTCTCTCCCACAAACAAGTTCACGCATGTCTGTTCTCTTTTTCCCCTATTCCTGAACAATTTCCAGTACTATACAACTTAATCACTCTATCTAAATAACACATTTTTAATATGTGAAAACGCTAGGCTATTTCTCTATCTCTTTTTATTCTGAACTTATTTTTTATTTTTTGACATATTCATTTTTCAAAATCAGTTTTTTTTATTATAATAGTCAATGAAAACTTGGTATCTTAATTGGAATTGTGTGCTGTTTCTATCTGAGAACTATCTATTATCTGAGAATTAGCATATCTCTACACAAGAACAAAAATGTTTAGTTTATTTCTCTTCTTTATTTGTTTACCTATAGATTTTGAAAATTAAATGCAAGTAGAAGTGTAGATTTCACCATGGAAATAATACTTATCAAACCAGTGCCCTTGTTACACACTGTCGTTTTATGAGCTTATTAGTAATTAGTTTATAAACCGCTTGAAATCAGGAATTATGCTCTTCTTAACTGATGCATAGTATTCCATTTTATATTCATAAATAAGATTATCTATTATCCTATGATGGATATTTAGGTCATTTTCAATTTTTCTTTTTTTTCTTTTTTAAATTTATTGGGGTGACAATTGTTAGTAAAATTACATAGATTTCAGGTGTACAATTCTGTATTACATCATCTATAAATCCCATTGTGCGTTCACCACCCAGAGTCAGTTCTCCTTCCATCACCATATATTTGATCCCCCTTACCCTCATCATAAATTTTAATTAACATTATATGAAAATAGCATAGGAAATGGCAATGTTGTAGGATTTCAATTTTGAAGATTCAGTCTTTAGTTGCGTTTTCGTATTTCTTCATGCATGTTTGACTAGAGGATTTCTGTCAGCCATTTCTCACCCTAAAAATCAAAACAAACCAACATATATTATATATTATATAGCAGGGACAATGAGAGAAATAGAACCAACTTCTTTTTACTTCCTATTTTGTATCACTTTGCAGTACCATCATGTGGCTTTTATTCAGGTTTTATAAGTTAAAATACACAAAATTTGAGTTGAATGCCAGTCTTTATTGCTAGCAAAATCTACGTCTGTCGTACACAGCTGTGTTTAAAAGAGTGGTATTGTTTATAATGAAATGTTTTAGATATTTAAAGTGTTTTGGCAGTGTAATAGAAATGTTTTCTTTGGAAAAGTTTGCACATTTTTTGGAAATAATTATTGATGTAAAGTGAATTCTAATTATCAAAATAGACAAGTCATTTGTGGGCTTATTAAAGCAAAGCCATTAAAAAAAATTTTTAACAACCAGGTGTATAAAATTACATATAATCTCAATAAGCCCTTATAGTAATATGCTTAAATTATTTGAGTCAACTAGAAATTTAAAATAAAATAATGAAGCATGTCCGAAAAGACATTGAGAAGCTAGCTGTAGTTCCTGTAGTAATAAATAAAAAAGTACTTTACAGGGTTTGGGAAATGGAAAACAAAAATTTAAATATACAACAAAAAGAGAAACTGATTCATATTTCCATTGTACTTCAAGAGATCCCCCCTTATTCTCAGATATATGTTCCAAGGCCCGCAGTTGATGCCTGAAACCACAGATAGTATTAAACCCTACATATATATATATGAGTATATGTGCTATGTTTTTTCCTATACATACATACTTATGATAAAGTTTAACTTTAGGCACAGTAAGAGATTAACAAAACTAGCTGATAATAAAATAGAACAATTATAACTATATACTGTAATAAAAGTTATATGAATACGTTTGAGGCCAGTTTTAGGTAAAATAAGGGTTACTTGAACACAAGTATTGATACCACAGCAGTTGATCTGATAACTGAGATGGCTACTAAGGGACTAACTGGAGGTAGTTTATACAGTGTGGATACACTGGACAAAGGGATAATTCACATCTCTGGCAGGATGGAACAGGATTGTGGGAGATTTTTTCATGTGACTCAGAATGGCAGCATGCAATTTAACACTTATGAATTATTTATTTCTGGAATTTTCCATTTAATATTTCAGACTGAGGTTGTCCGCAGGTAACTGAAACCGCAGAAAGTGAAAGCTCAGGTCAGGGGAAACAACTGTATTTATATTTAACTCTTTTTATATTTATTTGCCCTCCATCCTGATTAAGTTATTCATATAGTCTATGCAATTGAATTAAAATCACATACACTATACAATGATGACATTACATTTAAAATTGTGTAATTCAATTGTATGTATAAATGTTTTAATAACTTGCCAGGAATGGCACGGTAGGAGTTCTGAAAGCAAACTCCACCAATGATTTGATTTTTGATTTTTCTTTGAGAAAACCAACCTAAAGTAACAATCTTTGTTGATGCTTGCTCAGATCAGGTGGACCAAAACAGCAGGAAGTGCCTCTGACAGATTCCAAGACTCAAGTGTCTTCAATGAGACTTTGAGGATAACAAATATTCAGCGACACCAAGGAGGCCGGTACTACTGTAAAGCAGAGAATGGCCTGGGGTCCCCAGCAATAAAGTCAATCAGAGTGGATGTGTACTGTAAGTAAATTTCCCAGAAATCTATGATTGAGTCTATTTTTGGTTTCTTTTGTCCTACAACTGGAGATATACTTTTTATTGTTGGTCTTTGCGGAAAAACTATGATTTATTCTTAAAAATAGAGTTCTATTTAGCTGAGGATGAAAAATATATAATATAATGGTAGCTCATTTAATATATTTCTGATGAGAGAGACTTCAATTAGAAATTGTCATAATTTTCATAAAATAACAAATATTCTCTAAAGAGCATTTAAGAATCAGATGAACAAGGCAATAAATAATTACTGACAATCCCACCAATGACTATTAATGTTGAATGTGTGTACTTCTTATCTTTACATGTAAGTATACAAATGCATGTTTATATTTGTTAAAGGATCATGCTGTACATATTCTCACTTGTTAATTTTACTCATGCGTGATTTCAGCTATTTTTTTTTAAATGCACATCATATATGTGGAGCTATTTACTTGTGAAAGACTTTACTTATACAGTCTGTTTTTGATCTAAGTCTATGGAAAGTAATCAGTACTTTGGGCAATGCTGTGCCATGTGAAAAGTGTGTATTGTATTGATTTCTTTTTGTTCTTAGTCTCATTTTTCCACTTTTTGCTATTAGCAAATACATTTAAAATCTTCTTGGTCTCCTTACTTTCTTCGCACTAAAGCAAATTAAGGGTCTACAGTCAATTTGATCTTTTGAACAGATTTATTCATCATCCCATTGTCTTTTTACAAGAACTTACATTTTATTAATGCTAATATTAGAATAAAATATTTTTTTCACCTTTATGTAATGCAGGCATAAGTAACAAGTGAGGCGTTCCTGGTTTTCTGCTTATCTTTCATTCTTTCCTTTTCCTTCAATGCAGGACAAGTGTTGCATAGTTAGGGAAGTGATTGGGATTATATAAGATCTATTTATGAGATCTTATGCTGAATCTCATTTCATTACTCAGGTGACTCAGAAGTGGATGACAGGGCTACATTTGTGATTCACCTTCCTTACTTGCTCCCTTCCTGAAAAGTGTAAGAGAGAAGAAAACCACGTTCCATTCTCTCTAGCATTTTCCAGTTACTTGGGCATTTCTTGGTATAACTTGGGCACTTGCGTCCCATGCTCTCTCTCTGTCCTTCTTGGTTCACAGGCTGGCCTTCCCATACACTTCCCAAGTTCAGTATAGCTCCTGGCCCTCCTACTTCTGATCAAATATTTTCAGTTATGTATGCTTTTAAAAACATAGTATTTTGAGTATTTTTGTTCATAGATAATTTTAAATTAAATGTAATTTAAATGAATTCAATATTTCTATGATATAACTTAGAGTATGCCCCTGTGGTTTTTTGTTATTATAGTTTTGCTCATGAAGTTATCAAATACAGAACTTCAATATCTTAAACACAATTCTAACATCTAAAAAGTTCTGAAAATTGAATGGATGTGTTTTGTTTCTTTTCATTGGATTTTAACTTTTTTCAGGAAAACCTGATGTGAACTAGTTTGATGGCAACATCTGACCTGAAGTGACTCAAACAGAAAATTAGAAATAACTTTATACCCTTCAATTAGCCTACTTTGTATGCAAAAGTCACATTTTGCTCAGGAAATAATGTGTTTGATCACACAGTATCACCATGGATCCTGCTGGGTGTGTTATATAATACACGGTATATGTACTATATTATCTTCCTTAAATCTGAAATATTCTGAAAAACATTGCCCAAAGGTTATGAATAAGAAATTGTGACCTGCATTGTCACCACAATAGGTTTGATAAATGATAATTTTAAAACATATTATTTCTGGGTTAAAAATCAAATACAAAGAAGGGAATGGCATCCTTAATGACATTTTTAAGGACTCTTAAATTCCTCTCTCCTTTTACGACAAAGCCTTTTCAGTACTCTTCTGCATGATACCCGCTCTTTTCTATGGGTTCAGCTCTCTTGCTTTTCAGACTCAGTACTACCTCAGTGCCTTAGTTCCTGTTGCATACTTTGGTGGAAATGAGAGCAGTGCTTCTTTTGGATTTACCAATCCCTATTGGGCTGTTAAGGCTATGTCACCTTCCAAGCAGCCAGGCCTGAAGGCACTAGCTCTGTTGCCTTATTCTTTGACTTCCTTTGGGTTTTTTCCACTAACCTGGACTTGACATACATGCTGTTCTAGGTTGTTTAAGTGAAATGTCACTGCCATGCAAACCATCGTGAAATACTATTTTCAGTACTTTTTTGGTGGCCAGGATTTATTAGGAAGTTGTCTAAAATTATATTATTTGATAAAATAACATGTTTTAAATTATGGACTCCATAGATATCTCTCTAATATAAATTTTCCATGGAATCCTTTACCTTCAATTCCAGAGAAGATCTTTTGTATGGAATCTAGACACGTGTTTAGAGTTATGCCTATTCTTGAGAGTTTGGATAAACTTCAGAGAGTAATTTGTCCAACATTTTCTGACTGACAAGAACACTTTCTGACTGATAGAATAGAGATAACTAGGCCTCTTTGAAGAATCCATGTGTTCCAAACATAACCTTGATTGAAGATTACAGTTTTTAGGTTTAAGTATCTTTTCTTTGTGTGAATCTTTATAATTTTAACCTGTTGATCATTATTAATAAGAAGATGACTAGCTTATTCATGCTGTGTTTAAATTTGGCAACCTTGCTGTCTAAAATTGGATTACAGTCTTAACATTCATCAGTGCTTGAATTTTGATTTGATATTGGACTGCTTTATTCAATAGACATTTATTTTTTTATAAACCAAAAACAAGTGACTGACTTTATTTCAGGTCCTTTGCATTAAGTATTTTAGGAAATACTAAAACAATAGGACCCATTTGTCTGTTTGGAGTCAGGATTTTAGAATCATCACCTACACTATAGATTTTTATTTCATTTTCTAAACTGGTTCCACAAGTGGTGTTTCACCAATCTCAAGGAACTTGGAACACAACATGGGCATAGAATAAAACAAAACAAAACAATGCTGCAGGTCAGGATTATAGTTGCAACAACAAACTGAAACAGTACGGTGTGGATTTAATATAAAGTCTAGTAAATAATATTAGAATTTAGCCTTGAATTCTTTGTGATAGGCTGTCTTAAAAAGTATCCCATAAAATGTTAATTTTATGGCCATCAGTACTACTGGAGAGTTTTCTTAATAGTGAAAACATATATATCATTCAATCCCATGTTCTGATCATCAATTTCTAGACTTTAGTGCTACCACTGACCTAAAATAAATTTAGTGATAACTCCTCATTATTTGGGTGAGGAAATTTAGTTTCAGAAGAAGAATTGCTATAATGCTGACAGATATAAAATGAGGTATTTTTATTAGGTAGATATTTTGAAATGTTTCTGACACTAAATAAAAATTTTGATCAATTTGGGAAAATTTATTAAACTCAATTAGCAATTTCTTTCTACTTAATTTTCTAAAATTTCTTGTCATAGAAAAATTAGACCACTTTGTTTTTAGAAAACAGCTACCAAATGTATTTTCTTTTTTTTTTTACTATATCAATCAAGAATGTAGTTTGCTTTCTATTATTATTCATAAAATAGTATAACTATGTTCCTCAATTTACAAGACCTATCATTTTTTAAAGAAAAGCAGTCCAAGAGTTGTATGAAGTATAATTCCTAATAAAAAGTATATCTATAAATAGGCAAATTTCATAACCACATAATGATTTAATCTTTTTTGTAATATCTGACCTAGTCATTTATATAAATACTTTTGATCAAAAACTATCAATTGCAATTCTTTACAATTCTAGACTCTGAGAGTCTAGTTTACAGATTCTCAGAATAGCTTCTGAGATTCTGAAAAATAACAGCTATATGTTTAAGATAAACATGTAGAATTAGTTGTACTTAAACCTGCTGTTTTAAACATATACATTCTGATGTATTTTTCCTGAAACCACACTAAAATAACAGCAAAGAAATGAAGTAACAACAACAATAGCAAAACACATAATCAACCAGGATAGGGAGAATGGGAGAGGAAATGACAGAAAAACAATTTTGAAGGAAAATAATCAGATCAGGGAATGGCCACTGTAAAGAAAGTTTAACTGAAAGCTTTCAGTATGGAGGACAGAACTAGGCATACTCATTCTACAGAATTTTTAAAACTCTCAGGAACTGGAGAGACCACTTAGCTCTCAGAGTGAGTGCAATTGAGTCTAAAATCAGAAGTGGTTGAAAGACTCTATAAGAGTTACACACCCATATCCCCTTCCACATTTCAAATAGTCCAATGCCTAACCACCTTTCTCCTGCCAGCTTCGCAGGAATCCCTACAGAAGACTAGATTTGTGTGTGTGTGTGTGTGAGGGACGTGTTCAACCAGAGAATCATTGAACTACGAAATTTGGAATTACCAAAAACAAGAGGGGACGTACTGTAGTTAAATCAGGTTATTAAGTGAAAGTTCACATAGTCATTACCGTCTTTTCTCTCATTTGGTTCTAAGAATACCTTCTAGGCAGAAAATTGGAGAATTCCTGTCTAGGAAAACGGATGAGCTCTGGAGAAAAGACTATCCTTTTCTGACAAGGAGGGGCCTTGATGAAATAGTCCAGCTAATACACTCACAATGGAGCCTACTATTGATTGACAGAGCTGCCAATAAGCTCCTTTAAAATTGACTATTAGATGTGAGTATACTAGATAACCAGATATTTGAGACAATCTTTTGAGAAAAATGAGGGAAATCAAGGAAAAAAATGGGGAGAAGAATTCAAGAAACAAAGATAATACAGGGGGCTAAAATAAAAACAAAACATAATGATATTTTAAATTAGTATTCTCAGAAAAATGAAAATGAGAAAAGTTCATTCATGTAACAAGAACAGGAAAATACAAACAATAAATTTTTAGAGAATGTCAAAGAACTCTTAGAATTTAAAAAAATAATAACATAAAAATCAATAGAAGGGATGGAAGATAAATTTGAAGAAATTTCATGGAGTCAAACAAAATTTAACAATCACAGGGTCGGAACAAGAGAGAGAAGATAAGAAAATTACAGAATTAGTCCAGCTGATTTAACATTTGAATAACTATTCCAAACAGAGAAAATAGAGCTGAAGACATTGTTTTTAAAACAATTAAGAAATTTTCTCATCATAGTTGGGCATGTGTTTTCAATTAGAAAGGCCCCACTGGGTGCCTAGCATGATGGAGTAAACAAGATTTACATCAAAACACATCAACATGCAATTTAAAATAGTAGGAGCAAGATGAAGATCTTAAAAGTTTCTGAAGTGTTTTAATTTGTGTTCTAAAATGGCTACATATCAAGAATTAAAATCAAAATGGCACAGTTCTTCTCAATAGAAATCAAGAAGCTAGAAGACAATTAAGTAAAGCTTTTGGACTTCTTTAGGAAAACTATTTTTAAACCAAAATTCTATATATAGCCATTTTTTTCAAATATTAAAGAAGATAGAAGAAATTTTTAGACCTATAGGGTTTCCAATTTTTTCTCTAATGTTCCCTTTCTCAGTGCAATGCTTTCATGTATGTCCCACCAAAACTAGGAATTAAATCAAGAAAGAGAAAGATGAATTTTTTTAAGAGATTATGTATATGAGAATAAAGACGGAAATCCCAGGATGATCATGAAGCAAGACACAGTGATGATAGCTGTGTGTTTGGCCTGAAAAGCAACCAAAGACAGACTGAAGCTGGAAGAAAAGAGGATGTCTTCAGGAAAGAGAAACAACTGCTGGGTTACCTGATGTTTCAGAGAGGAAGTTTACACTTCTCATGGAAAGCTTTTAATATGGTTGGATGAGTACATATAAAATTGAGTAAACAAAATGTTTGCGTTATTAACAGAAGATTAAGAAAAAGTTTTGTGAAATGAAATATAATCTAAATATACTACGAGGTCCAACTGTGCAGGAGACTTGCATGATCAACAATAACAACATCATTTTACTTAACCAAAAGTGTGATGTAAATAGAAGGAGGATAGAAGAGGATTCACATAAGAGAGCTAAAGCCTTCTCTCAACAAGAAGAAATCAGAAAGACAATGTGCATATGAAAAAAAAAAACTATACATAGCAGTTAAACATTTAGAAATATGAAGGCAAAACCAAGGATTCTTAAAATATGCATTAGAAAAGGTTGCTTCTGGTTATTGGAAATACTTGAGGTTGTGTTTTGTATAATTATTTGGCTTTCTAAACTCTATGCATGTATAATTTGAGTTTTTTAATTCATAAAATATGGATTTGAAGATTTTGCCTCAGAGGTCCTTGTTATTAAGCTCCTAAGAGTCAAAACTAATTTAATTCCAAATTTTATCAAAAGATTGTTGTCAATTCTCAAACTTGATTCTGGATTTATAGTCACACTTTTCTTGAATTCTTCATAAGACTTGGTAATCTTTGATATCTGACACTAAATGAAGTTGACTGCAAAAATATCTGATAAGTGAAAGCTGGCCAATGACATACGGAAAATTGCTGCCACATTCTAACTAATTTTCCCCCTAAACTTGATAGAATGAATTTCTTTCAGGTTAATCTCCACTACTATTTCTTTACACATTGTTTAGGATGAAACATTTAAAAAATAAGTTTTAACTCTTCTTTATTCATTCAGTAAATATTTCAGTAGTTATTCAAAATATGCAGAGGGTGCCAAAATAATGTATATACATCTTAAGAAAGGAAAAAATAACTGTATTAAAATTGTAATACTCAATATATACCCATAACAAAAGATGAATATAAGTCCCATTTGACTTCTGCAATTACGAGAGGTGCTCAAAGTGGTTTCCATCAGTGTCCAGACACTTCTGATATGGCAAACTACTGCTTGACTTGTTGCTGTGCGAGGCCTCACGGATCTTCCCTTGTGCACATCACACACAGCACCATGCGTCTCAAACTTACCATGAATTCATGCAATTGTAAGGCATGTTGGAGGTTCTGTTGCACAATCACGTCTCCATTGTTGCCTTGCTTCCACAACGTTCTCGAATTTCAGATACCACTTCAAAATGGTCTTGCACTCCTCCAACGACAACTGTGCTTCTGCCATTTTCTTTGACTGTCCTGCCTGTGGCATGATGATGCTAGAATTCATTTGATGAATCCCATCTTTTGAGCGAATGTCATACTACACAATGCTACTGTAATTTAATTCAACTTTGAAAAATAATACATAGATATCATCTCTTAAAATGTGCATACACTTTTTTTGGCACCTCCAGTAGTTTCATTAGATTTTGTGAGGCTAAAAGAAATTTATTACATAATTTGTACCTTCATTGAAGCTAAACTACTTAAAGAGACAGTGAAATATATAATTCACTTAAATGGAATATAAGTATTAAGCAACAACATAAATAACATAAATGATGCCACACAACATGAATGATGTGTCAAATGACACAGACAACATAGGTTATTTTGGCCTCTTATCATGAACGAAATAGGGTTTAACATTGAAGTTTGAAGGATGGGAGTTGAGAGACAATTCTCCATGGCATTTCTACATGTCTCTTGACAGTTTTTTGTCCTGCACTCTCATTTTCAAGAATGTTTATGCAGCAAACAGCCTTGGTTATTAGAGACAGTGTCTGCCTCCAGGGCAAAAGGCAGGTTTATTTCCTGACCGGGATAATAAAGATAATGTCTTTCTCTGGGGTAATAAAGATAATGTCTTTCTAAGGGAAAAATATTTGCTTTGCAAGCAGACCCTTTTTAAGATTGGGACTTACCTAGGCTCAGGAGTCCTAAGCTATATCACAAATTGTGTGTATAATATTAACCTTGAATGGCCCCACATTATCCTGCAGAAACTGGGGGAGAATGAGAACCTATGAAAACATAAGACTCATACTTCCATCTGACATATGAGTAATAAAGTCCTCTGTCTCTGACCTAGGAGCCTCAGATCTTCTGTCGGCATCCATGGAACTGTGTTAAGCTAACATGTTAGCCAGCGAGTAGGGAAACTATCAGACCCTTCAGAGTTCTTGACACAGTAGGATATAAATAAGTAGAGGGGAAGGCCAAAGGTATTCCACAATGAGTGAGCAATTGGATTAAAGGCAGAGAAGAGAGACAAAATGATCCATATTTGGGGGAATAGTGACTGAGATGGTAGGTTTAGAGGAGGAATGAGAGCTTAATTGGAAACAGGCTGTAAGATTGTGCTGAAATTTACTGCCTGTGTTTTCAGTTCACATGAATGATTATCTACCATTTACATAAGATATAAAATAAATAGATTGTAATTTTATTACTTCAGAACTTATTGGAGTGAATAACACTAATACTAATAATGCTTCTTTTGCCCTCTCGAAGAAGTCGCGGCCACTCACCAAGAGCCCCGAGACCCATCTTTGGAGGAAGCGAGTATATTCTGTTTTTAAAAAGTAGATTCTCATGCTCAAATATATTTGTTACCTTGAGATTCTTGAGGACATTTCAACAATTTTCTGAGAATATGTTCACCTAATTCTTTCGCTTATTCTCAGCCATGACTGTATTGCTCACAAGAAAATAGAGGTCATATAACTGTAAAGGTTGGGGCTTGATTAAAACTTATTTTTAATTCGCAAAGAAATTAGATTCAGAGACATCAGCCTAATAACTTTTCATGTGTGCAGGCACAATTCACACGAGACAAATCTCTTCTAATATCCATTAAACATTTTGTAAACCTTCTTATTTCTGAAATATTTCCTACACTTGAATTTCACTTAGATTGCTGCATTTCATTATATTCAGAATGAGTAGTGTTTTCTTTTTTTTTTTTTTTTATCCTTGTCTGTTACATTTATTTATTACATTTTTACCTGAGAAATTAGTGGGAGATTAGGATGACATGTTATCAATTTACTCCCCAAATACAATTTGCCTGTGTTAGAAAGAATTATAAACTGCACAGCTAAAAAATTACTGACAATGAGTTGTTTGAGTTTATTTATTTTGGGCCCGTCAGCATGACTTCTGGATAAGAAAGTTGAGGAAAAGACTAGAATGACTAATGGTAATTTGGGGATCATGGCAAGCCCTGGTAGAAAACTAATGCCTTAAGTTAATCTCATTAAGCATAATTTTCTCACCCACCATCCATCCTCCCAAAACATCAGCTTCGGATTTGAGAAGTCTTAATAATGTTTGATGTGGTAATTACAATACTTATTAAAAATGCGTTGCTGTCATGGTAATTACCCTATTAATACATTTCAGGACAGAATTTTATATTTTGTGTTATGTTTTAGGTAAAGAACGCTTGCTTATCGGAGTTATTTACTCATGAGGCAGATGACCAATCTAATTCTCAATTAGTGTTAGAGTTCCTAATAAATGAATTTAGTAACAACAACAAAAACAACAAAAAAACAAAATCCTTAAATAAAAACTATATTGAGCATATAGAGACTCCTACTAGTCAAAGACCAAGTAAATATTATGCTAAGAATGCTCAAATTCCTGTCATCTATGATATGAGCAGTCAAGTAAAGATATGTGTTATTTTCCTTTATACTCACCTAATTTCTTCTGCTGAAAGTCTTACATAAAGTGTACTTAGTTTCTGTTAATATAGTAAGCTCTTTGTATTTTTTAAATACTTGTTCAATTTTTGTGCAACACTTGTTTGTAGATATTTTTTTAATTGTGAGAATTTTGGCTTCCCTATAATTTTTATTATGCTGATATGTATCTACGCTTTCGTTCATGTGACCATTTTGAAAATGTTAATAGTCACTCTGACACCCACCCTAAGCCTTTTTTCACAGACCCATTATTTCTACTTAATTTAGGATTCTTCCTATGAAGTATTTTCTAAACATTTTACCTTCCAGTGTAGTTTTTTTAAAGGCTTAATTTTGTCAGTATTTCCCTAAAACTTTAGTAAAGCTGAATCAAAGTTTTACTGTGGTTATCAGCTGATCTGCAAAGTCTAAATTGATAGTATTATCCTTATAATGAAGAAACTTGAATTCTTACTAATAAAATTGTTTGGGCTTCTTAAGAAATTTAAAGCAATGTTTTATTTTGTTAACTTACATTTAGTTTGTGGTAAAACCTTTTTAAAACAATAAAAATTGGCATCCTGTTAATTTTTTGTACAGTTGATCATATTATACACCTAAAAGCAGAATCTTATCTATTATTCCTGTTTAATTTCATTTTCTTTTTAGCTGTGCATAAATATTTTAAGGTTTTAAAATGTTTGTTGTAGCATTCCATTCTGTATTTATTTAATTTATATATTTTCCTGTTTATTTAAAAATATTATTCCTTCCTATATTTCATCTAATTCACTGATAAATTATTTCCTGGGGTAAGACCAAAATCAGACACTTTAGTATGCTCTACTAGAAACACATCTCCAAATTTCAGGCTATTAATAATGACTTGTAGTAGACTAGACTATTTCTAGATATTTACCAAACCGATGTTTTTTTTTGTTTGTTTGTTTTTTAATACACGCTAAACTTCATTTCCCAATCTCTGTTCATCTAGAGGGAGTCATAAGAATAGTTTTGGCCAATGGAATGTCAGAGGAAGTGATATATGTGACACTAAGGCTGAGTGCAGGAAACATCTCACGTAATTCTTCACACATTGTCTTGATTTATCTATGTCATCAACTTAAATGTCAGAGGATCCAGCCATTTTTGTAGTCACAGGGTGGAAGGGTTCTGAATCTCAGAATCACCATTTCGAGGAGAGCTACCCAGGAAATGCATTGGAATAGGAACAATGGAATTGGAATTTTCATGAGAAGAAAATACTTTTTTGAGCCACTGAGGTTTTTAGGGATATCCTAATTGCTGTTTGTTGGTTAGTTACCATTTCCATCTATTCTCTGTTTCTACCATGTATTCATGAAGTTATAGACTCTTCAAAAATGTATGGATCATTTTGTGCTCTTTAGCATATTTGAATGGTTTAGAAGCAAATACACTTTAACAAAAACAAAATTATAAAAGAAAAGAAATCATTTTATTGATTATGAACAAAATGGATAAAGTAGGAAAATTACTATTTTATCAGATTCCAATTTTACCATCCCTGCCCCAAGTGTAGAAAGCACTCCTGGTCTGAGATTCCTGTCCTTTGGAATGCTACGTTAATGCCTTCTGAGGCTGAACCATTCTCTACTTTCTCATTTCTCCATTCTTTCATGAAACAAGATGGGGAGGACTTGTTTCTCATAGCAGACTATAATGCCAGTGCGCTAATTTCATTCTGAGACTGATTCTCAGAGTTCTTACTGTTTTTCTATCAAGTTTTATCCATGAGAAAATAATCCAATATTTGTCTAAAGTTGCTACAACTGAAGTATGAAGAAGTGTTTGTTATTTACTTAAGGAGGCCAGTTTCATTAATTGAGTCACTCCAGTTTTACATTTTGACTTTCAATATGTTTTGGACAACTCAGATTTGATTTATAAAACTAAATATTAGTTAACTTCTTTGAAAACTGAGAAAAGAATATTCATCTGTGAAGGATGGCTCCTACAGAGAGACTGAAATCTGATTTCCTTTTTTTATTCTAACCTCAAGGTTACATAATCACAGAGTCAATATTTAAAGAAAGAGTTCCTTCATTTGTAAAAATGGAGAATGCTAAAGGGCTCACCAAATCAAGATGAACCAAAACTATAGAATTTCCTTGATCAACTGGCACTATAGATGTTGTTGGGGTCCTTCCAATTTCTTCTTTTTTATGCTATTTCTGTACACACGGGACTGCCTACCTTCCAAATAATGTACCTGAAATACTTTTCCTGGAAGTTTTCTTTGGTTTCCAGAGTCTTTCTGCCCATATTCTCAGCAAGTAGAAGTTATGGGAAGTTAATACCCATGTCCATAGCCTTCCAAAAATAATTAGTAGGAAGTTGGTATAAAAATGCCCCAGCTCCATGCCCTTTGGATAGGATGACTCAGAAAGACTGTTTCAGTATCTCCCAGAATTCCTTGGGAAAATTAAATTCAAATTCCTCACAGTGGCCACTAGCTTAATAATACACCTTTTATAATTATTTTCCTTCACTTTTCTAATACCCTATGGGTGTTTCTGTGAACACTGTTCACATGCACTGCTTATATTTGAACCTTTGTATCAGGGTTTGTGTCTGGGAAAACTCAAGTCACATGTCAGTAAAGGGATGTATCTTTAACTTGGTATAATGTTACATTATCCTATAATGTTAATGTGTAGCTTTCAACTTTAAAAGCAAGCCATACATTTTGCTTATTTGTATTTTCATAACCTTTATCAAAAGTTATTTTGTACATATTAAAATATTAATACACATTTTTGCTTAATCTAATTTGCAATATAAATTTTATATAATCACAAAGCATCTTAAAGTTCAGGATTTTGTCCAGTATCAATTTCAATATATATATATATATATATATAATATATATATTTCTTTTTTTTTTTTTTTTAGTTTCATCTTTAGAGAAGAGGAAGTCTTGAATTCATTTTTATTCTTTTCTCCCAGTGAGTCCCACTTTCTTTTATAGTTGTCAAATTTAGTGGAACAGAGTCTGTAACATGTCCTTAGGTCTATAGAAGACTTAACTCTTAGCTTCCCAGAAGCAATGCCTATTTCATACCTGTTTTCTACTTTTTATTCAGAAGACATAAGGAAAGAATTGCTTTTAAATCAGTTTAGCCCTATCTTTATCAAACTGATGATTATCCATTCACTACTAGTCAAATATCTTAAGAGGTATTCATGGAGCATCTACTGGAATTCTTCCCTCATTCCACAGGAACTCAATCAGAATAGCTACTAGTAGCTTTCTCTCAATTGCTCTGCAGCTGTTCCTACTGCCTCTAGGCCATTGCACTTATTCAACCTGATTCTGAAAATCCCAAACATTCTGTGAGCTTTCTGGACTGGAGGTCCCGGAGGACACTTCCAATTAGAGTTTGTCAGTTTACAATGTTAATTTACAAACAGGAGAATATTCTGCTAGAACCTAAGGTGAGAGATGAAACAAAAAATGCAAGGCCTTTTCCCTAAAGAAGTTTATATTTAGATGGAGAATTGAAAAACAGACATAGAAAAAAAAAAAACTTAGTTAAAACTTAGTGATGAATGGAATTAGGATGCATATTAAAAGTACTAAAGGAAAAGTGATGTAAAATCTGACATTAATTAGAAAATTTTCCCACTAAATATATCAAAGAATTCAAGAAAATAGATATAATTATTATATCAACCTACGTTTAATTTCTAGGTTGTTAGTTGGGTAAAAACTATCAATTCTTGAGCAAATTTATTAACTCAAGTAACAATATTTTTCACAAAGGTTGATGAATATTATAATGTATAACTATGCTGATGTTTTGGTGCTTATTGTTGCCAAGAAATAAAATTTAAAAAGGTCTGCATCTAAATTCAGTAAAGTTTCTTCCTCATATCTAAAAATTATTTTCAAATTTATGTCATTTTAAATCCATTTCATTTCAATGGCAAATCAAGTGGTAAATCCATTGAGTAAACCAAGAAAAAAACCCTTGAAAAAACAGACCATTGGCTATGTGGGATTCTTTAGACAATAGTTAAATGGCGGGCAGACACTCCTGCTGAATCATCCAGAGAATGGACACTGGCATTCCATGTTCTGATTTCGAGTCAGTTCATGAGCTCTCTGAATCCAACTTCTCAATGAAGGCAAAGTCTGCTACCATCAACTCTCTGTTGCATACATATATTATTAAAAAAAAAAAAAAATAGGAGAAGCATTATAGCTTGTACAAATGAAGTGAACTAATAAAATGGTTTGAATATGAAACATATGTAAAAAGATGTTTAATTAGATTTATTCCACGTGTTTTTAAATCTAGCAAATTCTGAGTCTCACTAAGAGGACAAAGTAGATGTCTGCATTGTAAATTATTGCTTACTTAGATATTTAGCACTTGAAGCCATTATAGGACTAATATTTTGAATTTATTCAGAATGTATTATACTAATGTAAATTTATAATAGTCCCAAGAAAACCTAGCAACTTTTGCTTCTGGAGATCTATCTATACTGTGAGTCACATGAAATAATTTGAAACGTCAATTCTTGACTAGCCTTAAAGCATACTATAGATTCTGACAGAGACCATGATTTGTACAAGACAAGAAGCTCTTTAAAAGTAAAGTGATTTCTACCTCCAACTGGAAGGCAAGAGTTTATTTGTTTCCCTTTGAAAATTGAAGGAAAAGTTTTATTTTTTTGTTTTTTTAAAATTTTTTCCATCCTGGCCAAGGATATCAGGGAAGACATCTGACCTTGCCTTGATACTTAATATTTTCAAAAACTTACCTCTGTTCTCTTGATAGTAGGATAAATTTCATTAACTTTTTTTTTTTTAGCATCTGAACTACACTGGTGTGGCTGCGCACTGACTATTGAAGTACCTGAAAAACAGCATACTTTCAAGCTCTTAAGTTGAAAGTCAAATGAAAACATCTATACCCTGCTTGAGAATAGTGCAGTGAGCTTTGGTTGTGTTTGTTTGTTTGTTTGTTTGTTTGTTTGTTTTTGTTTTTATTCATGGTTTGCCACCAGGCTTGGAGTATAAAAATCTGTGTGTCAGGAGGTAGCTATGAGGCAGCTCTGCATTCAAGACATCCAGATGGCTGTGATGAAGTAAATGAAAGGGTGTGTTCAGTTTCAAATCTTTTCAGGTGTCCATCCCTCAGACTTATTTCAGAAAGTGGAGCGAATACATTTAGAAATATTTTCCAATTTTCAGAATGAGTTAAATTAAAGACATAAGAACACATGCCATTTTGTAATCCCAACTCCACTGTCTCATTCCAGTTCCTCATCACCTCACACCTGGTTCCTGCAAAAACCTTCCCAGCAGACCTCTCTGAGACTAATAGTGCTCTCCTTGAATTTACGCTGCCTATCATTGCCAGATCGATTTCTCTTAAATTCAGGGCTCATTATAAAAATTGTCTCTAAAAATTCTACATTCGTTCTTTACCTTTCCACTAATGAAAATCCAATTCTTTGTGCTTGTTTTTTCTCCCCCATTTGTTGAAATTTAATTCCTTTTTCTCCCAAACCAATATCCTCCCCATTTCACCGCTCCCTCACCACCTTTCCTCTTGTCCCCCATATTCTAGCAGGCCTGGCCTCTGCTTGGGCTCCTGCTATATCTTCTACTGCATCCATATCTCCTCTGTTTCATTCAGTGTCCCCGACTTGTGTGCCCTTCAAGGTTCCTGGCTAACTGCTTGAGTTATTTTATCGCCTCTCCTGGAAATTATAATTTTGTTTTTTGGAATTTTATAGCTCTAAAGTTTAGTGTGTTTACCTGTCTCTTTATTTTACATGCCCACAATATATTTTGTCAAACCTTGAGACTATTTTAGGATTCCAAGTTTTTCAGATTTAGAAAAGTCATGATGAACAGATAATATTTTTTATAATATCACCGGTGAGATGTGGGGAACTAACCCATGGTGAAAAATATCAATAGTCCTATAGTTCTATCTATAACCTGAGTCATGTCAAACATGAAGCAGTATAAATGAACTTTATAAATGGCCCCAAATCACTTAAAGGTAGCGTTTACTATCAAAAGAATTCAGGTCATGTCAGATTTTGCCTGCAAACAAGTTATGGAAAAACTTTCCTTTTTGAGAGCTTTTTTATTCTTGAGACTTGCGTAGAAGGAACTGTGGAATTTTATATAAGTTACTGTAGACCTGTATTAACAGTTATTGGGTGTGTTGACAGGTATTATATAAGGAGTCCCATCTATAAATTTTGTTTTCCTAAAGGTCTTGTAAACTTCTAGAGAGCAGGGATTACCTTATGTAATTATTTAATATACTGTGTCCAAATGACCAGCTCAGTGCTGAACTGATGGTAGACTATAAGAAACATGTCTTTGTAGAAGATAGGTTAATTACCAAAGGGCACCTGGAGGTAAAATCAAACTAC
Source organism: Rhinolophus sinicus (assembly GCF_036562045.2). NCBI lineage: Eukaryota > Metazoa > Chordata > Mammalia > Chiroptera > Rhinolophidae > Rhinolophus > Rhinolophus sinicus. The sequence continues at coordinate 91,414,922 of NC_133753.1, read as the reverse complement.
TTGATCTTATCTCTTTTAGAATCTGCTTCTGAAATTTTATCTTCCACCTTTCTTAGACTGTCCACTCCTCTTTTATGATCTCTGAATTCATATATATATATATATATATATATATATATATATATATTAAATTAAAGTTTATTGGGGTGACAATTGTTAGTAAAATTACATAGATTTCAGGTGTACAATTCTGTAATACATCATCTGTGTATCACATTGTATGTTCACCACCCAGAGTCAGTTCTCTTTCCATCACCATATATTTGATCTCCTTGATGCACCAATCCCTCTCCTGGGTATCTTTGAAAAAAATCTGAAAACATTTATCCATAAGGATGTATGTGCTCCAATGTTCACTGCAGCTTTATTTACGACGACCAAGACATGGAAACAACCAAAGTGTCCTTCAATAGATGCATGGATAAAGAAGTTGTGGTATATATACACAATGAAATACTATTCTGCCATAAGAAAAGATGAAATAGTACCATTTGTGACAACGCAGACAGATCTTGAGATTATTATGCTGAGCGAAATAAGTCAGACAGAAAAAGTAGAGAACCATATGATTTCACTGATACGTGGGATATAAAACTGAAACAACAAAAGAACAAGACAAACAAATGAAGAAACAAAAATTCATAGACACAGACAATAGTTTCGTGGTTACCAAAGGGTAAGCGGGAAGGGAGGTGGTAGATGAGAGAAATCACCTATATATTTTAAATTAATGTCTGTGTTCCTTATTTCCAATCATAACAATGCCAAATAATAATATTTATTTATTTATTTATTATTTTTTACTGCTTACAAATTGTGTTCGTATACATTTTCTAAACACAAAGATTCAGGCAAAGAAATGATGGCTTATGTCCATGTGTCTACTGGGGAAAGAGAACAAGTGATTTATGATCTTTTTTCTTTTTTTATAACTTTTTTTATTAGTTTCAGGTGTACAAAACAATGTAATAGTTAGACATTTATCATTTATATCCCTCACAGTGACAACTTCCCTTCCCCCATCCACTACCCCTCTGACATCACACACAGCCATTACATTTCCACTGTCTCTATTCCTAATGCTGTACTCCGCTTTGTGTAAATATATATATATAAAATTGTATTTGACATTCATTATTGTTCAGGTTCAGCATCAGGTGTACAGTGCAGTGATCAGGCATCTACATCTTCCCTGAGGTGGTCTCCCTAACGAAACAAGTGTCCATCGGATGGATACCTTACAAAATCTTCACAACATTATTGATTATATTCCCCAAATTGCATTTTATAACCCCTTAATGGCAATTCACTGAGAGAAGGTAAAGGCAGTATGCTGGAGCTGGGAAATGGTTACAAAACTCACTGTTTCTTTCCTATTTTAATTTTCATTTTTTTTGTCTATGAGTATGAAGCAATGAGAGGCTGACATCTGGAAAACAATGCCTTTGAACAGTACCCTTTGTGGGAGTGAAACTCTACTTCATATGGTATTGTATATGGTGACCCATCAGTTTTCATTCAACAAACAATTATCAGATAATTTCTGTGTGGCAGATTCTGTGTGACTCAGTGTTGGGAATAGAGTGTTCAACAAACCCAACACAAGTTACATCATCAGAGAGAGTGCGATCCAGCACAGCAGAGTTAAGATATTTGCTGTAGTAGCTGAAATGCTAAGTTTGAGTCATCATGGTTCTATTTCATCTTATACTAGCCTTGAATCTTGCTAAATTGTGAATTCAGTAGAGACACTACTTTTCTAAATCTCAGTTTTTTTCCCTAAATGCAATAGATTCAATTAAAACATCCTTAATTAGCCTCAAAAGAAATAACAGCATAACCTTAAAAAACCTCTGAATACCACACATGGGTAATCAGCATTTCTACCCATGGCGGTACAAACATTCAGTCTGTAATAGTAGTGAACCCTTATAAATGTGTATTATAAAAATGCCAAAATTGTGGATTATGAAACATGAACCCAAAGTTGAGAGGATACTTTCAAGCAATGAAAATAATTTTATTTTTTTAAAATGAAAGGTCTTATAAACTTCATTATTTTTAGTTTCTTTAGCTTTTCAAGGTTATGCCACTATTTCTTTGCTTATATATAATGTATCATATATGACATGTGATCTAAATTTACTGAGCAATAAAAGTACTTAGGAAGCAGATAGTATGTTACAAAATTCTGGCTCCAACACTAGAAACTGTTTATCTTGTTTAAAACCTCTGAGCATCAGTTGTCTTATATAATAAACAGGAAGTAAGGTATCCCCCACTTTGTGAACGTTTGCGTTAGGCCATTCAGTTTTTACGAAAGACCCCCTTCATTAGTATGGTAATTGACTTTTTTCATTAAGGCAAAGATGCATGCAGGTCCTTTGTACTTACTTTGGTTATAGAAAGCAGGCACTAATGTGAGTCTTCCATAAAAGCAAGTGGCCTAACACAAACTTTTGGAAACCAGGGGATTGATTCCCTTTGCTTTATGCTACGTGGCTTATGAAAGGTTTCATTGGAACGATTTCCTTTGAGGCAGTGGGGGAAACCTGTAATAGTTCCTCTAGCTTAGAGTTCTTTTGAGTATTAAATAAGAAAATAAAAATCAAATCTTGACTGAAGTGTAGGATATGATAAGTGATCTGTTAATGCTGTGCTATAGTATTAAGGTAATTAGGATTATCTCTTGAGTTGAGTAGATCAAGAAAGAAAAAAACCCCACAAAACTAACACTGGTACTATTGCTGTTCCTGCTTCCATTGCTATTATACTATTACTACTTCAACACTTAGTACATCTCTTGTTATATATTTAATGAGTGATGACTGTTTCAAATGATGTGCTTAGTGCTTTATATAAATTTCTCAACTCAAGGGAAAATTGTTTAGGTATTCCAGTTCAATATTCCCTGAAAAAGTATTAACAGAAAGAAGATAATGTATTTTTTATGAGTACAATGTTCTTAGAAATTAAATATCTCAAAAAATCATTATATGAAGATGTCCTCGTTTTGAAAACTCTTATAAGCAAAAATTTAACTTGTGTCATATATGTATATAGTTATAAACTATATATATGAAACTATATATCTAAACTATATATAACCATATAAAACTGTAACTATATACAGCTATACCTATATAACTTCCTATATATAGTTATATAGTTATAGGTATAAAGTCTAAATACCTGGAATGTCCCAAAATAGGATATATAAGAAACTGTCATTAAATTAAAATTAGTCTTGATATTAGAATGCTCAAAAAATCATAATTTACTGATGTTTCTATTTGTGTAGATTTGAACTTTATTTTAAATGAAGCTTTTAATTCATTATTTTCCTTTACAAGGCATCATTTCTGGGTGACTGTCTTGCTGTAGGTCTGAGACACATAAGATGCCATCCACAGATTGAAGAGAATATAAAGTAAATTATAAGTTCCTGAGCTGTCTTTCTGACTTGTCAATTACAGACTTAAGCAACCTTTGAATTCTTGTTGCAATAGCATTTTAAATTCCTCTCCAAGATATATATAACAAAAGTCAGTAAACTGTTTGAACTTACCTATCTTTATATGCTTTTTATTTTTTAATCAGTAGTTTATTTCCAGATCTGAATATCCAATGAACCTTAATATGAGGATGGTTAAAGTTTGTAGATGTCAGTCAATTTTAATTATATATCATTTTCATGCGGCCCAATGAAACCAGTTCATTAAGCCCACCCTGCAGTGAGTGAGATGTAGTATATATTCTGGGCCTTAATATCTTCACATTTTGGTAACAGGTATTCTCAGAGGCTGAATCTTTAAATTGATTTAAGGATTTAAAAGTGTTCCTAGGGGATATAAGAATATTTTATCTATTTCCTAGTTGAATTGTAATATTATGATATTAGAACTGTTAAGCCATAATTTTGTTGAAAAGAAGGTGTTTTTGTGGTAGTTTAATAAATGTAAAACTATTGCCAACAATGAAAGAAATTCTAAGAAGTAAATTCAAGCATTGAAACTCAAAGTATAAGTAATGTGTACATAAAAAGAACACAATTTGAAGCTGAAGCAATGAAGTTTCACACCACTGGTTTAAAATAGAATATGTACTGTCTTTATGTAACTAATATACTAAAGTTTGTGCTGAAATCCAGGGATTGTACTTTTATGCAGAGGAGGCAAAAAGTGATGGCTTGTGTCTTATATCAAACGAACTCATATTCTAATCATTCTAGAATACATAAAATAAGTAAGCAAGTGATACGTTTTAACAGAAAACATAGACAATGCATTTGTTTCTGTCTCTATGTTTAATGGCTAAATGGTTGTGGGAAAGTCTTTAAACTCAGGACTTCTATTGCTAAAAAAAAGAAGAATGATAGAATAACGTTGTTGGGAGGAGAGAGAGGAAAGAGAGAGAGAAATTGTGATTGAGATTGAGATCCATCTTGTTAGGTATTTGCAATTCTGGGGTAGGTTAAAACATCTTTATCTGTGTGCTATCCCTTTATCTGAATCTTTAGTTCAATACTATAGTTTAATTGTGGTTGTTTGTTTGTTTGTTTGTTTGTTTGTTTATTATTTGCTTATTGCTCTACTTTATGAGACCCAAGTGCTTATCTTGAATCTGTGCTTCCTGGAGAGTGGTCTAGGGGCCAGTTAACCTGGATGAATAACTCTTTAGTACTCTCTCTTAAGCAAAAGATCATCCCAAGATAAATATTTTTAAAAGACACAACTTTCATGCTTAGGACTGTAAAGGAAAAAATGCACTGTAAAGGAAAAAATATACATCGTTAGGTGAATTAACTGAAATTCCTCATGAAAAACCAGTTGATTAAATTTTATCTATTTTATATATGTGTGTATGTATGTGTTTTATACACTCACAGACGTATACACATATACAGACACACACGCACACACACACACACACACATATATATATATATATATATATATATATATATATATAAATACATTAAGCTACTTTGAAAATATTTTTTGTAAAAGTCTTTAAAATTATTGGTTATTCAGCCAAGAAAAAATAGAAAATTAATTATCCACATTTTTCTGAATGAACTTGCCCAGACCTTCTGAATCTGTTATTTTATTAAATCAACCATGTACCTCAAAATATTTAAAACCATTGTTGCTTTGTCTAGCCATTATCTTTCAATTAAATTTCAACTCTGTTAGAAGAATCTCATTTTGTGGTCCAGGAAAGAGTATATTAAAAAGAAATATAAACATAACAAATATCTGGAAAATTTGTTATATATCCCTCTGAGGTACAGTTTGCTTGGCAAGTGATTGTTGAGTTACTTATTCTGAAGAGACTTTAAAAAATTTATTCTGCCCTTTATGATAGTGGCTAATGAGTAAAGTATTGCATCTAAGTGGTTCTAATTAAAATGACCATTTGATAAATGTAACCTAACATTAAATTAATGGAAGTCTACTATTTAGAAACCTATCTCCTTACTGTCTCCTATTTTTATAGTATATTTAAAATAAGTTTCTAAAAAAATAACAAGTAATAAGGTATTCAAATGTCATTTTCAGGAGTTATCTGTAGGAGCCATGAAGAAGCAACCAAAGAGAGGCATGTAGTTTTATCATGCCCTGATGTCTAGGTATGCTGTAAATCCAGATATGGGCACATTCTCTGTCATCCTTTACCTCATCAGCACTTAGTAGTAGCTTTCTGTGTGCTACCACCACTTCCTATCCTACACACTGACAGATCAAAAACGAACAGGAAAGCATATTCAATATCCTCAAAAAGCTCATAGGACAGTGAAAAGAAACTAGAATAATGAAGAAATATATATATATATATATATATATATATATATATATATATTCAAATGGTTAAGATCTCTGACTCCAGGACAGATGTGCCCATCTTGATTTCATCCTAACTAGCTGTGGAACAATAGGGAAGATTCCAGATAATAAAATAGTCGTTAGTGGTATGGAAGTTATCATACAGTGTGGTTATGAGTCCTAAATGAGTCAATATGATAATATGATAAGAAGTTATATTAAGTGTTCAGTAATATTAGTTTTTGTTTTGTTTTTTTTGTTTGTTTGTTTGTTTTTTTTGTTTTTTTTTTCTGCTGTTGCTGATGCTACTATGATAGCTGCTGCCACCACTCTAGCTATTGCAGGGGAGTGCTGCAATCTGAACTCTGTCAGAAATGACTGGGGACAGTTTCCAAGAAAGATAATACTTGAGCTAAGTCTTGAAATATGATTAGGAATTTCACCAAATAATTTCAATGTCACAAGATTCCCTAAACTTGGGATTTTCAAACAGATATGATGTTAGCCTTAAGATAGCCCCAACAGGAGGTTTACATGAAACTGTATTGATGGCACCTACCTTCAAACCCACAGGACTGCTGGTGAGTCCAGGGGAAAGTGTTTGCCACAGTGATTATCACTGTGTTTTGCAGGCAGCTGGTTGGAGGACACCATTGCTAAAGTCAATAATACGTGGTTGGCTTCTTTAACTGAAACATTTAATAGCTCACTGAGAATGCTTGAACACATCCTGTGAAATACTAATAGAATGCAATTGGTTGTTCCAGTGAAATCAAACATACTGTCATTTTATACGATGAACTCTGAACAATATAGACTGGAGTTCTACTGTTATTAATTTCCGGATCCTTTTCCAAAGAATTAGAAAAGTGTTTCTTGTCTAGTCTGGAACCAATTTCTTTCAGTCCATCTTTCAGTTATCTGCACTGGTATTGTTATTGACTTGCCTTATTATTAACTACTAATTGCAGAAACTTCTCACTGTTTGAATTTGTGCACGGTTCAGATTTTAAATAAAGACACCTCATTAATTGAATAGCTAAGGTGGTTGCTTACTTCAGTATGCTCAGTAAATAAATTTAATAATTTTTTTTAAAAGGAAAACTATGCTCAGTTAGGTGCAGGTAGCCAGTTACTCATTATCTGGGTGGCTTTTTCTATTTACCTGAACTGTAGTATTCTGCATCTTTGATTAGCATCTACATTTCTCTGCCTTCCCAATCACGCACTGTGTGCTCCACAGGTGGGTTCATTTTACTGTTTTCTGAATTTGGGAAGGAATGCTGAAATGGATGTGTGATATTACTAAGTATTTTCTGACCACAGTACATCATATTTACCATTTAACCATGCTGTGTTTATTAATTACAAAGTTTGACCAGCAGATGAAAAACAGGTAGGCAAGGAGCAACCCATTATGAGTGGGAAAATTCAAACAGCATTTAGTTTGGTATCCTATTGTTTTTATGGATATGGAGTCAGTTTATTGTAAAGAGTTTGGTTAAAACAGAAGCAGTCAGTAGACACCTTAATCAAATGAAGATGTTAAACTATCAATGTGACAACTGAAACTTTTGAAAAGATAAAGATGGTCCTAAGATAGCCTTTTCTAATAATGAATACCATAATTAAGAATTGGTGATAAAGTTTCTAGTATTTTCTCAATTGTTTTTAGAATTCAGAAATTAATATTTTATATATATAGAAAGCAATTTTGTTCTCTTGAAATAAATGATGCTAGTTTATTTTTTGGGAGGTCTGTAAAGAATACTTTTTAAAACTTGCATAAAATAAATACAAGAAATAACATTTTGGTAGGTCATTAGGGTCTTAATATTGTTTTGATATTTCTGAAGTGCTAATATACATTGAATTCTAGTCCTAAAGGGGATACACACACACGCACCACACAGAAACTCACATATTTATTTATGCATATATGTATGTATTAGGCATGTATGGATATAAATACATATTATATATAATATATATACACATATATATTATATATGTAATATATATATATATTATATATATGTGTGTAACATTAGCTAAATTCAGATACTACAAGTATTTTTTAATCTTAATTTTTTTTTAAATGTTTCAGTTGAAAAACTAACCACTTCCCCAAATCTAATATAACAGTTTGTAGGGCAAGTCTCGACCTGATGCATTTTGCAACAGTTGAGTGAATGAGTGCCTCCTAAGACACTGAGTTTATAAAAGAGAATAACCTACACTGACTCCTTAACTATATTGTTTCAAACAAAGTGGTGTAATAAGCTTGAAAACTCCAGTACACGTGCAGTCTCCTACATTGGATTTTCTACTATATTACTGAAGCCAGTCATAGCTGTATTATGCGGCAGATGTGGAGAGAAAATTGATTTAGATAGTTCTGTACTGAGCCATTCCCCACCCCCTACTGGAAAGATATTTGTTGATAAATTTCATTTTAATAAAGGGAACAGGAAAGAAAAATACTAGTTTATATGCCTTCATGATCTTCTGAACATTAGAGACTGTTACATAATGTCATACAGATATTGCAGCCTGGTAGAGATGCATTTATTTTTGTTTTACATAGCCCAAGATAGTATTTTAAGAATTGTTTCATTTCTAAGAATGTTGACCTTATAGGCAAGTTGATCCGTGAAGCAATTTATTGAATTTGCTGATATGTATATGTTTCCACCAGAGATTATGAGAAAAATTCCAAAGGACACACGTCTTGAAAGCAGATGTGTTAATACTACAACATGTCTTGACTTCGTGATATTTTAGCCCAGAGCACAGGCAGGCCTTCCCACCCACGTAATTGATCTTGACCTGGCTTGCCGTTCTAGGAGGCTGTGTATTTTGCTGTCAGTGAAACTCGTTACACATTCATGCTATTTTACCACAGCCACCTTGCAAAGGTTCGTTAGGTTCCAACTCTTAGATCAGCAAAGTGGCTGTTTCCAGACACTACATGGAAACAAAAAGAAGATGCTGTGCATTTCAATTTGCACGAGATCAACTCTAGCCTCATTTTGGATGTTGTGACAGGTCAAACTGATTTGAATTTATCATGGCCTGTTTGCTTAGGAAATACGGAAGCCAGAACTGAGCACTTCAGTAAGATGTTGTCACTACCCTACAGGTGACTGTGACAGATAAATGAGAAAAGCAATGGGAGTTGGCAGACAAGTGAAATTCCAGAGAAGTACTCAAAAGAGTAACATTTTACTAGGGTGTTAGAGCACAGCCTCATTATTTCTTTTTATTGCTACACTGAAGTGCTCCTTAGGTGTTAATTATCACTGTATCGGTGAGAAAGACCACCAAAAATGATTCCAGACATATGAAATCCATCTCCTATCTGACATAGTGATTGAATGCTAAAGTTTATACTCAGCGAAAACCATGTATCTGAGCTCTGCCTCTCACATTAAGGGTTTAAATATAAATTGAAATTTAGTAGCTATTTTTATGGTGTAGGAGACAATTCTGGGCTTAAAATTAAATGATGCTTGCTTGCCTAATGGCACAGGAATGTTTTCAATCATCATTAAACGTGCAAATTAGGGATGGTATTTTTGTTTAAGAGATAATTGGGAGAAGGAAAATTGGATAGATTCAGACTACCTCCATGTTATACTAGGAAGAATGGAAATGACAGCTGAGTCAATGTCAGCAGCTGTGGTTGCCAGAAATAATATTTTTTTGCCTATATCTTGTGAGTGTGGTGAGTCTTAAGGAGAAGTAGTTGATCCAAGTATATGACATGGCTCTGGGTCATAACATGCATGCTGTGTCACATCACTGAGAGGAATATCATCACAAAGGAGCAATATGATCACTTCAAACTGCCCCTACAGCTTGAGGGGTTACAGTAGAGTAACTATAATAAAATAATCAGTTGTTGATAAAATTTAGTGTGCATTTGTGAGTGTGTGTGTGTGAGAGAGACAGAGAGAGAGGTGGTGGAGACAATGTGTGCTACAGGAGGATAGAGTAAGATCAGGGGATCAGGGTCGCAAACTCAGGATACCAGATTTGCTGGCCCTCCTGTTTGCTTGTCTTTAGTTTAACTGAAAACCCCTCGGTCAACTGAAGTGTTTCTAGCAGCAGCAGCAGCAAAACTTTTGTTTCTTGCCTTGCTCAGACCACCATGAAATTGCCCAGGAAGACGAAGCCTGCAAGTGGTAGGGGAGCAGCCACAGCATAAACACCACATTGGTGCCGTTCTTACCTGAAGCTCAGTAATTTTTTAGAACAAATGCTTTTCAATTTGTTGTATGTCCTAGGTCAATTTCCAGAGTGTTAGAATGTTTGTTTGCCTTCTCTGTCATGCTGGAAATTGATCTTCTCTAATCATCTTTTTGAATTTGTCAAAATATTTCATTTTTCTTCTTTTTAACTCTATTGCTAGAAATATTTTTATATTTCCATAGTCCAGTTTATGTTCTTTTTCTAAAACTAGAGTGTCATTTATTACTACATAATAAATTACCCCAAAACTTAGTGGCTTAAAATAACAGATATTTATTACCTCACAGTTTCTGTGTGTCAGGAATCCATCATGGCTCAGCTAGGTCTTCGTTTTCAGGATCTCTCACAAAAGTGTGATCAAGTTGTCAGCCAGGACAGCAGTCATCTCAAGGTATGACTGCGGGAAGAAGATTCAGTTCCAGACTTACTCATAACAATGTTGGCAGGCTTCATGTCGCCACTGGCTGTTCCCCAGAGAAATACATTCCTTGTCACGTGGCAGCTCACAACATGAGAATCAGTTTCCTTCAGAGTAAGCAAGCAACAGAACAACAGTGAGCACCCAAAAAAAAAAGGCCACAGAATGTTTCTAACATATGAGTACACTTTGAGGTGAAATCCCATGACCTTTGCTGTATTCGGTTTGTTAGAAGTGAGTCACTAGGTCCAACCCACACCCAAAGGGAGAAGGTGACACAAGGACACGGATACCAAGAGAGTTCATTGGTAGTCATTTTAGAAACTACTTACTGCAAATGGTGGCATGTAACTAATGGCTTTAGTTAAAAAAGAAAAAAAGAAAACAGAAAAAAAAAATTATGTCATTTTTACAAAAGCTCATTAGAAAACCTTTTGTAAAGGAATTATTTAAAAAATTACAAAAAAGGAATTATAAAATAAAATGTAGATATACTAAGAGAACACACATACACATATCAACATCCTACTTTAGTAACAAAATAAGGGCAGTGTAGTTAAAATCCCCTATGTGCTCTTTCTTTCTTAGGGATAGTTGTTGCTCTGACTGGTGTTTTTTTATTTTTTTTTTCCCCCAAGAATACTTATTTATAATTTTACTATATATGTGCATTAACTAACAACATATTATTATTTTGCTTGTTTTGAAGCTTCATGTAAATGGTGCCCATATTTGATGTATCCCTATGTTCCCAAGAATATGGGTGAAAGGTTGTTTGAAAGATCATTGTTCATAATAACAAAACAAGAAAAGGAAGAACCTACATGTCCATTAATAGTGAAATGGATATGTAAGTAGTGGTATATTCATAAAATTGAATATTATACACAGTGAGAATGAATGAGGCAGAGCCACATACTAATATGGATTCATCTCACAAGCCTTGAATTGAAGATAGGATATTTTTAATAGTATATTTTCACTCAACTAATTTTTAAGTGATTCAGTGTTATTCTAAATCACTTAGTTGAAATGTGTATGAAGAATTTTCTTTATATAACCGAAGAAACTACATTGCCAAATACTTTAGTTTTCTTCAGTTTACCAACTGGTTATGTGGAGTAATTAAACAGAACATTTCTGAAAAATCCCATGCAAGTGTAAACTTTTAAATTACTAATTACAAGCTTGCCTTGCGATTATGTTCATTGTATCTGTTAGGTGTTGTTAGAATTTTATATAGGTCTATTCAATTTGAAGTTTGGTACCCTGGAAGCAAATTATTTTCTTGGCCTTTTTTCATATTTTATTCTGAATGCCAAGAGAGTTGATAGATGTATTTGTGCCCTCATCTCCCCTCCTCATTTTTCTGGCTTACAATTGAGAAAATTGCAGCAGCTGTGGTTAACTATTTACACTGAAAATAATAACATGCATAAATAGGATCTTTCTAACTCTTCATTATTGGCAGCAGAAATAAGTGAGAATATTGGCCCAGCCTCATCACAGAAACAGAGCCACATCCAGAATGAGATAAAACAAATGATTATAAACTCATAGCAGAACAAGGGAACAAAATTAACAAAAGAAGGTAGTAATAATTATAGTCAATAATACATAATAATCACAGAAAATGAAAGTGATCCAGAAGATATATTTCTTTAGAGAAGATTGGTTTCCATCTGTTGATTTACAAATTCTGAGTAATTTGAGAGGATTGAGTGATTAGAGGTCCCAATGACAATTAAAAGTCAACTCATGTTTAAGGAACATTGAGATTCAGTGGAGTATATGAGGCATGAGCCACACTGTCTGGATTTGAAACTCAGCTCAGTTTCTCAATAATTACATAACCTTGAGAAGTTTCCTAAATGCTCCTCGTTTGTACCCTCACTTTTAATCCTCATATGCCTCATAGGATTTCTCTTACTAGTATGAAGTGAGTTAGTATTTATAAAGCTTGTAGAACAGTAGCCTATAGTAAGCATCCTATAAATGTTAGCTTTTGTTGTTAGTTAGAAGTCAAGAATGCATAATTTTCCAGTTATTTGAAAATAGTTAATACATTGCTTGTAATGGAAATACTTATGTTCCTATTCCTGTAATAATCCATGTTCCACCATTATTGGATATTCATTTATATATATATATATATATGTTAAATTTCTAATTAGTAATTATAATTACACTAAACAATTTCATCAAAATGTATTGCTTTGTTACAATGCAGTGCTTGATAGAGTATCAATGAGACAAACATGCTGTCTTATTCATATTTTGATGCATTTGTTACATTTTTTTATATGTATATATCATATATAATATTTTTGTATTTCAATAGTTAAAAAACTATTATAAACCTATATGTATCGTTTTGCAACTTTATTTACATTTTCATATATATATATATATATATATATGGAATTATACAAGCTAATACATGAAGATTTAGGTCATTCATTTTGCTGCAGTATAATATCCTACTGAATGCTAGTGATGCTACAACTTTTCTACAATTTTGTGCTGAGAAATAATTGAATAAATATGTACATGCCTCCATGTGCACATCTGTAACATTTTCTCGAATGTATATATTGAGAAATGGAGTTACTTGGTCTCAGAGTGCATTTTTAAGTTTACTCAATAGTGCCAGAAAGCTCTTCAAAGTGGTTGTGTCAAATTTCACTCTAATAAGAAGTGTATTAAAGGTTTTGTTTCCCATGTCTTTGTCAACAGTTATTACTTTTGCCAATCAAATTTTTGTTAGTCAAAAGGATAAAAGGATCTAAAATGGTATTTTATACTTTTTATTTGATATTTTCAATTACTAGTAAGAGCACACACCTTTTTTCATATATATTAACATTTTTTTTCTGTAAATTGGCTTTCCATACAATTTTTAATTTATTTTACCTGCTTTATTTTGAAATTTTTTTTAAGAATCTCCTAATATTCTCTGGACATTAATATTTTTTATGTGTTACAAGTACCTTTTCTCAGCCTGTGACTTTTATTTTTTAACTTTGGATTTAAAGATTTAATTTTTTTTTAATAGTTAACTTAATCTTTTTTTATATAGTTTTTGAATTTTGTGTTCACTTTAAGGATATTTTTATCCACCCTGACCTCATAAAATATTATTTTCTAGAAAATATTATTTACACAGGCTTTAAAATTTTGATTTTTTTAATTTTTATTTTGGGGGCTTTAATATTAAGATTCTGTATTTTTTATGATGTCAAGTAAAGATTTGCAATTATTACCCAGAGTCTTATTAAATGAATCACAGGATTCCAGTGTAAAGTCACATAAAGCTTGAATAAGAGTGAAAAATATGGCATAGAAAGTATAGCTAATTATAGAGCGATTGATAAACATCCAAGTGCAACCCTCCAGGGTCATTTCTTGGTTGATTAGTCTTTCTGTGTCTTTCTATATGCACTGATTCTCTTGTAGGCAACATTTGTAAGGTCTTGTCTTCTTATCCATTCAGCCACTGATCTTTTGATTGGACTATTTAATCCATTTACATTTAAAGTGATTGTTGATAGATATGTAATGACTGCCATTTTATTATTCATATAGTTCTTCTTCTTCTTCTTCTTCTTCTTCTTCTTCTTCTTCTTCTTCTTCTTCTTCTTCTTCTTCTTCTCCTCCTCCTCCTCCTCCTCCTCCTCCTCCTCCTCCTCCTCCTATTCCTCCTCTTTCTTCTCCTTCTTAGTTTTCTTCTTCAAGAAGTCCTTCTAAGATTCCTTGTAGTACTGTTTTGGTGGTGATGAACTCTTTCAGCTTTTTCTTGTCTAGGAAGCTCTTTATCTGTCCTTTAATTCTAAATGATAGCTTTGCTGGGTAGAGTAATCTTGGTTGTAGGTCCTTTCTTTTCATCATTTTCAATATTTCACACCACTCCCTTCTGTCCTGCAACATTTCTGTTGAGAAATCAGATACAGTCTTATGTGGGCTTCCTTGTAGGAAACTAACTGCTTTACTCTTCACGCTTTTAAGATTCTCTCTTTGTCTCTGACTTTTGACATTTTAATCACAATGTGTCTTGGTGTGGGCCTCTTTGAGTTCATCTTTTTTTGGGATTCTATGCTTCCTGGGCTTGAAGCGCCTTTCTTTCTCCAGGTTAGAGAGAAGTAAGTTTCCTACATGCTCTTGGTCTGTCCCCTCACTTGTAATCCTCATATGCCTCATAGGATTTCTTTTATCATGTTTCCCCGAAAATAAGACCTAGCCGGACAATCAACTGTAATGTGTTTTTGGAGCAAAAATTAATATAAGAACCAGTATTATATTATATTGTATTGTATTGTATTGTATTGTATTGTATTGTATTGTATTGTATTGTATTGTATTATATTATATTATATTATATTATATTATATTATATTATATTATATTATATTATAGAGCCTGGTGTGGGATAGTACCCCTTCACTACTCAGGGAGATCGCCATAGCCAAGATATCCCTCTTGATTTTAAACCATCACATGTTGGTTTGGAACCAGCCAGCTCTATATCTCCATCACTCATATCAGTCTCAGCGTGGCTTCTGTATATCCTTAGTTATAGGGGTTCTGTTAAGCTAGTCATCAGGTAGTTCTCCATAATGGTTGTTTTGTAGTTTAGTTATAGTTATAATTTTGGTGTGGTGGTGGGAGGAAGCAAGTACAGGGTTTACTTATTCTGCTATCTTGGCTGGAAGTCTCTGTTTATGGAAATTTGTTACATCCATATCTTGGCTATTGTGAAAAATGCTGCAATGAATATTGGAGTGCTAATGTTTCTTGTTGTTTTTTTTTTTTGAGGTCCTAATTTCAATTCTTTTAGATATATACCCAGAATTGGGATTACTGGATCATGTGGTAGTTGCATTATTAATTTTTTCAGGAATTTCCATACTGTTTTCCATACTGGAGGCACTATTTGGTATTCCTACTAACAATATAAAAGGGTTTCAATTTCTCAACATCCTCAGCAGCACTTGTCTTTTCTTTGTTTTTGTTTTTGTTTTTTTTTGTTTTTTAATAATAACCATCCTACAGCGTGTGAGGTGATATCTTATTATGATTTTGATTTACATTTTCCTGATTGTTTATGATATTGAGCATCTTTTCATATACCTGTTGGTCATTTGTATGTCTCTTTTGGAGAAGTCATTAACCCATTTTTAATTGAGTTATTAGTATTTTTTTACTATTGAGTTCTATGAGTTCCTTATATATTTTGGAAAATGACCCCTTATCTATGATTTGCAAATATTTTCTCCCATTCCTTTTTTTTTTTTTTTCTCTGTTGTTTGTTTCCTTTGGAGAGAGAATGAATGGAGAGCTGCATCTGGACCGCATGGCTATTTAAAAAAGCAACCCAAATTTATACCAGTACTAATTTGTAAAATTTGTCATTATAGGTTTTGATTTCTAATTAACCACATGGACAAAAATAAATTCTGAAATATCCCAATAGAGGTCTAAGTTGCAGCTGTTTGATTGTTTTTCACTACTATTATCTCCAAAGCAATTATGCATGAATAAAGACTTCTTGACTAACTTTCGAGGAAGTATTGACCACTAATACATTGTAATTAAGGAATATTTATGCAGAAGAAGTTAGTTCAACAAAATAAGTGTGAAATTTCAACAGTAGCAATTCTAAAACCTATGGATAAATGTTTCTGTTCCTTGTGTGTCTATCCCTACATACACCGATATAATTTAAAATTTATGTAAGATACATATGTATAATAAATATAGTGTCTTTGCTGTAAATCAAACAATAGGGGATTTAATTCATTATTTGTAAGGAAGGCATGTTATTTTGAAAGTTTTATTGATGGAGTTGATGTCTGAGACCTTAAAAATGAAGTAAGATTTAGGGATGCAAATAGACGATGGAAATTTCTAGGTAGAGAGAACTATGTATGGCACAGAGGCAAGAGAATGCGTGGGAGTCAATATAGACTCATACGTTTGCGTCCCAAAGACTTGGATTTGAATTCTGATGCTGAATTATTTTGTAGAGGTCTTAATTTCTAAGACTGGTAAATTCCAAGTGCTAATGTGACCTATATCAAAATTATGTTTTGGAGATTTGATATGCTTGCGTATATGTATGTTTTGTGAATGTACTAGTCCATTGTAAGTGATCCATAAGTACACTATCAGTTATTATTATTACTATAATTTTTCTGTAATTATTACCGTTGCCTATTTAAGACACTAGAATTACTTCAACATAAGTGAAGCACAACTGAAAAGTGGGAGTAGTAAGAATTAGGATAGAAGAAAAAGGTAATCTGGGGCAGATTATGACCCATTTTATAAAACTTATCAAAACGTATGAATATTATTTTGTGGCAATAGGGAGCTATTGAAGCAAGTGTCAAATTGGGAACATAGAAAGCTCTATCTTGCTATGTTGTAAAGAATGAATGTGGGGCATGAGGGGTGAAACTGGAGGTAGAAGTACTTGTAACATAAGGTGAGATGATGTGTGCCTAAACTATGGTAAATATAGTAGAGGTCCATATGATAAAATCTGAGATATACTTAGAGTGTAGACCTTACTGGGCTTAGAAATTTATTAAATGTAGCAGTTGAACAGAGATGAATCAAGGATGATGAAGATATCTTGAACATGGTAAATTAGATATATATGAATGGTTCTATTCCCAGTAATGATAAACACAGAAGGTTGCGCTCATGTGAAGGAAATGAGTCCAATTTTACACAAGTATAGATGCAAGTGCTCAGAGAACAACAAAATGTATGTGTCTAGCAAGTGTTTTACTGACCTGGATTTCAGTTCTGGGGATATGTCAGCCAAAGATAAAAAATTAGAAGCTATCAACATTTAGATTAAAATTATAGTCATGGAATGGATTAAATTGTATTAAGATACTGCAATGAGTGAGAACTTACCATCCACCTGTATTTAAATATCAGAGAAAATAAAGACAGCTCACAAAAATATCCAAAAAACAAAACAAAAAAAAACAACAGTCTGATTTATTTGAGAAGTGGCTATTTCTGTGTGAATTTCATTATGTGAGAGGAATTTACTACCAGTATGAGTTATAGTTCTCATAATGTGTTGGTGTCATTTTCAACTAATTGGAAACAACTGCTATGATTGAAACTATTCTTTTAATTTGACATTAGAGGGTACATCTTTGGTTACTTTCTTAGTCTGTTTGGGCTGCCATAATAGAATAGCATTTTGTTGTGGCTTGAACAACGGGAATGTATTAGTTCAAGTTCTGAAGGCTGGTTCTAAGATCTGGTTCTGGCAGAGTTGGTTTCTGGTGAGGCCTCTCTTCCTGACTTGCAGATGGCTGCTTTCTCAAGTGTCCTCACATGGCCTTTCCTCTGTGCATGTACTCCTGGTATCTCTTCCTCTTCTTAAAAGACACCAGTCCTATTGGATTAGGGACCTGCACTTATGACCTCATTTAACATTAATTGCTTCCTTAAAGACTCTATATCCAAATATGTTCACATTTTGGGGTGGGGGTTAGGGCTTCAACATATGAATCTGGGAGGAACACAATTCAGTTCATAATAGTTACACTATCAAAATGAGTTGAAAATTTTATTAAGGTGCATGATGAAAACTCCCTCTATCAAAAAAATTAATCAAAAGAAAATAATCTGTCCTTTAAGAGGCTCTGATTAAAGATATAAGAACTATCTTGATGTCTCTGATACACAGATGAATCAAATTATTATTGGGATTGAACCTCCCCCCAACATATACTTTAATAAAAAGAGGGATATGGAGCTTAGTCCTTTTAATTTTATCTCACCCACATGAGTTCATTGTATATGGTGAACAGGAATATAATGTAATCAGCAAAGCAAAATGTGAAAATAGAAAACAAAAGAGGAAAGATAAAAAGGAAGACAAAGGGAAGTGATATTCATATATTCAACAGGAAAGAAAATTAAATCATTGAAAGCAGAAAATTATAAGTGGGTCTCAACCAAAATGTATTATCTATGAATCTGAAATGAAAAGTTCTAAACTACTATTTATAAGAATCACAAGTCAAGATGTTCCTAATATATTTATGGTCAAGTAAAAAGCAAAGTGAAATAAATTAAAGGAATGACAAATAGAATAAGAAAATTACATAATAAAAAGAGAGGACTAGTTCATTGGACTACAGTAAAATTTGTTAATGTAACTGATTAAAGAGTATCTCTTACTTCTAAGGTGGTCAGAAAGAAGATATTGCAAAATAAAAGGAATACTCAAATTACATTATTTTAAAAGGTACACTTTTGGTTAAGATACAATAAAAATAGAATAATTCATTATCTTGAATTTGCACGTAACTACTCTAAGATAATATTTTGATGGGAAGAAATGTGTTTAAAATATTTATATTTATGGTAACAATTAAAATTTATTATAACTTGGTTTAAAATGCTTCACCTCCCTTTGTGTTCCCATAGAACCTACAAGGCTGTGTTTTAGTTGCTTTTAAAGTGAAGATGCTATATTTCAGCAATGCTTACTAGAATATATAGTGTAAAACACATGTGATTTTATAAACTTCAAACATTAAAATGATATATAAATGATACTTGAATTCATGTATATCTACATAATGAACATGGTTTCAGAGTCTGAATACTATGGAGATATGTGTTCTTCACAAGTAGACAATAGCTTATTTGGAACAGTAAATACTGAAAAAAAAAACAAACAAAGAAAATGTCATAAGAACAAAATGAGGATATTTGGCCTCAAATAGTATTAAGCTACAGTTAAGAACTATGCAGTACCGATGTAAACAGAGGGACAATAGTACAATTTTTAAGTGACAGTGAACCATAAAATGAAGCCATGAATGAAAATATTGATGTTTTAAATTAGATATTAAAATTGTAGGACTCCTGTTGATTTGGCTCCCACACAGAACATTGTAAACTTCCAATTATCACTCACAATTATTTGTTTACTATTCATCTTCTTCATGAGGAAGACTTGGTCACAATTGTTTCTCTGTAGCCTAGCAAAAGTCCAGGCAAATATATTCTCAATTAAAATTGCTTATCAAGAAAGTCAGCGTTGTAATATACAGACTTGTTTTCATCATCCATCCAAGTGCCTGGTAGATCCTTACTTCTTAGGAGACCAGTAGTCCTATGCATTGCTTTCACAACTTTGAACTTGCAGTTTCCTGAATATACCATGTTCTCTTGTACCTCCAATGGCTCTCTGTTCCCTCTGCTAGAACAGGTTAGCCTCTGTTCACTTTTCTAACCTCAGTGCAAGCATTTTTCTCTGTGTTCCCTTTTCAGGCAGAAGATGTTGTTCTTTTTGCCTGGGTCCCTGTGTAAATTTGGATAGGTTGTATCTATAATACAGCTCTCCCCGATAGCTCCCATAGCACCCACCACATGAGAATGTTTATTTTTCTGTATTTTCTGCCTCACTGAATTGTGAGCTCTTCCAAGGTACAATATTTCTTAGTTATTTTATCATTTCTGTACCTAGCTCAATGTCTGGTACACAAATGGTAGACATAAAACACTTTTATAGAGTAAGTAAATTAACTGAACAATGTGTTTTGTATATTATTTTAGAGGATAGGCTAGGAAGAAGATATTTTCTGATCTCCAAGTTCCCCAAGTTAGAAACAAAGAAAAGACAATGTCGTCAAAATTTACTGGCATAGTCTCAGGTGTAAATATCTATCAATAGTGAAAAATGGTGGATGTCAGTCTGGTGGTTCTTGACCAAATAGAGATTTTGTTTGTTTGTTTGTTTTTGTTTTTAAATTACTAGTTTCAGGTGCATAAAACACCTTGGTGATTAGACATTGAGATGCTTTTGTATGCTCTTTATGAAAGGAAATAATAACTCTAAAGAAGGCCTGGGAATTCAATGGATTGTCAAATATGCACTTCCTATGTTAAAGCAGAAAATGACACCATTGTGCCAGTTACCTTCAAATGCCAGAGTGGTTTTGTAAAGAATTTTAATACTGTTTAATGTTGTTAAGTTTCTTTCAATCAAAATGAAGCTATCCTGGGCTATGCTTTTGGATTAGAGTCTAGCACCCCCTCAGTGTGTGTTTCTTAAGCCATATATCTCCGGGGTGCATTCCAAGGAGAATCTTCTTTGTGACACTATTAGCCATGGAGCAGAACTGGTTATGACGAATGTTTAGTATGTACATTTGTAGTTATTCCACCAAACATTTCTATTAACTTTTGTTCCTAAATAGTTCCTAAACAGAACATTAGTAGAGCAGGTCTTTAAAGTATACATATGTATATCATAAATTGATGTAAAATTTCTGAACTAAAATAGATTCTGAAATAATTAAATCACTTCTCTGAAATAAATATTGTAGATGAAGAAATTATCTCTATTTCAATAATAAGAAATCATCTATTTTGCACTGTCATTTGTCAGTAATGAATACTGGAAGATAATTCTGTAAAAGTAGTACTACTTTTCATGTAAATTAACTTTTGCTTCAGGCCAAGAACATAAGATAACTACTTAATTTTTCTTCCAGTTAAACCTAAGCATTTCCTTAATTATTTAAATGGAGGCAATGTGATGTTATTTGATACAATTTATTATTTTCATTCATTTTTTATAGTATATGAAATTAAAAGGATTTATAACATAATCAGTATGCTTTGGCCATATTATTATTATTAAAGTAAAGAAAAATATTTTTGTGCATTTAGAGTTCTTTTATTGTACATTTCATATTTAAACCTCTAGGAATTTTTCCGTATCTTTAGAGACAATGACTTTCAAGATTATGAAAACCATAATATTTTTATAAAAATGAGGAATTCCTTGTTATCACTCTTTAAAAGATTTTTATTAAAATAGAGCTAACATACAATATTATTTTAGTTTCAGGGGTACACCATAGTTATTCAACATTTATATACCTAAAGAAGTGATCACCATGATAAGTCCAGCAACCATCTGACACTGTACCATGCTATCGCAATATTATTGACTATATTCCCTATGCTGTACATTACATCCCCATGACTTATTTGTTTTATACCTGGAAATTTCAACCTCTTATTCCCCTTCACTTTTTTCCCCCTTTTTAATTTCTCAATTACAGTTTACATTCAATATTATTTTATATTAATTTCAGGTTATAGCATAGTGGCTAGATATTTATATAATTTAAGAAACGATCCCCGTGACTAGTATAGTACCCACCTTGCACTCTGCATAGATATTACTATATTATTGACTATATTACCTAGGCTTTACTTTGCATCCCCATAACTATTTTGTAACTACCAATTTCTATTATTTAATTCCTTCACCTTTTTCACCCCATCCCCATCCTCCTCCCATCTATCACCCCAACAAATCTAGTATTCATCTGACACCATATACAGTTACCGTGTTTCCCTAAAAATAAGACCTAACTGGAAAATAAGCCATAGCATGATTTTTCAGGATGCTCAAAATATAAAATAAGTCCTAGTGCATCTTTTAGAACAAAAATTAATCTAAGACCTAGTCTTATTTTCAGAGAAATATGGTAGGGCTTATTTTATATTATGAGCATCCTGAAAAATCATGCGAGGGCTTACTTTCCGGTTAGGTCTTATTTTGGGGAAACATGATATTACAATATTATTGACCAAATTCCTAATGCTATACCTTACTTGCCCATGATTACTTTGTGACAACAAATTTGTACTTCTTAATCCCTTCCCCTTTTCCCTCATCCCAAATCCTCCCTCCTATCTGGCAACCATCAAAATATTCTCTGTATCTGTGAGTTTGTTTCTGTTTTATTTGTTTATTTTGTACTTTAGATTCCACTTAAAGTGAAATCGTATGACATTTATTTTTCTCTGTCTGACTTATTACACTCAGCACAATATCCACTAGGTCTATCTATGTTGTC
The DNA here is from genome assembly GCF_036562045.2 of Rhinolophus sinicus. NCBI lineage: Eukaryota > Metazoa > Chordata > Mammalia > Chiroptera > Rhinolophidae > Rhinolophus > Rhinolophus sinicus. The sequence goes on along the minus strand of NC_133753.1, from coordinate 91,392,507 downwards.
ACAGATGCAAGATTTCATTACTTTTTATGACCAAGCAATATTCAATTGTATATAGTATGTACCACCTATTCTTATCCATTCATCCATTCAGGAACACCAAGGTTGCCTCTATATCTTGGCTTTTGTAAGCAATGCTGCCATGAACATATGGATGCACACATCACTTCAAGTACCATTTTGGGTTTCTTCAGATAAATAACCAGAAATGGGATTACTAGCTCCTTCTTTTTCTCTTGCTATAGCCTTTTTTAAAGTCCATTTTGTCTAGTATTAGTATTGCTATGCCAGATTTTTGTTTGTTTGTTTGTTTGTTTCTATTTTCATGAAATATTTGTTCTATCCCTTTACTTTCAGTCTCTTGAAACAGAACATACAAAGGTTTTGTTTTCTTATTCACTCAACCACCCAATGTCTTTTCATTGGAGCATTTAATTCATTTACATTTAAAGTAATTGTTGATAAATATGTAGTTATTGCCATTTTATTATTTATATATTTGACTTTTTTTTTTTTTCTTAAAGAAGTCTCTTTAAGATGCCTTGTAACATTGGTTTTGTGAAGATGAACTTTTTTTGTATTTTTCTTGTCTGAGAAGCTCTGTATCTGCCCTTTGAGTCTCAATGATGGCATTGCTGGGTAGAGTAATCTTGGTTGTAGGTCCTTACTATTCATCACTTTGAATATTTTGTGCCAATCCCCTCTGGCCTGCAAAGTTTCTGCTGAGAAATCACCAGAGATGGTAGCTTCTGATATGTCCCTTGTGTGGGTTATATGTGCCCTCCTGTTGTAGTTGAGCCTTGGTTGCTATTTGCACTTCAGTGGAAGGGACTGACCCTCCGGCTGGTTGGTTTTGAGTACCAGATGTGACTACAGTGGAGGAGCTGTTGTTCAGGGTCTGACCATACATAACAGAATTCACCTTAGCAGGTCTCTGGTGTCTACCCAGCCTTCTCTTTGGTGTGTTGTCCTTAGGCGTGGCCTGGTGATGGTCCTGCTCATTCCATAGCTGGCCACTGGGTGTGCCAGTCCCAGAGCCTCCTGGACGGGGACCCATTGCAGGCCAAGTTTAGCTGCAGCCAGTGCCCAACCTGGGGCCACCTGGCATGAGCTACAGAGCAAGCCACATGTGGGATTTGATCTTTTTTCTAGTGGACCAGCCACAAACCGAGACTGGCTGTCACTAGTGCTGGGTTTAGGGCAGCTCAGCAAAAGGAATGGGACACACTGAAGCCAGATACTGCGTGTTTCAGCTTTGTGAACCTTCAAGAGATTTTAGGAAACTCTTCAGCATGAGCCAAGGCAAGCCATTTGTATGGAAAAGCCACTGGAAGAGGCTTGGCTGTGCACAAAAGTTGGGTGGGTCAGGGTCTTAGTATCAACAGGGTGAACAGAAGATGTTAAACAGGTTGATGGAGACACAAATATGGCAGCCACCTACATCTGCATGATGAGAGGGGGGAGGGCTCAACAAAGAAACAACGGCTACTGCCAGCTCCTTCATCTGGGAGAAAGCTACCCCTCCAGCCCTCATCCAAAAACCAGATAACTCAGTTTCTCCCTGTATGTCTTGGCACCTTTCAAGCACTGGGGTTCAGAGTGAGTGAGTCCTTCAGCAGGTAAATCTGTGTGTGGGCCCTTTAAGAGGAATGCCTGGACTGCAGCCACCTTCTGTCTCACTCAGCCACAACCTATGCAGGTTATCAGAGCCAGAAGTTATGGGGACTCTCTCCCCGATACTGAAACTCTGGGCTGGGGAGGGACTTTTTGCTTCTCTGGGCCAGACCTTTACAGCCCAGATATTCCTCCCAATATTTAATTGTCACACATGGGTGTGGACCCAGCTTGTTCTGAGTCTTAGCCCCTTCGACCAGTCTCTAGGTGGTTTCTTCTCTATGTTATTAGTTGTAAGGCTTAGGTTCAGCTAGACTTCAGGCAATTCCTAATGATAGTTGTCCTATAGTTTAGTTGTAATTTTGATGTGATCATGAGAGGAAGCAAGCACAGTGTTTACCTATTCTGCCATCTTGATCAGAAAAATCTCTGTTACGACTTTTTTTAATTGATTTTGTTAAGTATATAAGTGGTCGTGAGCCAATGGCTGATGAGAAGTATATGGCTGGAATTTTTTATACATAGATTTAAATTAAACTACATATATTAAGTCAATACGTAATATGGGAGACATCACATCTTTGGTGTTTCAAGTTATATATACATGGAGAATCTCAGTGAACTATAAAGCAAAAATTTTATAGAGTCATGATAGTTAAAACATTCACAACATCTTGTTCACCTTTCATCTAGAAGAATAAAAATCAACAGTACAAAATTTTATTTTGCAACTATTCTATAGAAATATGCATCTTATGTAGACTTGTCAGAATTTTTTATAGTAAACTATAGAATGTTTTATCCATTTGCCAGCTTAAACAATGTGATAATTCTGTATCCATTATATTGTGCATATTCACAATAATGCATCAAACGTCTAATGAAGTATGAAATAATTAGGGCTATTTCCTCTTAAAGTATCCATAATGCTCACTTTTGGAATTTTTGAAGATAGAGATTTGAAGTTCAATAGGCATTTTCTTGAATTATTGTTCTGCCCTCTTAGTCATGTCACTCAACATCTCCGAAACTGAGTAGTTTCTCACATGTAAAATGGCAATAATTATACTTATCTCAGAGCACTCTTGTAAAAATTAGATGCGATGTCAAATACCTACACAATATCTGGCACATAGTAAGTTCTCATAAATGATAATAAAATTTAGTATTATCTGCCATGGTTCATGATTTGTTTCCTCTCTATCAATCTTTTCAAATGCCATTTCTTACTTTTGTTGCTGTAATTTGTTTCTCTTCCAGTTTACTTCTGGTTAACCAAGCTTTTGCAATTAAACCAAGAAAAAATTTGTTATTGTATCTAAAAGCATAAAGTTGTATTAGAGGCCAAAGGAAATGTGATGGGCCTTATGAATAAAGGGCATAAACTTTTTGTTTGGTCAGAAGGCCTTTGTGTTTATATTTGAATGCCAGGATTTTTTTCTGATGGTTGTAGAGCAGATTAATCTGCATAACGGGAGTATTATTATATTCATCTACCACTTGCTATTTATTTTATAGTACACTGTATTACCTTGGCCTGACAGGAACATTGTGAATATGGAAAAGGGGGAAGGGCAGTTCTGTAGGAATATAAATAATTTATTTTTTCCAATTGTTGGATGACTTTTTATTTAATATATTTAATTTATAATTATAAATTTATGGAAAATAATCATCCTAAATTAATTTAACCTAAATAGAATCTATTTAAGTTGAGAAACAAAACTATAGAAACGTTTGGTTTTAATAAACTTCAGAAAAGTTTGTTTATTATTATTATTGTCATTTCATCATAACTGTCAATGAGAAAGACTCATGTTTTATTAGTAAATATTAAATATGTCAGTTCTTAAAAAATATTGCTTACTTTATTCCTAATTAGATTCATAGGTTCAATTCTTAGAAATGAATTTTTTGTTCATGTATTTCAATAATAGTTTATTTCCATATTAATAATATTTGGAAATCTTCAGCACAAATGTTGGTTATTGAAAAATGCTAATCTTTTTATTAGTATTTATAGGTAAATAAAGTCAACAGAATAAATGTTAAAAATTATAGATGCATTGTGATTATAACTATATAAATATCTGTGGGTGTTTTAAGAATAAAGAAGACAATATCCTGAAAGGAAACCAGTTGTTAATTAAAGTTATCATATATTATTCTTCCTTATATTGTTGAGCTTATAAGTTGAGTTTCAGTATGCTCAGCATGCCTATTTTGAAATATGTAAATAAAGGAAAGTAGCTTTCGTTTCTTTTCACCCTACTATGCCCAATTTGAAGAGGATTTTTAATGTCTTCAAATGAATTGCTTGATTAATTAAATTTCCTTTGATATTCCTCTGAATAAGCCAAAGTCAGGTCAATTAACATTATAATTAATGAGACAGTAAGAGCCTAGTGTTTAAGTTCCATGTTATTTTACTTATATCCATAAACATCAGACAGGTTTAAATGTTGCTAAGGTTTAATAGATTGAAATACTTTAGGTGAATCAGTTCTCAAAGGGAAACTCTTCTGAGGTATATATAACTTTCATTGAATTTTGCCTTGAAGGCAGAATGCCTTCCATTAGCTTTAATAACATTTTATTACTTTGCTGTGAAATTCTAGCTTCTTAAATTTAATGTATAAATATAATTTAAGGTGAATTAATTTTGAATTTGAGGCAGTTCCTTAAAATTAAAGTCCGTTGATAGTTTAATATCAGACTATAAAACTTAGCAAGCACATTTAATATTGTATGTCAACTATACTTCAATAAATATCATACACATTTACTCAACTTACCTCCTTTTATAAAACTCAGTTGCATTATATTCTGACCTATGTAATATAATGTTATTGTTTAAGTCCTTTTTAGTAATAATTTTAAATAATATTTTTTCCTCAGTTGTCTAATGAGAAGACATGTAGTTTGGGGAAAAGAGGTCAAACAAAAGGAAAACAATAGCTTATACCAGTTAAGTGGAATACCCTACTTAAAAGAATCTAAAGAGTTATGTATCAATTTGGTAGCATAAGGAGAGGATTGAAAAATATACGGAGTATAGAAGTTATTGAAAATTAAATGGCAATTTAATTATAGTCAAGATGTCAAGCTTTAGAATGAGATTTTCTCCCAGGATAGCATAATAGGTGGACTACAAGACTTCCTTCACATATGAGGAACATCCCACATGCATATGAATGCATATACAGCCTGACAATCTCATATTTAGCATGTCCACCTTGCCTTTGTAAGAAGAATCATGGCCCTGATTTCTAGTCCAAAGAAATATTATGGAATATCCTTAAAAAAGAAAAAAAAAGAAGAAGAATTTTTCCCCCTTACTTAAACAAACAAATGAAAAAGAAAACACTACTTTTTGCTGACTTAAGGAAGGCCTTGCCTTCTATATCTGATGATGCCACTCGGTGTTAAAAATTAAAGTTTTAAATTTCAGATTTTTTTCCTATTGTCTGAAGTCCTGGCAAAAGCTGATTTTATTTTGTTTCCTTGCTAGGAATTACATGTAAATTAGTATGGAGAGATACCAGCCCATTTTGATTAATCTGTAAATAAGTAGCCATCAATCATTTTAATTGAGAGCTTCTAGTTCTGCAAACATAATAACTCTGACCAAAATCATGTATTTGAGCACTGGTGGTCTCAAATGTTAGATTCTTTCATTATTTTCAGTAGTGGAACACCACTTCCTGACTTCATTTTTTTGTACGTTTTGGAAATTTGAATGAATTCATAGACAACTACCCAGCCAATAAAAGACGGGTATGGCATAAGGCAGGCAAATGACGTAGTGAAGTCACCCCTATGCTGGTCACATTTCTGTGATGTCTATAATATTCTTGCTGAAATTCCATTATTTTGATAGGGATTACTATGTCTCTTTTGCTTAAGAGGCAGGTGGTTGTTATTAGGCTGTGAAAACAAAACAAACAAACAAAAACTCAGAAATCCTATTAAAGGAAAGCAAACTGACATGGCAGAGAAGGGAAGACAGTGGTTCATTAAAGAGATGTGGACCTAATCCCATAGCATCAGCAAGTTGCAGATGCACAGATCTTACTGGATGTCTAATATATTGAGAATGGTCGGTACAGAGTGGAGAAATAGTAGAGATATTTATATGTAAACAATGCACATGGCTAAATGAAGTGCAGATGTACATTGTGTCTAACTGAAATATGCAATAAAAATAGACACGGTTGTGCTGGGAATGCAGTTAAGGTATTCACCTGGGACATTACAGAGGTAGCACTCACCCATCATTCCAAAGCAAGTCTACCAAGATTCTTAGGTTTTACTGGATTTTGAATATAAATAAAAACAATTGCATTTAGAGTAAAATCCCATTTTGTTTGTACTCTTATATACCACTTATTTGTTAGGTAGGAAATCGAAATATTTTTCTAGGATTGACCTTCCCAAGTGTGGGGACAGAGCCAGGAGTGTAGTTTCCAGGCTCTTGGCCTCACATGGAAAGGTGCTGGCTCAGGTAATAAATGGCCATTAACTGTGATTAGATGGCCATCAGCTGTGGCTAGTTGGCCATCAGCTGTAACCAGTGAGCCATTGGCCACTAATATAACTGCCATGGCTATGCTAGCAGAAGATGGGGGGCTAGCAAGAAGATGGTGGCTGAGCTGGCAAGAGCGGATTGTAGCTAGCAAGTGGGGTTGGTTGTCAGAGAAGTGGATGGCAGGTTGCGGATCGTGTGGCTCCTGTTTCCTGTGTCTCCAACCCAGCTGCCACTGAGACTATGGTGGTGTGACTCCCCTATCTATGGCTCAGTGGGTGTTCCTTTTTGGCTTCACCATATCCTGCGTTCTTATGTGGGGAGCGGGAGCTGAGACCCCTCATGACACCCTCCATGACACCAAGTATTTCCAGTAACTCCCTGAGATACTTACATGCATGGTTAGAAGATATTTTTGCCCCTATAATCTAATGTTCTGGAACATATGACTTAATCCAAACACTGTGTAGAGCTTGAAATCCCTCACTTCTGCTATTATTGCCTCCTTTCTGCTCTTTCTGTCTTCTGCTATTTTGTCTTTTGTGAGAAGATTGTTCACTGCTACTGATTTTCTCCTCTTGCTGAACCTCCATTGCTCTTTTCCCTCACTACTCTTGTTAGAAAATCCTTTCTGCTTTTCATGATCAGCTGGTTCAGAGATGCTTCCTACAGTGGAGCCCATATAAAGAGAAGACATGGCTGCAGAGAGAGGTTAAGTAACATGCCTTCAATCACAGTATTAGTAAAGACCGGAGCACAGATCTTAGTGATTACCCAGTTCTGGTAACCAGCAAGTTCAGTTGATTCTTATTCAACTTTAACTAGAATTGGTTTAATCCAGTTACTTTTTATGTGGGTATCAACTTCAGAAATAATAATGGGTGGATTCTCACAAACGCAGCATGCAAGTGGTGACTGGTCAGAATCTACATCTGAGAGTATTGCTAGTTTCCCCGCACTTTTCAGAGAACTAAATCCAGACCATTAGGTAAAGGCAGCTGAAAGAAGAATCCTGTGTGCTGGATTGCCTGATATATTCCAGCTGACACAAATTGTCTTGTCTGCCCCTGTTGATTAGTTTTCAAATTAATAATTAGAATGAGGAGCATTTGGTAATCAGCGGGAGGTACAAAGCCATTAGGCATGCACAGGAATCATGTATAAAACAGTCTCTTTGCTTAAGGTGAAGTTTTCATGGACCTGCTTCGTAATTTTGCATATGTATGTATATATATGTGTGTGTGTGTGTGTGTGTGTGTGTGTGTGTGTGTGTATGCATATATACATATTTTTAAATAATTATTTGTTTAAGTTTTGTTCCTTTAGGCTTTGTAGTCTTGACCAGGAGGTAGGTTCCTCTCAGTCATGTCTCATTTTGAGGTGTCTTTATTCTATTCTAGTGACCCATTCTTATGCAATGTGTTGCTAAAGATGTCTTGCCCAAACCAGAAGTTGCTGATGCTTGTGTTATGGATGAGATAACCAATGGCATTAAAAGAAGGAAAACACTTGTCACATTTTGTTTGAGAAGATAGAAAAAAACAAGCTGTGGGGACAGAGTCCTAAAGATCAATTTCCAGGCCCTCGGCCTCACGTGAAAAGGTGCTGGCTTGGTTATTAGATGGCCATCAGCTGTAATCAGATGGCCATCCACTGTGGCTGGGTGGCCATCAGCTGTTACCAATTAGCCATTAGACACTAATATAACTGCTGTGGCTACACTGGCAAAGGGGTTGGTTGGTTGGTTGGTTGGTTGGTTGGTTGGTTGGTTGGTTGGTTGACAGAGAAGCAGACGTCAGATTGCAGATTGTGTGGCTCCTACTTCCTGTGTCTCCAACCCAGCCATCAGTGAGAATGTAGTGGTATCAATCCCCTATCTGTGGCTCTGTGTTCCTTTTTGGCTTCACCATATCCTGCGTTCTTGTGCGGGGAGCGGGAGCTGAGACCCTGCATTACACAAGCAATTAAATATCTAGAAATACATATGCTTGGACTGATGAAATAAGTACTATATGTGTGTTAGTTATTATCTTTTGAAAAGGTTTCTAAGGATGAATGAAAGATTAAAATACTAAATAGAACTCCATATAAAATTGAACTCATTAAAACTTAGAACAGAAAATGTGTATTGACCTACAAAAAAGGAACTATGTTGACACTTAGCCACCAATGTTATTCTTAGGTATGAGATCAAAAATGTGTGGTTTTGGTTTTACCCTGCCTATTTATACATAAAGGAGTAAGTTCCGAACAGAGGTTTATTAAGAGGCCACAAAGCTTGAAGTATCAGGGCCCGTGGGTGTAAGAGTAACAGAATGCTACTTTGCATGAGTCTCTGTATATCAACTTTGGCAGAGACTGAAAAGCTGAGGTCAATTTAAAAGTTGCCAAGTACTTCTGGCAAGTGAGCTGCTAGACCAACTATGCCAGCATTGAAGACCCCAAGCCTTAGTTTTTTAAGCAACTGAGATTGGGACCTGAGGATGGAAGACAAAGAGTCCTTTGTTAGGAGTGCTTCATTGTCCCTATAGAGAATAAGGGGGTGATGCTTTTTTCTTTCCTCCAGCCAAGTGAGGGGGACTTCAAGAGTTCGGCCTTAAGATCTGCAGGCTTTTTCATCACCAAAAGTCAAGGCTTTATTTTACCTTACTTCCTCCAATCATCTCTACCATCCTGAAAAGGCTACCCCTCTAGCTAGTGAGAGGAGAAGGGAGGAGTCAAAAAGAATAAAGTCTGCAAAGAAAGAAAAAAGGGCTAAGTAAACCCCCAACCCACTTTCCATCTGCTCCCCTCAGACTTTCAGGATATCAAGCTGAATGAGTACAGAGCTGGAGAGAATGGAGAAAGTTGAAATTAGAGAGTTCACAATTTTTTTTTGTTTTTTTAATTATTAAGCTGGGCATTTTAATTATAAAAATGAGACTGTTTGCGTGACTGAGTACAGCAAATGATGAAACCTGAGAAATATACCCCAAATTTTATCTAATAGGAGGAAAAGAAATAGCCTGTCACAGAGGCTTAAGGGGCCGCTGGGAGAAGGAATGCCATGGATTTATTGCTACCCCCTATGAAAGACTGCTAATTCAATAAACCATTGGATAAAATAGGAGACTTCAACTCTGGTTGATTTAAACTAACTAAATACCTAACTAAATAAATAAAATCACATTTTTACAGACTTGCACTCAGTCTGCAGAATTAAGTTTAGAAAACAGGAACAAATAAAGCTAAAAAACATGGAGGGGCACACCCCCAATCCCTCCACAAACCAGTGAGGTCAGGGCTGCCACTTTTGCAGCCATTGCACACTGAATTTCCCAACGTGCCCTGCTGTTGCTCTATCAAACACAGAGTGCTGCCACTAGCACAGTTGACCCTTCATTCCAGGAAACTCAGTATTATTGCTGCTACCTCCACTACACATCACTAGAATTGATCCTTCCTGGTCCCTACTTCTTTGCATTAATAACTCCCAATTCAAAGTTTATGGTGGATGCATCCAATTGGATGAGCCTGTGTCATGTGCCCACACTCTTGCTACAAAGGAGGCCAAGAGAGATAGTATCTAGCATTTTCATCCTTTTTGGTGGGAGGTGGGGAATATCCAAAGTATAGGGGTGGAGTTCAAAGGTTAGCCACTCCCCACCCCCCCACCCCCATACTTGATGGGAGACAGCCATTTGCATATTTTTTCCAACATGATTTATCTTCAGATTATTATGCTAAGTAAGTTTTCAATAGTTTAAAAGGAAAGGGGTAGAGGAAAGGAAGTGAGAGAAGAAGGAAGGGGGGAAGGAAAGGAGGGAGGGAGGGAGGGAGGAGGGAAGGAGAAAGTTGTCTTAATATAATTCAGAAGCTAAAAAACTGTGTCACATAAATATGATTTTTACAGGAATAGACAGTCATATAACAAAAGATAAACCAGAAATACATCCTCATACATGTGAAAATTTAATATATGATAAGGTTGGTGTTCGGTTCATTGTGATATGCAATATTAAATGGTGTTGCTCTTAATATATCTCCATGAGAAAGAAAATAAAATTAGACCTCTAAATGACATTCAAAATTCAGTTTTTCATGGAGCAAAGACTACATGTACAGTTTCAGAGAAAACTAGGAAATAAAACACTGGAAATAAAGTCAGTGCCCATAACAGGGCAATGGTTGAACAAATTATATACAATCATGACCAGTGAAATGGTACAACTATTAAAAAACTAAAGGATTAGAGCTCTACTTTGGCAGTATTTTCATGAGCTATTTGTGTGAGAAAAGCAAAATTTAAAAAAAAAGGCATTGTATGATTAACTTGTATAGAAAGAGAAACAAACAATATTGTGGATGCACATATGCATACACAGATTTTGTATGTGTATCTTTACATATATGATTATATGAGCCTGAAACAAACCAAAAAAAACAACAACAAAAAAACAACAACAAGGACTATCAGGATGTTAACATAGGTTATGTGGGAAGGTAAGTGTATGAAAGATGGGAGTGGAATGGGAAGCAAGTATTAAGCAGAAAAATACTTAAGTTTATAAAATATATAGATATTGTATAAGATATATAATTATATGTACATGTATATATACACATTATAACATATTTATACATATATAATATATAGAGGGTGCCAAAATATACATACATGTTTTAAGAAAGGAAAACTGTATTAAAATTGTAATACTCAGTCTATATCGATAACAAAAGATGAATACAAGTCACGTGTGACTTCTGCAATTGCAAGAGGTGTTCAAAGTGGTTACCATCAGACACTTCTGATTACGGAGAACTACTCCTTAAGCAAAGTTGACCAAAGTGTCCACCTATATACATTTTTTGGCACCCCCGGTATATTATATAGTGTAATAATATTATATATAACATGAGTATAAATATATGTATACACAAATCACCATTGTGTGTATGTGTGTGTATATATATATATATATATAAAGAAATTTTAAAAATGCAGGTCCCAAGTCATCCTCATTTTTCAGGAGTCTCATAGAAAATCAGTGAAGAGGATATAAAGAGAAAATCGTGAGATAGTTTTTCTACGTTGTCTGAAAGTTAAACTATTTCACTAAAATGCTGTGCAGAATCATCAAGATAATATTGGCTTAAAAGCTATAAGACATGCGGTAACATGTATTTTAAAAAATTATGAAGGAGGTAACATATTCTAATTTGAGTGATGAGTACGAATGAAATTTCAAAAAAAAAAAAAGAACGAATCTGAATCTTATAAATAGTTTCACTCTTATAAATGTCCCATTTTGAGAATTTGATTGTAGGTACTAATTTTGTCTGTTTTCATTTATAGTTATCAGATAAAATTAATCATTGCTCAAAAATCATTATGCAGGAAAAGATACGAAACATTTCTTGTCATCAGCAATTACACAAATTTCTCATTGATGTAGTTAAGAAACCTGCTTTTGTATTGGTATCAGCAGAAAGCACTACAAATTATTGACTTTGATGCTTTGTTTACAATGAAGTGCCTTGTTCTTGATTATTGCTATGTCTGAATATGACTTAATTAGTTCTTCTTTTGTATAACTTCAAGATACCTTAATTTTAGTAGTTCATATTTTCTATTGCTACGAGCATTCATTCCATAGTTATAATAGTAACATTTTTACCATAAAATGAAAAATAATATACTCAACTAGCTTTAATACATCCAGGTATATTGAGTTGTTCTTTTCCTTAAGAAACTAAATTTGGGTTTCCACGGAGGAATTTTAAGATTTCTGGAACTTCTGAGAGGGAAAGATGACATCCAGTACAGTATTTAGTGTGTCTTTGCCATCTGGGTTTTCAGATTCATTTGGTTTAATTCAAAGATTAAAGACAGAAAAATTGGACCAAATGGTGGAATAAACCCCTGTGGAAAACATGCTTCTGCTGTGATTATTTTTGAGAATAATTGATTCTTCAACTTGTAACTACTCCCCATGACTTCAGTTATAGTTAATAACTGATTAACCATAAGCACGTAGATTTATTGTGCCAGTGCATACTGGGTGATGGTTAACTCTTTCATGTCACTAGAGTACTCCAGTTTAAGTGGAGAGTAGATTAAACAAATGCTTCCAAGATATATTGAACCTTATCTCAAATAGGTCTATCTAATGTATCAGACAGGTAGGTTACATAATTTTAAAAAAGTTAAATGCCTTTAATTTGTCAGTTCCTGGTATTTTTTTCTTTAAAGTTTATTGGGGCGAGAATTGTTAGTAAAGTTACACAGATTTCAGCTGTACAATTCTGTAATATATTATCTATATCTCACATTGTGTGTTCACCACCACAGTCACTTCTCTTTCCATCACCATATATTAGACCCCGTTTTCCCTCTTCTAGAGCCCCGCTCTCCTTTCCCCCTTACCCTCTGGTAACCCCTAAACTATTGTCTATGTCTATGAGTTTTTGTTCTTTTAGTTGTTTGCCTTGTTCTTTTCTTGTCTTCAGTTTATATACCACATATCAGTGAAATCATATGGCTCTCTACTTTTTCTGTCTGACTTATTTTGCTTAGCATGATAATCTCAAGATCCTTCCATGTTGTCACAACTGGTACTATTTCATCTTTTCTTACCACCAAATAGTATTCCATTGTGTATATATACAACTGCTTTATCCATTCATCTAGCGAAGGACATTTTGGTTGTTTACATGTCTTGGCCACTGTAAACAAAGCTACAATGAACATTGGAGCACACGTGTCTTTATCTATAAATGTTTTCAGATTTTTTGAGTAGATACCCAGGAGAGGGATTGCTGGGTCATATGGCAATTCTATTCGTAATTTTTTGAGGAACCTCCACACTGTCTTCCACAGTGGCTGCACCAATCTGCATTCCCACCAACAGTGTATGAGGATTCGTTTTTCCCCACAGCCTCTCCAACACTTGTTACTATTTGTCTTGTTGATGATAGATATTCCAACTGGCATGAGGTGATGTGTCATTGTGGTTTTTATTTGCATTTCTGTGATGATTAGTGATGTTGAGCATTTTTTTCATATATCTATTTGCCATTTGTAGACCCTCTTTGGAGAAATGTATCCTCAGATCCTCTGCCCATTTTTCAACTCAGCTGTTTGTTTTTTTGTTCTTGAGTTTTATGAGTTCCTTATATATTTTGGATATTGGCCCCTTATCAGAGGCACTGTTTGCAAAAATCTTCTCCCATTCAGTTGGGTACCTCTTTATTTTATCGATGGTTTCTTTTCCTGTGCAGAAGCTCTTAAGTTTGACATAGTCCCATTCACTTATTTCAGCTTTTACTTCCCTTGCCTTTGGAGTCAAATTCATAAAATGCTCTTTGAACCCAAGGTCCATAAGTTTAGTACCCATTTTTCTTCTATGCAGTTTCTTGTTTTAGGTCTTATGCTTAAGTCTTTGATCCATTTTGAATTAATTTTGGTACATGGTGACAGATAGCAGTCCAGTTTCATTCTTTTGCACATGGCTTTCCAATTCTGCCAGCACCATTGATTGAAGAGGCTGTCTTTTCTCCATTGTATGATTTTGCTTCTTAGTCAAAAATTATCTGTCCATATTTATGTGGTTTTATTTCTGTGTTCTCGATTCTATTCCATTGGTCGATGTGTCTGTTTTTCTGCCACTACCATGCTGTTTTGATTATTGTTGCCCTGTAGTACAAGCTAAAGTCAGGGAATGTGATACCTTCAGCATTGTACTTTTTTCTTAGGATTGCTTTGGCTATTCAGGGTCATTTGTGATTCCATACAAATCTGATGATTTTTTTGTTCTATTTCTTTCAAAAATGTCATTGGCATTTGGGATTGCATTACATCTGTATATTGCTTTGGGAAATACGGCCATTTTTACTATGTTGATTCTTCCAATCCATGAGCATGGAATGTCTTTCCATTTCTTTGAGTCTGCAATTTCTTTTAAAAATATCTTATAGTTTTCAGCATATAGGTCTTTCACATCCTTCGTTAAGTTTATTCCTAGGTATTTTATTTTTGTTGCAATTGCAAAAGGAGTTGTTTTTGTTGTTTTTTTAATTTCTTTTTCTGGGATTTCATTGTTAGTATATAGGAATGCAATGGACTTTTGTACGTTGATTTTGTATCTGGCAAATTTACTGTATTCCTTGATTGTTTCTAATAGCTTTTTGGTGGAGTCTTTAGGGTTTTCTATATATACCATCATGTCATCTGCAAAGAGTGACAATTCAACTTCTTCATTTCCAATTTGGATGCCTTTTATTTCTTTCTCTAACCTGATTGCTCTGGCAAGGACTATGTTGAAAAGCAGAGGTGATAGGGGACAGCCCTGTCATGTTCCTGAACATAGAGCAAAGGACTTCAGTTTTTCACTGTTAATTATGAGATTAGCTGAGGGTGTGTCATATATAGCCTTTATTATGTTAAGAAATTTTCCTTCTATAACTATTTTATTAAGTGTTTTAATCATAAATGGATGTTGTATCTTGTCAAACGCTTTTTCCGCATCAATTGATATATGATGTTTGTCCTTTATTTTGTTTATGTGATGTATCACACTGATGGATTTACATATGTTGAACCATCCTTGTGCCCCTGGAATGACCCCACTTGGTCATGATGAATAATCTTTTTGACGTATTGTTTTATTCTATTTGCTACAATTTTGTTTAGGATTTTTGCATCTGTATTCATCAGAGTTATTGGTCTGTAGTTTTCTTTTTTTGTGTTTCCTCACCAGGTTTTGGTATCAGGGTAATGTTGCCCTCATAAAATGAGTTAGGAAGTATTGTTTCTTCTTCAATTTTTTGGAAGCTTTTGAGTAGGACATGTATTAGATCCTCTTTGAAGGTTTGGTAGAATTCACTAGTGAAGCCATGTGGTCCCAGACTTTTGCTTTTGGGAAGGTTTTGCATGACCGATTTAATTTCCTTACTGGTAATCGGTGTATTTCAGTTTTCCAGTTCTTCATGAGTCAGCCTAGGAAGGCTATCTGTTTTTAAGAACTCATCCATTTCTTCTGTGTTATTGAATTTGGTGGCATATGGTCCTTCATAGTGTTCTTGGATGGTCCTTTGTATTTCTGTGGCATCCGTGATAACTTCCCCTCTTTCCTTTCTGATTATGTTTTCTAGGATCTTTTCTCTTTTTATCTTAGTGAGTCTAGCCAAGGGTTTGTCAATTTTAATAATCTTTTCAAAAAGCCAGCTCTTTGTGTCATTAATTTTTTCTATTGTCTTTTTGTTCTCTATTTCATTTAGCTCTGCTCTGATTTTTATTATTTCCTTTCTTCTGCTGACCTTGGGTTTCACTTGTTCTTCTTTTTCTAGTTCTTTAAGGTGTAACGTGAGGTTATTTATTTGGGATATTTCTTGTTTCTTGAGATAGGCCTGTAATGATACAAATTTCCGTCTTAAAACTGTTTTCACTGCATCCCCAAAATTTTGGTAGGATGTGTTTTCATTCTCATTTGTTTCCATGTATCTTTTGATCTCTCCTTTCATTTCTTCTTTGACCCAGTTGGTCTTTAAAAATATGTTGTTTAATCTCCACGTATTTGTGGGTTTTCCTGCTTTCTTTTTGCAGTTCATATCCAATTTTCAAGCCTTGTGATCAGAGAATATGCTTGGTCTGATTGCAATCTTCTTAAATTTGGTGAGGCTAGTTTTATGTCTCAATATATGGTCTATCCTTGAGAATGTTCCATGTACACTAGAAAAACATGTATAGTCTGATGTTTCAGAATGAAGTGCTCTATAAATGTCAATTGTGTCTATTGCATCTAATGTGTCATTTAGGGCTGCTATTTTGTTATTTTCTGTTTGGACGACGTATCCATCACTGTCAATGATGTATTTAGTTCCCCCTACTATAATTTTGTTTTGGTCAATTTCTCCCTTTAGTTCCATTGGTATAATTTGGTGCTCCCTGGTTGGGGGCATAAATATTGATGACTGTTATGTCTTCTTGTTGTATAGTCCCCTTCACCATTATGAAATGTCCATCTTTGTCTCTTGTTACCTTTTTCACCCTGAAGTCTATTTCATCTGATATCATTATGGCTACACCTCATTTTCTCTGGATACCATTTGCTTGGAGTGTCAATTTCTACCCTTTCACTTTGAGTCTATGCTTGTCCTTGTAGCTGAGATTTGTCCCTTGGAGACAGCATATGGTTGGGTTTAGTTTTTTTTTATCCATTCTGCTACTCTGTGCCTTTTTATTGGTGAGTTCAGTCCATTTACATTTAGGGTGATTATTGATATGTGAGGATTTCCTGTCATTCTATCTTTAGTTTTCTGGTAAGGCTGTGTCTCCATTGTTTCTTTGCCTTTTTGTTGTTGTCTATTATTTCTGTGTGGTGGTATTCTATGATGTTTCCCTCTGTTTCTTCTTTTATTACAGTATATATTTCAGTTCTGGATTTTTTTTGAGTGGTTACCCTTAAGTTTATGTAAAAGAAAGTTTGATATTTAGAGTATTCCATTTTCTTCAGCACACTTACTTTCTCCATTCCCATATTCCGGTTCAGGCCTTTACTCTCCCCCTTTTTAAGGTTTGGTTACCACAAATTGTCCCCGTTGGTGGTGGTCGAATAGCCTCCTTTAGTATTTCTTGTAGTGCAGGTCGTGTACTGGAAAATTCCCTCAGCTTCTGGATGTCTGGAGAGGTCTTTATTCCTCCTTCATATTTAAAGGATATGTTTGCTGGATATATTATTCTTGGCTCATAATTTCTCTCTTTCAATAGTTTGAATATTTGGTTCCACTCCCTCCTGGCTTGTAGAATTTCTGCTGAAAAATCTGATGATAATCTAATGGGCTTTCCTTTGTAGGTTACCGTCTTCTTTTCCCTGGCTGCCTTGAGGATTCTTTCTTTGTCGTTGATTTTAGACAGCTTCAATACAATGTGCCTTGGAGAAGGCCTGTTGGGATTGAGGTTATTAGGTGTTCTATTTGCTTCTTGGATTCGAGGACCCAGTTCTGTCCACAAGTTTGGGAAGTTCTCATCAACAATTTGTTTGAATATATTGTCTGTTCCCTTCTCTCTTTCTTCTCCTTCTGGTATGCCCATTATTCTTATATTGCTCTTTCTGATAGAGTCAGAAAGTTCTGGTAGAGTTCTTTCATTTCTTTTAAGTCTCAAGTCTCTTGCTTCTTCCATCCATGTAATTTCCAGGTTTTTATCTTCGATGTCAGTGATTCTTTCCACCATCTGGTCAACCCTACTACCTAACCTGGCTATTTCATTCTTCATTTCTTCTATTGCGTTCTTAATCTTCAGAAATTCTATTTGGTTCTTTTTTAAAAATTTCAATCTCTTTCGTTAAATGCTCATATTGTTCTTTGATTGTGTTTCTGAGTTCACTAAACTGCCTTTCTGTGTTTTCTTGCATCTCGCTGAGTTTTTTTCAGAACTGCAATCTTGAATTATCTGTCATTTAAGTCACATATTTCCATATCTTTAAATTTCTTTTCTGGAGACTTTTCACTTTCTTCCTGAGCGGTCTTGTTGCCTTGGTTATTCATGGCAGTTAATGATTTATTATTTCTCTTCCTAGACATCTACAGGAGTGGCTTCTGCAACAGGTTGATAGGAAGAAGTCTTTCTTTTGTTTCCCAATACTTGTTGGTAAAATGTTTTAGTTTCACTCCGACTGCAGCCTTTTTTTCTCTCTCACATGGTAGTGCTATGTTTTCTCTGCACTATTCCAGCTTCTCACACAATGGGGGGATTCCCTGGAATACGGGCTTCTCCTCTGTTAATAGTTCACCTGGGTCACAGGGTGCTGTATTAGTGTGGGTATGCGGAGAGCTTTTGAAGTTCCAAAGTTCTTCCTGCACCAGATTCAGAGCCTGTGTGTTTCAGCAGTTCTGTTTACTCCTGCAGGGATCTGCCCAGATAGGTGGGGCCAGGGGCGGGGTGAGTTGTGAGAGGTGTCTGAGAGCAATGGCAGTGACCATCACCACAGCCGGTCCTGTTTCCACAGTTACCTCCCCTTTGCCAGAACAAGTTGGGCTGCGGATCTGTGTCTGTGGTCCATAGTTCTCAGAAGAGCAAATATTCTGTTCTTTTGATCCGACACTGTTACTGTTCCGCTTCTGGCACCGGGCAGGTGGGGGTGGGGCGAGCTCTGGGAGGGTAGGGAAGGGCGGCTAGTCTCAGTGCCTAAGACTTCTGTTCTCTGCTAGGCAGTGAGGGCTTAAACCACCGTTTTCAGCCTTCTTCCCTCAATCTTTTCTCCAAGGTCTCTGCCGTGAGCGTTGGTTTCAGCCATGTTATATGCTGCCCCCTCAGCCCTGTGGGCCATAAATGGAGCCCTAGCAGTCCGAGTTCTTTCCTCTCCCGCAGCTGCGGTAGTTCCGGGAAGCAGCAGGCTCGGAGCACTGAGCTAGGTCTGCGTCCTGCGCCCACGTGGCTCCGTCTCTGCACTTCTCCCTTCCCTCCTCCCCCCGCTCATGTGATTTGCCCACTTTTAGGTGAATTCACTAGTGGGCCTGTTCGTCTTGCCTGTCTGCTCTGCAGGGAGTCCTTTGGGGAGTTATAGTTTTTTGATTAGTTGTGAATTCCAGGGGAGATATACAGAGG
Organism: Rhinolophus sinicus; assembly: GCF_036562045.2. Lineage (NCBI taxonomy): Eukaryota > Metazoa > Chordata > Mammalia > Chiroptera > Rhinolophidae > Rhinolophus > Rhinolophus sinicus. The sequence goes on along the minus strand of NC_133753.1, from coordinate 91,373,785 downwards.
CTCACCTCACGCCGCCATTTTGATGATGTCTCTATTTCCATACTTTAAGTTCACTTTCTGGAGACTGTTCTTTCTGAGCTGTCTTATTGCCTTGGTTGTTCATGCCAATTAATGGTTTTTTATTTCTCTTCCTAGACATCTACAAGAGTGGGTTCTGCAACAGGTTGATAGAATTGTCTTTCTTTTGTCTTCCAGTAGGTGTTGGAGGAATGTTTTATTTTGGCTCCGACTACAGCTTTTTATTCTCTCTCTCACTGTAGTGTTATGTTTTCTCTGTGCTATTCTGGCTTCTCACACAATGGGAGGATGCCCTGGAAGGCGGTCTTCTCCTCTTTGAACAGTTCGCTAGGGTCATACGGTGCCCCTAAGGGGATGTGGAGAACTTCTGAAGTTCCAAAACTCTTCCTGCACCGTATTCAGAGCCCGTGTTTCTCAGCAGCTCTGTTTACTCCTGCAGGGATCAGCCCAGATAGGTGGAACAGGGGCACGATGGGTTTTGAGAGGTGGCCCAGAGCAATGGTGATGACCACCACCACAGCCAGTCCTGCTTCCATAGGTCCTTCCCCTTTGCTGGAACCGGTTGGGCTGCAAGTCCATGTCTGCAGACCACAGTTCTCAGAACTGCAAATATTCTATTCTTTTGATCTGACACTGCTACTGTTCTGCTTCTAGCACTGGACAGGTGGGTATGGGGTGAGCTCTGGGAGGGTAGGGAGGGGCTAGTCTCAATGCCTAAGGCTTGCATTCTCTGCTCGGCAGTGGGGACTTAAACCACCATTTTCAGCCTTCTTCCTTCCGTCTTTGTTCCGAGGTCTCTGCCATGAGTGTTGGGTTCAGCCATGTTATATGCTGTCCCCACAGCCCTGTGGATCATAAGCAGAGCCCTAGCAGTCAGTGTTCTTCCCTCTCCCGTAGCTATGGTTGCTCTGGAATGCAGTGAGCTCAGAGCACCCAGCTAGGTCTGTGTCCTGCACCCGCGCATTCCCATCTCCGTACTTCTCCCTTCCCTCCTCCCCTGCTCATGCAATTTGCCCACCTTTAGATGATTTCAGTAGTGCTCCTCTTAATCTTGTCTGTCTGTGGCATAGGGAGTCCTTTGAGGAGTTATAGCTGTTCAGTTTATTGTAAATTCCAGGGGAAATTTCAAGAGGCTCACGTCACGCTGCCATTTTTATGACATCACTCTGAGTTTGACTTATTTTTAATGGGTCAAAGTTATCAGAAAATTATTTCAATTATCAAGGGGTGGCTACTGCTTTTGTGGGGCAAAAAGTGATTTTTCTTGAATTATCATTATGGTATGTGTGGGTAGCCTTGCTGAAAATTGGCATTGATCATACTTGTTACAGATTAGTCTTCCTTTACATTAATTCATTAGCTCATTATTGAGTGCTTCTGTCCATTATATTTGGTTCTAGGGATACAAACATGACTAAAATATGGGTATTATGTAGATAGGGATATATTTTATAGAAAGCCATATTAGTTATGTTATTAAAATATTTAAAACAAATATTCATATATAATAATATAGTCTATGATTTATATTATTTTATAAATGTGAATAATTTTGACTTCTGTTAAAAGATAAAAATCACGTTTTGCATTTGTCGATTAATGTCGTCTCCAGGTATTTGAATTTCACACACTTTGCCTATAAAGTTAAAATGAATTTATTTTAAAGAGAAAAACAAATGCAGATAAAATATCAGTAATAACAGAAAATAGTCCAATGTGGTTTTGTAATATTATCAAAGCCAGTTAGTATGAAAATTTACTATTGAATAAATATATAGAGAGATCTTATGCTCCCTGAATATAGATAAAGACTGCAGAGAATTACAAATGGTAGCCTGAAGGTGCTGGGATAAAGCTGCATTGCAGGTACTCTGTCTAAATCCAGGGAGTTTTGGAAGATGTTGATTCTCAGTAAATCCCTCTCATGAAATTGTCCTCAGCTGGAAAGAGCCACTTAACCCAAGGTCAAGCTTTTACACCAGGGAAACCCCAATCCATTGGCTGGTCAGTGTTTTTTTGTGGAACAACTCTGCAGGTCAACTCTGAGAGACGATCTGAACTCTAGAGCTTCTTCTGGGTCATCTGGAGATTTTGTAGTGATGCATCACATTTTAACTCCCCCCACTGCCTAATCCTACTTTTTTTTTTTTTAAACACCTCCCCCAGAATTGATCCTGAGGGCACTCTCCAATAAATTTCCCACATGCATGTCTTCATCAAGGAATCAGTCTAGATATTCTGAGGAAGTAGACTCTAAAATAGAATGTTAGAGATGGATCACACATTAGCCCACTAACTGGCAGGCAATAAAAATCCATTGCTGATGATGGGTGGACCACTGATTTCCCCTGAATGCTATAGTGGTGAAATAGTTAAAACCTTCACTGATGGTGAACAGAGATAGGTACCAATGTAAGGGAATGCACTGTGAATTCAATATCTTAGGCTTTTGAGGAATTCAAGGGAAAGTAATAATTATAAGGACAATGCAATCGGTTTCTGCTGAATTCTTTTCATACAGTGAGAAAAAGGATGAAAGGATGAATGATTCATCATGAGTGGAAGGTAATGGTGTAAGAATAAAAAGTCTTCTTTAGCAGAATGTAGACGTGTATTTTTTTTTTTTTTTTTTTTTTTTAGTCAGAGGCCTTAAAAACTGATAATAAGGCTTAGGACTTCTTTCAGGGTGTAGCAGAGCTTCAGAGAAGCCTGAATCCTCAAACCAGCTTCTGAACTCTGGTTGTGAACAAGTGGAACTCTGACTTGGGTTGGGGGAGTACATCTGGGTTTATGATCTCAGAAACCCTAGATCTTTCTCAATCTTCTGGGCTTAAAGAAGTGGCCCATTCCTCCCAATTGGAGGCTATCACTTCCATCTCACTTAAAAATGATGCTGAAAGTTTTTCCTTTCAAGTTAATACATAAACACTCACTTCCATTTCACGCCTCCATATATATATATATTCAATGGATGGCATTAATTGGACATGGAAATGCTGCATCTCTAAGGGAAGAAAGGCGCTGTGCTTCTAATAAGCTGCAGACCTAGCCGATATTTACTGGCAGGAGTCAAGCGAATATGTATGAAGTTGGATTCTGAGGCTGCTGGATCAAGTGGGATGAAGAATAAAATTGAATAAGATAGGGTATGGCGAGTAAGATCAGATGGGGATGGAGAATGAGTGTTTATTGATACAGAAGTGTTGTCCCATTATATAAGATTTAGCATATTGCAAGGATAGCAGGAAACAGTTCCTGCTACGAGGGTAGCTCTCAGAAGCTTTAGAAGGTAGTGGTTCCCACTAAAAGATGCATAAATGCAGAACTTCCTTGAAGACAGTAGAAAAAGGGATCAAAAGACTAAAAAATGTGAGCATTCTAAAGTGAATATACCAGTTAAGGTACAGAAAAATCATCAGTTCAACATATTCTGTGTAAAGGCTTGGAGGACACCCCTAAGGAATGTGCTGATGCCTGAGATACAAGTGTCATTGAGAAGTTAAGGGGGAGGAGTGTCTCTGTAGGCAAATACTGATGGCAAGGGAAGCTGTTATAGAATTGGGCTCCCTGGTAGCAATAGGGATGCCAGGATCTAAAAATAATAGAGGCTAAGTGGCAGGACTTAGTTGTCATAAGCAAGGTGGGCATGATTATTTTAATGAACAACTGTTTTCAAATCCATCCAGGGCTCTAGACTCACAAAGAGCTATGGAGATTGTTAATAGAACATTTTCTTGGGGCAAAATAAGTGGACAGTCAGCAAGGATATTACCTAATCTACACAATTAAAGAAATCAGGTGGATGATTAAGAGGCTGCATGTAGTCACATAATAAAAATGCATGACTCCTTGGCCACTTTCTAAACCTAAGGTAATTTTGAGACCTTGAATTTTTTGACTGAAAGGAAAACAGAAAGAACCCTGCAACACCAAAGCAATTATAAATAGTAGTGAATCTCCCAATTCTTTTTCCAAAGAACCTATACAAATGAGATATGTTGATCAGTTCAGATGAACAAGACGTGGCAAGTACACTGGCTATCTGGTAAGACACACAATCCAGATGGTTGGAACAAGTCTATGAAGAGTCAGGGACGCACATTCTTAATAACATTTTAGAGATCCAGTGGTCTGGAGCTTGCCAGGACATCCCCTCCAAAGTGAAGCACAAAAGATTGCATCTCGCAGTTCCCATCCTTCAGAAGTAAACACAGCACCTGCTATGTCTCTGTGTTTTGGATCCTGTTCCACACTTGGAAATACCATTCCAATCCATTTATCACATGCTTTGAAAGACTATCAGCTTCAGTTGGGTCTCAGAGTAGGATAAGGTTCTGTAGCACGCCCATGTTGTGATGTAAGTGGCCCTGGTGCTTAAGTCATATAGCCCAGGAGAATCTATGACATTAGATATATCAGTGCTGGAAACAATACTGTGTAGTTTATAGCAATCCCTACAGGAGAATCACAGAGTAAATTTTTAGGATTATAAGTAAGAACATGCATTCTTCAGTCAAAAATTAAACACCTTTCATAAAATAACGCCTTGTGTGTTGCTGGGTAAAGACAGGGTGTCTAAATATGCAACATCTAATGATGATATGGTCTGAACTGCCAATCAGGGGATAGATTTTGTCATTCTATCAACACCCAATCATGATGTAGGGCAGACTCATCAGTCGATCATCTTTAGATGGAAGTGGTACAGCCAGGATGAGCGATGGCCAAAGCCAAAGAGATCGAGTAAGCTGTACACACCGGTGCCCAAACCCCAATGATGTGTATCAGTGTTTCACCAGTGCTTCTTTGTCAGTTCATACTGGCCACAGACAGGGTCACTTATGAGCTGATAGTGGAGAAAATAGCCTAAGCTTCTTTCTCGATGGGTCAGCTCAGAATATGTACACAAGTCAACAGTGGGACTGCTACTTCACAACCTACTCTAAGATGTCCCTGATAGACAAGAATAAGGGAAAATCTCAGTAGGCAGAATTTTGGTGGTATACTTGGTCAAACGCTTTGTGTGGAAAGAACTGATCTATTAAGTATTTTGATGGACCTATGAGAGTGGAATAAACCTGATAATATTTGTATTGTATACTAATGAGCACCACAAAGTATCCATGGCAGAAGAATCACAAAAGAATGAAGTAGATAGAGTAATACACAGTTGATATCAACCAGCTTCTGTCATTGGTCACCCTTAGCACAATGGGCTCATGAAAAAAACAGTCACAATAGAAGGAAGGAAGGATGGAAGCTATACATAAGCTTGAAACATGGGTTGTCATCCATAAACATTGATTTATCCACTGCCTCTACTGAATATTTCACCCAGCAACAACAGAGACCAACACTTGACTCTTGAAAATGCACCATCCTTCAAGAATAACAACTAGTTCCTTGGTAGCAAGTTGTTACATTACACTTTTTTTTTCTTTTTTTTTTTACTTTGAAAGTGACTATGCACAGTTTTCAGTAAACTGTATTCTCGGTGTGGATGTTTCTGCTGACCTCTGCTAGCAGCAGCAAAGGCTTTAGAATGCTTTATTCTTAACACAGGATCATACTTAACCTCTCATGGGACGAAAGCACATTTTACAGCAGTGAAGATGTAGCAATGAAAACATTGCCATGGGATTGTCTGGTCACATCATATTCTACACCACCTCAATATGCCAATGTACAAAAGTGATAGAATGGCCTTTGGAGGGGGCAGTTGAGTCTTAGAGAGATTATATCTGATAAGGAAGGAATGATATCCTCCAAGATGCAATATACATCCAAAATCAATGACCTTTATTACATGGAGCTTTTTTCCCCCTGCGGAATACATATGTTCAGGAATCAAGGAGTGACCCAATTTACTACCATCACATTCAATGACTCACTTGGGGAATCTATATTTCCCTTCCTGAAACTCTGGTCTTTGCCAATTTAGAAGTCCTAGTTCTCATAAAAGGAAAAAAAAAAGTTAAGTGACACAGCAAGAGTCCCATTAATCTTTAAGCCATGGCTGCTACTCAGTTACTTAGGCTTTCTGTGTCAGGAAATAGTGGATAAAAGGAGTCGCCATCCTTGCAGTAGTGACCGGCCCATTGATCAGCTGGAGGTAGGACTGTTTTACACAGTGAGGCAGTAAAGAATATGTTTGCTACCCCGTTGACCCACTGAATCATTTCTTAGTATTCTGCCATCCAATTTTGCTGTTAAACAGATAAGTGCATCAGTCATGGCTTCAGAAGGGCATGATAACCAGGGGCTCAAAACCCTCAGTGACAAAGATCTGATAACCTCGCCAGGTAAGCTACTTATACCACAAGATATACTAACTCAGGACGAGAGCAATCTAGACTGGTAATAATAGAAGGAGGTGATGAATATCATTCCACCATAGCTCCTTTTGAAAGCATCCCCAGGAAAGGTGACTAACCAGAATCCCCCAGTAGCTGTTTCCAGAAAGAGTGAATTTCCATGCCTAGCAATTGGATCTGCGTGGATGCTATAGTACACTAGCCAGATCCCTTCCTCAGGACTGAAGGACTCATGCCTCCAACTGATGAGAGTTTTAGCAGGAGATGGCTAACAGCAAAATCCTTCTCTAAAAATTGCCCTAAGCCAAACAGAGCTGCCCCACTACAGGTCATGTACTCTGGTGGAGAGCAGCACACCTACTAGCACTCAGTTACTTTTAGACTTTCTGTGTCAGGAAAAAATAGGTATTGGTTGATGAGGGAAGGACTTGTACAGAAAGGCTTAGCTCTATTGCCTTAGGGCAAGACAGCTCTGAGGGGATATCACAAATCTGAAACTTCTCTAAAGCCCCTGAGATCTTTGCTGCAGTGGCACTGTAGTTCAGTTCTCCTCCTGAACAATCCTACTTCCTTCTATATCCCACGTATTGATCTAGAAGTTACTTTCCAGTATAGGTATACCTTGTTCTAGTGTGCTTTAGTTTACTGTAATTGTTTTGGGGCACCAGGAACCATGCCCATATAAGATGGGAAACATAATCAGTAAATGTGTGTGTTAATGACTGTTCCATCGACCTGCCATTCCCCTGTCTCTCTCTTTTTCCTCGGGCATCCCTGTTCTCCAAGGCACGGAAATATTGAAATTAGACCAATTAATAACCCTATAATAGCTTCTAAGAGTTCAGGTGAAAGGAAGAGTCACAAGTAACCTGATTGAAGGCAAATATACATATTCAATATACATTCAGTAATATATATGGTATGTATTAAATATACATTTTAAGTGATATATATGTATATTGTTTAAACTTTATATCGTATGTATATATGTACAGAAATATCACTTAAAATGTATTTTATAGCCATGGCATATTTGTCTAAAATAAATCTTGTTTTGGAATTTTTTTAAATCTGAAAAACAAAATTAAAAAAATTAAGAGTTTTATAAAGTAGAAATTTTTTAATATGAGTGAATCCAACAGATAATTCTGCTAATACAATGTTCAGTAAAACACTGCTTGTCACAGGATTAGATTCTCAGAAGGCCAGTAACCCAAAACTCATCTAGTTCAGATAAGAACATGTTTAAACAATTGTTCAGGTTTGATCTATTCCTAATGGAGCCTACTGATACCACCACCTAACATGGAAAGTGCTGAGGATACATTAATAAACGGGTGTTGGAAAGAACAATATTTTTAACTATGTGGCACCCAAGGAGAGTGACTATTGTTACACTATTTACCATCCAAATCTGTTTTGTTCCTAAACTTTCTGAGTTCAGAATTTGGTTTTTACAACATAACAAAGCCCATATTTTCTAAAACTGAGACTATGACTAAAAGAAATTGTTTTGTACAAGACAAAAATTGTCTACAATTTGATCACGCCATAAATTGTTTACCTTTTTTTTCAAGTCACTAAGGCTGAATTCAGCTAATCAGTCTCCTGTAGGATTTGACTTATATGTGAGGGAATAATCAGCAAATAAGCTAATATTTGATATAGTTTTAAAAACTTTAAGCATTTCATGATAATGATTCTAGTATAGCCAAGTACTCCAACTTGTTAAAATTTATAGATGATGTAGTACAGAATTGTACACCTGAAATCTATGTAATTTTACTAACAATTGTCACCCCAATAAATATAAATAAAAAACAACAACAAACAAACAACAACAAAAACCCAGCATATTTGGATATCACTGCACAGCTAATAGAGTGAATTTAAACTGAAAGTTCCTTAAACTTGATGGAAAATCAGCGGTTGTTCTACAGAACATTTATACTACTAAAATGAGAGGCCTTTGCTGTAGCCATGAAAAGATTCTAATATTGGGGAAAAAAATCCTGAGGAAAAAACTAGAAATCTTAATAGGGCTGTCAAACAATTTACATTAGGACAAAAAGGTTTTTGTTTGTTTGTTTGTTTGTTTAAGTGGGGGAAGTTTGGGATTCTGTTCTTTGCTCTGATTCCTTAGGGCAGCTAGTACTTTAGTACTTCTAATGACTTTTAATTATTTTAACATATCAGAAAGAGTCTTTTCTAAAGAACAATTTCTTTTAAATATTCAGGGTAGCATATGCTCACACACCTCACTATTCTTATGTTATATAAATATGATATCTTATTTTCAGTCTTCACATAAAAGTTTGTCATGTACAAATATTTGATGGCCTGAACAAATGGGAAAGTGACATTTTTTACCTATTTAAAATGAAATTTGAGTGCATTGTGAATTGGTAAGGTAAGAAAACAACATAGAATTAATGGTAATCTAAATGAAATCTTCATAATAATACTAATACTGCTACTACTAAAAATAATAACTCACTTTGTTGATTATTTCCTATGTGCAAGACTTTATGGACTATCTCATTTACTCCTCCAATAGCTCTATTAGTATGGTACTATTATTATTCCCTGTTTATTAATAAGGCAATTTAAAACCACAAAGATTAAGTTACCTTTTAGAGTTATAAAGCTAAAGGAATAAAAACTCAGTGACGTTAACATTTAGATATAGCAAAATGTTGGCATCACTCTTAAGTATGTACTAAGTTTATACTAGCACATGGAACCAAGAGCTTATTTTCCCCCCTATTTTAATATTGAGATATAATTGACATATAACATTATATTAGTTTCAGGAGTACAACATTTGTGTGTGTTGTGAAATGATCACAGTCAGTCTAGTTGACATCCATCACAACACTGTTATAATTTTATTTTTCTCGTGATAAGAACTTTTAAGATTTATGCTCTTAGCAACTTTTAAATATATAATACAGTTATTATTTTAAAGCAAATATACTTCTTACGTTATTTTTCTCTTAAGGGAAGAACCTGGGATATGTTATATCAGGTAACATATCCCGTCTATGGCAGACTATGCAGCCCAGGAGCCAAATCTGATTGTGGCACCTGCATTTGTAAATAAAGTTTTGTTGGAACTCAGCAACATTCATTGTTCATTCATTTACCTGTTGTCTCTGTCTTCTTTCCCCTATAACTGTAGTGTTGAGTAGTTGAGACAAAAATTATATATGACTCACAAATCCCCAAGATATTTATGAATTGGTTTTCCCAGAAAATATTTGCCAAACCCTGTGGTATATATCCCTTATTTACAATGCATATAAAATGGCAAAAATTTAAACCGAATATTCACTAATAGGAATATTAATGCCTTTTAATGGTACCTTCTGTTACCACATTTCAAATATGATCTGGGATATAAAATCTGAGATTAAAGAAACGTTTAACCCAATACAGGTCATATTTTTTTACTATAAAGATTATAATAATTTGTAAACATAATTGCTTGATTCTTTTTAATATATCAGTTATAAATAATTGGGAAAAGACGTATTTTAATGGAAATAGTCAATTGAGCTGCTTGAAGTATATTTCTCTGTCACTGTAGCTCATTGTTTTGGCTAGTCTCTTGATTTTGAGGATTGTGAATTCTGATCTCTCTCTTGGAGTTCTGTGTTATGTGGCTGTTGGTAAAGTTTTGTAAATATGCAAGGTCATTCGCACAATCTCAATGTATAGAGATCTTAAGAAATAAATATTACTTTTCTTACTTCCTATCATTGGGAATTTCTCTGCAAATGAATTCAGTAACCGCAACTAAAAAAAATGAGTCTAGTGATAAACAATAAAATCAATTAAGAAAGTGCATCTTCAGTTAGGTTTTATATCTTCAATACTCTAAAAGCCATGTAACTCATTGTCACTTGGTTGTTTTTATTTTTTCTAGATTTGGATGATCCGGTAGTAACTGTTCATCAAAGTATAGGTGAAGCTAAAGAACAATTTTACTATGAGAGAACAGTATTCCTCAGGTGTGTTGCCAATTCCAATCCACCTGTTCGGTACAGCTGGAGACGTGGCCAGGAGGTGTTACTACAAGGATCTGATAAAGGAGTTGAGATTTATGAACCCTTCTTTACCCAGGTAGGAATGAAGGTATAGTATTTCCACCCTGCTAGGATACTTCCCTAATTCAAACAGAAGGCAATATTGTATCTATTTAAACCGAAAGTTTCTCCAAGCCTGGCCTTTTGAAAAACAATGTATACTCAAATGAATGATCAGAAAACTCAAATAATGAAGGAAAATTTATGTTTTACGTAATAGTTAAATTTCAAATGTTAACTCTTGAAAAATAATTTAAATTTATGTATCCTGACTTATATTTCTTTATTCATAGATTTACCTAGGTTTTACCATAAAGTACATAATTATACATTTGCTGACTGCTTTTTTTGTTTTGTTTTTTGGAAAATATTTCTTAAAAGAACACTGATTTCCCCATTTGCAATGGTAAATAAGTTTTGAAGGAATGAAGAAATCTACTTGAAATTTATTTGGCTTTGGTTTTAGGAAAAAAAATCTAATTGTCTTTGTTCATTTTTGGTTTTTAATTAGTCTAAGAATAGAGTCTTAATTACATAAAAAGTAAAATAGCTAATGAGTCATTAAATATTTATTAAAAAGAATTGAATTAATTTTACATAGAGTGAATTTACTATGAATTATTCTACTGTAGTAAATTGAGAGTAGAGAATTAATAATTCTTGAGGAAGACATTGAAGTTTGTAGGAGAAATATCTGAATGCTGTTTAATTATGTTTTTTTTTTTGTTTTCTTTTCTTTTCTTTTTTTTTTTTTTACTAGAAAGGAGAACAAACCTAATTAACAAAGAAAATGTTTTAAATTAAAAAATGTATTTGGAAACATATTCAAAATAATTGTGGCCATGAATAATAATAATAATAAAACATGATATAGCCAACAAGATAAATAGTGATTTAGCTGTATTATATGTTTTAAGACATCATAAGTCCATAATTAGGGAAATATACAACTAAATTTTAAATATTATAAATATTATACTTCAAAATTCTGAAGATTATTACAGATTTGATATCTCAACTTTCTAATAGCATAAGGGTATCCTGAGTTTGTAAATATCCGAGCATCTCATTTTCACCATTAAATATATTTCCTTATATAGTAAACCATTTACTTATATTGTCTAAAGCCTGGTCAGTTTCAGATTAATATAATTGTTATGTTTAGCTACTAACAGTGAAAGAAAGTAATGATTATACCAAAACATCTACACATATCATATATATAATAAATACAGAGAGGGTGCCAAAATATGTATACACATTTTAAGAAAAGAAAAAAACTATTAAAATTGCAATACTCAATATATGCCGATAAAAAAGATGAATACAAGTCACATTTGAATTCTGCAATTACAAGAGGTGCTCAGGGCGGTTATCATCAGTGTAATTTTAGTACAGTTTTTTCCTTTTTAAAAATGTGTATACATTTTTGGCACCCTTTGCACATATCATAAATATACATATGTAAGTATAGATGTATTTCTATGTGTTTGCTCTTCACAGCTATAGAACAGCTGTGACTTCCCGAAATGTAAATCTCTGAAAATCATTGTCTCACCTGTGTTGCTAATAAACCTACCATAACATAGTGTTGAAACCTGTTTTTGATCTGACCCTCTCTTCACTCAGGCCACTGTGGCATCAGCTGTTCTCTGGCAGCATGCAGGGTTATAATTTCTCCATATATTCTGCACTGTGGAAATTTATTCTTCAATTTTTACTAAAATCAAAGAAAACTATGTTTTTCTTGTTAGAAACAGCAAAAAATTTTCTTAAAAGTATTCAGTTGCCTCTAGGGTTCAGAAATTCAGATAAATGATCACTGATTGTGTATTTCATTTTTTCAATTTATTTGAAAAATATGGACATTGTTGAAATTTAGAAAACATATTTTCTGGTCTAACGTGATAATGTTACAGACACTGAGGTAGTTCTAAACACCTGTTCACTAGATTGCTGCCTCTTACCTGGAGATGTGTCTGACCACTTGGAAATGAACACATGGCCTTATCCAAATTTGGGGAAAACATCATACTTTCAAAATAATTAAGAATTTGTTTTAAAGTTATCAAATAAGCACAGTTAAACTTTTCATTCATTCCTTTTCATTTGTTGCTATTTCTATGATAGCAACTCTAGAAAACCATCTTATAAAAGCTCCCAAACTAGTAGCTATTGATACTACCCGGTACCTTTTGAAATAACTTTTATTTTCTCTTCTTTCTTTTGCCTCTCATTCTTTCATGAGAAAACAACTTTTTAATTTGAACATTTCAATACTGATATTTTCTTCTTTATGAATATCCCCCTTTATTGTGCTACTTAACACAGGCTTTCTCTACCTTGTATGTGCCAATAACTGCTGTTGGACTGTGTGAATTTAAAAAAAGGGTTTAAGAAACAAACAAGCTTTTCTTGCAATTCTGTTTTATATATTCACCTGCTGTGGTTGATAACTGTCAATAACATGCAGTTATAGTTCCTGTTTAAAAATGCCTTTCCTGCCTTTGGTTACCTGACTATGTTGCTTATCTCTCCTGGAATGGCTTTGTATTTGTATCTGTCTTAAAAATCATGTAGGGCCAAGAAATATGTCAATATGTTTACATTACATATGCACTTCATTTGTTAATATTAATCATATGTTATACGCCAAACTGATAAACACTCTCAAAGAGCAGCCCATGGAAATTTAGTTCTCTTTGCGACAGAAAATTCTGGCTTTTTCATAGATAAGATATTATAAGTGATTTTTGTTTATACACGCATGTTGATATACGTACTGTACATGGCCTGATAGAGCAAGTCTGCCGTACCACACAACTCCCAATACCTCCTCATGGAGTCTAGCCATAGGTTTCTAATTGGCTGTCATGCTTTATTACAGAAAACTCCAAACATCTGAGTGACCATTTAAAAATGTAAATATTTTCCTGTTTTAATATCTCAAGTGAATTCAGTATATTGTAGCCTACAACACCATGTTTGGCCTTGCTCTCCCTTGCTCTCTTATGTAATATACCAGGTCAGAAAATTAAGTTTGTGAATTCATTCTAGAAGAAGTGCTACATAACTCATTGTTGAATATCACTACAGTCACCTTCGAAGTACTCCCCTTGGGAAGCTATGCACCAATGCAGCACCTAGTTCACCCTTCAAAGCAATTTTGGAACCCTGTCTGCAATGGCCATCAGAGCTGTCGTCGTATTACCCTTGATGTCCTGAATGTCATCAAAATGTCTTCCCTCAATATTTCCTTTATCTTCAGATAAAGAAAGAAGTCATTGGGGCCAGATCAGGTGAGTAGGGAGGGTGTTCCAATACAGTTATTTGTTTACTGGCTACAAACTCTCTCACAGACAGTGCCGTGTGAGCTGATGCATTGTCACAATGCAAGAGCCATGAATTGTTGGCAAACAATTCAGGTCATGTTGTTTTTTCACACAGCCTTTTCAGCACTTCCAAATAGTAAACTTGGTTAATGGTTTGTCTAGCTGGTACAAATTCATAATGAATAATCCCCCTGTTATCAAAAAAGTTAGCAACAGCATTACAACAAGTTCGCAAACTTAATTGTCAGGTATTAAGTATACTTCATTTACTGTTCTTACCACACCATCCCTAGACACGCCAAGGGTCTGCATACTGTTGATCCCTCCATGTGGAATGTAATTTACTGAGATATGGAAGGGTCTTCTTAATATTGAGGACTCATCACCTCAGAACACTCTGAGGTAAGATCCTGCCATGCTGGGTGTCATGCGGGGTCTCAGCTCCTGCTCCCCGTATAAGGACACAGGATACAGTAAGGCCAAAAAGGAACACCCACGGAGCCATAGATAGGGGAGTCACACCACTATATTCTTGCTGGCGGCTGGATTGGAGACACAGGAAGCAGGAGTCACACTATGCGCAATCTGCCGTCCACTTCTCTCTGCCAACCAACCTTACTTGCTAGCTGCAATCTGCCGTGCTAACTGCAGCCCGCTCTTACTAGCTCAGCCACCATCTTCTTGCTAGCCCCCATTTGCTGCTAGCATAGCCAAAGCAGTTATATTAGTGGCCAATGGCTCACTGGTCACAGCTAATGGCTAACTAGCCACACCTGATGGCTATCTAATCACTGTTGATGGCCATTTACAATCGAGTGAGCACCTTTCCATGTGAGGGCAAGAGCCTGGAAACTGCACTCCTGGTTCTGTCCCCACAAATCCCTTCTCTTCTACACTTACTTCTTCCAGTTTTACTTTTCTCTTGTAGCACTGAAACTATCAAATTATCTTACTTATTTGAATATAAACTCACTAATGGTAGAGACTTTGTCTTTTCAACAGCTACTACGTGACTTATAGAAGGTTCTCGATAAATATGTGGCAGATATTGAGGCACTACTCCCAGGGAGATGTCTTTTTTCTATACTAGCTATGGGGTAGTGAAAATTGACTCCAACTTTCCAGTAACTCCTGAATCACTCTCTGTAACTCCAGCCCTCTTCACTCACTAGAGGAAGGTTTAATGAATTGTGAATAAGAATGATGTTATAATTGAATCATTTTTAATGTATTTAATTTCCAAACTGTTGATGTCTAGTTGATTTTTAATTGATTTCTAGTCTAATTCCACTGTGTCAGAAAGTGTACTCTGAATAATTTCAGTCTTTAAAGATGAATTGAGACTTGCATTATGCTAAGCCTATGGTGTATTTTCATAAATGATCCAGGTGCACCCACAAGAATGTGCATTCCAAAATTGTTGAGTGCCAATTAGGTCAAATTTGTTAATTGTCTTGTTTAGACAGTCTATATATTTTCTGAGTTTTGTATCTGCTGTTCTAAACTATTGGAGTTTAGTTAACATCTATGGCTATAGCTGTGGATTTCTCTATTTCTTCTTTATTTCTTTTGATTTTTGCTTTATATATTATTAGTACATACAGATTTAGAATTATTACATCTTCCTGGTTGATTATCATTAAGAAATGTCCTCCTTTACCTCTAGCAGTGTTTCTTGCTTTAAAGTCTATTTTGTCTGTCATTATTTTAACAACACCAGCTTTCTTTTGCTTAGTGGGTTTCTTTATTTTTTTTGGAGGAGGAAGGAGCAGTAAATCATGTCTTCTTTTATTTTCAAACTTTCTGTGTTTTATTTAAAAACATGTCACTAGGAAGCAGTATATATGTTTTTGTTGTTTTAATCCAGTAGGACAATGTGCATTTAATACAATGACTGATTATATATATATATATATATATATATATATATATATATATATATATATATTCTATATGACCCACCTATTTTATTTTACTTCTCTCTTCTGTTGCCTTTTTTTTTGGGGGGGGGGATTTGTCAAATACTTTTAGTTATTCCCTTTCTTCCTCTATTTAACTAAGAGTTTTAAATTATTTTAGTGTCATTTAATTTGTTATTTAAAAATGATACACTCCATCCTTGATTATTACTTTACACATTTTTAATAATGATATAAACTTAGAATACCTTAACAATATTTACTTTTGTATTTTATTTTTGTCTACTATTTTAGTTCTACATATATTTAAAAATAAGCAAGGCATTAATATTATGTTCTTTGAAACGGTCATTATACCCTTATATTTGCCAACATATCCCCTTTTTTCCATTTTCAGTTAATTTTCATTTACAGTGTTAGGGAATAGTGAGGTTCTTTTTCTTTTTTTTTTTTTTTTTTTTTCTTTTCAGAGGGATGTACATGTATTCTAGCACCATTTATTTAAAAGATCATTCTTTCACCACTACATTTTCTTGACACTTAAATTGAAAATCAATTGACTCTATATATTATGATCTATTTCTGAACTATTTATTCTATCCCATCGATTTATATGTCTGTTTCTATGCCAGTACCACACTGTCTTAATTTCCTGTAGCTTATAATAAGTCCTGAAATCAGGAAGAATAAGTCCTTCAACTGTGTTCATCTTTTCAGTATTGTTTTGGATGTTTCAGCTTCTATTTCCACTTAAATTTTAGGATCATCTTGTTAGTTTCCACAAAAAGTCTAAGATTTTCATTGAGGTTTTATTGAATTTGTAGATCAATTAGAGGAGGATGATCATAAGGTTATTAAACTGAGGATGATTGATATTGGCAATGCAATATGATCAAGCAAAGAAAAACCTGATCCCCTCCGTTTTGATTTTACTTCTTTGTCACATGTGGTATTGCTCTGTGAACAATTTGAAAACTAATGTAAGACTTTCCAATACCAGTTTTATTAAGACTTATGAACCTTTGAGATACTACTTTGAGTCTTCTTGTGTATAGGAGGTGTGACAATTAAGTCCTCCAACTTGTTGCAACTATGTTGCTAAACTTTTTTGATATCAGAGGGATTATTCATTTGAATTTGTACTGATTGGACAAACAGTTAACAAACTTTACTATTTGAAAGTGCTGAAAAGCCTACATTAAAAAGATGAAAACAACCTGAGGTTTTCACCAACAATTCATGGCTCTTGCATCACAACAATGCACCAGCTCACACGGCACTGTCTGTGAGGGAGTTTTTAGCCAGTAAACAAATAACTGTGTTGGAACACCCTCCCTACTCACCGGTTCTGGCCCCCAATGACTCCTTTCTTTACTTGAAGAGAAAGGAAATATTGAGAGGAAGACATTTTGATGACATTCAGGACATCAAGGGTTATATGATGGCAGCTCTGATGGCCATTCAAGAAAGAGTTCCAAAATTGCTTTGAATGGTAGACTAGGTGCTGGCATCAGTGTACAGGTTCCCAAGGGGAGTACTTCAAAGGTGACCGTAGTGATATTCAGCAATGAGATATGTAGCACTTTTTCTAGGATGAGTTCGTGAACTTAATTGTCAGACCTCATATGTGTGTTTATCATAGATGCATAGGAAGCTGGTCATTTACTTAAGGCATTCTGGAATGCTTCATATAAAGAAATTACCTCTCATGGGCAGGACAGCCAGTTAGTTGTATATAGCCACCTGGAGATTCAAGGGTCTCTTTCCAATGGATCATGGGAGGTTTATTTTTGTGTAGGAATCACAAATGCAAATGCCTACAAAGACTACTCTGATAACATAAATATGTGATTCTGTCTACTAGTATGAAGGTAAGAACTGGTGAGGCTTGCTGTGCACGCCTGCTTATTAGGAAATGATAAAACACCTGCTGTTGCCAAAGTTCAATATTTGGTCCCCCTGGGCTGTCATTTGTTACTCTGCTTGAGTCCACAGTTTTCTCAAGGGGGGTGCAATGATACTTACAATAACATTTTTAGATTTATATGATTTCAAATATAGAGAGATACAAAGTAAGCATGGTTTCTATAAAGAATGAAAATAATTATAATTAATAGATTGAGAATTCCAGGGTTGACTCTAGCCTCCTGGGCACATTTTATAATATAGATAAATATGATGTAGAGAACATTTTTATCCAGGAATCTACTTGATAGCAAACCAATGTCCTTATTTGTAGTTTCTAACTGCCTTGGATATTTGGAAGGACTGTGTGAAGTATGATTGTCCAACACTAGAAAGCAACATAATGGACTTAGCCTGTGGTTTTTATTTTTACAATTATAAAATCTAATTTCTATGTAGGTTCTAATACATAACGTTGTGTATAGTTGTTTTTTTCCTTTATTGAAAATAAACTCATAAATTTCTAAGGAACTTCATAATTGTGTTATTGAGTTAAAGGCATCAATTATTTGGTCTACTTATCACAATTTTTTTAGATTTAAAATTAGTGTTGTGTTGTATCCTTGAAATATTTCCCAGGATTGACTCTTTTTTTCCCCCTTAGTATAATGGATTTGCTGTTTGTAATCACCTATGAATAGTGTTTACTTTGCCTTTTGCCTAGTGTGCTAGCGTGTGCGTTGTATAATTCTTAGGTGTTATTGATTTTTTGGACTGTTGTTTACCATCCACTGCCATGTGTACTTCATGATGGAAAAACATTACTTGTTAGCATTGTTGGTATTGGAGCACTTTGATCATGTTTTAATTAATTTCCATAGATCCAATGGCCTCCTGTCTTTACACTGTAAATAAGATCCCATTAAAATAACTAAGATCTACTATGTATAAGATATTGGCAACTTTCTTTCAGAGATACAGGTTACTGGGCTCCTTCTCTAACTTTGTTGAAATGTACATGTAAACAGTGACTATGATACAAAGTAAAAATGGTTATCAAAACAGAGGCACACAATACTGCTGCAGAGAGCATTCAAGATGGAAAGCAACAGCACCTGCAAGAATACAGAAAGAAGATCATATCTCTAAAGATTGTCCATATCTCTGGTTGAGCAGAATAATGAGAGTATATGTGGGGACGACTGGACAACAAAGCTGGGAAGGTATACTAGGACTATTTTGTGGATGGATTCAAATGACAGATCATAGTCTGCTTATGTTTTTAATGTTAGAAAATTAAATTTATTTTAAAGATGTTTTGGTGTTCAATAAAAATGTCTTGTTTTTAATAAAATAGATTTCTAAGATAAAGAGATATCCCACACACCCATTCATACTAAGCTAATAACTATATCAATTTGAATTGAATATTTTTTTCACCACCCTGTTGAGTGACAAAATATTCTTTATACCTTTTTATAGATAGTGTTTCTGGAATTAAATTGGTGTGTGTTCCAGAGGCTGATATAAATTCATAAGCATATAATGTAATAAGCCCAAGAGGAGTAATTTTGCTTTTCATTCTTCCACTCAATACTGAAGATGTAGGCTAGCGTATATTGTTATTTATAGGTTTGTAATAAATTATCATTAAAGCAACAACAATGAATGTGAATAATGATAATG
This sequence comes from Rhinolophus sinicus, assembly GCF_036562045.2. Taxonomy (NCBI): domain Eukaryota; kingdom Metazoa; phylum Chordata; class Mammalia; order Chiroptera; family Rhinolophidae; genus Rhinolophus; species Rhinolophus sinicus. The sequence continues at coordinate 91,354,523 of NC_133753.1, read as the reverse complement.
TGAATATTATCATTATTATTAATTTACTGATATCTGAAAGTACATATTTTTAAAAAGCTCCAATTTCTATTATAAGTAAAGTGAAAATACTACTTGGGGCAATAGTTATTAGTGGAAAATGTGTAAAGTACTTTTTTTATTTCTTTTATTTAAAAAAGTAGTTTTAAATGTTAACTATAGGTGTTGAAAATAATTTTCTGAATGTTAAAGAAACATGTGCTTAAATTTTACAAATTACACATATTCTTGCAATTTTTCTAGAACTTTTGTAAAGATGTTCATAACATCATCTTGTGTATTGTAATTATACCATATAATTACAAAACTGAACATATTTACATCAATTACATAATTAGTTATAATTAAGCTAATTAAACTAATTATATAATAATCAACTGAAAATTCTGTTTTACAAATCATGGAAATTCACATACATGCAAAAAGCCTTCCCACATCACAGAATATTAAATGTATATGATCAACAAAATAAAATTAATGTCATGTGATAAAACAGTTACAAGTGGTAAAGTCTAAATAATTATAAAAATATTCATCCATATGTATACATGCATGTCACTTGGTAACACACACACACACACACACACACACACACACATACACACACTGATATTCTCTGTTTGTTATACATTCTGCTACACTTTAAAAAAATATCCTATAGTTTGGGAGCTATTTATTGAGAGGAAGAGAGTCAGCCTGAATACCTTTATCATTTTCTGAATGTGATAAATTATTTGGGTAGGGTTCAAATCCTTCCATAAGTATGCCTATTTCTATTTTACTTCAATAGACTGTGTCTGCATTAGTCCCTCTTACTCTTTGATGTGCTGCATCGTTTAATCTTACATATAAACCTAGATGACTGTCTTGTACACTCACACATCTTAATATTTTGTTTTCTGACTACAAGATGTAAATCATCTTAGATCAACCCCCAAATTCGCCAATTCCACGCTACCTGAACCACTGGAAATATGAGTATCTAGGCTTACAGTAACAGTTATTCTTTCTTTTTGCCTCTCCTTCTCATGTGCTTATATTGCTGCACTGTTCTGCATAAAAATTAACTAGGATATGTTGTGTGCAAACCATTATGTTTATTGGGCCATACTCGTTGGCGTTTATAAAGTATGGGAATCATTGCAAAGGGAAGGGGCATTCTCTTTAAGCCTTAAAATCTCAATATTACTACCCAATTTAGATGATTTACTTTTGGGTAGTGTAAACACCAGCAATATTTCTGACCACTTGCTTAGAAATTTGTCAGGTACCTGTACCTAGATAATAAATGAAACTATTATAAAGGATCAGTTTCTACTAGGAGTACATTAGTAGAACATTACAGACAAAAATTTGTACACTAGATAGAAAATGAAATGGAAAAACAAACCCAATAAGTGACACAATTATTATATTTATAATTAATTACCTACACATAAGTGACTGTCAAAGTAGCAAAGTAATCTAAAGTGCTAGAAGCAAGCAGAGAAATATAGAATCATAAAAAAAGGATTTGTTGAATTTTAACAAAAGAACATCATTAATGACATTAGTAGGTACAGTTTCAGTGGAGCGTTGAAATAGTATTCAGAAAATATGGATTAAAAATAATTTGTCAGTGGAAACAGATGCAAGAAATACAGGTAGAATATAATTAACTCTGTGTGAATAAAGAGACTTTACCATGAAATATAAATCTAAACGACTGTTAATTCTTTGTATATATTTGAAAATCATGACCATGCTATGATTGCTTTTAGAATACTGATTATATGTATTAACATCTACTGAGCTCAATCAGGTGCCAAACAGATAGTAAGTTCTAGAGAAATCATATAAAATAAAGCCCTGAGTGGTGAAATGTAGGTAGTTGTAGTACTTTTAATTTAAAAATTATTCATCTAAAAAGTGTGTCTCCTATGCTATGTCCTGTGTTAGCTGCTTGGAGCATAGTGCTGAGAGTGACACAGGCAGGTTCCCTCCCTTTGGGTATGTACAAACAAGTGTGGGGTTGACAGAACATAAATCCAATATGAAAATAAACGGGAAAATGAGACTGCATCATAAAGAGATATAAGCAGATCTCACCAAAGGGGAATCCTCCTACTCCAGAAAGTGAGAAAGATTTCTTGTGGAAGTAAAGACTGTAGGGATCTAAGAATGAGATGAAATTGATTAGGGATAGAGTGATGAGGAGCCACACATGTGCAAAGGGTCTGTGGCAGTTGGAAGCTCAATACATGCAAGGCACAGAAAGAATGAGATGAGACTGGGACGGCAGGGAGAATGCAGATCGGATAGTGTTGACAGTCACGTCAATAGGTATTGTGTTTATTTTTAAGAACAATAGTAAATTGTTCATGATTTAAGCAGAGAAATTAAGTGATCAGATTTGTATATTTTTCTCTTGGTTATAGATTAGATCATTTTAGTGGCTTGCATTCTTAAACTATACCAAGTACAATCAGGAATTTTTCAGTTGCATGTAAGGTTTAGAGGATTACATTTGAAAATAAATAAAAAGAATGGTTGAGATTAAATATGCTTGCAGGTCAATAAAAGGCTCCAACAGAGAGAAAATCTGAATATATGAATAAGAAATAGTAATTGAAAGTCTAAGATTCCTGTCATTAAACAAAGAAGATTTAGAGGACAAGCCTTGAAGTTCCATTTAGAATATGTTCAGTTTCCAGTTCCTGTGAGACATCAAAATGAACACATTGAGGTGAAAATTTGGTATATGCATCTGAAACTTAAGGGAGAATTCTGGAATAGAGGTACAGACTTGGTGTTGTGGTGGGAGAATGAGGCTTGTAGTATGAATTCATCAGCAAGGATAAACTCATTTAGGGAAATTTTATAGTGAGATTAACTATGAAACAAATAGAATTTCAGAGATACCAACAGTTAAATTCTGAGAGGAGAAAAAAAAGTGAAACAATATAAGCAGTAATAGTCACAAAGGTAGGAGGAGAAGAATGCACCACCTCATTTGAAAATTAACTGAGCTTCCAATCAAGATGGTGGAGTAGTAAGTGCTGTGCTTGCCTCTTCCCACAGGCACCTCAAATTTACAACTGAACTGCAGAATACCCATCATTGAGAATTGCCTGAAGTCTACTGTATTTCCCCGAAAATAAGACCTAGCCAGACAATCAGCTCTAATGCATCTTTTGGAGCAAATATTAATATAAGACCTGGTATTATATTATTATATATATATTATATTATATTATATTATATTATATTATATTATATTATATTATATTATATTATATTATATTATATACTCAGTCTTATATTATAGTAAAATACGACTGGGTCTTATACTAATTTTTGCTCCGAAAGACACATTAGAGCTGATTGTCTGGCTAGGTCTTATTTTCAGGGAAACAGGGCAGCTGAACCAAAGCCCTACAATTAAGGACATACAGAAGATGCCACCTCAAGACAGGTAGTAGGGACATAGACATGGAACAGGCTGGTCCTATGCCCACATGTGACCATTAAAAATCGAGAGGGATATATGGGCTGTGTACATGCCCCCTGGAGGAGCAAGGGGTCCCAGCCCCACACCAATCTTCCCAGCCCAGGTTCCAAGAGAAGTCCCCATTACTTCTGGCTTGTGGAAACAAGTGGAGATTGTGACTGAGTGAGAGGAAGTTGCCTACAGTTAATTACCTACAAGGGGGCTCCTGTAAGATTGTCAGCTGATTTCTCAACAGAAACTTTGCAAGTCAGAGGGATTGGCTTGAAGTATTCAAAGTGATGAAAAGCAAGGACCTTCAACCAAGATTATTATACTCAGAAAAACTCATTTAAAATTGAAGGACAGATAGAGATCTTCCCAGATAAGAAAAAGCTAATGGAATTCATCATCACAAAACCAGTATTACACGAAATGTTAGGGGGACTTCTTTAAGAACAAGAAAAAAAAAAAAGATAAAAAGTATGAATAAAAAAATGGCAATAACTACATATCAATACTTATTTCAATGTAAATGGATTAATTGCTGCAATCAAAAGACATATGATTGCTGAACAGATAACAAAAAAAGACCCTCACATATGCTTACTACAAGAGATTCACTTCATATTGAAAGACACACACACACACAGACTGAAAATAAAGGGATTGAAAAAAATTTCATGAAAATGGAAATGAAAAAAAAAAAGAAAAAGCTGGGGTAGCAATATTTGTACCAGGTCAAATAGACTTCAAAACAAAAGCTATAACAAGAGACAGAGAGGACCCAGTAATCTCAATTCTGGATATTTATTTGAAGAAACCCAAATACTACTCAACAGGACATGTGCATCCATATGTCCATTGCTGCATTATTTACAATAGTGAAGATAAGGAGGCAACCTAGGTGTCCATCAATGGATGAATGGGTAAAGCAAAGATGGTACATATATACGAGGTCTGACAATTAAGGTGATGAACATGATTGCCACAATGTTGATAACCTTTTTTGATAGCAAAGGGATTATTCATTTTGTATTTGTACCAACTGGACAAATAGTTAATCAAGTTTACTATTTGGAAGTACTGAAAAGGCTGCATGAAAAAGTTAGACGACCTGAACTTTTCGCCAACCATTCATAGCTCTTGCATCATGACAATGCACCAGCTCACATGGCACTGGCTATGAGGGAGTTTTTAGCCAGTAAACAGATAACTGTATTGGAACACCCTCCCTACTCACCTGATCTGGCCCCCAATGACTTCTTTCTTTACCCCAAGGTAAAGGCAATATTGAAAGGAAGACTTTTTGATGACATTCAGGGCTTTAAGGGTAGTACAATGATAGCTCTGATTGCCATTCCAGAACATGAGTTCCAAAATCGCTTTGAAGGGTGGACTAGGTGCTGACATCAGTGAATAGCTTCCCATGGGAAGTACTTCGAAGGTGACTGTAGTGATATTAAGCAATGAGGTATGTAGCACTTTTTCTAGGATGAGTTAACAAACTTAATTGTCACATCTCGTGTAGTAGACTATTTTTCAGCCATTAAAAAAATGAAATCTTGCCATGTGCAACAACATGGATGGACCTAGAGAGTATTATACTGAGTAGAGTAAGTCAGATAAAGACAAATGCCATATGACTTCACTTACATATGGAATCTAAAGAACAAAATAAACAAACACATGAAGCAGAAACAGATTCATTGATACTGAGAAAATTTTTATTGTTGCCAAATGGGAGGAGGAATGGGGGGATGGGTAAAAGGGGAAGAGATTAAGAAGTACAAATTGGTAGTTCCAAAATAATAACAGGTATGTAAAGTAGAGCATTAGGAATATATCAGTATTGTAATAACTATGTATGGTGTCAGATGTGTACTAGATTTTTGGGGGTGATCACTTCATAAGTTATATAGATGCCTAATCACTATATTGTATGCCTGAAACTAATACAATATTATGTCAGCTAAATGAGAAAATAAAAAAATAAAATTATCTGTGTCTATGGATTCTGGTATAACATTTTCTTTCAACTATGCTTTCTAACTAAGCACACTTTTGTAGGCATTATATATAGTTAATATAAATAATAACTGTAATACACTGAAAGCTTGTTTTAAATATGTTCTAGAATAACACATACTGACTGTATGTTTGTGTGGGGTATATTTGTATTTTTTTTGTACACAAAGAATGCAATGTATTTCCTAAACAAAAATTTTAAATGGAGATTGTTGTTTATCCCATGGAGGAAAATGCTGAAGGCGTGATTGATTTAAGACTTGATTTTTGACATTGAATGAAAATTATGGCCCCAATGTCCATGCACATTGAAGGAGATATTCATGTGACACATTTGGAAAACTCTGTGTGCCTACCTATGTGTGGAAAGCTTTTATTTTTTGCAAATAAACAGGCACAATCTTTATGTATTGTCACTAATTATTTTGATCATTTTGAAGAATACATGGAAGTTGCTATTTTTAGGATCTGTGTGATGTTGCTTAAGTACAATAATAATAACAAATGCTTCCAGACGTTATCTGGAAAAAAATAACATTTTGAAAATTGCTATAAAATATGATGCCATTGGGATACCATCTCCATAATTAAGTTATTTATGAGAGGAACTATTTGAAAAGATGCATAGAATTCTTCAAGAAATCCCAGGGGACCTAATTTGAATTGAGCAGGAGGTTTTTTTTCCTTCTTTTTATTGTTTTTGTTTGTTCTTTTCACCCTTTGAATAATTTCATGTTTTTACATGGCCTTTCTTGGCTAATTAAGAGATTGTAGTATGTTTTTGGCCATTTGACATATTTGAATGTATCTACAATTTTGCAGATTTCCCTGAGGCCTTGAACCCCTGAATACAAAATAACAAAATAAAATAATAATATAGATACAGTCATGAACACTTCTTTAATACAGTTTTAGATCTGTATAGTTATAGGTCCTTGCTCGATATTCACAAAACATTTATGTATATAAATACAATTATCATCAGATTAACTTCATTAACTTTGTTCTACCAATAGTGTTTTATTTATTGGCTGTTTTTCAGAATTCTTTCATAACATTTAATATTGAAGTCTGCATAGATTGCAGTGTTTGCTGAATAAAATCCATTATTAAGTACACTGTTCTGATCTTTGCATAATAATTTGCATAATTACCACCAGAAATAGATTTTTCCCCCCTAGGAAGATAGTTTGCAAAGAAAACATTATGAATTTTCATTGTAGTCTTTCAGTTTTTATCTCCAGGCACATTCCATATTATTTTTAAATGCACTGTTTTCCTTTTTTTGACTTATGGTATTTTCCTTAAAAATAAGACAATCTATCATATTCTGATAATAATATGATTTAGTACAGCATATGACATGATTCATTCTTTCGTTCATTTTTGTTACTCTTGAATTTTGCTAATTTTTTTTTCTTTTTTTTACATTTTCAGGGTGAAACAAAGATCTTAAAACTAAAGAATCTTCGACCTCAGGACTATGCTAATTATAGCTGTATTGCTTCGGTGAGGAACGTATGTAATATTCCTGATAAAATGGTGTCATTTAGACTTTCCAATAAAACAGGTAAGGAACTATCTCTGAATGTTTTATGTCTATTATCCACAACTAATATTTAATGGTTCTTTAACTTTCTTATAGGCCAAATGATTTCTATAGTATATGTAGGAACAAGGCATTCCTCAACCCTGCCACCCCCCACACAAAAAAAATTCTTTGCTATCTGAAAAGCTTTTGGCAAGTGGACACTGTAAAATTTATTTGCAACATACTCCCATATGTTTGTTTATGTGGCATACAAAATTATATTCCCTTATTATTGAATTCATAACTGTCATAAGCAAGCCTATATCCTGTTCTCAAAAATTTCTGAGAAATATTAGATTCTTCATATAAAAAATTTATAATCTAAATTGCTAAAAGTGTTTTGTGATCTCAAAACTAAGTGAAAGCACCTTTTTTTTAAAATTCTGTTTCAAGTCAAGAAATCTAATTGGTGATTGTAAGTAGGTGTTTTTAGGAAAGAATTTTTGTAGACAATGTCAAAATATTAGCAAGACTAAAACTTGAGTTAGCCTGTGTTTACAAATACAAATCTCAGAATAACTGCAAACAAGAAAAATTGCTACATAAAAGAGCAAAGAAAGCACGTGAATGAACTATCTTTTGTGTGACTGTATAAACAATCACATTAATGAATTAGAATTTCAGCTGGTTTAGAGAAACTTTAAGTGCAATTAAAAACTTTTTTGACTTTTCAATAATTATATTAGTAAAGAGTTTTAAAATTACTTTCCCCATTAACAAAAACCTTTAAAAAGCCTTGGTATACTTGGCTTTAGGTCCTGTTCTGCCACTTATCAGCTCTTGGATTTTTGTCTAGCAAGTCACTTCACTCTTATGTGCTTCAGTTTCCTCAGAAACTCCTAAGTGGTAGGGAAGAATTAATAACTTGCTACATAGGAAGCATGTGAAACACACGTTATTAGTTCTTCTAACACAGAGCTAGTCAGCAACTCTATTCAGTTTATTTGGTGAAAAGATTAAACCTAGGACTTATTGAAAAATGAAAAAAAATATATGTACTCATACATTGATTTATCAACGTATGTTCCCATGAGTTGTTAAAACTTTGAAAGGCTCATTCTTTTATTTATCCCTTTATTTATTCATCAGAAATTTGTTGGATTTCTATTAGGGGTCAGCAATAATAGGTATTGAGTAAGATGTAAATTGCCTTCAACTAGAGAAATGCTCTACGAAGCACCAGATAAAAGTCACTAAAGCAAAAGAAGAATGTGGGAGAGAAAATTAACCTTTATCATAAAGGATGGGAAAGACTTGAAAAAAACTTATGTTTAGGAAAAAATAGAAATATAAAATTTTAATGGACCTAAGACTTATAAAGATTAATAATATCATTTAACTTGAAAATTAATAAATAGGATATTGAGAAATAAAAATCAGAGATTAACAAAAAGAACTGAGTGTGATTTTGTTGTTCTTCTTGGCATGAAATATGTTGTGAATTATGATAACTAATTTTGTTTTTCTTATTGTCTTCAATGTCTTTTTAAAATACTCATGATCCAGAGAGAAAAATTAAAGATAAAATGGAAGCGGGTCTTAGGAGTTGAGTAAAGGCATTGCAGTAGAATGAGGAAGAACAAAATAGCAGACGTATTAATACTTACGTCACAACTTTGCAGCTGAGCAGTGCTTTATTAATTTAAAATATTTCATGTGTTTTATCCTAGTTTATCTTTATAATGACTAGCATGTAAGCAGGTGGATTTCTGTGTTTTTTTAATCACGTCTTTTCCTATCATCTGTCATAACTAACTGGCCCTTAGTGATTACATTATCCTTATTCGGTTGTTTTGAGAATGACCGCAATCATCATAAACAAAAATTCTTTAAAGACAAAGAGGTACAATAAAATTATATTTAATATTTTTTAATGCTGCACAAATGTATGGTTTTAATTAGTTCCCAATGTCCCACAGCTAATAGGGGTGGGGGCAAGATGGATTTCAATGTTTGAAGAGTTATCTTAAATAGGAGATGGACTAGCCATTCACTATTTTTGTGGAGCTTGAGAAAATGAACTTAAATCTCAGCCAGAGTGTTTTATTAGGAATAAATAAGGCCTTCTTATCTTAAAGCTGAATGGAGAATATTACCACGCGGGGTGATAGACTGCAATTCTTGAGGTCTTTTAAAGTAGATGAGTGACTTTATTTTTGAGATGGTTTTTAACAACCACAAACTCAAAAAACTTAGATTTGGCGACGTATCCTATGCAGAGCACAGGGGCACTTGCAGCTTTCTGCTCCATTCTTTATTTTTCAGGCTAAAGTATTGGATACCTAGGCTGAGCAAACAAAATAACCTATTATTCTCTTTTATAAATGATCTCACAAAATTTCGCTTCATGCTCATTCCAAACTGAGCATCAGAATTATGGTAAATAATTGGGTTTCAAAATATTGCTAATACTTTGTTTGCCTCTTCAATAACTCTAATCAGGCATGTCATGTGCCTAGTGCTTTACATATTCAAACCAGGTCTGCTTCAGCGCTTTTCCCATCTGGTTTGCTCAGGAAGTTGGAATAGTTTGTGCATTTCAAATAGGTGAAATCATTGAGGTAGCTCTCAAAGTACACCAGGAATAAATTAAGCTTTCAGCATCTTCATGTAAAAAGGTCCATAAACTAACAAATAAGTGCATACAGGCAAGTTCATTGTTTTTTTAACATTGAAAGAAGATCATGAGTCACCATTGCCATAATCAATGTGAGCATGGGGTGCCCTTTACAGTTTTTACTCTTGTGAATCTGTAATGACATTACGTTCCCATGTTTTTAACTCTTGGTGTGCAAAATGTCAAGGGAATGTATAACTTATTGAGGGGCAAATATCCTATTATAAATATTGGAGTATGTTTGATTAATCTTCTCTGTTAATATGTTTATGAATGTGAACTTTGGAAATAATTTTTGTAATGGAAATCAAATAATTGAATAATAAATGTATTTTTGGACAATATTTCATTTTAACATCTCTATCATCAAATAAACTTTTTAATTGCAATCATTCTGTTACCTGATTTGTACAATACCAAATGACACGGCATATGAAGATGGAAACAATGTCTGCTGTGGATAAGGATTTCTAAAAGTTTTACAACAAAACAGTTACAGAATGGTGTACGATATTCTTGGCCCTTTCCATACTTGCTGAATTAGACTTTCTGGAGAATGACTTAGCAATGTGTGTAGTTTAAACAACCATAACTAATGGTTTTGGAGAACAAATGTTGCCTTTGTTATCAGCTGCTTTCTGTGAACCCATGCCATTGTATGAATGGAACTTCTATTAATAAAAATCAATTTCCTACAACTGCTTGGAAGAGCAACATCTGGGTGTCATTTTAAAAGTCAGTATCATTGACAGATTTACCAATAATGTGTTTTCTTAACTTTCCTACTATGAATTGGTATTATAATAGAACTTATAATTTTATATCTGCCATGGAGTGTCCAATCATTTGTTGGCTTCTGTTGATTACTTGACCTGCTATGAAAAATCTCCTGTTACAGAAATGTCATTATTTATCGTAACTAATGTAGCTGTCTTAAACCTTATTATGACAATTCATGGAATTTTATAAAACATCAAGTATTATGATTATTTATTTCTTGTCATGCATACTTCTTGACTAATTGATATAATGTATCAGGGTCCAAAAGTTGTTTTGGTTGTTTTCCTACTCCCATTCAGAAGAAAACAATATTAGTAAATTGGTAAATTGTATTGGTAAATTCTTAAATTAGCAATGTTCATAATTTATTGAAATAAACCTGTTAAAACTTGTAAATTTATAATATTAGTAAATATAGGCATATTTTAAAATTATAATTATGTTAACATTGAATATAAACTTTTAAATTTCTCAAAGGATGTGTATTTCTAACTGAGGGGACATAGGAATTATGATAAAACAATTTTATTTTAACATATTTAAAGCACTTATATGTCAATATGATTTCAAAGGCAAATAAGAATTAAATTACTTGTATTAGGATAAAACACATATTTTATATTTGCTTGAGGGTTATGATGAATTCTACAAAGAAATGGTGCAGGTCGGGCTAATTTTACTTAATTATACAGTTCCTTTTTCAGTCTGCTCAAACTTAGCATTTATAAAAATTATCAAATTAATGTGTCTTCCTTAAGCGTGCATTACATCTAGGAATCAAGCTTGTGAAAGTATTGATGGCTATGGAAACAGGGTAAACCTATATGTGCCTTCTCTTCCCTTTCTCCTTTCTTTCTTTCTCTCTTTCTTCTTTCTCTTCTTTTTTCCCCCTCCAATCTGTCTCAGTACATTGCCATGGGTAAAAATAGAGGTTAAGGAAACATCTCTGTTCCTTATGCTTGGTAACTATTATCTGTTCTTATTATTTTATACATAGGGAAGTTGTAACATAAATACCCAGTAATTACTGTGAGCCTTAATTTTGGGGTATGCTATGATCTATTCATGGTAGTTCTCTTTTATGTGTAAGAGGGTTTAATTAACTTACTTAAATGTTATGAGAAGTAAAATAATATTTAAAATAATATTTCAGTTATAGGAATTTTATGGGAATAGCTGTGGATAATAGGAATAGCGCGAACTTAGACACTTCCTCTTGTAAAACAGTATGCCCTGTGTCATAGACAGCCAGTTTAAGTGCAAAAGGTCATGGACGGAGAAATTTTGCTGTCATCTGCACCTGGCTGCTAACCTCATGCCTTTTTTTGCCCTGTGGATATTTGAGCTATTTTTCTTTAGGTGACCTCCACAGCATCTAGGCCAGAAGTAGCACCATTTATTAGAATCTAGATGTGTGTTTTTGTTTTTCTTTCAACAAGAATCATAGCTTTTAAAAAAAGACCAAGTTTGTAAGCGATACATAGTGCAAATGCAATGACTTTCGGTATTAGTCTGCTTGGACTGCCATAACTGAATATCACAAACGGATGGAAGGTGTAAACAACGCAATTTTATTTTCTCACACATCTGGATGTTACACATCCAAGATTAATGTTCTATCAGGATTGATTCATGATAAGGCCTCTCTTCCCTGGGTGGAGACAGCTGCCTTCTCACTGTGGTCTTTCCTCTGTGGTTCATAGGCTGAGAGACAGCGTGAGCTCTGGTGTCTTTTCCACCTTTTATAAGGACACCAGCACTATCAGATTAAGGTTCCACCCTTATGACCTCATTTAACCTTACTTAACTCCCTAAAGGCCCTGTCTCCAGATACAGTCATATTGGGGTTAGGACTCCAATGTACGAATTGGGGACAAGGACATAGTTCAGTCCATAACACTTTCAAACGACTGAAAAGGGGCCTTTCCACATAGGACTCCTTTCAAGATTTTAGGTAAAAGTTTGTAATATATGGTAAGTCAAAGCAAGACAGTGAGTCAGCCATTTAAAGAAAAGAGCCTATTCTTAATAGAATCTCAACTTAAAGAGGGAACTCTATTGAGAATATTTGTGGCCCTATATTCTTAACTTTGGAGAAATAGTAAGGAAGCCACAATAAAAGAGGAAGATGAGATGAAACTTTACTGAAGGTCAAACATCGCTTTTGTAATAGTATCATCATACATTTTAAAAATCATGATCAAAATACTAAAATGCAGACTAAAATGATGTATCAATGAAATGGCATTTTTTTCTGATTTTATTTTTTTATGATGGAGAAGTTAGAATGTGAAACAAAAGAAAACAACAACAGAAATAATAATTTCAACTTTTTATGCATATACACTAAAGTATTGGGAATATGAATACCATAATAGATTTTTTGCCATAGATAATTCAGATTTCCTAAACAACAGTATTTACTACTATAGACACCAATAAAACACAATAAATCTTATTAGAATATTGTTTGTATGCCAGCATTGGAGAATAAGATGTTTCCTATAACTATTGCATGAATTGTGAAATTCAGGTTCGAGGTTCAAATTTTGGTACTCCATACTTGATGTTACTTAGCTTCCCTGTTTTTTGTTTGTTTTTTTTCCCACCCTAAAATGGGGATAACACAAAGATCCACGTTATTTGGTTTTGTATGCTGTAAATGCTATTAAATGAAACATTTTAAAAACTTTCCAGCACATAGTAAATATAATAAATAGTAGTTATAATCATATTGGATCGTTAACCTAGGTAATAGAAAGAAGGGATAAAATTGGGATTGGTAATCATGGTGAGATAATGAAAAGAATCTTAGAATTTTTGCTAAGGTATGGTGTATAGCTTCAACCATTGATGATTGATCTTGAAATAAGTTCATAATCATTGTATGAGTTACTTTTCTCAGTGGCTAAATTAAATATTAATATTTCCAAGAAAAATCTATAGAATCGAGTATGTATTATGGTAAATTTGTATCTAACTTATTATTGGCAGAAATGTATAACTGAAATAGAGAATAGTATTTTGTGAAATTAATAATCATATGTAAAGAAAATTAAAAAAAAACTTGCACTTCTATTGCAACAGATTTTTCATCTGAATGCTGTCATTTCCTAAGGAAAACAAACTTATACATGCCCTATTCTCATTCATGTAGCTTTAGAAATGTGAAAATATAGGTGGTGAGTATATAGTTAATCTGGGGACAGAAGCAATGGTCGTTATGGGGCTCCAACTTTGGTATTCCTGAACCTGTTTCCAGAGCAACAAGGTGACCCAGATTTTCCAGAATCCTATTACCATAGTAACAGAAGTTTGCATGTTGCTGGGATCTCCCTACACCTCTGAATTTTCTTGTCCTAACAATGAATTTTTCAGGTTCATTATATCCAAAGTTATTCTTAGACTATGAGTTCTTATATAAAATATCCCTCATAAACTATTAATTCTCCCAGAATACATCATAACCGAGACACAGTAGCTAGCTAAACACAGAAGTTAAAAAAAAACAAAAAACAACACATTGTTCATCAAGATGAAAGGCAACACTATCATATTTATTGAAAAGGATATAAATTATTGAAATCCTATCTCCTCTCACAACTTAACACAAATATTTTGGAGCATATCAAATAGTCTGTGTTTTAGTGAATATCTAGAAGTTATTGTTAATGTGCTATTAGACAATCCAATATGATTATAATTATAATTAAACAATTTGAAAGTTTTTCATAAGAATGCAAAATTCAAACTATGTATTTTATATTTTTTCCAGTGTGTTGAGTGAGGGTATGGTAAAATGAAGTAATAAGATTTTGTTATACTCCTGAGATTATTTTATTTTTAATTTTGAACTTCTCCTATGTTATGAATTTGTGGACCATGGCATAATACTTTTCAAGTTTCTATTGTTCAAGTGAAACTGCTGAGAATTGTGTTTTTATAGATGATAATTCAGTTTTTAGAAATGTATTTTAGACTTCTTTCGTGGTTTTTGAACTTGCCACTCATAATTTGTGGTATAGAATTATCTGCATGACATTCATTGACAAATTTTATTTTATAGGTTACTGGTTCTCATGATGAAGACACAATAATTACCGTAACTGCATGTAACTAATCACATTACTTATTCAGGCCAAATACTCAAATACATTATATAAAGGAGTCATCTTTAGGGTCACCAATCATCCCAGTTTGTCTTAGATTCAGTGAAAGTCCCACATCCTGGGGAACCCTATAATCCCAGGCAAACCAGTACAATTGGTCACTCAATGATCTAATCCATCATTCAGCCTAACTCCATATAAGACACTAGTTTTAACGTGGGTTGGTAACATTGATGCATATACAGCTCTAAGCAACTGTACATAAAGAAATATCAATGAGACAGACATGAGTGTGGATCTTGGTTCTCCCCACTGTACAGTGGTGTGATCAATTATTTCAACTCTTTGAAATGGCTTTTCTACTAAATCATGTTGATAATGTGCTCTGAGGTGGGTTTCAGATTGATAGGAAGAGAGCATTGACTCTAAGGTTTCATTTTATTTAGCCAGATATCATCAACAACAAAAACTTAAATGAAATAAAGTGACTACTAAGTCAATGTAGCCTATACATACACAGCTACTTTTGAGCTCCAAGGTTCATGCAAGCAAGGTTTAGATTGACAGAATTTGTAAAGATTAACACCTCATTTTTCTGTTGTCCTTTTGTGCACAGGGATTACATTACTATTCAAGAAAAAAAAAAAGAAGCCAAGAAATAATCTCTGGACCTAATGCACCTATTTGAGGGGAACTTTGCAAGTATTATCTTCTCAATGTTTCTTATATAAAAAAGTCACTGACAGGCAGGCTTTATTCTCACTCAAGAGACTGTACATCCCTGACCCTGTTTGTTCTCCCTCAAGCTCTAAGGCATTTAATAATATCAGTTTTCCCAAGGAAACTTACCTTATTATACCTATTGTGAAGATTAACTGAAAGTGCATTAAAAGTGCCTGGCAAATGATAGGCTCTTAGTTTTATGGTAGCGGTGGTCGTTAGACTAAAAGCAATGAGGATTTCCAAAACCTCATTTAATCCTTTGATTTTCTTTTTTATTTAGTTGAAAGTATAAATGACAGACTCTACTAGTATGTACAATATTAAATCACAGCTAAATTCCAAACTTTTCTTAGTAGTTGGAGAAATAAGTGAATATCAATATTGTATTGTTAAATGCAAGTCATTGTATGTATTGATATATACATATGTATATCTATATATGTAACATACATATATTAATATGTAGATTATAGTGGGTGTGTATATAACACTAATTCTGATGAATTTGATAAAGCTTTTTTTAATCTTATATTGACTTCCATAATGAAAAATTCTAAGCAATTTAAGTTCTTACCCTTTTTTTCAAATCATGCATACTAATCAATACCAGGTAAATGTAAATTTTAAAAAAATGATTAGGAAAATAGAAATTGATTATCTCATCAGAGAACACTTGTCAAATATGTTTTTCAATTTAAAGGGCAGGCACAAAAAATACGGTTTTCTTTCGGGTGTTCCATAAAAGTATATTTTTCCCCCTGATATTTGGATACTATGAAGTAAATATTATTGTTAAAATTTCATATGAAAATATTTGTGTTTTCAAGGTGTCTTCTGACCTTAGCCACATGACTCATAGGATTGAAAACCATGTGGTGTGGCTGAGATTAGTCTTACAGTCATTGTTAATATCATAGAGTCCTGCGAGTTACGAATAGCCATAATTTAAAAGATCCACATTGGTTCATGAGGGCTTTTAATTAAGTTTTTAAAAAAGAGACTCTGTGTAGTGGTCCATATAGTAGGAGTAAGGCATCTAGTATATTGTTCCAGGAACCAGCAGGAGAGAGAAAATTGGTGCTCTGGGAAATAATGGACAGGCAGAGTATCAGAAATGCATTACCATCAGTCTTTTGACTGGAAGTCAGATGCAGCATGCCCTTTTGGTTCGGAGCTGTGGCAGTTATTTGCAAAGCATGCAACACTTTCCGTTATTCCCTCAATTTCCATTTTCTGCAAAGCCTGTTGCAAGAGCCACCGTTTTTTGTTTTGTTATGTTTTGTGTATTTTTTCTGACAACAACATACTCTTCTTGATCTTCTTGCTGCTGTTCTCTTGCTATGGGAAATAGGTCTGTCCAATTGTTTTATGATATGCTCTAGTTTGTGTTTTGAACAGCATTTCTTTCTGTCAGCTCCTTTCAGTCACTCTGTTTTAGTTTCTACATTGTATTCTTTGAACATTATTGACCGCATCCTTCAATCGCGTCCTATCCGGTAAATGTGCAGTAAAGTCAGCAGTATTGATTTCTGACACACATTGTGTAATATGTATTACATTCATGGAACACGTTATCCTAATTTGAGAAGAATAGCAATTTTCAAGAATCCAGCTGTACAATTGTCGGCATGAATAGATGTGAGAGTTGTATGAAGCTACTCTTTAAAATTTTCACTTTGGTTTGGCATGGCAAAAGTGTGCTCAACCAAATAAGAGGAAGAGTTTTAGTCAGATAAATACAGTACTACCGTGTTTCCCCGAAAATAAGACCTAGCCGGACCATCAGCTCTAATGCGTCTTTTGGAGCAAAAATTAATATAAGACCTGGTATTATATTATATATTATGTATTGTATTGTATTGTATTGTATTGTATTGTATTGTATTGTATTGTATTGTACTGTACTGTACTGCATTGCATTGTATTGCATTGCATTGCATTGCATTGTATTGTATTACATTAAAGACCGGTCTTACATTATAGTCAAATAAGACTGGGTCACATATTAATTTTTGCTCCAAAAGACGCATTAGAGCTGATGGTCCAGCTAGGTCTCATTTTCGGGGAAACAGGGTACGTAGTAGGCAGGTAGTGTTCTATCCCTTTATCAAAATCCAGCAACACAGTTTGCTTTACTGAAAAAAGTTTGTGGTTCTAAAATGGTAAAATAGAGCCAATTTTATATAGTTTGTCCTAACACATCACAGGAGATAAGAGATTCCTTCAAAATGATTGTCATACATTAAGTGCAAATCAGAACATGTGTTTCCAAAGTGAAGAGTGAAAACATTAGGCATAACAGAAAAAAAAAAAAAAAAGAACAAAACTATTGGGAAAATAAGCAGCACAATATGCGTTCTTATTAAATTTCCCTGGAATTGAATTCACTAAACAATGGCCTAGATAGAACAAAAAGGAGGAAAAGGAAACTAAGCTCCTGTTCTTACACTTTTCTAATTCTCTTGATCTTGATCAGGAATACTTAATAACTAAGGTCCTGCCTTATTGTGTATTGTCTTTTAATTTTAAATTTAGCTCAGTGTGATGAAAATTGTCATGTTCATGTCCTTTTCATTTTGGAACTATAAGTAAAAAGAAACCTGATGAGACATCATATAGAATTCTAACGCTGTAGACTGTCAGGGAACCTGAAACTTCAGTGACTGTGCCTTGGTACGTATGAAACATTGGTTTGTGTGTTTTACCAAATGTTAAATATGAATACAGGTGTAGAAACACATTATTACGTGAATATTGCTCCACAGTCAAAGTGTATGTAATATGGATTTAATTCTCAAGTCACTGGAAAGTTAAATAGGCCAATCAATATATAGCACTATTAAGAACTTGAAGAAAAACAAAAATTGATTCAACATTGAAAACAAATGGTTATAAGTATTTGTTTCCTCTGCAAAGATATTGCAGCAGCTCATATTAATCATGTAAAATGGGGAAATGTGGATTTACCATAATCTGTATTGAAAATACCAGAACTAGAATGTGAAAGCTGTATTTTTCAGTAGCTTTGAGAAATAAAATATTGGCAGGACCTTAATATATGCATTTTTATGCGTAGAGAAGAATCAAATTCAGAGGTGATTTAGTCAATGTTTTACCTTTCATATTAAAACAGTATGAAAAAGGTTTTGTTGGCTTTTAATCTTTCCTTAAGTAACATTCCCTTTTGTGCCACTTATTTAGTTTCTCTACATATGTTACATTACAGTATTATCTTAAAAAAACAAATACCTCTCTTATCATGTAGCAGCATTGTCCTAGAACGTGGCAATAATATATTAAGTGTTCTCTGATGTCTGAAATCCCAAGATATGTAATGTAGCTAGCTTACATAGCAGTTAGACTTGAATTGAGTCTTGTTGGAATTAGGTCTGTAATAACAGTGTTAAGCAGCAGCTAATATTTACAGTATGCCTACATGACACTGTAGTGACACCTACTATGAAATCTGTACTTTAAAATTGTCATTTTTCTCCAGGGTAAACAATGATTTTATGGCTTTGTAATTCAGTCTAGCCAATTGGCTCTTAACTGCACATAGAACTTGGAATCAAATCCCTGTGCTGTGGCACTTTTTTTTTTTTAAAGAAAATCATGCTGCAATTCTTTTTCTTTCTTTTCCTTTTTAAAATTTTTTATTTTAATTAACTGTAGGGAAGGAACATAAATATAAACATAATAGTAAAAAGTACTTAATATATCTAAGAAGAACCTCCTCCAAAGACACTACAGAATTTAGGTTTCTTAATTATACCTTAGGTGGTTCATAAGTCCTTTTTGCCTTCTGTTCTGAATGGTAGAGATTTCTGGAATTCTGAGTAGCCAACTAAATTTATTTTTACACTTCCCAGATTTGTATAATACAGTAATAGTTGGTATTAATGTTAGAGAAGCAACCCTAATTCTTCCTCTGACATAACGATCATCAGGAATTCAATTAGAGCTTGAAATGGTCGACTTGAGTTATTTTCACTCTGGAGCTTGCCTACAGTGCTTTATACTCATCTCAAACCATACTGCCTAGAGTAGAATCACAGCTTCACCACTCACTACATGTCACCTTGGGCAAGTTTTCTAAACTGTTTCTCACCTTGGGTAATAAATGAAATAGGTAATAGTACCTATCTCATACGATTGAATGAGTCAATAATATGTAAAGCTTTCGGAAGGGTGCCTGGCTATATTAGGGCTATAATTGTCTCCATCTAATTGCAGACATCGCAAGGGTGGCATTTTTGACTGTTTTGTTCTCTTATCTCCAGTGCCTAGAACACAGCCTGATACATAGTTGTAATAATAAATATATGTTGAATTAATATTTTTTCTTAAAATAAAACATAGGTATATTCCTCTGTTTGCAATCAATTTATTTTGTTTTTCTCAGCGACCTGGGTAATTAAGTTCCCAATGTGCTTTCTAATCCTTGTTGTATCTTAGAGCCAACTTAGATGTTGGGATAACCTGAATAAGCTGTGTCAAAGGGTTAGGAGACCATATGCCGAGGTGTTTTCCTAGTGAAGGTAGAAATTTGGTCTAGTAGTCCTTTAGCAACTATCTAATAGAATCCCCTTGATGTTTAGAGGAGCAAACAGAGACCCAGTAGAGTTGAATCTATTCTGCATTATTCTTTAAGGTTAGGTACAAAGCACCCTTAGCCAAAATTACTATAAAATGTAATGTGATGTCTGATAATTAAGTTCGCAAACTCACCCTAGAAAAAGTGCTACATCTCATTGCTGAATATCACTATGGTCACCTTCGAAGGACTCCCCTTGGGAAGCTATGCACCTATGCATCACCTAGTTCACCCTTCAAAGCAATTTTGGAACTCTTTTTTCTGGAATGGCCATCAGAGCTGTCATCATATTACCTTTGGTGTCCTGAATGTCATCAAAATGTCTTCCTTTCCATATTTCCTTTCTCTTCAAGTAAAGAAAGAAGTCACTGGGGGCCAGATCAGGTGAGTAGGGAGGGTGTTCCAATACAGTCATTTATTTATTGGCTAAAAACTCCCTCACAGACAGTGCCCTGTGAGCTGGTGCATTGTCATGATGCAAGATCCATGAATTGTTGGCGAAAAGTTCAAGTCGTCTAACTTTTTCACGTAGCCCTTTCAGCCCTTCCAAAGTTGGTTAACTGATTGTCCAGTTGGTACAAATTCATGATGAATAATCCCTCCGAAGTCAAGAAAATATTAGCAACAACGTTGAAACAAGTTCACAAACTTAATTGTCCTACATTATGGAATCATAAAAAGATTCAAAATATAACTCTATAATACAGTATCCCCATGATATATAATTAAAAAGCAAGCAAGCAAGCAAGCAAACAAACAAACAAAAACAAACAAAAAAACCCTAATCTTCGTCAGATCAGCAGGAGAGTAACCAATACGAGAGTACGTTTTTACATGGATCCCTCTGTGTTAACAATACTGGCTGTAGCAATACTAGGTGCTTCCATTTCAGCAGTTGTGATGGCCAGAGCACAATTATTGTTTTATTCACTTTGCCACTCTGGTCAGTCTTCAAGAAGTATAGTTGCAAGATCAATACCAGATGGTCTAGAGGTGATGTCTTTATCTGTTCTGCTGTTGCACTATATCACTCTTACAGAAGAGCCTTAAATATTGACTGATTTTTTTTTTTAAGTCCATATTGAGTCATCTACATACTGGTCCTTTTATACTGAAGGCCACGTGCTCTTTATTTTGGTTTCAGGGACATAACTTGGCTTAATCACATGTTTTATTAATACTAATGTGCATGTTATAACTGAGCAAAGAATTAAGTACAAAGAAGTGTAAATCATATGCCACATTTATTTTATATGACTGGTATAATAAATGGTGATAGATAAATTCCCTTCATCACCTTTGTAGTAATATAAAATGTGGTTAAGTTTAAATGGGTTGAACAATGAAAGAATTGGCAGAAGGTCATCAAAATTAGTATTTTTCAATGAAAGGCTCATGACATCCCGAGTCACATGTCACAGTCTTTCACATTGATTTTTTTTCTTCTTTGTAAAGTTTAACAAGTAGGTGCTCAATAAATACAGGGCTTGGGTGGAGTTTCTGTCCTCTAGTCTTTGAATTCAACCTTCTTTTATTCAATAAGACTATTAAGCTCCGAATTATTTGCCAGATTCTTTTCTGGGTGCTGTTGGTACAAATATGAAAAACATCACCCTCTTCACCCTGATGTCCTGTTCCTAAATATTTCATAGTGAAAGGATAGGGGGGAATGTTCTAATGGGGAGGATTATAAGCAGCTATGCTTATACAATGGAGGAAGCGACTCAATTGGCTTGGACAAAACACTAGGAATTTGATGAATTACTAATGCTGACATTTGAGCGTGGTAACGTGCTTGACTACTACTTTACCAGGTGGATATGTGTTGGTGGAAACTTCCAGGCATCAGGACTATAGTTCATGCTCTGGTGATCTTGTGTAGAGAACATCTTTGCAAACTGATACTATTTCTAAACACCTAATATCTTCTATAAAGAACAGGACAAGTCCATGGACAACAAATTCCATAGTCAGAAGTACTTCGCTTGTATTTTCTCTCCATGAGTGATGACTCTCTGGGATTTTGCCACAGCAGCAGATTGATGCTTAGTTTCTTGTAAATGTCAATGAGACCAAATTTTGCCAAGATTTCACCTGTTGTCAAGAACAGTGAGGGGTTGTTTGTCAAGAGTGGGGGATATATGTGACCTTGAGTTCTTCTTCATCACGTTTTTCCAATGTTTATGAAGATTTTTCAGGCCCTTAATTATTAGTACATCATCTATTGGCATAGTTTTTTGACGGAAATAAATTTTGAGTTTATTGTCTTTTGCTCAACTTAGAATACAAGTTTCATTTATAGTTTTTCCATGTATCTTGTTCAATGATTAGATTTAAATGTAAATAATACTTGTTATATTTTGTAAAGTCTCATTTCATTGAAATGTCTTTTGACAATTTTATTTTTTTTACTCATTGTGCTCTAATGGCATAAACATCCTGCTCAGAGATCTTAAAGGGCCATGACTTCAGAGAACAGGCAGGTGATGTAAATATGTGAATTTACCTAAGACAATGGGAGTCACAGGCACATTGTCTCTGGTTCTCTTTCTGCTAGGATGTAAGCTTGTGAGTGCAGGGATCTTTTGTTTTGTTCACTGATGTATCCCAAGTTCTATCAGAGAGCCCAATACATAGTAGGTGCTCAATAAATACTTATTGGATGAATGAAGGAATGTGTTGAAATGTGTTATACTGAAGAGAACAAGCAATACCTTAAAGATGTTGATTCCTGAAGATAACAACAGCAACAACAACAGAATATATTGTGCTAACCAAACAAAACCCATTCAGGGAACCACTTGCTTAGAACCCATAGTATTATGAACTAGATCACTTTTAGTAGACTTGTATGTGATTTTCCATGATGGAACACTCTTACGCTGCCTTCTCAATAATTTCCAAAAATACCTGTCCTATGAATATTAAAATAATGAAAAATGCATGTTGGCTTCAATATCTTTAGGAAAGTTCTCTCTTGCATTAGAACCTATTTATGAATACTGTTTCAGATAGTGCCACATCATGGAGGATTGTTTTAAATAGAATTTTCCAATATGATATCATTCCTGGGCTTCATACAAATCAATCAATCAATATGTCAGTAATGATAATATTTGAATAATAACCTCAACTAAATGGGCAGAATATCTTGAGTTTTCAAATCAACTTCTAATATAGTCTCTCATTTTTATTATGTGAAATGTTCACTGCTACCTGTATTTAAATGAAATGTGTGTTGAAAATGGATTTTAATGAAATACATGGAAATATAGTGATTACTATATGTCAGTGAAATGACAAGTTCTTCGAGAAAAACATTTTTCATGCCTTGAATCTATAAGCATGGCTCAAGCATGTTTCTCCACATAGAAGCTGGATTTGGTTTGTCTATAATTTGTATATTTTCTAGTTTAAAAAGATGTAGGGTCATGGAACAGATATATATATGTCTATCTATCCCTCTTACTTTCATTCATACCATGCTCTTATTCATTTCATTTTGTGTCTCTATGTCTTGATGGATAAAGGTGCCCCTATTCACCACTTGTTCCTTCCTTGTTCATTCTGTCTTAATCCTTTTCACATTATCTTCAAGTAGCTGACTATTGATCATTGAATTTACCTGGAAAGGATGTCCTAGCAGACACTGTGTGTGCCCTGTCTTCTCCTCTTAGCATGTTCCAGAGGTTATTACAGTTTCTTTTGACAGATTCCATATTTAATATCCTTCTGTCTGAGGACTTTATCTGGACTCCTCAATGTGTTCAGTCAAAGTATAAGTTTGGTAAGTTAAGACCCACAGAATAACCTTGGACTAATGAGGGAGGAGAGTTGGCAGATAAACACCCTGCCCAGCCCTCTTGTTCTTCAGAAGGAAAGTTCTGAAGGATGTTCTATGTAACCATCTCTTAGAGGGTTCCCAGCAGCAGGGAGCTGAGTTTCCCACAGTGACAACCCATTCATTAGTGCTCCTTTCCTGGCTTTTCTTCTTTTCCTGTCCCCCTTCTCTGCTCCTTCAATACATTTCCCGGGGTCTCTACTCAAATTCATTACTTGTATCAGGACCTGCTTTTGCGGGGAATGAAAACTAAGACAGATACCATTGTAGCTAAGGATTTTTTATCAGAGTACATTCTGTTTGTTTGTTTGTTTGTTTGTTTATTTATTTATTTATTTATTTATGTATGTTTCTCATTCCTCATGATTTTCCCTATGACTCACTTTCTTTCTAATACTCGGAATAGTTGCATTCAAAGAAACATCTTTGACTACCTCTAACTCAGTGCAACTGACAGCTTTATATAGGAGTTACTGCTTCATATCAATTTAATCAGAAACTGGGGTAGAAAACTAGATTCTTTTTAAAAAGTAAAAGTCCCAGATTCATGGAGGGCCAAAGTCTCTCAGAATAGGAAGATGATTAGCACTGTATTGTTTTCAATTTTTTAGAACCATGTTTCTCTTCAACAAACTCATGTTAGGTCGCAGTGAAAGCAAAACACCCAAGAAGCCATTGACCTCAGCTAAAATTCTTCTTACAGAATATATTCTGAATTAATCCCAGTAATTAACCCCAGTAATTAACCCTGGAATTAACCCCAGTAAATCTTTATCTCACACATCCAGAGGACCTTATGAGCAACTGACTCACTAAAATTTGTAGTGGCCATGAATCCCAGAGTACAAAGTCAGGTTTGAAGAAATGTATCTTTTCTTATTTGTAATTAAACTTCATTTTTATTTCAACCATCAATTCTGCCATAATTTTAGAAAATCGGCCTCAGTCAAGGTAGACTTGTATATCTGCCAGATTTTGTTTAAATTCTACGAGGTGCTATGTTGTACCAAAGTGTGGAGTGTAAGGTCTGAGTCTTTGGATAGTGATGTATCAGCTGAGACCTCCCTCATTCCCACTGTCTTGGCACATTTGGTCTGGCAGGTCTCTCTTCCCCTCCGTTCCACCATTGTAGGGCTGGAAGCTGTTTGGCTAAAGTACAGAGCTTCTCCACGAGACTCATTATGTTCTTATATGTCTAACTGGTCACACTCAGTGACCTTAAACCAGTAACATGCACACAGATCCTCTCTACTCCTCAATATCCAAACCTTTGGGATTTGGTGTGGAAGTCAAGAGACCAGTTCTCTCTCTGTTTTGGTCCCACTGTAGTATCTGTTGCTCAGCCCCAGAAAACTCCCCCCCCCGCCCCCCAGGAGGCAAGTAGATGAAGGGAACATGGGAAAAGTTTTCTTTCTCAGAGTTATTTCTCCAAGTAAATTTTCCATGTGGTGATTACTGGGTTTAGGATTTTGGAAAATAGAAACAACAGATTGTCCTGTCCTCTCTTTCTTTTCCCTTTCTCTCTCTCTCTCTCTCTCTCTCTCTCTCTCTCTCTCTCTCTCTCTCCCCCCTACCCCTACTTCATCACATCTCTTCCAGAACCAATACCAATAGCCTGTCTATCATCTATCTATCTATCTATCTATCTATCTATCTATCTATCTATCTATCTACCTACCTACCTACCTACCATCTATCCATTTATCTGTATTCCCATCAACAAGCACATGGAGCAGGATGAAATGTTGGCATACTCCTCTTGAAGAGAATCAAGTTGTCAAGTCTCCATGACAACTGCTATGGTGACCCATGCCTTCCATCATTAAGTGCTGGCAAGATTATCATTCAGAAAGTGTGACTGACACCTCAGTTATTTATAAGCACTGTGTACATAAAGAATGTTTATAGCTGGTGATGTATTTATCTATGTGTGTGCTATGTTAAAAAGGCAGACTTAGTTGGAATTATTTTTATGTGATTTGAGCCATGTTTGGGCAATAAATATAAAATATGTTCAAAATAATTTGATTTTTCACTTAAGTTGAAAGGTTTCCTATGTTTATGTATTTCACCTTTCTTTTATTTTTTACTTTGGTTTGATGAACATCCTAAATAAAAATTACTGTCCATTCAGTGTTTCTCTTCTTCCCTTTCAACCTTCATGTATAATTTCTTTCTTACCTAAAAATGAGCTTAAAGTAGTAGCCTGTCTCTCATATATTTCTGTGAAGAATCAACAGATGTCTAGATCCTGCAACATGTTTTAAAACAACATAATTTTATCGTGGCAATAAGGGAAGTCCTGACCTTTATTAGGTCTTACCTATTTATACTTATATAGCAATGTGATAATTCAACCAACACATGCAATAGACATTTACTAAACACTCAGCTACATACACAATTTAGTGCAATGAGATTAATCTTTCTTCATTTCCTATATACCTATATAGAAAGAGGAAGCTGGGGAAGAAGCTTATAATGCATAAACTCAGGGTGGTTGAAAAGTTTAAAGACACTGAAAAGATAGCATTCACTTGCTAAGTGATGAAATTGAGAATCCTTTTTGCCTATCAGCTTTCAAAGGCCCTATGTTGGATCTTGGAAAACAATAGTTTTAACTTACAAGTAAAAATATTACAAAACAAAATTAATAGATGTTTATCGTTCTTCAAAAAATGTAGGTCTATTTAATTATGTTTTATGTGATATTTAGGACATGCAAAAGTCAAAATGGTCAAAATGGTCTCTGCCATATGCATCAGAGTAAAATAGAATAATTGCATTTTATAGTGACTAACATTTTTTATACCAGTCACTCATTTATTTATTTACCCATTTATTGATTTGCCTTACTAATATTTGTTAAGCACCCACTATGTGCCAAGAACTGGACCAAGCTATGTAGGTGGTAATAAAAATAATGACAAAATAAAATAGTTTTTAGTTGTACTAGGTACTACTGTAAGTATTTTACACATGTTAAATCATCTCAATGCTATAAGATAGTTAACGATTATTTTCCTCCATTTCAATAACGGAAAACCAAGGTACTCAGGAGCAAAAGAACTTTCCCAAATTCAAGCAGTTATGAAATAACAGCACAGTCAAGTTGGAACCCAAGTGTCTCTCACCACTCAACCAACACGCCGTACTTGAGAGAGTGAAATGATGGCCCTCACTTCTGTCTGAAGAGCAAGAGTGGTAGCCTGGCTGATGTTATACAATGTGATATGAAAGGTTCCTATAGGAAGCCCATGGGGATGGAGTAACTAGCTCAAGATGTTTTCAGTTACTTCGTTGTATACCCCAAATTATTAAAGAATCCTTCCAATAAGAAATATCTTCTTAACAATATTTTAAATAATATATATGTGTGTATATATATATATATATATATATATATATATATATACATATACACACATATACATATATATATACATATATATATATATAATTTCCTACTTTAATATTTTTCTCTAGGGCATGATTTATACTTAAGTTTGATGAACCCTAATATTTTTAAAATTCTTAAGCAAAGTCTCATAGTTTAACAAAGCTGATGTTTATAGAATCAGAAGTTAAACATTAGAATAACACTGGCACTTTTACCTTTTATCTTTTCGAGATATGAAGGTATAAAAGTTTGATACTAAAATGTATATGAATATTCTTAAAGTCTTGAAGTCATTAACCATTTCTTTTGTGGTCTGCTTGGGCTATTTTTAATATCAGGAAAAATCAGAGAAAATGAAAGCCATCTTCAATAAAACTAAGTTGGACAATAATTTTCAATTCAGATTTGGAGAAGAGAGGAGTTTTTCATAAGATTGTGAATATAGTTCTGCAATGCATTATAGGTAAAATAATGATCTTGTTGTATATGTATTGCTTTTTGAGCTTTGAAATTCTCTTGAGCTTTTTTCTTTAAATATTATTTACCTAATAGAAAAACAACTCCTTCATAGAAGTCAATTTCAGTCACAAATATTTCTTAATGTTACCATTGTGTGTTTCCATAGTCCTAACATTTTATGAGTGGCCTTTAGGCCTTGGCACTTTTACTAAAATATGATGTAAAACAAATGCACTTTGTTAATGTGATATAAATAATGGAATCGCTAAAATTATATTTTAACTAAATACCTTTGTAAGATCATAGCATTTACTCCAAATTACACTATAGGGATTTATTTCACTTTTTTCATAATAATATGTCAATAGTGTAATATATCTATTTTCAAAATATTTAATTAGTAATTTCTTCTGTCAGTTTAACAACATTAAATAACTCTTTGAGATGTTGTCTTTTCTACCAAACTGCAGTGCCTTTTGCCTATGATTTTTACTATGTGACTTTCACAACAGGTTTTCAAGCCTAAATCATTATAATTTAAAGTCAACTCCTCAGAAGGGCTGTTAAGCACTTTGAAAACTTCCATATTACTTAAAATGATGTTAGAAGGCCCAACATGCAAAAATGATGTTTTAAAATGTCACTCAGCTGTTCCGTGCCTGCCCCACAGAACCATAATAATAATATGAAATTGTTTTCTAACTCTCTTCTGGCTTTTTTTCTTTTTTTTTTTTTCAAACAAAACAGAAAATATTGAACTACAAAAGGAGTTTACATTTTTCTTCTGAGAAAAACACTATGCAACTCTAAGCTGAAGTTAACATAAAAAAAAAAATCACACAGTACAATTGAACACCTTAAATGTTTCTAATATGGATTGATTTCATACAATACAGTTTTATCTTAGACAGAAAATATTTCTGAATAAATGAACTCAAACACTAGCATAATATATCCCCCTTGTTCTTCTTTAGGGATGTGTTACATAGGCCAGCACTGCCGTGGAAGCAGAAAAAAACTTTCCATATGAAAACCTGGGTTTTGTGTTGTTTCTATATTGAGTGTTTGAAGAAATGTCTATAACAGCATATTTTATTGTATGGATATTTATCTTTGTATGTTTAAATCTGAAACATTGCAAATGACTTACTTTTACTACGGAGATTTTTATACCCAAACATGAGAATGGTGGCAGGCATAGTTTGGTGACTATGGTTGAGGTCTCATTTGTTTGTTTCTAAGTTTTAAAGCTGTGGCTATGAGAACGCATTACCCACACCTTTGTGAATGGATACATTAGAGATGAAGTACGGGGATTACGTTAGAATTAGATGATTTTGTTATTCCTTTTAAGATAAAAAAAAATCGTGTCCTCTGCCCATATCATTTGCAACAACATGGATGGACCTTGAGATTATCATGCTAAGCGAAATAAATCAGACAGAAAAAGTTGAGAATGACATGATTTCACTGATATGTGGTATATAAAACTAAAAACAACAAAGGAACAAGATAAACGAAGGAAGAAACAAAAACTCATAGACACAGACAATAGTTTAGTGGTACCAGAGGGTAAATGGGGAGGAGGGTGGTAGATAATGGTAAAAGGGATCAAATACATGGTGATGGAAGGAGAACTGACTCTGGGTGGTGAAAACCCAATGTGAGATATAGATGATGTATTACAGAATTGTACACCTGAAATCTATGTAACTTTACTAACAATTGTCACCCCAATAAACTTTAATAATAATAATAATAATAAAAACCATCAGGCCCACTGTTTGGTGAAAGACTGGGATGATCATTGCCTTTATCTCTTAGTTGTGTTCAGTTACAAAATTTCACCTCAGAATGATTCAAAAATTAATTGATGATCTTCACTGTGAAAATACAAGGATGTTTACATCTCGAATGACAAAGAAAAGTCATCAGCATTAAAATGAGAAGATTTTTGTTTTAAAA
Source organism: Rhinolophus sinicus (assembly GCF_036562045.2). Classification (NCBI taxonomy): domain Eukaryota; kingdom Metazoa; phylum Chordata; class Mammalia; order Chiroptera; family Rhinolophidae; genus Rhinolophus; species Rhinolophus sinicus. The sequence continues at coordinate 91,324,932 of NC_133753.1, read as the reverse complement.
ATGTGTCCCTCTTATTCTAATTTGAAACAATAATCCAGGAATACATAAAATCAAATTTCCCTCTTCATGTATAAGATTCTTAATATAGTTCTACAGGTTTATACCACATAATTAAGACTGATAACTGTCGTATCTGGTTTTAGTTTGATCATTAAATTTTTGGGGAAAACAGAACAATATTTCATTTTAATTGTTTGAATAAATATAAAGCACACTGTTGAATTCCAATTGTTGTAGTCGATCTGAATAGATGCATGCTTTTTTGTTTATGTCTTTTAGCATCTCCGTCAATTAAACTCTTGGTGGATGACCCTATAGTTGTAAATCCTGGAGAGGCCATAACATTAGTGTGTGTTACAACCGGCGGAGAGCCTGCACCCTCTCTTACCTGGGTCAGGTCCTTTGGGACTCTGCCTGAAAAGACTGTTTTGAATGGAGGAACTTTGACCATACCTGCCATCACATCAGAAGATGCTGGTACTTACAGCTGTATTGCCAATAATAATGTGGGAAACCCTGCAAAAAAGTCCACCAACATCATTGTGAGAGGTAAGTTTGCCTAGAGAATGTTACAATATAGATTTCTGGGTGAGCCTGGCTATCACACAACAAATAATGTTTGATATAAAAATATTTCCTCAAATATTTCATATATATATAACATATGCATAGAATTATTTATAAATAATGAACGATGTCTAATTATAAATGGAAACTAAAATTCCTAAATCTTATGTTTACATCAAATAGTATTCAAAACATATTCTTAGTGATACCATTGAATAGTTATTATAATTTTTTCTTAATTAAAAAAAGATTAAAATGCAATTGTGGCATAAAGCATTAAACATCATTATACAAATTGTGTATTAGTTTAGGAATTTAACATTTATCGATTTAATAAACGTTTATTGAATCCGTGTTACAAACAGAGCTTTAAATTGTGAGATTGTAGAGATCTATAAAACATTAACCTATACTCAAAAATTCTACTGTCAGCTAGTAAAAATAAAATACATCAATTAATAGTCATATGATACAGTGTTTGGCAATCATAAGCAAAAGCTATAGGAATATTAAAAACACATAGTATCTCTGGCACACATTATTAGGGAATATCTAATGACATTTGCACTAGGTCTTATACACACTGAGATTAGGGAAACACGTGGAAAAGTTGGAGATAGTAAAGGGCAAAATGTATGTAAGGCATTGATGTAAAAGTTGGGTCACTAAGTCAGTAACAGTAGTGGTGATGCAGTGTGCTATCTCTCCATTGCAGAGGATTTGCAGTTATTGTG